>NC_140483.1:33990000-34590000 GCF_964271855.1 Acomys minous
TGTGTCTCCCCTCTTTGGCTGCGATTTCTTATTTGGAATCTGGGATTCCCAGACACTGAGCACTCTCCAGTCATGTGGCTTTGCTTTATTTTAGTTTTGGGTGGGAGAAGGGGGTGAGAGAAGGGGCCAGGCTGTAAGCTAGGTGGGGGCAGAGAAGGAGGAGAAGGAAATCCTTCTTCTAGGGCCAAAATGGAAGAAATAATGAGATGATTATCTGCTTGGAGTTGGCAGCCTCAGAGTTTCCCCAGATGACATCTTCTTGTTGCCTAGTCTGGCTTCCTAGTGCCCATCTGCCAGGGAGACTGCGTGCTTGCAGTCTAGATTGAGGCCGGCAGATCCGACTCTGCTTCTTCCTGCAGTAGCAACACAGACCTGGGATCAGTTCCCTGGCTGTGAAGTCTGAGAGGAGAATCCAAAAGGAATATATGTGGGAGGCCCTGGAGGGCTATTGCCTGGGGTCATTACAGTCCAGTTCTGGAAAACAGGACCTCGGCACCTGACCTCTGGCTTTTACCCTCCAGTCCTTCAGTCTCACACTCGTCAAGGCCAGTGATGCCAGGGCTTGACTACAGTCCCAGCGCTCTTTGCCTCACCTCTGGCATGCTTACCCTCATCTCCACATGCCTCCCTGCCTTGTCTATCACCAATGACTGTCTCCATACTGCTGCAGCACACATTCAGATCTTCCAGAGCGCACTCAAACCCTTCCCCAAGTATATACAATTAGGCAGAGAAAGCTTTTCTCAGCAGTTTAGTTTCTAAATGTTTCTTTTTCCTCAAATCAAAGTAGCTCCTGGGGTATTCTGGGACTTCTCTCTTAGGTCTGTTTCTAAGAGGTTTGGGGGGCCAGAGGGCCTATCCTCCCTGGAAGGTGGCCAATTCACTATCTTTCTTCAGACTTGTGTTGGCCCAAATTATCCCAGGGAGGATTGAGGGTAAAAGCCTGTAGGAGGCAGGGGTTGACTACAAGGCCTCTATTCTTTGGGCTCAGCATGCTGTTCATTGTCTATGCCCTTATTAATTCACCTGTGAATGGCATGGCTAAAGATCCGGAGGTTACCAAATCAAGTTCTCTGCCACAAGAGCCTCTGCTTTGCATGACTTGACCGTCTTTCCGTGACTTTACATCTCTCAACAATCCATCTTCCTTTCTTCCACTGGCCTGGGTCCTCAAGCTGGTCCGTATCTGTTCCCTTGCCTGATGGGACTTCAGTTGCAGAGTGACCATATGGAATCAAGTTGCTGGGAGTTAACACACCAGCAGCAAGAAGCCACACTTCTGTTGCTCCTCTGAGGGTAGGCCAACATGCTCCAAGACTTGGCTCTCACTCTGCCAACAGATTTCAAACCTCAGGTTCCGCCTACTTAACTCAAACCACCTCCCTAGTCCTCTACCTACCATGCTTAGGGTATTTTCTCCTCAGCAGAGACCTCAATTTAGTCAACACCAATAGGGCTGCAGAAGCCCCTACCCACAGCTATGGGGCCTTAGGGAATAGTTCCAACATAGGGCACTAGGTGGCAGTGTTGTCTCATGCACAGAAGAGGAAACCATAAAGTGGGGACTGTCTCTCATTTCCTTGAGGGCTGTCCTGTTCTGGCCTCTGGGCTGTAATTTAATCACCTTCTGCAAAATGTTGTTGGTAAGCATCCCTCAGGGTCCACTTCATATAAGTCTTTTTTTTTTCTTTCTTCTCTTTTTAGTTTTCTTTTTCTTTTGAAAGGCCTGTCTGGAATAGCTAAAGTGGCTTTTTTTTTTTTTTTTGAGAGTTGTGACTAACTTGTAGTTCTAGCAAACAGTGAAGAAAACAAAATCAGCTAGAATTACCCTCTCCCTGCACTCTAAGTCCCCGCATTGTTCCGTAACAAGTCAGACTCCAGAATGAGTTGCAAGAATGCTTTTCTTGAGGACTGAGGGCAATGCAGGGCTTGCAAACTTCAGGTGCTGGGAGCCTCTTCTGGCCATCCTCTGTGCTTTCTGAAAGGTAGACTTCCAAAGGTGCCTGTTTCCCAAAACAGGAGCGGAGGGCAGCAGAGAGAGAGGACTGCTTGTCGGTTTCTTCACAAAGATAGCCAGCCAGTCAAAAGTCTGGGCACTTTGAGAATATGTGGCAAGCTAGGAGTTTGGAGTCAGGAGTCCATTAGGTTGGGCCGTTAGAATTTAGTGTTTAAATAAGCCGTCACCTGTCCTATTCTGGTGTGGACTCTTTAAGGTCCAGCGCCTGAAACCATCTGTGCCTTTACCTACCACTCCAACTTCCTGTCCCTTCCCTCAATCCCAGCATCCACAAAAGAGGACATTTTAACAGGTTCCTCTGCACTCATAATTGATTTCAAATGTTCCCTGAAGTAGCCCAGCTGAGTAACCAGCCACCTGCAGCTCTGAGCTGCAGGACACTGAGTCATTAAGTCCATGGTAGTTTGGAGCCCAAGCCTAGGACTCTTCATCCAACAAATATTTATTGAGTGCCTTGCCGTGCAAAGTGCGGCAAGTCATTGAGAGGAACACAAAGGTGGCCGAGGGACTGTCCTTGACGTGAAGGCATGTTTGGGTCCTCTGAGTGCCCAGACAGGGCTGGAATCCAATCTTTCTCGACACTTAATAGGACAATTGTCCCTGGTAATCTATCCAGCTTTTTTTCTGAGCTATGCTTTTCTCAAATTGAAAATTAAAGGGAATTTGTATGTAAATAAGTATGATTATACATATACGTATGTATATGATTCTATTTGAAATAAAGTTGGAAAAATCCCAAATGAAAGACAAATAAGGAGGGGCTTTATTTTTGAGTGTCTCACCTAAGTCACATAGATACAATGCCTAACACAAAATTTGGCCTGTGCAGCTTTTATCCCTTAGGAATATAATGAGATAATCTATAAAATGGGAATGGCTGTTAAGCAGTTACTATTTTCACAATATATAGTCTCAAGAATGGTAGATTAAAAATCCCCAAAGATCCATTTGTTTCATTAAAAAAGTTTCGTCTCTTTTTATTTGAGTGACACTATTTTGAATTAATTGGGCAATGGTGTTAAAACTTTTATTTTATTTTCCTGAGCCATAGGCTCTATTAGATACCTCATGAAATCTGGGCTTACTTAATAGAAAAGTGTACACAGTTACTTGGCTTCCGGACTTCCTCATAGCCAGACTCTGCTGACACCAGGTCGTTGTTCAGAGCCTGTAGCTGGCGTTTCTGTGTTGAGTGACATGTGCGGAATGAGGCTTTTTAGGATAAAGAGCTCTGACCACAGCAACACAGGGTTTTACAGAAGACACATGGCACAGCTGTAAAGAGACAACGGGGGGGGGGGCCTCTTAATCCCCCAGAGCCAGTCAGGCAACAAGCTGTGTCCACATCTTTTCCAGAAGGCAGGGGTCTTTGTCCTGGCCTTTGCTTGCTTCCCTACACACAGTGATGGTCAAGTCAGAGGGCTTGTCTTCATCAGACCCTGAGAAATCACCTGTTCCTCTCACACTCTCCTCCTGGATTAGGGCTGACATTTTTAGTGATGTTGTAGTGACCCTGCTGGCGCAGAGCTGTTTGTATGGGGCACATGCTTGTTTCCTGGAAGTGTCCCTGCTCTTTCTGGTGACAGGGAGAAGTATGAATTGTTTGTGGGAAGGGAACACATGCCTGATGGTTGTGACTTAGCCTCCTTGCTTTGGAGTTTTCACAGTGAGTCTGGATGGCTCTCCAAAGGAGAAGTGCTGAGAAGGTGGTCTGGTCTGAGAGGCCATGATGGGTTTCTGACCCATCAACACCACTTTTTGACAACCCATTGTGGTACCTTGGTCTCTAGAGCCTCCCTTGTTATCTGTGTGGAGTTAGCTCTTCTCTCTCTCTCTCTCTCTCTCTCTCTCTCTCTCTCTCTCTCTCTCTCTCCTCTCTCTCTTCTCTCTCTTCTCTCTTCTCTCTTCTCTCTTCTCTCTCTCTCTCTCTCTCTCTCTCTCTCTCTCTTCTCTCCTCTCTCTTCTCTCTTCTCTCTCTCTCTCTCTCTCTCTCTCTCTCTCTCTCTCTCTCTCTCTCTCTCTCTGTAGCCTGCTTCTATAGACCTTCCTGCATGCTTTTCTGGACAGTGCATTGCTTCTTACTTTCTTAAATAGGCATGGCTCTTACTTCTATCAACTGAACACCCCTAAGAAGCTATCTACAGCTCCAACTTATATTTGTCATACCCAATACCTACTGCAATGTTAGAAGCTCATATTCTATAAATCATGTTTTTAGAATAAACTTGAAGTTTAGACTGCTGGATTCCAGTTGGGATGAGAAGAACTTTCTGGAACTGGAGGTTTTTATTGTGGGGATGCAGGGCAATGGCTTTGAAATTGTGCTTTGTTACCTATAAAGTGTCTCAAGAACCTCCGAGGGAAACTGCTGAGCACAAGATTGCTCCCCCTGCCTTCCACAAGCACACCCCTTCTCTGATGTGTCTCATATGAGCAGAAGTTTGAATTACTTTAAGGAAGTTTAGTCCCACAGCTGTAGATCAAGGGCTGGCATAGTATGGCCTACGAACCACATTATCTCCAAAGGTGAAACTGCCTTCGTAGATGAAGTTTGATCAGACACACCACACTCATTTGATTACGTGTTCTCTGTGGCTGCCTCTGTGGCAAATGGCAGCGTTTAGTGGTTGTGACAGAGACTGAATAGCCTGAGAAGCCTAAAACATGTATGGTCTGGCCCTTCGTCACTGAAGTGGGGAGTGTGCTGAGAGCTCTCTTAGCGCATCGCTGCTTCCTGAGCATCAGTGTGCACACAGGTCAGCCTGGGGCGTGCACCTGGACGCAGATTTGAAGAGAGTGCATTTTACAGGGATCCAGCCCAAGGGGGTTCATTTTCAAGGACTATGTTCGTATGGTGAGCACCCCTCCCTGAAGAGGCAAGGGAAAAAGAAAACCTAACGCAGTTGCTTCTTGTTCAGGTGCCATCAACGGCCTCCCAGAACGCGTTTGCACCACTTCTTTCTTTGCTCCTTCCCCCAGGGTCAGGCTACCATCATGGCCTGGTAGCTCTCCCAGCCTTTTCTATCTCCTTCCATATTATCTCTCAGAGTTGTTTTTAACCTAACAAAAATCTTTGCATATTTAACCCTCTTTTGGCATCGCCTCTTGTACCACTCCGTTACTGAGACAGATATGGATTCTGCGTTTCTGGGGAGGCCTGGGACTCTGCATGTCTAACCAGCTTCTTAACTTAGATGCTGCTGCTCTAAGTTTTATACTCCAGGTTTACGAGTGAGCATAGGGCAGTGGGTGACAAACTTTTTCTGAAAAAGAATAGACGCTAAATAGTTAAGGCTTCGTAGGCCATATAGAGTTTGTAATGCAACTCCTAAATTCTGTTGCTAGTGTGTGCACATCATCACAGTTGAGCCACATCCACATTGGTAGGCTGTGTTCCAATAAAACTTTATCAAAGCAAGGGTCACACTGTCCTTTGCTCCTCTGTAATTGTGTGTAGAGCTTTGGTGTAGAAGGTTCTTCCTAAAGACCGTGCTTCCTCTGTAGTTCTTCTGGCCTTGTTTCCTCATTTCACAGGGCAATAACCCATCATTCCCTATTGGGTTCCCCCTCATAAGCTCTAAGAAGTAGGCTTATGGGGAATACTAAGCCACTTAGGAATCACAAGGCGTTAGATTCTGAAATAGCACAATGGACAGGAAACAGAAAGTTACACTTGACAGGGTTCCCTTACAATTCCCCAGCGTTCTCTGGGTTTTGTGCTAGCTGGGTGCTTGAAACCAGCCTGGTGAAGGCTCACCATCTGCCTTGCAGCTTTAGACCTGAGCCTTTGGAATCATCTAGTTGTCTAGTGTGGTGGTTGAGGCAGATAGATGTCCTCTTTGAACGACAAGGTGATGCCCTACTCACCACACGCTGCCTGACACATTCTGTTGCCTTTTCTCTCCTGCCCCCCCCCCCGCCCCACCTCCACAAACTTGTTGAGGTAAAAGGCTCCTAAAAGCTCTGTTTGATCTCAGACAGACAATGCAGTGGGCAAGACTTCCAAATTCCAGTGACATGGTAGGCATCACAGTGCCTGGCCTCTATAAGTTATGCTCTCTCTTAGTCCTCAAGGATGAGATGAAAACCCCAGATACCTTTGGATGTCATTTCTAGACATAGAGCAAAGATTGGTAAGAGTGAGAGACAGAGCTGTAAAATAGTAATCACCTTTGGCAGATGAGCAAAGCTAACTGTATGTCTGTAGCCAGCAATGCTTTGTCCTTCCTCACCTCCCGCTTCCCCTTCCGTCCTTGTCCTTATGCACTTTTTCTTGTTCCTCTGGGGTGGGCCATCTGATTCATTCAGAATGTGTATGCCAGGAGGTCTGGCTCTCTCTCTTTCCTGTTTCAGTTCAGGTCTTGCAGAGGCCAAATGAATGCCTTATATGGCATTTACTGAGGAGGAGGAGGAGGAGAAGGAGGAGGAAGAGGAGGAGGAGGAGAAGGAGGAGGAAGAGGAGGAGGAGGAGAAGGAGGAGGAAAAGGAGGAGGAGGAGAAGGAGGAGGAGAAGGAGGAGGAAGAGGAGGAGGAGGAGAAGGAGGAGGAAAAGGAGGAGGAGGAGGAGGAGGAGGAGAAGGAGGAGGAAGAGGAGGAGGAGGAGAAGGAGGAGGAAAAGGAGGAGGAGGAGGAGGAGGAGGAGGAGGAGGAGGAGGAGGAGGAGGAGGAGGAGAAGGAGGAGGAGGAGGAGGAGGAGGAGAAGGAGGAGGAGGAGGAGAAGGAGGAGGAGGAGGAGGAGGAGGAGGAGGCAACACCTTCACATGTATCCTGAGCCCGTCCACCCTGAATGCTCAGGAGCTTGAGTCCCTGATGTCACAAATAAGTACATAAATCTCATGACTGAGCCCTTGAGGGCACGGAGTTAGGTAGCCCTAGGGCCTCACCAGATTTGTTTCTGTTCACATCACACACCCTCACTCTTGTACCTTCCAGAGGGCATATTTCTTTGCCAAATATGTGCCCCCCCAAATAACAACACTCTTTCTTTCCTGTGTTTACTACCTGTTCTAAGACAATCTTACTTTAAAAAGAAGGAAGAAAAAAAAGGAAAGCCAGGAAATAAAACTCAGGGCAAACCAAAACAGTTTTCTCTATGACTCAGAAGTGAGTGGCAGAGAAAGTGGTTCTTCTCAAATGCTCAACAACCGGATGCCAAAGCTTCCGAGCATGTTGAAATGGAGGCATTGCTATGACAACCAGGTGGGAGAGCAAGGTCAGTAGTTGTGGCTTATGTCTAAATTGGAAGTCCAGGTATCTGATCAGAGGTGAAGCCATGGAGCAAAAGCATTAATCGGACGTTCTATCCTTAGCCACTAACATTTTCTTTCTTTCATTCAGGTACTTTTTGTACATTTGGGGCAGGTTATGAAAGTATTTTGGTATTATACATGCTTATTCATTCGTTCGCTCACTCGTTCATTCCTTTAACATTCATTGAGCTTCTATTAGGTAATGTGTCAGATATTATGCCCCATGCTTGGGAATTAAGACTAACTAAGAGCTATAGCTACAGGATGCTCACAGTCTGGTGAGAGGCCTTTTACACACCTTCCTCATGGGAGTGAGCAGCTCTGTGTGGATGAGAGAACTGGGGTGAAGGAGAAGAACAGTGTCAGATGGCACAGCAGTGCCAAGGAAGCCACCAGGTCTGAGGTGGGGACTTTGAACTCTGCCCAGTTACAGACTAGTTTAGGAGAATCCATTTCACTCCAGTTGGGTAGAAAAAGAGACGTTCTGGTAGTAGCTACTGGGGTGCTTGAGGCACATAGTAGGATGTTTAAGGCAAGACGCAAATTCAGAGAGATTTTATTTTGTGTTAACAGAGAGCCAAGACTTGGGGCACGGTGTTAACAAACTAGTAACCTAAAGTGAGTGCTAGGAAAAACACAGGGAAATAATGGAAGACAAATGTACCAGAAATGTCAAGTGTGCAAATGTGGGCTCCATTATTATAAGGGACTTTTCATAGTGGTATTTCCTTGGCAACTTCTGTAACGCTGACTTGGTGTCACGCACTCCCGCAGTGAGTTTAGACATTTCAACTCTGAGTATTCCTCAGGACAACTTGTAGAAGGAAATGGAAAGAGGAGAACTCAGAAAGAAACAGGACATGGCCCAGAGCCGTACAGCTAGGGCACAGAGCTGAGGATCTGCAGGCAGCCTTTACAGAAGCAAGGTCACAGAGCTGCTGCGGACAGAGCTGAAGTTTGAGCCTGAAAACTCCAGCCTCAGAGGTCCACTCCTCTGTTTTCTGTGTTTGTGAAGGGGCCATCTATACAAGCTGAGCTACCATGTCTGGCTTTGAAATCCTTTTAATTTAACATAATGTAGACTTATAGATAGTTCCTAGCTCAATTTATTTTTTTCTCCATTCACTAACTTATAGCTCATTCCTTCAACAGATGTTTATTGAACTTGAAGTGTGCATTCAGTAACTGTTTTTAAAACCTCCTACTTCACATAGAATAATTACACCCATGAGCTGTAGCAGCAGTCTATCTTAGACATTCTTTGTTTCAATGAACATTAATAATTTGAAATAACTGTATAATTGGCTATCGCTATAATCCTTATAATCTGGCCATGGCCATGGATCCTGAGGATAGTGGTAATTTGGGGCAAGATTCCCTTCGTGGGTGTGATGGTCTTGCTGGCCCCTTGGAAAGAGCATGGACTATCATTGGCCTGAACTCAACCAGCCCATCACAGGAGAGGCATGAATGGGTGGCCTCACCCTCTTTGACTCTGTCCTCTCTCAGCATCTCTGTGAAATGAACAGTGCTGTATGGCAGTGTGCTACTGAAAGCCATGTCATGGGCAGGGAGGCAGTTCTTCCCCTCCGCTCCTGGCAGTTCTTTCGACACGCTCGCTCCTGACTCTGCCTTCTACTAGCCTGCAGCATTCTTCAATGTTCCACATCATAGCCCCAGCAGGTCCGCTTAGCAGGTGAGGCCTTCGGATCTTTCATTAGCATCTCCAGACAGCTCTGGGTCTCAGTCATTCCTGGGTCACCCAGCGCCATGGCAACTCCTGGAACACAGCACCTTGTTTGAATGAATAGATGAGGAATATTCTGGCCCTTGTACACACCGAGCTTGGCTTCTTCTGATTACTCAATAGGGACCATAGCTGAGAGGTATGGGGTATCAGGGAGTTCTCTCCTCTCCTCTACCTGTTCCTTGCCTCTGTGTAGACAATTTCTCCTGCTAACTGTCCTGCCTACAACTTCTTCTCTATTGGAGTTTAGTACCTCTAGCTGTTGGGAAGTAAAGCCAGATCTGGAGTCCAGACTTCTAGCTTTAAGGCCTTCACCAGCACTGAGAAGTCCCTCATATATTAAATTGGAACAATAGTAATTTTGCCCCAAGGATAGTGATCATATTAAAGGAATCACAAGTTTGGAGTTCTGCCAACTAGGTTGTAAGTCCTTGATCAGTGCTGGTGGTTATTTTCATCACTGGTGTCACACAGGACTCCCCCGGCTCGGCTCTTTAGGTCTCTGCCTTCCTGCCTTATGCTTCCCTTCCTTGTGACATGCCTTACAATCATGACAGGGCCTAAAAACTCCTCGCGCTTGGACACGTGTTGCACATACATTCACGGAGTTATTTGTGGTGAAAACCTAATTACCTGAATCCCAGATAACTGGTGTCCTTACTAATAAATTGCTTATTCTGTCTTTTAGGCAACAGAAGGACACAACCACAAAATGAGACTGAAAAAGGGGTCCGGTAGCTAAAAACCACCATTAACACTTGGAACAACTTAAATCTCTCCTCTTTCTATGTCCATAGTCTCAGGTGTGGCCTGTGAGAATCAGCTGGGATAATGAGAGAGAGAGAGAGAGAGAGAGAGAGAGAGAGAGAGAGAGAGAGAGAGAGAGAGAGAGAGAGAGCAAGACTCCAGACATTGTCTGTGCAGACAGCAGCCTAGTGAGGCACACACATGGGGAAAGACATTTTTCCTAGAGTCAAACGGGGGCAGCCTGGGGATGCACTCCCAAGTTTCTTAGCTTCTAATTTGATTTTATTTCAGTTCTTTCTGGCTGCTTCTGTTTAAATCTCTCATTGGAAAGTAGAAGAAAAGATTTTATGAAGATTTTCAGTAAGATGGGATTAAAAAAAATTATTTCAGTCCTTATTTAACCCTAACTATGAACTCTTTAGATGACATTTTTTTTTCATTTGTCCTTTCTCCTTCTCAGAGAACAAGTAGCCAGAATAGTTTCAGGCAGGGATTTATTTACCCAGAGGTCAGAACTAAGAGAATGTTCTGTAAGCACACAGCACTGCCAGCTCATCTGAGTTCAGTTTGAGAACACAAGCAATGGCTCTGTCACTGTCATGCAGCTGAACAAAGCCACTGTGAGTATTTAATCTGACTGGCATAGCCTTCATGTGTGTGTGTGGTTCCTAAGTGCGCTGTCTCACAGTGATTTCCTCCTGGAAAGCAGAGGCTTCCTAGGTGACTTGTGCCTGCATGGCAGAGGCATGAACATTTAGGTGTTCTCAAATGAGCACAGGCAGTGTGTGCATCTGAGCGACTCTTGTAGCCAATGGCCAAATGATTTGTACTACAAGAGCAAAGCAATGTATGGCTTTAAGAAAATCTGCTATGCACTCTCTTGCCATCCAATCAAGAAGTGATATGTTATTTTCAATTGCTTAAGTCTCTCCTCCAAGTTTGCTTTAACCCATGACTTGTGAGTCCGGCAGGACTACTGAGTATGTGTGCGAACCACCACGTAAACACGTCCCAGGATGGCACTGATTCTGTAAACTGACCCTACTAAAAGGAAATGCTAAACACATTTCTGAGGGGCTTCTCACCATCACTCGTTCAATGGAGGAATAGAGCAATAGGAAAATGGCTCTGCTGCTACTTCAGAGGAATTAGAACAGAGAGTCTGAGGGGAGACCTTGGTGCAGGAGGGAGAAGGAGGAATTCCTGTTGGTAAGGGTGGCACTGTATGTCTGTGTCCCACTGAGGACTAATGGGCTGTGGAGGCCATGATGTCATGTCAAGGTGAATATTTGTCCTCCTCCAGGTTCTCTCTGATCTATGGCTTTCCCTGTCTCAGAGTTCACATCTCCTGCCCTTCCCATTTTCCTTAAGATGAGATTACAGTAGATGTGAATGCATGCTGGGGACAGCTTTCGACTTTTGGTGAGAAACAGCAGGCTGCTCCGCTGCTCTTCACACTCCAGAGGCTCACTCTGTGAATCCTAGGCAGACACCTCAGGCCACTCTAGCTCTTAAGGGAATTCCATAGCTACCGGATCAGCATGGCTCTCAGAGGCTCGGGAGCTTTCATACTGTTCGTTCTGGAAGGCAATTAGAAATGATCCAAATGCCATGCGAGTAAATAGATAGATAAATAAGTAAATAAATAAGCAAATAGAATTTCTGATAGTTTCAATTACCCAGGAGATTCTGCCTTCTCTTTCTCCTCAACCTTTTCTTGGTACCAAAGGCTACCAAGGAACATCACAATACGTATTAAACTTATGTTATTTCCTCATGTATTGTTCAAATATACTGAGATGACAGGTGGCATACTGGCAAAATCTGGAGGAAGTTGCCCAGGTGACTTAGAGGTGACAGGGGTGGGTGAGGAGGGCTCTGTATTCTTTGTTGTCCCCTGTTGTTAATATAAAAGGAGCTGAGAGTCAGTATGCCTTTTTATAGGCACAGGCTTTAGGGGCAGAGTTCTGCTAGGTCAGATTAGTGGCTGTGCCTTCCGTGGGACAGAGTTGTAGAAGGAGAAAATCTAGGCAGATTTTTTTCATTAGAGAAAACAGAGTTGTTCCATGATGTGTTTTCAGTTGGGAGGATGCTCTTGACAACTCTGCTAAAAACCTCCTGTGGACCCAAGCCAGTAATGACCTAATTGTTCCCACCATGGGCAAGATGTTGGCCTTGATACAATAGGAATCAAGGGAACCATAAGGTAGGGTTGTCAGCTCTCAAGGAGCTTGTGGTTTTGTTGATGAGCTGGACCTCCATATGCTAAGATGGTGACCTTAGCAACCAATACCACCACTGACTGCTTAGTGGGTGCTGATCATTTTGCATGTGCTAGTGTGTTCCATCTTATTTCATATACTATAAGCTGGTGCTACTGTGTTATCTCCATTTTACGATCTGGAAACTAAGGCATGCTGCTCAGGGTCATGGAGTTACTGTTCTCCTGATCCAGTTGCTCTACTTCCCAGCCTGCTCCTTCAAAAAGAAATGTTAAGCAACCATCTGTTTTTCAGCTGATTTCTGGGCTGGACCCATTTGTGGGTTTCCAAGGCCTTACTGGGGAGATGCAAGGGTGTTGGGATGTGGCAGGGATGTGTTAGAGATGCTCTGGAAATTCTGAAGGCTCTGGCCACTCTTCTGCAAGGCATGTTACAACTGTAATTTGACTTCCCTGGCAGCTCCTTTGGCTTCTGTGGACTAACTCGCTTACTACTTACTTACTTACATACATAGCTGTATTATAGTCACTAGCTAAAGTTTCATCCCTGTGCACCATTGATCAATGCTTATCCTCCAAAGAAACAGTTTATTCTGACTTGGAGTCCTACTACTCAAGGACTGAGGTGTTACTCACTAGTAGACTGTGCTCTCAGTATATGCACTGCATATTTGGTCCCTAGTAACATTAGAAACAAAACAAAACAAACAAAACAGATGAAGCTAGAAGGATAGCTCAGTGGTAGAGCTCTTATTTAGCACGTGACATCAGGATTGCCCCATCTAGTGTGATAATAACAGGCACACTACTGCCATTGTTACCTCTGGGGTCCTGCTACTCAGCCTCACCAGCAAGTCTGTTGGAAGGCAATGATGCAGGTAATGCTTGAGTGCCCCGCCCCCTCCATCCCCTCTCCCCATCCCCCCCCACCCCTGAATCAGAACCTGTATGTATTCAGAACTGGTTTCAGCCTGCACATGGTAGGTAGGAAGGAGAGGGTGTGGTTTTAATTCAGCTCCCTGTGCTGTCCCATGTCCACGAAGAAGTCACAAGCTGAGCCCCAAGAGTAGCTAAGGTGGGTCAATATAGTTCTTGGAGCTATGCTAACTATTTTCTCTAGGACCACACTTAAGCCACTTTTTTTTTGAGGCTGTGCCCTTCTTTGGGTTCTTATATTCCATGCCACCATGGTTTCCCGATTCCTTAGGCAATTTCAAAGCAGGCCTCTCCCCTCTGTGCCTGGTGGAGTGCCTCTGTATGCCTGGGTGGCCTGTGGAGGGCCAGGGAAATCCCCCCTCCTGGCTTCTATCATCCACGCCTGTGACGAGAGCATGACTAAAACGAAAAGCGTTCTGTAAAGAGGAGGTTGACATTTTTGCTGGAGAGATGTGAGTGAGATGGTCCCCATGAGACTTTCCCCAATTCTGCGCTGTGATTTACAAAGAGACGGGCTCAGGGATGAAAAGTTGCGCCTGATCCCGATTTGAAAGGAAGTTATCTGGACCAGCTGAAAACACCTCCATGGGCTTGCTCCTTTTGGCTTTCTACCCCTTTCCTGTTCGCACAGCCTGGTATCTGCCAGCTTTACCGCCCTTTGATGGACAGCCCGTTTCTCTGTCCTCTTTGTCCTTTTTATGCTGCTTCCACGATCTCTCTACTATGTGTGTGGAGGGGTGGGTGCTGGGTGTCTGCAGAAGACATCATATACACGTACAGTGTAGACCCAGGCGTAACATCCTGAGAAAGAGCCTTGCCTTCTATCAGGCTGATTTATGATCATGACCTAACCTGCCTCCCTTTCTTTGCCCATTTTCCTCCTAAAAACAAACTTGCACCATACAGCATGTTTTTGCAGTTACCAGAGCTGATGACACTGTGTGTGACTCTGCTGTTTTGTTGATCGAAGCCTTTACCTTCCTGGAAGCTGATGAAGCTTCTCCGAGAAGCAGGACTCTTGCTCCTGATTTTAATCCCCCAGTGGTGCAGAGCAAAATTCTTGCCACGGGGATTTCTTGGAAGTTAGGTTCGGCAGCTGTGTCCTTGCCAAGAGCATCATTTCTGCCCAGACCTTACCTTCCCCTCCCCCTGTCACCCTGGCTTGTAGTTAAGTGAACTCTATCAGAGTCATTCATGACTGAAGCCTCCAGGGGAGGCTTTGCTCAAGAAAAGTGCTCAACGGTTTTCATCACATGTGCTGTCATCTAGCTGTGTAGGATCCAGAAGAAAGAAGCATATTGTAGAATGGCCTTGGGGGGGAGGAAGCATATTACATACTGGGAAAAGTCAACAACTGTAATTGCACAGCAAGGGGGCGCACCTGAGCTCCTTTGGTTCTCTCTGTTCCTAGGCATCACAGGCAACTTCAGGGTTATTGGGGTCCACCAGGCCTCGTGGGAGTATTCTATCTGCCAGTTCAGGACTCTCACAGCTCAGATTTCAGTAGCAGAGTAGACACAGCAAAGGAACAACAAAAAAAAAGCCCATCATTTCTTGATCCTGTGGGGAATTCAGATGTCTAAACTAAAACCCCCTTTTATTGGCAAAGTCTGGCATGGCCTAGATGCCAGGTTAAAAGACAATAGCATTCTAGCAGGGCTCAGCAGGCTCCCTGCCCACTTCAGTGAGGGTGGTCAAGGTCAAAGCCTTTCCAGACAAGACAAAACTTAAGATAATTTTGGAAGGGCGTCCCCATAGATGGGAGATATTTTAGATAATATGACGGATATGACACCATTTGTGGTCCTGGGACTATTGTTAGGAAAATAGCATGACTCTGGGAGCTGGGGAGATACAGGAGAATGGAGAAACAGGGCTTCTTCTCAGCGTTGGGCCTATGTAGTCAAAGCCAACTGACAGAAGGTTCCAGAGGGAGAAAGGGGATCAGTAGAGAAGGAAGCCAGCAACTGGCAGTAGAAAGGCAGAGACAGCCCCGGAGGGAAATCCCACTTTGACCAGTTTCTTCAAGTCTGGGTGAGCTCCTCTCTTATCTATTACATATGTAATCATGACATAATGGAAGCCACTGTCATAAAGCCAGTTTCCAGCTTCCTTTCTTCGAACTCCCTTTCCTCAACCCTCTTCTATGTGGCCACAGCTCTGGATTCAGCATAACAAGTCTCCTTGGCTTTGGGATCCTTAAGGCCCTGTAACTGATTGCTCTTTGTCACAAAAGGAGCCTGCGGGCTGCCTAGAGATATAATCAGACATTCAGCAAGGCTGCGGGGCAGTGCAGGCTCTGGCGGTGACCTTGCTAGTCACTTGCTTTCTCCTCAGAACTATTTCCAGGTGTGGCTTTGGGCCTGTGCATTTTCCCATGAGTCACAGTAAAAAGGAAAAAAAAAAAAAAAGAAAAGAAAAGAAAAAAGAAAAAGAAAGAAAGAAAGAAAAGAAAAGCAATCAGTAAATCTATTAATGCCACACTCACTAGCCCATGTCATTTGTTTTGTTCCCAAGCAATAAAATTTAAAAAAAAAATGATTTGAAGTATTTTACTGTAGTAGAAAGGACATGGGCTTTTTGGTTGAATAGACTTGGTTTTGATCTCTGCTTCTGGCACTTGCTAGATGTGAGCCTGTAAATCAATTTCCCCGTCTTTCGATGCTCAGCTGTTGGTCCTCAGGGAAGGATATTCCAATTCAGCTCATGCATTTGTGGTACACTAACAGGGACGGTACATGAGCCATGGCTGGAGCCCAGCAAAGCCTTAGCA
The DNA here is from genome assembly GCF_964271855.1 of Acomys minous. Taxonomy (NCBI): domain Eukaryota; kingdom Metazoa; phylum Chordata; class Mammalia; order Rodentia; family Muridae; genus Acomys; species Acomys minous. The sequence goes on from NC_140483.1 coordinate 34,005,691, forward strand.
AAAGACAGCTAAGCTTCATTTATTTCATCCTGACCCAGGAAGCAGATTTCCTAAGCAAAAAGATGGAACTCACAAAACTGAGAGGAGTAGGGTGATGTCTGTTCAGGCCCGGTGCTTCAAATCTCCCCGCTAACAGGACACACTAGCATCAAGGCTCACACTGCATTTGACTTTCCATACTGCTCTGGGGATATGCTAGTTAGTGAGAAGGACCTCTTCCCTGAAGGTAATGCCTTTATTAACTCCAAATGCTAGTAATTAATAACAGTAGAGAATTGCATACAAATGTTTCTTTTTTTTTTTCCTTGAAGACATACTTAAGTATAGTTCTCTGTTAAGATCACCATATAGTTTTGGGAGCTCAGAGCACAAATACAATGAACAAGAGAGATCCCCTTACCTCTACTTTGAACAACTAGGTTTTAGTGTAATGTGAAGTGTCTAACCAAATGTAAATTTACTATATATTGATACACACTGGAAAGCAATAGGAAGTGCTGAGAAATTATTCTCTAAGTTTTAAGAGGATGTGATTTGAATGTTTGGCTTCAATTCCATGGCCATCTTTTGAGTTTACATCACTTGATATGATTTTTCTAACCATGGGCTATCAGAGTTCAGTTCGTTGCTGAGTGATTTAATAAATCATATTCATGATCTGGTCCCTCTGTTCTTCCCAAGAATGCAGCTTTGATGAATAAGCACCAGTTATAATGTGTTTGTTTCTATCACATGTACATCCAAAGTCATAAAATCCCACTCTTGCCCAAACTCTGAGTTTCACCACGTATACTGTGTTGGCTTTGATCACGTTGGTTCTGTCAGCCTCTGTGCTAGGCTGGGAAGAAAGTGATGTGCCCTCAATATGGTGATTCTGTCATTTCCCCCCCTGCGAAACAAAATTGATCTTGTTTCTGTTCAGTGAGGTCAAGTGAGCAGGGTTGAGGGTCTTTCCAAGGGCACACAGAGAACTGTGCTGTGCTGCCCTGTGGTTTCAGCCCACAAGTAAAGGGTGATAAAGTGTACACTTTGAACGGACAGATGTTATTCACAGGTATAACTGGTGCACAGGTAGGCATGCAAAAGCTCAAGACCTGGATGGGAGGCAAAGTTTACCCCTTTCAAATCACAGACAGCCGCACCATCTGCAACACAGCTGCATCTACTTTAGTCAGAGGGAGAGGGAGACATTTGGCTGCTCAGATCTGCTTTCCTTTTTAGTCTGGAGCTCCTGGAACTGGCTCCTACTGGTTCAGTTGAGCCAAACGTACACCTCTCTTCCCAATATCATGTGCGGTGACATCATATTAGCAACCTAAAATTAGTGCCGTGGGTGTAATTTACACCACAGAAATTAGCAGATCCTGAAAATTACTAATGTGAAAATTTTATAGCTTCCTGTGAAGCAACTAAGTAGAGTTACTTTTAATCAAATAGGATTTCTAAGGACAGTGAATTAAAGTCTTCGAAACTACAACCAGATTTACTTATTTTTAGTTATTTTTTAATAAGTTATTTATTAAGGACTAGATAAAACCATCCGTTCTCCAGTTCTTTTTTGTATACTTCTTTATTATTATTATTACTTTTTTCTTTTTTTACATATGCATTTATATAATACAATAAACTACACACAACAAGAAGAATCATGAAACAATCAGGAATTTATTAATGTTACATTCACAGTGTTTTGGTAACTGTTTTTATGTGGGTTTGTTTTTAACTGTTGTGTAGGATTCTGTTGTATGAATTATCCTAGTTCGTCTAAGCAAACTCTGGAAGACCGAAGAGGAAGAAGCCATTAAGAGAGACATGGTTATCCCACGCCGTCCCATTTCAAAGACTAGCTGCCTCCCATTGTGGGCCTTGCTCAGGAACTGGTCTCAGCTGTGAAAACCTGTTCCACATGGTGACCCTTATCTAAAGACACAGATCACAGAGGCGCCCAGTGCAGAGCTTCAAAGGGCTGCCAGGGAGTGGCCCAAGGCTGTCCCACCCATATTGTGCTGGAGTTTCTATGGGCTTGGATCTCAGGGCACTCCCTAATAGGCACACTAAATGTTAACCATCCCTTGAGTGAAAAGAGCCTTCCTTACCTGTGGTGAGATGGTGTCAACCTGTGAGGAACTCTTCTATTCACACATCTGTTTGTGCAGCCATTTACAGTAGACTTTCAAAATCTTTTTTTTTTAATCAGCATATAACCAAGCTATAAGTCTATATGGTACTCATAATAGATGTTGTGGCCCTTTTTTGAAAAGGTCAGTGGTTGGCCATAATTGGATAGTACTGTAGTTTTTTAAACCTAGAGCTAGAAGAAATATGAAGCAGGGAACTTAGTATTGATCATAGTAGGTTTGTCTTCTTTGTGAAAATCCACCCACCACAAGGATTTCTAAAGAATTAGTTCTAAAACTCTCTTAATAGAAAAACATCAGCAAAAGAACAGAAACAAATAAAACTGATTAAATAAACAAAAATGCAAACAACAACAAATCAATACTGCCAAGCTAGAGTTGCACTGTGGGAAGTCATTACCTGTTCTTCAAGGTTTAATTGCTAGTTTAATTATTATTCTTTATTATATTATATTACTAATATTTACTTATTACTCTTCAAAGTTTGTTTATTCAGTTGACAGGGCACTATATTGTTTAAGATAACTTTTATTCCTTAAATTTCAAGTTATTAGTTTGTGTCATGGACAAGAGAAGATAGTGTGTCTTTCGTAAGAATATAGCTATTTGCTTGCCGTGAGAATGTGAAGGCTTAAAGTAAACATACTCTGCCAAATTGGAAAGGTGTTTTGGGAGGAGTTGGAGGAGGAGATGAGTAAGATAAAAAAAAAAAAAAAAAAAGACACGGTATAAATTTATCAAGGAATTAATCAAAAAGAAAAGAATGATAAGCCCTTTGCTCGTACATCCGTACCACCCATAACAAATATTATTGGTTTAGGCTAAGCAGAAATTCAGGGAACAAATAAAATTAGTGTCTGATAGCCCCAGACAACTCTTATTTTATTCTCAGGCACTAGCTCTTCAGGCTCCCTACCCACCATTCATTCATCAATGCAAGAAATACATATCACACTGAGTGTTTCCATAAAAAAATGTGATGCTTTCATATAGTTTACTAATAACACTGCTCCTTAGGGCCGAGGTTCTCAACCTTCCTAATGCTGAGACCCTTTAATACAGTTCCTTGTGATTGAAATAATGGAATGAGTTAATGGCAAGACAGATTTATATGTGAATAAATGCAGGCTTATTGGAAGTAGCTCTCGAGAAAAGTGCACATAGAGAGAGGAGAGAGGAGAGAGAGAGAGAGAGAGAGAGAGAGAGAGAGAGAGAGAGAGAGAGAGAGAAAAGAAGAAGAAGAAGAGGAGGAGGAGGAGGAGGAGGAGAGATACAGAAAGAGAGAGGATAACATATGAGAGAGGGAGGAAACCAAAATGTCTGGATTATATAGTGAAGGACCTCGGGGAGAGGGGAAGCCCAGCCCCTGGGCTAAGGAACCTAGGGTAGAGGGTAGGGTATGCCCGCCACACCTGCAGCAGCTAGGGAGGGACCTAGGGATGCTTGAAGCCAAACAGTGATGGCCCCTAACCATAAAATTATTTTCATTGCTACTTCATAACTGTAATTTTGCTACTGTTATGAATTGTAAATATTTTTGGAGATAGAGTTTTGCCAACATGGCCACAACACACAGGTTGAGAAGTGCTGCCATAGAGAATATTCGAGAAGAACTTAGTCACCAAGAGATGGTGGATCAATCAAAAAGGAGTGCTGGGCCTTTCCAGGACTCCACCTGCCTGAGGGTTCCCGTCCATCTGTGGTCCTACCGTTATGTCTCTAACATGCTTCTTGCTTCCTCCATTTTCGGAATTAATATCCACAGGTATTCCTGCCGTTGTTTATTCAAATGGGTCTATTGGTCTAGTGCCTGCTCTGAGCCTAGTCGTGGATCAGTGCTTGCAGGGATCCCATTTACTTGAGAAGTCCTGCTTGTGTTCTGTGAGAGGAGTCACTGGGTAGAAAACGCCGTTCTCATAGCTGACTTCCTCATTTCTGCGGATAGGTCCACGAGACTATATGGCTTCACTCATGGCTTCCGAGGAAAGGCAAAGGTGCTAGTGTCAGCAAGGGAAGGCATGCCCTCAAAATCCATGAGCCTGACAAGTATTTTCAGCAAAGGGTGGTCATCATTTGTGTTGGATGTCTACTTCCTGGCTTCTACCTTGGTTGTTTAAAAAATACCAGAATCAGTTAAATTGAATGAAATCTTCAATCAGCCTCTTTTATTTATTTATATTTGTGTGGCTAGACACTGTCAGAGTATCTGGTATAGGAGTATGGACAGGCAGCCAATGTGGGGAACTGAAAACCTGCATTCTTGCTATTTACACGAACTTTCCTCTCCCTTTCTCTACTCCCTTTGTATCTGGTCTTTCTCCCTTCAACTCTTCCTTCTTTCCCAGGTGTGTTTGATAACTGCTCCCATACAGTCAATGACAAGGGCTGGGCCCTGGGCATCCGCTCAGGGAAGGACAAGGGAAGGAGAGATGCTACCTTCTTCTTTTCCCTCCGCACTGACCGGGTGAAGAAAGCTACTATTGTGACTGGCCACAGCCGCTACCAGCTCGCTACGTGGACTCATGTAGCAGCCACTTATGATGGACGGCATGTAGCTCTGTATGTGGATGGCACTCGAGTGGCTAGTAGTCCTGACCAGACTGGCCCATTGAATAGCCCTTTCATGGCATCCTGTCGCTCTCTGCTCCTGGGAGGGGACAACTCAGAAGACGGGCATTATTTCCGTGGATACCTGGGCATGCTGGTCATCAGGGCGACTGCCCTCTCACAAATCAACTTCCAGCACAGTCCCCAGTATCAAAGCAGAGCAGACGAGTTGACTACCCTAATCCTGACAGCTACTTTCAATCCTCTGAAGGAACAGTGGGTCCCCTTTAGAGATGAGACCTATCCCCGGCTGGAGATTCTCCAGGACTCTGAGTCACAACCTGAGAGTCTGTCACCTTTACATCCCCCGCCTTGTGGGCAAACAGCTTGTGACAACGTGGAACTGATCTCCCAGTACAATAAGCATGGGCCCCTTCGGGAAGAGAAAGTCATCCGCTACCGGGTGATAAACATCTGTGATGATGAGGGCCTGCATCCCACTGTGAGTGACGAGCAGATCCGCCAGCAGCACGAGGCACTGAACGAGGCCTTCAGCCGCTACAATATCAGCTGGCAACTGAATGTCCACCGAGTCCACAACTCCACCCTGCGTGAGCGGCTTGTGCTTGTTCACTGTGAGCCCAGTGATATTGGCAATGACCACTGTGACCCTGGGTGTGAGCATCCACTCACTGGCTACGATGGGGGCGATTGCCGCGGGCACACCCACTGCTACTCCTGGAATCGTAGGGATGGACGCTGTCACATGGACTGCAACAACATGCTGAATGATTTTGATGACGGCGACTGCTGCGATCCTGAAGTGACTGATGTGCGTAAGACTTGCTTTGACCCTGACTCACCCAGGAGGTAAGGAACTGGGGAGTCTGGGGTATCGTTGTTACAGGGTCCATTTCTTTTGTTATTCTTTTGATTCCAGGAGACAAAGGGGGTTCACACAGTCGCAAAACTAAAGGTTTTCCCCCATAGGATTTACTGGGCTTTTAGGAAGTACTGGGTGTGTGAGGTAATTAAGGACCTGGCAATGCTTTAAATAAGGTACAGCTCTCAAAAGGGTCTGTGGAGCTTACCGAAAACATCCTAGGACATGCACAGACGCACAGAGCAGTGGAGGCCCAGGAGGGCTCAAGGGCTTCTACTTAGAGGAGGCCAAGGAGTCCTCAAGAAGAAACAGGGGTCCTTGGAGAGAAAGGGAACGATTTCTTCTTAGCTCTCTGGAAAAGCTACTGTCCTGAGTGAGGGAATTGGTGAGCTAGTCGAACTTCTGTCAGTAAAATGACACACCTTAAGTGAGCTTATTCTGGCTCCTTTTTGGGATGTACTGGTCCAACTCCAGATAGGCCTGCTGGATAAGGCAGGCTGTTGAGGCAGGAGCAAACTGTTCCCCTTCATGCAAGAGCAACTTGCATCCCCCAGCCTGGGATATGTCTCATCTCTAAAGAGGACCCACTGTTCCTTCAGTGGATCGAAAGTAGCTGTCAGGATGAGGATAGTCAAGCTCCAAACAAGAGAAGGGGAAGAAGAGGCCATGGTCCTCCTGCAGCCCCCTCTGAGAGCACATGATGATTAAAAAAATCTCTCACTAGATTTGAGTTCCTAAGTTTTCTATCGCTTTCTAGAGAGCCTCCCTGGCCTATGAAGGACTTGTTTGTAGCATGACTTATTTTGTGTGTCTGGCCGTTTACAAGACCCCATGGCTTTCAGTGTCAGCTGCCCCTTCTGGGAACAGGAGAGGATGTTAAAAAGCCAGTGGGGGCTGAGAGAGAGAATAGAATTGGGGAGTAAGCAGGAGGTCGGGTCAAGCTGGGAGAAGAGTGGGGTCTGAGAAGACAGCTGGTGCAGGAAGAAAAAAGAGAGAGAGAGAGAGTAGGGCTAGAGAGAAGAAAAGGTATTGGTTAGAGTAAAAAAAAATAAGAGCTAGCTGAAAGTGAATTGGGCTAGCACAGTGAGAAGAGAAGATGGCTGGTGACAGTTGAGCAGGGAGAAGCTGAGCTGAACCAGAGAAGAGACGGAAAAGAACTCCGGAAGAACCCACACAAAGTGGCAAAGAGAGAAAGAAAAAGAAAGCCCTAAAGCCACCCTTGTCAGACTTTTCGTGCTGCGACAGATACTCAAGGGAAATGGTTTAAAAGAGGAAACATCTATTTTGGCTTATGATCTCAGAAGCTCCAGTGTAAGGATCAGAACCTGTGACGGGACAGCACATTGGGAGAGCACAATGGAGGAGAAGCTGTTACTTCATGATAGCTAGGAAGTGGAGGGAGGCTGAGAGGTGCTAGGCTCTTGAACAGCATGTCTGGATGACTCACCCCCTTTAGTGAGCCTTACTTGCTCTCAATAATGGCGTCCAATGATGATTCCAGCAATAGCTTAACCCATTGATGAAGTCAGAACTTGCTTTCATGATCCATCACTCCAAAAGTTCTATCAGTGGTAACCAGCACGTTTGACATGTGAGACAGCGGGAAGTCGACCTGTCAGACTGCAACCACGCCAACCACCCTCCTGTCAGTCACAGTAACAGCCTTCCAAGGTGCCTGGGCACCATAATCTTCAGAATGGCCCTTTATCTCTTTGGATTTTGGCTGCATTACTCATATCCGAGTCTTTATAATGTATTTCCCTCACTCTCTCAGAGTTGCTATGGTAACACATCTCATTCCATTTATTATGCAGACTTATGATGCCTACATATGATATTTTCATTGCATAACTGAAAAAGACCGTTATACTTTTAGGAGTATTGGCATTAAGTCCAGTGACTTGGTCATATGCAAGTGCTACCACTAAGAAAAACTCCTAGCCCCAAATATTTGAACATTTTGTTTAAAATATTTAAATCACAGTGTGTGTGCATGTGCGTATATTTGGGGGTGTTTGTGTGTACATACATGCGGGTGCATATGTATCTATATGTGCATGCACATGGAGGGCACAGGACAGCCATGGGTTAGCCTCAGGGACTGTCAACTTTTTCTTGATACATAGGCTCTCGCTGGCCTGGAGTGTGCTGAGTGGATTTGGGTGTCTGTCCAGTGAGCCCCCAGGGGGTGGGAACATCTGTTTCCACACCCCAAGCTCTCAGGTTACATGCATGTACCACTAGGTTGGTTGGGTCGTTTTATAAGCATGGGCTCTGGCTATCACATTCAAATTCTTGTGTTTACAATAAGAACACTTCATTGACTGAGCTATCTACGTAGCCCTAAGTCTTTCTATTCAAAACCTCAGATTGTATCGAATAAGGAGGAGCAATCTCCTAACTCTTCTCCAGTCTTTATGTTTCAGCGTTAGACCACACAGGCAACCATATTTAATTTAACTCTTTTCTAGCAGTCACCACCATAGTCAAGGTCTTATTGTTTTCATTTTATTTTTTGAGCACCTAGATGGTTCTCTGAATTTGAACATTTATTCTCCTTAATAATGACTTTTTTTCTTAAAGTGATTACTTTGCTATTTCTCAGTTCTATTTTTTTTTCTCCTCAGGCACTTGGATATAAATTCCGTAACTTTTAGTTTCCTATATATTCTTTTTGTTATTTGTTTTTTCTCTTGGGTATATTTCTTGTTTGTTTGTTTTGTTTTGTTTTTTGTTTTTTTTTGAGACAGGGTTTCTCTTGCAGTCCTGTCTGGCTCTCCTGGACTGGCTTTGTAGACCAGGCTGGCCTAGAACTCACAGAGATCCACCTGCCTCTGCCTCCTGAGTACTGGGATTAAAGGTGTGTGCCACTATGCCTAGCAATACTTGGGTATATTTCTTTAATTTTCTCTTTTAATTCTTTAGTGCACCCCAAGTGGTGGAATATGTTGGGGGGAACCGTGTTGATGGGTAGACTGGATGCAGTGTACCCCTATTCCATTTCCTAGCTCCTAAAGTCTACTTTCTATATTGTCTTACACTAGAGGACCCACCAGATACTGACACGTTAAGAACATATATTACACTTTATTTCAGCCCAAAGAGTGAAAAGCAATTATCTTCTAATGCTTTTGTTAACTTAAAAGTTTTAACAAATAGAATTTTAAATCTAATTTTTAATATTAGTCAATTTTATTTAAGATTTTAATATTTTGTTAGATTTTTAATACAATTTATTTATTTAATGTATATGAAATGGCCGTGAGCCACCATGTGGTTGTCGGGAATTGAACTCAGGACCTCTGGAAGGGCAGATAGTGCTCTTAACCGCTGAGCCAGTTCTCCTCCAGCCCAAGATTTTAGTTTTTAAATATTTAGTTTTTTTATTTTAATGTGTGTGTGTGTATGTTTGTATGGATATGTGTATGTGTGTGCTGGCATCTGTGGAGGCTAGAAGCATTGGATCTCCTGGAGCTGGAGTTAGTGGCAGCTGTGAACTGCCCAATACGGGGTCCCCTGGGTCCCCTGAAATAGTAGTATGTTCTGTTAACCTCTGCACCGTCTCTTTAGCCAGCCATTTAAAGTTGTAAGGTTTGTTTTTTTCCGCTTTGATGAAAATAGGATTCAAAATAATTTTTGTCTGTGTTTTTCCCCCATGCTGGTGATTTATTTCAAGTGTCTAGTGCTTCTCAACACAGTAGGGAACACACTTTAAAATCTCTACTTATATTTAATTGTTCCCAAATATCCCTTTTTGGAAGATGAAACCCAAAATACACAGTAAAAGGTAAGGATTTTCTTTCTTTCAATTTCATCATGCTTATCTATGCATGAAGATTTTTATCATTTACATTATGTTCTTTGTGCTGAATTTTTATTATTAAAACTGAATTATTTTTATAACTCTTATCGGTGAGCAAAAACGGAGACACTACTAGTTATCAAGTTCTTACGGTGTGTCAGAAACATTAAACCACGCAGAGGAGAGTGATAACAACTTACTGGAGGGCTTAAAAATTTTTTTTTATTTAAATTCTCTGGATTTAAATACAGGCTGAAGCATGAAAAAAATAGAACATGGGCCATTAAGTGCTTTTCTGTGCCATGGCTTGAATTATTTGAAAGAACTCTGGGTTCATGAGAGACCCAGATCTCTGGGTTTCTATGAGGTCCTTGGAGTTGTTGAAGTGAGCAGCCACTTCTGAACTAAATTAGCTACCTGTCCCACTCTTCTTACTACAATTAAATCACAGAGCTCAATCTCACAGTCCCATTACTTTGTGACTCTTAAAGGATTCAACTTCAACAGTTGCTTTGCCAGATACTTATTGAACAGGTGAGTATGTCAGACACAGTGTCCATCTATTTGGGAGTTCACAGTTCAGGGGGAGATAGTGGGATAACGGTCTCAGACCTACAGATAGATTACAGAGCAATTCCTTAGTCATTGATGATTGATGTTTGATGATTGGCCTTGCTTTCCAAACCCCGTTCAACTTTCCCACCACTCCCATTGAGAAATCAGAAATGTATGCCAAAGCAGTTCCTTTCTCAAAGGCTGGGAGGGGGTGAGAACCCAAGGAATCCAGCATCAAACATCTGTAACCCAGATGGCACTATCAAAGGAGAGGCATTTATAAGACTTGGGACTGGACGGAGATATGAGTTATAGATGCATCACCCAGCCCGTGGACCACAGTTACTGCGGTAGAGGAGCTTGGCGTGTGGCTAGGGAAGGCTGCAAGAGCCAGATGTCCACTTGTATTTGCTGGTTGTCTTTAGAGAGTCCTCAAAAGAGGTGCAGGAGGGAAGGGCGTTGAGTGTCTACATCAGTGCAGTCACAGAAATCCCTGACCGTTTACTTAGGGAGCTAGGCCAAGGCCATCTCTGTGCCTGAAGGTAAACCTGGCTTCCCTGACCTCTTTTAATTCTTCAGTTTCCTTTGGTCATTGTTTTCATTATTTTCCATCCTAACATGACTTCTCTGCTTCTGTCCCCTAGTTTCTATCTGATTCCTCCTTTCCACAAGAGTTGGACTGAGTTTTCAGCCCAGTGTAGAACTGTGTGCTTGCTTCCTTCCTTGATTCTGTTTCGTCTTCTGTAATACTGTTGATGAGAAGAATCACCAAACACAAACCACATGGCTGAACACTGCTGCAGCGATCACATAGGCTCAGACCTTGCCAGGAAGCAGAGCAGCCAGAAACTGGCCAGTTGCTTTCTGCAGCTTGTAGGAGGCAAACATCTCTTGTGTCCACAACTCTACCTCCTGCTCCATTCCCTGAGTTTTGTTCAAGGTTAGAGGATTGCATGTAGAATGCTAGTGTGTGTGTGGGCTGAGAGGTGCCCAGCAGAGCCATGTCATGTAGTATGCGCATCGTACCCGGGGAGTGGTACATCTTGGGTCAGGAGAGCTAATGCATATGGTATCAGAGGGAATGGTGCTGCGCTAGGCAGTATGCTGGGACTTCACTGGGATTTGCTCACCCACACACTGTGGCTTTTGAGCCAAAGGAATGGCGGAGCTGGGATCCTGCAGTGGTGGGTCTGTTAAGCATCAGCCAGGCGTCATTATAGGTTTCTTTTGAAGTCAAGACTCAAAGTTCCCTGGAGCCAAAAAGAAAAAGAAGAAGAAAAAAAAAAAGCAGGGGAAAATAAGTGTAAGGGGGTGGAAGAGGCCAGTGAGAGAAGAAGTGACCGGAGGCTTTAAAACTGAGCAGAAAACCCCCTCAATCTTCCCACCTCACCACGAACTGTGCAAGCTAAACGGATGTTCCACTTTCTCTTACTTGTGTCACCCGAAGAGGAGAATCAGAGAAAACAAAGACAAGCTTATGCAGTTTACCTAGAAACAGAAGCCTCTCCTGTTTACTTTCCTACAGGCCAGTTTTCCACAGTTGCAATAAATATTGTCTTAGAGTCAATAAAAAACAGTTTTTCTGTTCACCTGGCTAAGTACATTTTTCTGTCCAGGTGTGTGGAGAGAAAGACTGTTTTTCTCCCTTTGTGGTTATTTCTTGGCCCAGTACACAGACTTGTGAAAGAGCCATGTGGTCTGTCTAGGCTACAAATATTTCCTCTTAGGAAAAACATTGAGAGACCCCAGTCTCCAACCGCATCCAGCCGTTCAAGGGACTTGGGTATTTTCCTAGGAGTTGGGGTGTAGCTCTGGTCCCTTGGCCAGCTGCCACTCTGTCTCAGCTGATCTGATGTCATTTCAAGATCTCTTCCTAAAATTTAATCATAGGAATCTGAAAGACAGCCGCATAGTTATGTTTTCTTTCTTTGTGTTTTCTCCCTAGAAACCTTGTCTTCACCTTACTTTAGTGACCAAAGAAATATTCAGTCTTGTTTTCCCCTAACCCAGACTCTAGTTTTCTTGGTGTCAGAGATATAGATTGGGTTGTGGGTGGAACAGGGTTGCTTTTGCTCCAGGATTCTCTCTAAGGGACATCGCCCTAGAGACAAAGCTACTGAGCAAATTGGCTTTCTGAACTGCATAACTTTCTTTTCCGTCTTTTTCTAGGACTTTGTCTAATGATTGTGAATATGATTTCTTAAGCTCAGCAAATGACTCCCTAATGCCTGCTACCCTTGACTTTTTAGAGCATCACTTCCTTTTCTGGGAAGTTTCTTTGTCCTTAGACTATAACCTTTTAATCGCATCTGTGTGACTTCTCAGCCACTCAGTGCTGTTTCTGTGCTCCTGGCCACGTCACCCTTTACCTCAGTTGTTGCAAAGACGCCCAAACCGGTCTGGTGTTCTGCGTTCCTGCTCTTCCCTCAAACCCGGGTCTACTTTTAACACAGCAGAGTAATCCTGAGATTTTGTCATCCTGCCACAGGGGCACCGGCCCGGTAGCTCAGGAGGAGTCAAGGTATAGGAATGAAGTCACTCTTATCTCCCGCTGTCACCTTGGTGGACTCACTTCTAACATGTCAGTATCTGGTGGGTTATGTCCCACCACACAATTATTTCCTAGGTCTGTCTCCCTGTCCTTGGACCCTGCTGATGACACCCTTCGGCAGGATCTTTCTGGTGGCTTTCACTCCTCTGGAATGCCCTCCTCCAGATGTATGCATTGTTATCTTTATTATTATTATTATTATTATTATTATTATTATTATTATTATTATTATTATTAATTCACTTTACAACCTGGTTATCACCCCCTTCCTCCTCTCCTCCTACCCTCCCTTCCCCTCCCCCCACACCCCTATCCCCACTACTCAAAGAAGGGGAACCCCACCCCCACCCATCCCAGCATATCAAGTGTCATCAGGACTGAGCACATCCTTTTCCCCTGTGGCCTGGCTAGGCAGCCCTGCCAGGGGAAAGTGATTGAAAAGTAGGCAACAGAGTCCATGTCAGAGTCAGCCCCCATTCCTCTTATCAGGGGACCCACATGAGGACTGGGCAGCCTATATGCACTGTTATCTTATACATTTTCTTCTGGTAATTTTTGAAAGCCAACTTCACGTGAGGTCTTCTTTGGTGTCTCGTTTAAAACTTCACATACTCCTCTGAGTTTTCACGGTTTTGTTTTTGTTTGAGTTTTCTGATTCATTTTCCTTAATGTTGATCCTTCTCCAGGAGAATGTAAATTCCACAAACGAAGGGATTTTTACATGACTGGGTTACTATTGTGCCCTAGCACCTAGAACAGAAAAAGAATAAGCTACATAGTCAATAAATAATTGTTGAAAAGGCATGTTCTTACTCTAGTACAGTGGTTGGCAAACTATGATCAGTGAGCTAAATTTGGCCAACTCTGTTTACATAAATAAAGCTTTATTGGAACACAGCCATACCCACTTGTTTGCATACTGTCTATGAGCTGCTTTCATGTGGCAGGGTTGTATAGTTACAACAGAGACCAGATGGCCCACAGTGTCTAAAATATTTACTATAAATGTTTGTCCTACTATATATTCATCATAGAATACTGTAATTATCCCTTGTTGCCTGTCTCTTACACAAGAATTTTGATTCTTTGTTGATAGTTCTTGGAACATAAGATGTACTTGGTTAGTATAGTAAAAATAAAGTGAATATGTGTGTGTGTGTGTGTTAATGTGTATAACCAGCATCTCTCTCTCTCTCTCTCTCTCTCTCTCTCTCTCTCTCTCTCTCTCTCTCTCTCTCTCTCTCTCTCACACACACACACACACACACACACACACACACACACGAAAAACTGATGTAGGGTAAATGACACCATAGAGGTTCAAAGTCAGAGAATACTACTATGTTGATGAGAGAAGGGTATAGGAAATCTATTATTAACCTTTTCTATTCATCTCATCATTGGTAGAATTGCCACATTCAAAGGAAAACAAAGTAAGTTAACGATTCCTATGAAGAGGATGGCTTAAGCCATTTTGATTGTCAGCTCATTATATGGTTAACTGGAGTCCCAGTGTACTCTGAGGCAGGGGATCTAAATTTTAGTGAACAGAGAAATAACAGTCAACTACAGCATCAGGAAGGGGGAGGAATTCTCTTTGGAGGAGATGATGAGTGAGAGTAGATTCCAGTGGCAGATTCAGGGTATTCAGAATAGTCATAGCCGTTCTGAAGAGAACCTCTTTGAAGTGATGTCATAGATGAGCCAAGAGTCTTTGCAAAAGTCTTAGGCTTTTGTGATTAAGAACCAGTGATTTCCTGAACCAAAGACGTTGGACATATTGCCCAATTGCACAGGGGCCATCAAGGTCCGGTGACTGACACAGGCACTGAGAGCTCATGATATCCCGGACACCTCACCACTCTGCACACTTGTGTCTTCTTATCAGTCAGCTTCTTTACAGCATTACAAACATCTTTTCTCCAGTTTGCTGTGGTTCCTAGTTTACTTGAATTGGGCCTTTTCTTTCACATCCATTTCTTACTACTATTTGCTTCAATGTTTTTGAAATATTTTGGCTCAAATTCTGCAGACCATTAAAGAGAACTGACCCAGCACATCATCACGTGTGAGGAAGAAGTCATGAATTTCTTGTCAACCTGGTTTGTAGCAACCGTGACCAAAAGACCAATTAGCTAGGATGGCGGTTTAGGGCTCTAGTTTTCTGTCACCCAATTCAATATTCTATGTAGAGTGAACTGGTTTTTCCTGTCTTTTACTTTGGATGAGCATAGTCACTTTTGTTTTGTTGTGTTGTTGTTGTTGTTGTTTTAGCTTAGATTTTCCTGGTTGTCTGTGGTAACCGTAGAGCATTCATACCAGTTGAGTTCTCATGACATCATGATTTAGAATAAAATCATTTTTTAATTTTTTTAATTTTTTTATTTTTATTAATTTATTCTTGTTACATCTCAATGGTTATCCCATCCCTTGTATCCTCCCATTCTTCCCTCCCTCCCATTTTCCCTTTATTTTCCTCCCCTATGACTGTTCCTGAGGGGGGATTACCTCCATAAAATCATTAGTTTTATTGTAAGAACAGAAGTAAATTTGATATTGATCATTGTATTTAATGATGGTGATAGCTTTTAAGAATTAAATATTTAAGTTCCCCATGTTTTCTATATAAGAATGAAATTTATACCATGCAGATGTAGAACAGGAATCAAATTGACTTCAGAGACAACACTATGATGGTGAGACTCATGCCCCTAGCAGAAGGAAATAATGACTATAAATTAAATTAAATTATATCACTTTTACAAAGAATGCACACTCGAGGAGATGAAGGAAACAGAGCAGAAACCACCATAGAGGGACTTTATAGAATAAGTGAGTTCTTTAAGATATAAAGAGTAGGATGTAGGAGATGTTATGAAGAGTCAAGATGTGACTCAAGGTGGCATGTATAAAGGTCACTATGAAAAGAGATGTTGGAAATGGCAGTTTCATGGACAAGAGTAAGAAAGGTAGAAGTTGGAAAAGGTATAGCCAACGTAGTTGTTATAAGTTTGGCTTAGAGATAGGGAGTAGTGGAGCATGCCTTTAATCCCAGCACTCAGGAGGCAGAGGCAGGAGGATCTTTGAGTTCAAAGAGTGGTCTACAGAGTGAGTTTCAGGACAGTTAGGCCTACACAAAGAAACCCTGACTCAAAATTTCTTCCCTCTCATCCCCCACCCCCCGCAAAAAAAAAAAAAAGGTTTGGCTTAAGCAGTTGTACAAGAATCAATTAGGAGCCATCAAAAATGTTTAGAGGCAGAAACCTCTTTTTATTATGTGTCTTTTGCAGTTACTATCTTGAGTTATATATTTTTCTTGAGAAAACATTTTCAAACATTGTTATTTGTGTGTGTGAATGTGTGCTATGTATGTGCACGTGCACATGTGGAGGTCAGAGAACATCTTTGTGGAAGTGGTTGGCTCTCTTCATTTTACCTTTACATGCTGGGGTCTAGAAATGGAACTCAGGCCCTTTGGTCGAGATATTGCATTATTGTTTTTCAAGATGCTATAATCAATGGAAAGTAGGTAAAGTACATGCAGAGTTGCTTTGTAATATAGCTAATATATGAATTTATAACATATTTCAAAAGGGGCAATTAAAACATTACATCTCCATCTCTCCCCCTCCCCATTTTACACATCTTATAGGTTCTTGTTGTTTTTGCTTACTCTTCTTTATGGATTTTGATTCTTAGTTTTGCTCCGTGATTATTTTTTATTGTAAACCCATCTTTTTACACCGGAGATACATTCATTTTCTCTTGGCAGCTGTGTTATGGACCTGGCAATACAGAACTATTTCAAAATGTATTGTTAACACAAATACTTTATTTTTTTGGAAAGACTACAGGGTATTAGGATAAAGATGAAAATCTCAGAGAGTTAGTTTGTAGACACAGTTTTCAGGGGGTATTTTACCCTTGTTTATTGGCTCACAACCAAGGAACACAAAGTCTGTTCTGTCCCTCTTAAAAGTAGGACTTTTTCACTTTTAGGGACTCTTATTTTATTGAAAATGTAGTCTTTGTGAGTTCTGGCTTTTATGTGAGTCTCCCTTATCAAACATCTTACTTTGATAAACCTTGCATTTTATTTTGTGTTGAATTTAAAAGACCTACAATGTTATCGAGTTTAACTTTGTGGGCCCTAGGAATTCCAGATCTGTCCTTCCTTCCTTTCTTCCTTTCATTTTTTAAAAAGTATTTTATTTTGAAAACAGTTTTCCTCTACATTTGTCCTTGAACTTGTTACAAAAATCAGACCTTTCCTCCTTGTCCTGCTTGTCCTCCTCCTCGTCCTCCTCGTCCTCCTCTTCCTCCTCGTCCTCCTCCTCCTCCTCTTCCTCTTCCTCCTCCTCCTCCTCCTCCTCCTCCTCCTCCTCCTCCTCCTCCTCCTCCTCCTCCTCTTCTTCTTCTTCTTCTTCTTCTTCTTCTTCTTCTTCTTCTTCTTCTTCTTCTTCTGTCTTGCCTTTACTTTCTATAGTCTCTGGACATTTAATTTTCTTCCATCTTGGATATACATTTAAATGTGACTTTTTTTGTATTATTAATTAGTGGTGGCTCTTTTCAAGGAGTTATTTCTAAGACTTTGGTTTTTCAACCCCCACCCCATTTTTAAAGCAAAAGGGTATGTCTTAAGTACTGATTATTTGAGCAAATCTTTTGAAAATTTATCCAGATGCCGCATGTGGACTGATTGTGGTAGACCAGCGGGGCTGAAGGCCTCAACGTGCATTTATTCGTTAGCTCCTGGGCAGGAAGAGTGACAAGTTGAAAATGGCTAGAAAAACTATTGTCACAACAGAAAGAACTAGGAAATCAGATGCAAAAAGACTTGGCTCCCACCTCTCTCTGGTCTGGACACACAATTTAATTGTCTGCTCATCTGTATTCCTATTAATTTTTGTACAACAAATATTTGTTGATGGCCTCCTCTGAGTCATGAATTGTTGTAGGATTCACAAACATGGTGGAGAGTGAATCCTCTTTATTCTTGGGGCCTCTAGTCTAGTGTGAGGGAAGACAGAAAAGAAACAATTGCATATATACTGTGTGTACATGATAAGATCTGAGGCAAGAAACTCAGGAGAATCAGGTAGAGAATGCTTTTTGTGGAAGTGTGTGGAGGGTACCATGGGGTACCCTCCCACACTGAAAAGACAATGTTTTAGTGAATGTGTGAAGCAAGCCAGGCTGCAACACACCTAGAGTCTCTAAGATTTATTCCAAAGAGAGAAGTAAGGAAGCAATAGAACTGTACTGGAATGAACTGAGCAGTAATTAGTTCGTAGGGAGAGGCCATGCAGCGCTGATGTGAACAGAGGGCAGATTGTAGTTGACTTCTCCAGTAGCTGGGGACCATTAATAGGGTTTGAGTGGTAGTCCCGTACAGCAGCAGAGTATTAGTGGAGGATGTGCAAGGCAGTACTTAAGTGTCTTGCCTAATGCAAAGTAATAGTGTAAGATTCAAGTAAGAAAATACTTGTTACGGATATCCTGAAAATTACAGTTGTTTCAAGTATAAAAAATGTTTGGTGAAATATTGAATAGTGAGGTTGGAGGGAAGTAGATTTCCCCCAAAAGCACATCCACAAGGTAACTGAAAAGTAAATATGAAGAAGATATTCATCACAGTGTGGAATTTACCTAGGATCAGGTCCTATGAGTTAATAGGTATTCTTTATGAAGCAGAAGTCTGGAGACCTTACTTACCCCAAACCATGGAGTAGCCATGCCCTACTTCTCCCCTCAAAGGATGAGTGTAAAAGTGCAAAGCCAAGTACGACGAGTATCTCCTTTCCATCATGGTTGTAAAAATGTTGTTCCTGTTCAGAAAAGCCTGTGCGTGTGGTGTACTTGGTGGAAGTAAGAATTTCCACATGAATATTGCCAAGTGTGGCAAGGGATGGAGGTCAGAGCCCTGAGAATGAAGAAAGAGAGGGATTCGGAATTAACCTAAATCAATCAGATGGGCTCAGCACACCATCCTGGAGATGTACATGATGAACTTAAGAGTGTAGGCTATAAAAATGTCTAAGTCAAGCCAGCAGAGATCTATATAACAATGGATGGGAATATAACTATGGGTGTGCAAAAGCGTAATGCAGCTCTAAAAGTACGCCAACAGGCCTAGGCTCTGTTAACATGAAAGTATCCTCATTGCTGGAAGAGACACTCTCTCTAGGCAAGCCCTAGTCAGAGTCTGTCTGGACTCTTTACCCAGTTCTGGGCAGGAGGTTTTATGAGGAACATCAACAGCTTGAACCATATCCAGGGCTTGAGGGATACTGGTGATAATGGAGATGGTCAAATGACCCTGATCTCCTTCAACTATGGCTCTTAGTGTCCTTCCTTCTTGGTTGGGGAGCCAGTATAAAAGGAGCTTTAAAAGGAGTTGCAATGGCCTCATTTTCATTTCTTTAATTCCATCTATTCTCCCATTAATTCATTCGGTTTATGACACACATTACTGAACGCCTGTGATTTAGACATTAGAGTAGACACTACAGAACCCTTTTCTATATTGGGCAGACGTAAATGCATACAAACTGCAGATCTGAGCAGAACCAGGTCAAGGTCTGCCTCTGATCACCAGTGGGTTCTGAAGCCTGGATTTCTATGATAATTAGTGATTTTTTTTTGTTTGTTTTGCTTCTCATCTCTCTTCACCTCCATCCCGATTTGTCTACATGCAACCATCCCAATATTCATTCTAAGAACCATTTATATGTTCAGTGCTTCCCACCTGCAAAGACTCACCTTGATGAGATTTGTGCTGTTCTTGAGTGATGAGTAGAGGTCAGAAAGGAGAGTTTATTAAGAGGCCCGAGGGAGAGCCAAAGCTATCAAAGGTATACAGTGTAACCAGACAATAGAATCATAATAACTGCTGTACATCCTAACAATCAACTATGAAGTCAGGGCAGCATTACGGGGCATTTGTAGTGTAACAAACTGACAATTCCATGTGGAGCCTAGGACATTTAGTTAAATATCTTTTGTAGTCATATCTAAGTATTCTGTTCAGTAGTTTGATCTACTTCTTTTCATAGATACAATGAAAAGACAACATTATCCCTAAATCTATTATTCTGCTACTTTCTACATAACCATAGATTCATTAGTCAGAAAATAAATGATGTCACCTACTCTCCTTTTGGGCACCTAGGAAATCACAGGTAGTTTTGATAGGTAGGCAGACTAAAAGTGGCACGTGGCTAGTGATCTTTTTGGGAAGCCATCAGGGCACTTCCATGCAATTATAGTGAATGATATTGTTTCAGTGAGCAGTCCTGAAACTTAAACTAATATAGAAAGACTCCTCTAAGACACATGCTGGTTCCGATCTTAGTTTTACCTTATATATTTGGATTTCATTTCTGTGGTTTCAAGATTATGGATCTTGCACGCATATTTCTAAACAAAGGGATTCTCTGGAAAACTTTTTTTATTCATCAAATATTGCTTATATCACATCTTATTTCAAAGAGAACTTAAAACAGTTTTTAAAATATATTTTTATGTGATCCTACAATTTATAGTAAGAATCCTAAGGGCTGGGGATGTCACTCAGTGATGGAGTGCTTGGCTGGCGTGGCTGAAGCCCTGGGTTTACACTCAAGTATCACTTGGGCAGGAAGAAGGGAACTAGGGGAAACAAAGAGACTAAGAGGAGCAACCCAGTGGTAAGTAAAGGATGTTAAATGATTCACACACACTAGGGTGCCAGAGTTAGACCCCAGGTTAGCTCTGAATCTCTCAAAGCTCACAAAGAGTAGGAGGTAGGAAAAAGTCACAGTTTTCTCTGCCTAAAAGATGAAAACACAGAATTGCTCTAGAGAACAGTTGGCACAGAGAACTACCTTAGACAGAAATTTACCCTGGGATACCCAGAGAGAAAGCAGCCTAGTGTATTGCATTTTCAAATAATAATAATAATAATAATAATAATAACAACAACAACAACAACAACAGCAACAAAAACAACAACAACACAGTTTGTAGTCTTTCTGTAAGCACAGGTAAAAGGCTACTTTTTGTCCTTAGCTTCTTAGAGAACAGCCTGCATATTTTTATACTGGGACAGTTTTCAGGAAGAACTGATAATCAGGAGACTAGCCCTTCTGTGGAGAAAGGTGGGAGGCAGCCCGGTTTCAAGCAGGAGTGGCAGACATGAGCTGAGGAACATGTGCATCTTTCTGCAACATTGCACAGAAAGACTGGAGGGTGGATGCGGAGGTGCGAAATGCTGGCAAAGACTCCACCTGGATGTTTCTGATAAAATAAGTAATTGTGTTGAGTGTGTGCTGCTAGGGGTGGGGTTACTGACTGACAAGATAGAGACTTGGAAGTAGCAATTACTCACAGTATCCTCTTTCTAGTTAGTTTTCTTGTGTATAAATGACTGTTGTAAAAGAGAGCAGTTCTGAAAACAGATGCTCAAAGTCCCTGAGATCTGAATTCTAAAAATTCTAGGTGAAGCCTGGGAGACAGATAGCCTACTTGAATTGAGATAATAAACTCTCACTGATGGACCTTGCAGCCCATCTACTTTACCCGTTTTCACTTTATGAATCACGAAGCTATCTCAAGACACAGAGCTAGCTCAGATGACTTTTGTTAGTTTCTCACAGTACCTAACAACCCAAAGTGTTAGACCTGAGGCCAAATCCCGAGATAGAACTCTCGGCCTCAATGTATTAATTTCATGATGTGCCTCTGCTTACCTCTGTCATCTTGGAGCCATTTGTGAGATCCAGAACACTAGTAAATAATGGATTCCTTACCATGACGTTTTCCCATGTACCTTTCTGTTTCTCTGGTGTACTAGTTTTACATACTATAGTTTTTAATGGGGTACATGATCCTTGAGAAGGAAAATATATAAGCAGGACTATTAAAAGAACATATTAAGACTGGTTCAGAATAAGAATAAATCCCAGAACTGCCTGTCAACCTGGGTAACAAGACTACTAGGAAAAGCACAATGGGTGACTCTGGTGGCCATGGATGTGGCCTGTGAAGAGGTAGCTGGCTTGGGACCCAAGCAGCATATCTTTGCAGTGGGCAGGGAAAACATACATTCCTCCTTCATTGAGTCCACTATGGCCAATATGATAAGTTAATCAGGACAAAAATATGGATTGGCAAAGCATTTTTCAAAATAGTAGTGTCTGTTGCTTCCCAACACAGGCAGTGGATACTGAGACTTCCTGAGCATCCTCAAAGAGGAGCCATATTATCTTTCAGGTTATATGGAGGGGCCAGTTCACTCAAAAGGATGATTCCTGCTAACCCTCAACAAGGGGCTCTGTTTAGCATATGTTCTTAGAAGACTTTTATTGCCATGTTTATATTAATGCTGCTTTTGATAGAAAGTTGCTCTTGAGAAAAGACTTACCCAATTAATTTCTGAGATGCCAGGCTAGTGTCAACCTTGTTAAGTTTCTTTAGGCAACAGAAGTCCATCAGAAGACACTGGAAGGAAGGCTCAATCCACAGACATTCACTCTATAATCAACCATTCTTAGAGAAGACTGACTACAAACAGAATTTGCATCTATTGTCTACAATAATCATTATATAATTTATTCTCCGTATTTTCCTAGTAAGCTCTACATCTTTATGTACTCTATAGCAAAGACATAATCTGCCTTAAGGTATAGAAACACCAGAGATGATAAGGTAGAAAGAGTCCTCAGGAAAGGTCTAGCTGGAACAGAGCAGGTAGGTGACAGGAACTCCTAAGTATCTGAGAAAGGAGCTCCTGAAGGGTGAATGCATTGAGAGTCTCTTCACAACAGGGAGAAATGTTGCTTTCAGGAAATGTTCACAACCAAATATGTTCTCTGACGTTAAGTATATCTGGTAATTTTTGATTGAAAGCTACTTGAGGTCTTGCAAAATATCCTCAGTGATTAGTTGTTTTATCAGTTAAAAAAACCTAGCAATCCTGTGTCACAATGGATGGAGGCAAGCCAAACATCAAGAAGGATGGTAGGTTCATTAAGGAGCCAAGATGAAGCCTTGGGCACATTAATGGACATGGAGACATGCTGCCTAATGGCCAGAGCTGATGTTCGGAGGCATTTCCATTCTTCTTCTGGCTCCCTAACTTGATGACTAGAAATGACTGACACTTCTTTTAGCTGTAAAAGATACTCAACAACCAAACATCAATCTTGCAAGTAATTTAGCACACCGAGTCTTGTATTAAAAACAAACTGAAGAAAAAAAAAAGACAAACCCCAGTGTTTCTTGTTCTTGACAAAGTGAATTTCTTCTAAGTAAGGATTAAAATACCATTCAAAGGGCTGCAGAATACCAGTCGATGCCAATAGTTTTCCTCCTCTGGCTCAGTCAATTCCTATGAGACACCTGCTCTATTACTAAGGAGTTGGGCCAGGTCAATGGCCTGTCTGTTGTAGTAACTGCCTCTAGTAAACACACCGCCTCTTCATGCCAGGAAACTACTCTTTGCAGTCCTTACAAAAGACAATAATTAAGAGCACCCTTTGCAAATTGAAGTGTGCTTGGCTAGGGCTTTTACTCATGTTTATCACCACGACATCACCTTCATGATGCTCTTGTTAGGCAGCTATGCTTGCACTTAAGGCACCCCACAGTCATTTGCTTTTATTGCTGAAAAAGGTGATAGAGTCAGGATGAACAAGCAAACAGGAGAAAGCCCCTTGCAGTGTTCTCACTGATGGCACGAGGAATTAAGCTTGCACTTAAGTTGAGGAAAGACTGCCCACAGAACCCATCAAGGTGGAGTAGCTATGGTTCACCTCTGATTCCTTCTACTTCTGGGACACTAGGTGATTTTAGTCAGAGTATACCCGGATTCTCCAGGCTAACTTTACTAAATTACATGTTCAAAAGTACATATGTAATACAGTGGTTGAAGGAGGCCAGGAATGATTTCTAATGTGTCTATGGATCTAGGCTAACAGTTACTTCCAGAGCTCGATTACCAGCTACTTTCGTTTATGTTTTTGAAGCAAATGCCATTGTCATAACCATGATGGCAAGGCATAGAAAAGCTTTCATTAGTGGTTGGGATGTTGACTTGAACACAGCCGAGTATGAAGAGTTGGTCAAGCACATTGTTATGTTTGGTATAATATAGAGAATCCTGCTATTTTTATGAACTCCAGATATGCCAACTTAAGATTAAGAGAAATATAAATTAGAGAAAGTGGTATCTTAGTCCCTTTAGAGTGTTATAAAGTAATACAATAGGCTTGAAACATTAATTACCACGAGGTATTTATTGCTCACAATTCTACAGATCAGAGCGTGTCAGATCAAGATGCTGGCGTGTCCAGTGTCTGGTGATAGCCCATTTCTCATAGACAGCACCTTCTGTGCCCTGTGTGGCAGAAGAGTGTGAAGATTACTGCCCTCTTCTTTAGAAGGGTATCTGTTGCATTCATGGTGGAGCACTCAGGAAGAGAGAGACCTCATGACTCACTATCCAAGGGCCCCCATGTCACTGAGATGACATTTCAGCACAGGAGTTTTGGAGGAACCAAAACATTGAGATCAGAGTAAATGGTAAGGGAAGTCATTGACTAAATTAATAGCTCTAAATATTTTGTTCTTTGGACTATAATTATAATAACTCTACTTTTATCCCAAGAATTACCACTTTTTATTCCTACTCTCTCTTTCAATATATTTCCTCTTTTTATTCTATTTTGAACAGTTATTTCAGCTGGTTGAGTCAGCGTGCCTGTAATTCAGAGAGGTGACCAGGTCTCTGCGTGTCTTTGATGATTCACTGTTGGCCACAGGGCTTGCTGGGCAGTGAAGAGGCTTGGCAGTCAAGAAGCCATTGGAGTGAACATTGTAAACTCTAGCAGTGCCAGGAAGGGCTCCAGGCAAACTTTATAATGGTTGGGCCAAAAAAATCCGCCAGTCCTTATTTCACCTGGGACAGCCTGTTTTGAGGACCTCCCTCACTGACCAGATGCCTTTTCTGCAGAGGACAGGAGGGACAGCTGTCCTGAGCTCAGAGAAATAGAAATAAGCCTGAGTAAGTCTGTGGAGACTTCCCCAAGGATCTGTTTGTTTTTTAATGCAAATTAAATATATTTAGCAGGAGTTGCTGAATGGTTGCTCCTATAGTGCCTCTTTTTCTTCGTCACCTTAGTCCATCTAATCTCTGAGCTTCTGACCTGGTGCTTCACCTGCTCTGGCCCCCAGACAAGGCCATGGTGGCGGCTGCTGATCATGGTAGCAGCAAAGGACCTCAGGATTTCTTGAAAACCCAAGCCTTGTAAATTCTGGGGGGTGAATGAGCCCACACTAATTCCCAAATGGTGGGATGTGTTGCTCTGCTTCTTGCTGGTTGCTTCATCACTATTATATCCGGAATACTTTAAAAGCATGCCAACTTTCACACATTTTTATTAGCAATGGATTTAAAGTCTCTATTTGCCGCTTATCTACGGCTCTAGTCTCATCTTTCTTCATTCACCGAGTACACACACAACTCAGTGTTTTCCAAATGTCTTGGGCTTCTTTTTATATTTATGCTTTCCAAGAAGTTGTTTCTTCTTGTTGGGCCCCTTTCCTTCTTGGTAAATTAAAAAAAAAACCCCACAGTAATGACCCCTTCAACTCTCCTCTCTAGCACCTTCTTTTTCTGTTTTGTCTTTTCTCGGTATTACGGATCGAACCCAAGGCTCTAGGCAGGTACTCTACCACTGAGCTACAAACTTTGTTTGTTTGTTTTTTTTAAAACAAAAGTTTGAGCCAGGATATTATTCAGTAGCCTAAGCTGGAGGTAGCCGCCTGTTTAGCCTACCAAGTAGCCAAGATTGCACCATCAGGCCTGGGTGTGTGTTTGTATTATTCTGTAACTATCTCTATTGTTTATATTTATCATATTGCCATGGTTTTTTTTGGAGATTAGATGGACAAGTCTATGGGCACTGTTCAGGAGAAAAGTGAAAACGGTGAGACTTCTGCAGGGTTAGGAGTTAAACTGTTTACCCAGACTTCAGGATAAGCACCTGTGAAACCAGGCAGACAGTGTTCAGGAGGTGTAAGTGGGTGAGTGGATGCCAGCACCTGGCTGCTAGTCCAGCACAGGGCATTGCAGTCAAGTGTGACTGAGATTGCTCCAATCAGAGTCGGGCCATGATCTACAGGCAACTGAACTGCAGGAAGAACTCAAGGTCAGCACAAGCACCGTACAGTGTGGACTAGATTCAGTCAATATGACATGGGGGTACACTGCCAGGACTTCACCATTGCCTGCTGCAGAGTCTGGAGCACTGCCCCTTCCACGTTTTCCTAAGGAAATGTCTGAAACCTACCGAGTTAGCTCCTGTAGAGAGATAGTTGGCTTGCAATGTAAAGATGAAAGACAGCAGGAGGCAGATGCAGAACCTACTCCTTAGGAGTGAGAAAGGCAAGAAACACTCAGCATTTTGTCAAATTGGGGAGGTGTTCACTTTCTACCATGAGACTGTACACTCACTCTAGACTCTTGCCATGAGTCTGACATGTAGTACATGTCTGACATGTACTAAACATTCAATAAATGCAGACCAAAACAAAAGATGGTCAAATACACGAACGATCATCAGCCTGAAAATCCTAGCCCTTTCTCCCATATTCTGCTATCACTTGTATGAGAACACAGCACACTAGTTAAGAAAGATGCAGTCTACAATTGGTATAATTCTTCATTCCATTTTTTTTTATCTCATTGGCTTCCCAACTTGAAAAGTACATTGAATTTATTTTAAACCAGAGCTGATATTAATTTCCATTTTTCTTATTTAAAATGCTATACATGGTGAAGAGTATCTCACACTACAATCTAGAGCATCAACTGAGCCCAGGAAAGCCAAATAGGTCTTTTCTCTGAGCTATGCTTCCTTTCCCAGTGGCTATAATTTTTCACTAATCACATCCTCGCTTTCTAGTTTCACACCCTTTGCAATTATTTCTGACCTCTTTGTACTTAATTTGCCTGACTTTGCACCTCATTTGAACAAAACATATCTGTACATCTGTAACTTCTTCATCTAAATTATAGATTTATGAGCTTCTGTTACTATTCTTTGAGATTTTTTCCTTCATTTCATCTCCCGGATGACTGGGGAGTATGCCTGCCTTCTATTTGCAGGGAGGGCATTTCTGATTTCTGTGTTTCTCTTTCAGAAAAGTTAAACTAATAAAGCAAGTGTTAACTATGCTTATTTATTTTTACTGCAGGATTTATCATAGCAATCATTTAAAATGTAACTAGTTTACAATTTAAGTTTCACACTCCAGAAATTTGTATCGGCGAACTATACCTGAGGTGACTTTACTTTAGAGAAATGGAGAGAATAGACTGTGTCATGAGAGTGAGGACAAGGGAGGACATCCAGAACTTCACGTCCACACAGTCTGGGCTCAGGAGAATGAGAAGAAAACTCATTTCCTGGCCAGGTTCCTAGGGAAGGAAATTTCTTTCCTCTCTTCCTCCTCCTCCTCCTCCTCCTCCTCCACTTCTTCCTCCCCCCTCATTCTTTTCCTCTTCCTCCTCCTCCACTTCCTCCTCCTCTTCCCCCTTCTTCTTCTCTTCTTCCTCCTCCTCCCCCTCCCCCTCCTTCTTCTCCTCCTCTTCCTTTTGTTTTCTTTCTTGGCAGTGACGTCAAGTGTGGGATGTGCCTAGCTGGCTGGCTGTACCTGCTTCTTCTCCCATGACCTTCCATTATTTCTATCTCTTTACTGCTCAGTCGTACGTATTCAGACTTAGGACACAGGCATCAAAACAAAGATTGTCGGAATTCTTTTAAAGCTCTTGCCTTTCAAGATGGTGCAGGTTTTCTTAGTTACTCATCTGTCTTCAGCTATAGATTCCATCCCTGACCATGTTCAAATGTGCCCTCTGACTCGGAATTGAATTGAAAAAGCTATGAGTGGACCAGTTCTGAAAATAATTAGTTGCATTAACCTACCAACTTCTTATCATACCTTACAAAGTAGACCAAGAGCCTGGTCTTTTAAATAAGAATCTGAGAACTAGATGGGATGGTAGAGATTAGTCTCTGTTCCCAAAGAGCTTAGCACTGAATTCAGGTTCTGACTTAATGTGTCTAGAAATTAAATTCTTTTTAGATGTTGTTTTTGAAAGTCAAGCAAGATGTAGATGCTACTTCCATTATTTTAAAATAAATAATTAGTTTTATTTTCCTTTCTTTTTAATTTTAAAGTGGGACTGTGTGTGTGTGTGTGTTTGTGTGTGGTTGTTATTGCTGTTGTTGTTGTGAGTGTATGTGTGTGCTTGTTACAGTGAGTTTCTGGATGTGTGTATCTCTTCTAATTCCCCAACATCAGGTAAGAGAGAAAGGTTAGTGGGGATAAGGGGTATAGGTCTCTTTAGCTACTTCCTGCAAGTTAGGGTCTTGGGTTCCTTGGGGCAAGTCCAATGTTTGTTTCAGAATATCTCAGACTTCTCATCAAACTACGTCAACAGCATCCAGGAGCAGCAGCTGCCTTCTTCTTCATCAGAGCGCCCTTTTCTCTGTGTTTTCTGGCATTGATTTCCTCTCCAGCATCCTTAGAATTGAGCTAAGGTGGCAAAAAGCCCCTCCCAGAGTCCACACAATGTCAACAGTCTCCTGCTGTGGACAATCTGAATCAGCCCCAAAACCCACATCTTGGATTCAAATGAAAACATGCTTACATCAGATAACCCTGTTATTAAAGATACCAAAACTTTCCACTACAACTTCTTTTTATTTTATTTGAAGTTTTATTTGTTTATTTATTTAGGAAAATTAGTACTATATTTACATCATTTCTACCCCTCCTTCTGCTCCCAGTTCAACTTTACCTCAAATCCACGACCTCTCCTTTTAAAATCATTGTTACATACAAATGAGCACATGTACACGTATGCAACCTACTGAATCCATTCAGTAATTGCCTCTGTGTATGTGTGTGTGTGTGTATGTGTGTGTGTGTGTAGGGCTAGTTACTTGGTATTGAATAACCTTAACAGAGGGGTCACAACCTGTAGCTCTTTGTTTAGAAGAAGGACTTGTGAGGTTACACTTATATCTATAGGCTCTTGGTCTTGGAAGTGTGTAAGTCAAGTTTAGATGACCATATTTTTGAGGTTTCATGGGTTGAGCTTCCAGTGTGTATGTGAAGGACATGATCTCACAGCGTGTGCCCTAGGTTTCTGGCTCACATTGTCCTTCATTCCCTCTCTTCTGTGATCTCAGAACCCAATGGTCAAGTTATTTTGTGCACTTTAAGTAGTTGTGAACCTCTGTGACATTCTCCATCTCCTGCAAAAAGAACCTTCTTTGATTAGGGATGGGAGCTACACTTGTCAGTGCATATAAGGGTAAATATTTTGAATGCAGCTAAAATTTATATTGGTTTAGGAAAATGACAGTATTAAGTTCTCTTCTACTACTCATGACCACTCCAGACACAGATACTTCATGGGGCCTAACTGAATACTGTAGAGATACTTGCTCAGCCATGTCTATTGATGCTGTATTAAGAATAGCCAGAAAATGGAGACAACCTAAAATGGCCTTCAACTGATAAATGGATAATGAAATGTGATACAGATAAGTGATGGAATTCTATTCAGCTATAAGAAAAAAATAAAATTTATAATAAAATAGTAAAATTTGTGGCTAATTGGAAAATATTATACCTCTGCCTTCCCTGGAGAGCCATAGTAGGACACAGATGCTCCAAAGCAGGAAATGAAAAAAAAAATGAGAGGACTTTTAACTGGGGCAGGGAGAGAAAGCAATGCAGAGAAGGAACAAGAAATGATAAGTAATGGTAAGGATGATTGGAAAATCTATAATGAAACATAATTTTATAATCGTACTTAAAATACATATGCAATAATCTTGTGTGTGTGTGTTTACGTGCACATGCATGAGTGCATATGATCATATTTTTATCTCTTGAAACAGAAAGTAGTAGAAGGTTTGGTTTCATTAAAAACTTGGTTATGTTAAGTAAATATATCTTTGTTTTAATTCCACGTGTGGGATATAGGACTGCTTTTAGTTTGTCCACAGCTGATAAGTGTCTCATGCAGGCTCAGTGAGGGCATGGTCTTTGCCAGCTGCAGAGAGTTTAATTCTGAGGACCCTGAGAGGGTATAAATAGCAGAGCTGGGAGTGGTGGTGATGGGGTGGGGGTTGGGGGAGGGGAGAACTCCGAGAAAGAAAAAGGCTGCTGCTCCACATGCTGTTGCTGTCTTGCTGGACTGCTAGATATCCAGGTACCTGAGACTGGTATTGCCCCCAAAGAACCTATGGCCCTAATGTATGGCCCTAATCAGCCAGAAGTAGCTAAGGAGAACTCCATCCCCTTGATCTTCCTTCACTCCTACCAAAGGCCCAGGGGGGGAGGGTTGGAAGGGAGGAAGAGGCATAAGAAACCAAAACTAAATAGAAAAAACAACAGTGAAAAAAAAAAAAAAGAACATCAAAGTCTTTCACTGAAGCTGAATCTTATCCATTTAGTAGAACTGGCCAGTGAGCTTCCAGAACCTGCCTGTCTCTGCCCCATCCCCAGTGCTTTCCTTTATAGGGATGCATCATGCCACATGGCCTTTTTTTAATGGGGATCTACACTCACGTCTTCATGTTTGAGCATCAAACAGTTTACTGCCTGAGCCATCTTTCCAGTCGGTTAAAAGTCAATTGTTAAACAATAAGCCCTTTCTTATAAAGGAATCCTCAAGCTTCCTTTTGAAATTGGAACCTGTCATTTTAAAGTGTAACCTGCCTTGGGAGGAACTGCTGAGAGATGTGCCAAGCTCTGTGATAGTATGGAACAGTCTGGTTTTCGAGGCAATCCAGTTCACTCACACAGCGAGAGAAACAGAACTGAGGCTCACATGGCTCTCTGGGACGGGAAGGTCAAGTCTAGCTGGGTGGGCTTGTCCTAACGCTCCTCTCAGCTTCATTTCCTTCTGAAAGAGGCTCACATGGTCACGTGGGGAGGTTGAAGAGCAAAATTAAATGTGAAAAGGTCACAAAGGGAGATGAGAAATGGCCAGGGAAAAAGAGGAGGGTGTGAACGGCTAAGGGAGCTAGTAGAGAGTAAGAACTCTGTTTTAAACTGAGTCCAGACAGAATATGAGTGCTTTTCTCTAGTTAGCATAAGCTAAGTGAGGCAGACAACCTTAAACAAACAAACAACTTGATTTAACTAGATTTGGGGCTTTGCAAAGTGAGTATAAGGAAATAAGAACAGGGAAAAATGTGAGCATATGTAAAGAGAGTAATCTAGTCATGAAAAATTCCATGTCTTAGAAATATTCATGTCCTAGAGATTTTCCAGTGCAGAAGTTTGGCGGACAGATGGTAAACTGTCTGTAGACACTGTGAATAGAAGACTTTTGATTGATAAGCCATTATTGCCCTTGCGTTGGCTCTTTTATTCTGGGAGGAGGGAGGGACTCGGAGTGATCCTAAAAGTATATGATATGGATTCTATTCTAATTGATGCAACTGACTAATCAAACATCATGGACAAATATGATGAAATAGGAGACTAAATTCTTTTGTTTTAGATGTTTTATTATGCCACTGTTTTATGACTGTAGAATATTGCTATCTCTTAACCATATGCATATCTCTTGGTTGATAAACTCAAGCAAAATAGAAATAGATATGATGAGCTTATGTAGGCGGGCTTTTAAATTTTCCTTTAAAAATACATTACTGTATTTGCCTTTTCATTTGGTTTATCGTCGTGATTTGAAATTATCTCCTTGTGTTGAATAAAGATTCACAATCTCCTATTTTTAAAGGGCTTTGCTTACAGATAAAATTCGATTTTCTCTTCTGGCTTGAAATGTATTACATCTGACAGGCCTTTTATGTTAAGAGTTGAATATGGAATCCCAGGATGAAGCTGTGATTTATGCTGCCCATAAAACTTAAGGCCTTCACCAGCAAGGGAAAAAAAATCAATCAAGAATTGGTGTAAACAGACCAACCTGGCCCCTATCTGCGGGGGAAGGGTTTAGTATTTTTCCCAGAGAGAAGTGAGGTCTTCAGTAACCCCCTTTGAGGTTACCAGGAGGCTATTCACAGGGTCACAGCCAGCTTCCTTTACAGTGGGTGGGAATAGACATTCACACAGGTGGGATGGTTTCAGATTTGTCAAGAAAAACTTAGTATGTGAAAAAGTGGCTCCCTGCTGCCAGACAGAGAACATCTGAAATTTCATAATTAGAACTTCATTCTTCTAATTTCAGCAAGTCATAATTTTTGCCCCACTAAAAGAAAATGTAACCTTTTGTCATTTAGTGACAGACTGAGATATTTAAATTAGTGGAATATTCATCTGGGTGACCAGAGTGTTGATAGAAAAATTGGGGGTATATAGATACCGATACACAAGTTGGTGGGTGGCAAAGGCAACAGATGGTTCTGTCAGAGCCTCAGACATCAAGATGGGTTTAGAATTTCAAGCCTGAAAGGAGTCTGTATGTGAACTAGGCTGGGTTATAATTCTGTGTAGGCTCAGGGTACTCAGTAGTGACTAAGAAAGGAACATATATGGATAATGATGTAGGTATAAGGGCAATGATCAAGTCTGTGGCATATAGTGGTCTTCCATTAATTTATTCTTTACTCAAACAAGTGTATATCATTCTCAGGCATAGGATAAACATGGAGGCTAACACTAATTATTATTCCGCATGACCAGCATCACAACATAATACTTAGATTATATTGGGAAAGTGCCGGGATGGTTATTAAGAGCACACTAGGAAGAAGAGAAGGCTTTGTGAACAATGAAAGATATAAGATTATTAAAACATCTTCAAAGATCAAAAGGATGCTAACTAATGTGCTAGGTGTCATGGACACAAGATTCTTTGGGAGGTCGCTTCTGTCATTGTCACTGATATGTAGCTAGGTTTTGTGAATGAGAGTTACATAGATAGAAAGCAAAGTGAGAACAGTCTTCAGCAGATAGCAAGTGTTGAGCGATGAGGAGTTGTTTAGCAATATCATATATATTAGGCAGAATGAGAGGCTTGCAGGAGATAAGTGTCAGTCAAAACGTGAAGCTGGAGCACGAAGTGTATTTGGGGAAAAGTCACTGACAATTCTAGAGACTTAACCAAGTATGATTAAGAACGTTTTGTGTTGAGCACGTAGGGGAATGGGCAACAGAGACTATTTAAATAGATGATATGGTAAGACTAGCACTCCATAGAAATAAGAAGAGTAGGTTGGAGGAATTCATTGTAGAGATTATTTTTGGTAGTTAATGGAAGAAATGACAACTGTTTAAATCAACAGAAAGCAGCAGCAACAGAAGTAGAGAAAAGGAGTCTGGTATTTGAAGAGTCTTGAGAACTGTCGGGGCTTTGGCGGCTGATAGAAAGTGGGTCAGAAGTGAAGGAGGAGATGTCTGCTGTGTATGCTCGAGAAAATGACGAGAAAATGACGTGCTAACTACAACTTCTCACAGATTCGTAGGACTGTGGAGGTGGACAGTTGGCTTAAGAGATTAATCAACTTTGAGCTAACTGAATTTTAAATAATCAGAAATAAATCCAGTTTCAGTGGGCCAGGAGTACGTTGAATATGTGGTTTCAAACTTGAAGAGCAGTATGTGGATTTGGGGGTCATGAAGAAATTTGTAAGAGTTGCTATTGTAAGTCTGGATGAACATTAACATCAGTGATCAGTGTAAATCCTAACGAACATTAACATCAATCAGTTAAATGAGTCGGAAGAAAGGTGCTCTGAAAACAATCTGAAAAATAACAGAGATGGAAGAATATTCACAGCTTCCATTGTTCTAGTACCTGAGAAGCTAAGAATCCCTCAAAGGAGTAAAGGGACCCAAAACAAAGTATGCTGTCTGTACAATGATCCAGTATTCAAATGTAAACAACCATGCATGCAATGGATGGGGGAGGAGCAGAGGATCCTCTCCTAACTGAGTACCTATTGACAGTTGATGGCTGCTAGGGAAGGGAGAGTCATATTTCTTTAGGGAGTGGTCCTTGCCAGATTGACCCTGCTTAAGAAAATGGGTCACACACCCATGCTTATATGGGTAGCACTAACTGAACTCTGTAGGAGAAATATACATATGTATGAAGTTGGGAGGGAGAGGTAGGGAGATTCTAAAGGTATTGAAGATGGAGTTAGGTGAACATTATCAAAATACATTGAATACATTACATATATGAAGTTTTCAAAGAACAAATCAAATGTTATATTAAAAAAGCATGCAGTACTCACATATCCCACAACATGGATGGAAGTTGAAAAACTTACACCAAATCCACATTACATGATTCTGTTTCTCTTAGTACACAGAATGGACAGATAAAAATAGAAAGGGATTAATAATTCTTCTGTAGATGAGGGGAACTGTGTAATAGCTGATAGCAAAATGTTCCCTGTTATTAGGAGGATGACTGAACAGGTGATGAATATGTTAAAAAAAATTGATTTGTGCGCTCTAAATGGAAACATTCATTATATGGCATGTATCTCAGAAAGCTGAAGGATAAGGGGGCATGGGCAAATCCCTTAGTACAGTAGAGATGCCTGCTCAAAACAAAAGCAGGACCATCTCTCTCATAATTGGGCAACATGGAGAAATTATTTAAAAGACAGTAGAAATGTTTGTGATGATAAGAAGGTGAACTAGAGATGACAGTTATTTGAGGAGAGAAAAAGTGATACAATCTTTCAAAGCCCTGGTTGAGAAGGGGCTGAGAGAAGGGATTAAGTTAAGGCCTCAGGAGGTGGTGTTTCACAATGAGGAAAGCCTCGCCATATTTATACCAATATGTGAAGGGAAGGGAACCAAGAAGACGTGGAAGTTTTGAAGTGTGAGAATGAGGAAGAGCGAGACTCTGGAAGAAATGGTGATGAATGGGAGGTGATGAGACTCGTGGCGCAGATGAATGGAAGGAGGGATGCGCAAGCAATGGGAGAGCGGACAGAGCTGGCGTGCCTGTACTTGGGACGGCGTATGCTTCAGGAAGTGCCACAGAGCACCAATATTCTCACCAAGTTAGGAGGCAAATAAGCCATGGTTGAGTGGGATTTGACTTGGTAGATGGTTTTGGGAGGGGAGGGAGAACTTTTAACGAGAAGGAAGTGGAGGAAAGAGATTCCTAGAGACATGCTGGACTGCGGAACAACTAGGAATCAAGGAGATTTCAACTGAGATTGAAGGCTGAAAAATTAATAATGACACTCTCTGTGTGAGCATGGATTTTTGAAATATCTGTTTGTCCATGTGTCCATCTCTCCTCCCTCCCTTCCCCCAACCGCCCCCTCCTCTGCATATGTGTGTACACGCACATGTGTGTGCTAGAGCAATTCTCAGGAATTAGGAAGAAGACTGACTGCTGAGATGGATTCACCCTTAAAGTTTTGTGGGACACAGAATGCAATGAGAAGTAGAGAGTCACATATAAAGTCGTATGACTGGCCAACATTACACGTGGTGCCAAAGTGGGTAAAGAAATGTTTGTTTAGACCTTATCATGCCAATGGAGCTGTTTTGCTTATTGAATCAATTCAATACACAACTCCCAACTCCCAAAGGGAATAAGCAAGGCTTCTGTGGTGGAGACTCTGAAGACATACCTCTCAGCCTTACTTTACCTCCTGGGAAGTCCTAAGTTACTTCACAAAGTCTGAGGGATATTAGCCTAAAGTTGAAAAGTAACTGGTCTGTAGAAGATAACAAGGTGGTATAAAAGCAATCTATGGAGGGAGAGGGGCTGGAGAGAGAGCTCAGTGGTTAAGCGCACTGGTTGCTTGCCACGGAGAACCTGAGTTTAATTCCAAGGACTGGCATGGTTAACTCACAACAGTCTGTAATTCCAGTTTTGGTGTTCCAATGCCCTCTTCTGGCCTCCCAAGTGGACACGGTACACACATGGTACACATACATGCTGGCCAAACACCCATGCACATAAAAAGGAAATAATTAAAAACCAATTGGCCGATAACCACCAACAAGATGAAGGCATGGAGTAAGAAGATGAGGATAAAAAGAAGACAAGAAAGAGAGGATACAAGAAGACGACGAAGATGACAGGGAAAGGAAACAAGGAGGACATGTTGTACTAGGCATTGGCCTAAGTGCTTTACATTTGATGTTTATGGTGCATTAGGAACATACGTGATTTCTATTTTTACAAGCAAGGGCATTGCTGCATCGGGAGTTGAGTCAGCTGCCCCAGGTGCCTGGCTAGCCACAGAGTCCTCTTGGAGGACAGCAGTGACATTTGAGGTAAATGAGCTACTGGCACTTTCCTAGCCTTGCTTCACAAAGGGAAGCTGCAGTGGTACCTGAGACTTGGAAGGAAATTATGCCAGCTTAGGGGAGGATGAAGGGCGAAGAGGTTTTGGAAGGAACTAGATAGGATAAGACAAAAGGGCACAGGGAACTGCAGGGGCTAAGGAAGGACTGAGTATTGCAGAATTGTTACAAGAATTTGGGTCCTGGAGAAGCACCACGTCTTGTAAGAATTTGTGACTTTGATGGAGAATTCAGTTCGAGAGGCTAAGGAACTGTTAGCTGTCCTTAAATAACTTACAAATACCAAGAGCTGTTATAGTAAATATACATTACCATAGTTCTTGGAAGGTGACACTGCTACCCACATGTGAGAAATGAAGAGACTGTCGATCTTGGAGATTAATTAGTCCAAAGCATTGTATAGGAATTCAGGCAAGGTGATTTTTTTTTCTCCAAAATCATTGATTTTGGTTATGACAATGAGCCATTGTCCTGTATATAGATGACACCAGGTGTTTAAGCCAGAAATATATGCAGTTCATGGGTAGAAGTTTTCTATTATTTCTACTAAAGGACCAAGCTTGGGACAATGTCATGTGTTAGAAGCCAGTCAGAAGACAAGGAGTACTCTAAGAAGATAGGGCAATTTAAGAGGAAAACTTGTTCTTGGACACAAAAGCTTTCAATATAAAAAAAAACCAACTCTCAGTTAAAAACATTTTTTTAAAAAAAAGTGAACTCAGTATGTGTGTGTATACTTAAGGATATGAGTAACCCAGATGTCTCTGAAGACAATACATAACCGCATGATGTACACTTGTATTTTATGTGTTCTTTCAAAAATAGATGTTGCTTAGCAACCCACTAAATTTATTTCATAACTTAATTCTGGGTCAGATGCAGTATTTTAAAACATTTCCCTACAGTTAGCCTCAAAGATCCAGGGTGTGAAAGTGATGCTGTGATCTCTCAGTTTTGAGCAGTTCGCTTAGAATAGTAGCAGGTGTTAATGACTCTCAATCAACCACTTTCTATACTTCATAGAGAGAAACTGTATCAACAGCCCCATCTTTAAGGTTCACCCTCGCTCTGTTTCTTTGACCCAATATTTGTTTTCTTCTCCCTTAATTTCCTGTTTTTCACTCAACTTCCCTTAGTCCCTTTGGTTTGGAAATTAATTCTTCCTGGGTTTGTTCTTCTTTTTATTGTTTTTTTTTCTAAATGAATTAAAAATAATTTTAAGGCTGACCTTTCCATGTCATTTCCAATCTTCCCTTGTGGTTGTTTTATGCCTAAGTATACTGTACCGCAGTATGAGAATGAACATTTTATTGTGTGGTACATAGTTTTCATTATATAATAATTTAATTATATGACAAATGAGGTTGCAAAACTGATGTTACTCATAGCACCTCTCATGGTCCTGCCAAATGCCCTGAGTTAACCTAACACTACCAGGAATGAATCCTGGAGTCCCAGAATCCATGGATCCTGGAATGCCAGATGAAGTTCGTCATCAATTCTGCAACCAGAGAATCAGATTAAACAGCACAAGATATCTATAGCTTAATGCTCTTTCATCCCCCAGTGACATGTACATCCCGTGGCTCCTGTGAATACACTGCACTGTTAATGCTTTGAAATGGACTCTATCAACAAGCAAAATAGTGAAATGACAGTTATAAATTAGCAGAGAACATTTTCCTTTTATAGTTATTATCTGAGGATTCTAAGAAGTATTGACTTTGGGCTTGGATTTGCTTCCGAATTAGAGAAACTGAGGTTTGTGAGTGAAAGTGGCTTAGATTAAGGTTGCCCAGCAACCGCTGCAGAGAGCCAGGATCAGATTTAAGTGCTGGACTTGGATAACCTCTAAATTGAAACATCTGTCAAGTCTCTCTGAGCTAATGTGTTTTCAAAAAGGTTGGCTATATCTGTCAGTCACTTAAAAGTAACCAATTGGATAGAAAGTCTGGGGTTGGGGTACTTTGGGAAAACAACTTTGATTTTGTTAACATAGTTTGATGATGGGAAATTCTTTTGGGTTGATGGACTGAGTTCTTACTTAATGCTTGACCCAAGTTCGGATCATTTAAGATCACCAAGTCAAGTCGTTTCCAGCATAGTTTTGTGGATTGCTCCTTCATAGGTTTCACTGTCCATCAGAACAGTTAGCAAGCACATCGTCTTGAGAAATTCTAGTCTCTGAACTCTACTCAAATATATTTTTTTAACTGTCTCAGAGATGCAAGTGATGAAAATTGGAGATGTCTGGCTTAATAAGTGACATATTTCTGGCACATAGAGGCCTTGGTTCATTCACTTATAAAATAATACAATTTTGGATTGCAGCCTTTCAGCACTTAGCTTCTTTGTGGGAGACGAAAGTCATTAGGACATGTATGCAACCAACTCACAGTATAGTCGAAGAGCTATTCATAAATGCAAACACTGAGTAAAGTAAGTGTAGTCATATGTTTAAGATGAGGTAAGTGGCTTCACTATAGGAATAGTGCAACTGGAGTGAGGAAGTAGGGATTAAGCTATATCTATGAAGGAGGTAGAAATTCATTAGTCAACCGGACTTGGTAAAAGTGGAGGCACAGAATGACAGTGGAGAGAAATGCATGCAGGAACTTTGCTGAACATCTATCTCCACAAGAAGTTAACCCATTAGGTTAGAGCACCAGCTGAAGACTGAAGAAAAGATATACAAAGTCTAGTTTTCAGTCAATTAAGAGACATGTTTGAATTTTAAGAAGAGATTGACAGGACCAGAAATTAATTCTTAAAATAATTTGCAGGAAGATGCATGACAGATTAAAGAGTCAGCCTGGTTATGGGCTGCTGGGTTAGAAGCTTCAGTCTGGTGATTCAGGCCCAAACTTCTGGCATGCTTAAGGTCTCTTGTCTTCAACAGAATAGAAACTAACTCTAAAAAAATGAAACAAAACAAAATTGTACCTTCCCTGCCTTGACAGTCGTTGAACCAGTAGGACAGTTTCTATGGGGCCACAGAGATTGCTATGAGGGTGGCACTGAGCCAGAGGAGAGCGCTACTGAAATTGCTTTCAATGGCACATGCATTGTGGTAGAAATTGGCAACTCTTATATTGTTATCAAAATTTACTCAGGGCACAGCGTAGTGCCATCCAACAGTAATCCCAGTATTCCGGGTCTCTATGGGTTTGAGGCAAGCATGGTCAACATGGAGAAACAGGTTAACTAAGTTGACATTGTGAGATCCTGTCTCAAATTTTTATATTACAATAGAAAACCACAGTGAGAACATTGAAAAAATTTTGAGGGAATTTGAGTAAGAATGGGCTCTTCTTCTGCTTTTAGCTGTATCTCTTAGTGAGACAAAGGTTAACAAGAATCTTCTTCATAGACAACATTGTCTCTTGAGTCAGTAACTGATAGCCTTGTCTTCCTGGGAACATTTTAATTTCTGTTCTTTTGGCATACTTTGATTCTCTTCTCACTTATCTTCTGGTTCCTTCCCACTTGTCTTTCTCGTTTTCTCTTTTTTTTCTCCCGAGTCTTCAACCTCTCCTCTAGGTCTGCTCACAAGGTCACCATGACCCTTTGTTCTTGGGAAAAGAGAGGCTGAGGTAACTCGTTAATTATTGTTTGGAGTGGATAACTTTTCTTTTTTTAGTAAAAGTAGCTCAGAAATCTCAGTGGCTCTGCAAGTGCCTGGTCCACTGCTAGGAAATAGTAAACTACCCCCAAGACTATTATTTTGAGAGAAGCTGAAGCACAATTTTAAGCATTCCTGGATCCTCAGTAATGGAGATCGCCTCAACTTTTCAGAATACCCATGTTTTCAAATAAGCGATCCTTTTCTCTTTTTTATAAAGTACAACAATACTACAAATGCATATTCTGGTTTTTGGATTAAAAATATGTTCGCCATACTCATGAAAGCTAAATTCATATCTGTACTCTATAGGTAATACATATTGAAGAGATGACATTCCTTGGATATTTACACAGTCCTTTTGGAAAAGGCACACACACACACACACACACACACACACACACACACACACACACATAATCATGGAACAGAAGGTAATGAGTAATTTGGTGAGTTTTAGTAGCTCTGCTAATGCTCTCTGGAACAATGTAGCCAGCATTTTCATTAGCAGACCCCAGTAGAACA
The DNA here is from genome assembly GCF_964271855.1 of Acomys minous. Lineage (NCBI taxonomy): Eukaryota > Metazoa > Chordata > Mammalia > Rodentia > Muridae > Acomys > Acomys minous. The sequence continues at coordinate 34,045,633 of NC_140483.1, forward strand.
TTAGACATATTAAATGAATGTATTGTTGAGTGTTTTTTTATATAGCTCAATCTTCCCCATTATTTAAGGGGAAAGAACTACACTTTTGCAGGGAAGAGACATTCCATGCCAGTGAACTTGAACCCTCATCGATGGCACATGGTAGACAAACAGGCTAAGGACCTAAGAAACCAAAGACCTGAATGTCCCCAGGTGCCAAGTGAAGTATTGGATTTGATCAAGATTCTTTTCTTTTCTTAATTTTTTTCCTTTTTCTGGCTAAAAAAAATCAGAGCTTTCTCAAAGTTTCTCTAATAAATCATACAACCGCATCTTTATATCTGGCTGTCTTTTCAGAAGCACAGGCCATTGATTTGAGATATCCAATCTCTTTAGCCTAAAAATAAACCTGGGTTCTAAGAAAATGTGTGTGTTTTGTGTGTGTGTGTGTGTGTGTGTGTGTGTGTGTGTGTGTGTGTGTGTGTATGTGTGTGTATGTGTGTGTGTGTGTGTAGGAAGGCAAATAGAAAATTCTGAATGTCAAATACACTTAGCTAATAGATCCTAGAGTTGGAAATGCTATGTCTTTGTTTTTAAATGAAGAGTGAGGCCAAACAGAGGACGCATTCCTCATCCATCCTTTGGTTTACTTTGTTAAGAGCGTGTTTGGGAGAAGGGCCAGGTTACCAAGCTAAGATGAACTCACAGGTCCTTTCTCCTGTATGTTTCTATTTTCTGTTAGTTAGTATTGCTTGATCTCACATTTCATTCAAAATGCAGATAGAGCTAGAACAGAAGACAACAAAACCTAGATTCAGCCCCAGGACACTCCTTATTAGAAAAACATGGCCCCAGAACTTCACTGCAGGCCCGTTGCCCAAGCCTGCACAGACCAACCCTTTGCACGTGAAGCTATACAGCACAGGGTAGTTATTCTAACCTAAATCAAATTTTCTCACGTTATGCATGAAAATGAAGACATTTTCTCCTAAAATAAAGCATTTTTTCTTGCTTGCTTGCTTCCTTCCTTCCTTTCTTCTTACAAAACAAGTTAAATGATTATTTTTTTTCTTTTCCTCATATGATAAGGCCATGATAATGAAACCCTTTCATTTACCAGTACAACCTGCTTTAAGTGAGGATTTTTATAAAGGTTAGTGTAAATGAAATTGTACTTAGGTAATGGTTGGAATTACAGTCCAGGTTCTGTGGCCCTCACGCTCAGGTGGGAAGCATCCAACTCAGGGCTGATAGATTGTAGGCAAGCCACTCTACCACTGAGCCCTGCTCCCTCCAGCCTTAAATTGTTCTTTGACTATTGTGTTTTTTTTTTCTTTTGAAACAAGTGCTCACTGTGTAGCTGAGGTTGGGTTCAAATTGTTGTCAGTCTCCTCCCTTGGTGGCTGCTAGTTCAGTTCCTCAACATTATACACTTTTCTAAAAAAATTAAATTTATTTATTTATTTATTTATTTATTTACTTATTTATTCACTGTACATTCCAGTCCAGTCACAGCCCTCTCCCCACTCTCCTCCCACCCTCTCCCCCCTTCTCCTCAGAAAAGGGGACCCTCTGCCCTGTAGCACCCCACCCAGGCATATCAAGGCACATCAGGGCTAAGCACGTCCTCTTCCACTGAGGCCAGACGAGGCAGCCCAGGTAGGGGAAGTGATCCAAAAAGTCATTTTCCTTGTGCTTTTGCAAGCAATAAGGAAATTGTAATATGTTCTATCTTCTGTTCGGTTTTCCTTGCCCGCTTTACTCCATCCTTCCATGGTATTTGTAGAAGGCTAATCAGAAGTGTGGCTGGGATTGTGAAAGCACGTTTCACTGGATTTTAAATCAGTGGGGAGTGGCATTTTCAGATGTGTTTGTTAAGACTGGACCGAACAGTTGGGTTTTTTTTTTCTTCTTCTTCTATGTATGTGGTGTTTTGTCACGTGCTTAATGTGCTTGATCTATTTTCCTTTGTTTGCCAATTGTAGGATGTTGGCACTAAGAACATGCTTGCTTTATAGGCTTTCATTTTGTTTTATTTATTGTGTGAGGGTGTGTGGTGGGGAGCATGTGGAGGTTATAGGACAACTTAAAGGGGTTGCTTCTCTTCTTTCACTATGTCAGTCCTGTGGATCAAACTCAGGTCAACATGCTTGACAGCAGGTGCCTTTACCACTGAACCATCTCACTGGCCCCTGATCCTATTACTATTAAGATTATTTTACGCTAATTTTTTTAGAAAAGAATCACAATCATTTAACCATAAAACTGATTATTAGCTATTATATAATGCCTCCGAGTCATTAAAGGAGAAAATGGCAAAGCCCATATAAACCAAGGCCATTTGAATTCAGAAATTTAAACATATTTTAGGGTTTTATTAGACAGCAGGCCCCAGAATTTGCAACAATCTGCATTTGTCATGAGGCCAGTTTTCATCTGTTTCAGGAGATGAGTCTTAAGAAACGGTCATTTTTCATAAAACTCAGGAATCACACCACTGTGCTGCTGTTTAGGCCTCTAGGTGATGGGAAGTAGACTCCCCTGAGCACATGGAGGAGAAGCAGGAGAGGTGCTGGAGGGCCAGGATGGAGGAACAATCTTACACCAGGATCATCTCAAACACCCTTAGGACTTCCAGAGCTACCTCGAATCTGTAACAGAATCGATAGCATTTTCCATAAGTAAAGACAGACAAAATTGTGAAGCAGACAGATTTCCAACTCTCACAATTTCCTTTTCATCCACGAATGCTCCATTTTCCTGGGAAGACCTTAAGCCATCCTTTATCCCACAGGAATGGCTCTGAATGAGTTTAGGAGACAAAGCTTTGCCTTAAAAATATATATACTGCTGCTCATGGTGGTACACGCCTTTAATCACAGAACTCAGGAGGCAGAGGCAGACAGATCTCTGAATTTGAGGCCAACTTAGTCTACTAGTGAGTTCCAGATCTGTAGGCTCAATTTTCTTAACCAATATATTATATTACAACGTATTAATCGAGCATACGTCAATTATAACCCAACTAACCGAAACAATAGGAAAAGAGGGTTAAAGAACACAATAACAAAACTGTAAGGATATCAGTTCCGAGGAACTATTCTCCTGGTGTAATCAGCAGGATTTCTTCTCCTGGAATGTGAAGTAACCAGAACCCGGAACCTTAGCAGGAGCTGGAGCCCCGAAGCCTTCCCTTGAGTAGTTCTCTCTAGAAGCGGCTCGAAATGGAGCGATGAACAGCCAAAACTATCCGAAGTCTCCAAATGTCTCACCTCCAGTTCTGGGCTCATTTATGTATCTCCTCCCTGAGTCTGTTCACGTGATCTTTTCAGCTGGCAACAATCAAGCTCCCACATGAGGTGGCTGGTCTTCTAGTGGATTAACCTTGCCTGTTCTCTCACATGACTGTTCGGATCCCACACTTGGGATCATAAAAAACAGGTTTATCTCTCCTTCACAGATCAGCCATGGCAACATAATGAGAGCCTGTCCCAGAAAAGATAAGTCTGGAGAAGGTTAGGATTGTTATAATTCTATGCCATTTGGCTCATTAAAAGATAACAACTGCCATGGATATCTGATTGCATATTTGGTTGAGTTAAAACAACTCACATGAGCCGGGTGGTGGCTGCACATGCCTTTAAACTCAGCACTTAGGAGGCAGAGGCAGGAGGATCTCTGAGTTCAAGGCCAGCCTGGTCTATAGACCTAGCTTCAAAGAAATAACATCTAACCGTGTAAATTCTTCTATACAGTATAGAGAGTAAATAGTAGAAATAAATAAATCAAGTATCAGTAATGATAATCTCCAAGGCATAAGAATGTGGGTACAAACATTTCAAACATTCTCTTGTGTATTCTAAATTGATGATTGTGAGCATGTAGAACTTTTGTAGTTAAAAGAGAAAGAGCTACGTAGGGAGGACATCAGAAGGCAGAGGCTACAATAATGAGCCAGCAGAGTTGTGTTTGGGAGGACAACTATGAACCACTTGGTGTCTCTGGAAGCAGAAGCACAAGTGACAGAGGGACAGATGATACGGTTGTAAGCCAGACCTTACCTAGTCAGATTCTAGGCTTAGCTTGATCATTCCTGCAGCTATAAGGTAACAGCCTGTGGGAGAGTAGGCTATGGTCCGGGGGACAGTAGACCACTGTTATAGAGTGGATAAGGAATAGGTGCCCCTGGAGAGGCAGGGCTGGAGGTGAAATCAGTGAATAGGCCAAATGGATGAGCTTTGGTGGTAGAGTCTCTATTAGTGCTGACCATGAATATGGAAGGGAAAGGATGGCCCCCATATTGAAGAGAAAGCTTTGTCAGATATGGCGGCTCATGCCTCTAATTCTAGAACTTGGAGCTGAGGCAGAGGAGTGCTTTTAGTTTTAGACCAGTCTGGGTTAGAGAGTGAGACTCTCCCAAATTCCAAAACAACAAAAAACTTAGCTCTAACTGCTCTCCTCACCACTGACCTTCTGCAACCACATACAAGAACATTTTCTTACCTCTAATATAGAAAGAACCATGGCTATGGCATTACCATTTTTTTTTTTTTTTGGCAAGCAATACAGTCACAGGGTGCTTAAGACACTTGGTTCACCTTGCCTTTATGGGGTATTATGTTTTCTCATAAGAACATAAAAATTGTGTTAGATCTCATTGAATTAAAAATTTACAAAGAGCACTGCTATTTATTCTATGTTTCTTAGGCTCACACCAAGTGCTTTATGTAACATGACATTTGGCTCATATCATTCAGGAGTTAATTATTATTCTGTGGGACAGATGTATGGAGGTCACAGAGCTCTGGCTGAGGCTAGATCCCTGCTCAGACACACACCTCAGTATAGAGCACAATTTGGTAATTTTTTAATAAGTGGGCTGACAAAAATACTTAGGATTTATGAATTTGTTGGCCACATTTTCTCTTGCATTTTTCTTATGCTTCCTTTTTTTCCCCCTTTACAATTCTTAAGAATATAAAAATCAGTTTTGGTTTACAGACTATGCAAAAGGTAGCCACAGGCTGCATCGGGACCGTAGTTTTCATTCTTCTTGCACACACACACACACACACACACACACACACACACACACCTCTTTTAGAGTACACTGGTGGTGAAAGGGTATGTGAGGTGGAAAGAGAAAAATGGAGAAATAGCTTAGCCGTAGGTTTCCAGGGAAAGGGAAATCCAGCTGGAATTGAATACCCATGGTAAACACAGGGAGACCACGAAAGCATGAGTCATCACAAAGCCATAGTCTGTGTACTATCCCTCAGCCAGCGAAAGTGCCTCAAATGGCTTCATAGCACTCAAGCCGGGGGTGGGCGGAGTGCAGTAGAGAGTCAAGGGCTGAAGAAAGGAAGTGCTCTCTTTAGCTAGAGTGTGGACCCTGCCCTTCTGGAAAAGGAAATGGAAGAGAGTAGCAAGAAGGTATTGCCTTTCTGGGTACCAACTCTCAGAGAAGAGGAAAAAAGGAAAGACAAGGAGAGGGGACTGAGCAGACAGGGCATGGTGTGTTTGTCTGAGACTCTGTGTGTGACTGTAGAGTCCTTTCTCCCTGGCCACCATAGCACTTACAACTTTCAGATGGATGGGGCTCTTCTGGTGGCCACCAGACTGTAGAAAGGCTCTGGGAGAGTTAGAGTTTACAAATGATAATGCGAAAGGCAGATAAAAATGTCCCCATCCACCGGGAACGACAGCTACTAAATATCTCCATGGACCTATAAGAACTCAGCAGTGGGAAATACAGTGAAGAGCCTTCTGTCCCTTGAGACATGGTGAAAAATCAATATTTGATTCTGGTTCAAGAAATGTCTAAGGAAGTTGTAAGATCCATCAGAAAGTCCCAACACATTTTGAGTATCACACCTCTGTGTTTTCATCTCCAGACTTGTGCCTGAGTATCGGAGTGACAGGGATTTTCTTGTATATCCATTTTCACATGTCCTTTGCACTAATTGTTCCAGCAAAGGGAGTCAAATATGGATGTAAAATGACTACTTTCTGAATTATAGTCTATGCATATTGCAAAGTCCCTTTTTAGGATGCATTATTAAGAAATATATAGCTATAATCAGGCAATACATAGCATGTATAGAGAAAGATATCTGGAGTCACCCATTTAGTATGGTAAATGCTGTGCTGGAGGGACATAATGTGCTAAGGCGCTACTAGGGACTGTGGCCCAAAGTAGATGCAGAGGTTGGAGCTAATGTCAAAGAAACCTTTCTGAAAAGACTTTAAAAACATCAATAAAGAATGTTTTAATGTGTGTGTGTGTTGTGTGTGTGTGTGTGTGTGTTGTGTTGTGTGGTAGATGTGCATATGCCACAGTCTACATGTTGACATCCAAGGACAACTTGTCTCTTCTTCTGTCATGTTGGTTCTGGGGATTGAACTCACATCCTCAGGGTTGGCAGCAAGCACCTTTATCTGGTAATTTGTCCTGCCATTCTCTACTTGGCTTATGGCGAATGAATAGTTAGGAACACGAGGCAGCATCTGTTCACATGGTTGGGCCTAGGAAGAAGACAGAGAGCAGGCCAGAACCAAAGGCTGGCGTAACCTTCAAAGGCCTTATCTTAGGGTCCTGTATTTGCCAGACAGGCCCCTGTCTCCTAAGGATTCTAAAGAGTTCCACAAGCTGAGAGGCGAGTGTTCAGCACCCGAGCCCACTGGGCATGTTTCAGATGTATGTTGTGAGGGGCTCAGTGTTGCTGAGTGGCACAGCAAGTAATCACATGCGTCCTCAGCGACTTCCAAGCAAAAGTCATGAAAGGAAACGCAAGCATGGGGCTATTCGCTCACAAGTCCCCTCGGATCTTAGCCAGCTAATCCCCCTTTATCCCCTGCATGTTATTTCCTACTTGTTCTCTTGTAACCCTGTTCTATGCTCTTTAAACCTGAGGTCTCTCCACCTCTCACCTCACTCCTCGTTCATAGGAGATCTCTCACCTACGCCATGACTGGTGCAGCACAAACCAGAGGAGCATTTCTTCTCTCTCAGAACCATCTCTGTCCTCCCTCCCTTCCCCCCTCCTCCTCTAGTGCGTGGGCTTGCCACGTGTTCTTCTGTGTTCAACATGTGGACCCTGAGTCAGGGCTTTGGGCTCAGTATGATTTACTGGAGGGTTCTTTTTTTTTTTTTTTTTTTACCACATAGCAATGAAGGCAACAGGATAAGTCATGGCAAGAGCCCAAGAAAGGATGCAATTTCACTTGGGATCTAACCTCGCCAATCTTAGGGAGCTCAGAAGCATGAATTGCACTATGAATTTAGCCTAAGTTTAAGGCAAAGGGATTGGCTTTTTGTACCCATCTGTTAGTGAGTCCTTGGCTACAAGCTGCTTCTGGGCAGAGGCAAACATCTCCTATGATCCAGCTGCTAGCTGGCTCAGGGATTTTGCCAAAGAAAGTAGAACTGTTAGCAATGGGCACTCCGAGCAGCAGGGGCTGGGGTGCGGGGGCTCTAGGTGTGTTGTGTACCAACATGACCTGACTGGGTAAGGTGAATCTCACCTGTTGGTGTCTGTGTCACAGTTCCTCAGTCTGCTCTTTTGTCATTCTTCATCCGAAAGCTCTCTGGCTTCTTTCTCTCTAAGCAATGTCGTAATGCCTAAGTCTATGATAGTAACTTTCCATTCTCCTCGCCATCCTGGTTTATCTCTTCCTACCCCCCTGTGCCAGGCTATTTCTTTCCGGATCCCCCCCTTCCCATCCCCCCACCCCCCGCATTGCCTTCCAACCAACTGTAGTCTGGTTTTTGTCTCAACTCTTGTTCTGAAATTGCTTTTGTCAAAGTTACGAACATTCCCTTTATTTCTGCTCCTGATAGACACTTTGCCGTTCTTCTTTTATTTCAACTGCCAGGAACATTTGGAGTGATCTTCTCCCGCCTCGCTAGAGAAGCCAGCACTGCTGGATGTCTTCCGGTCCCCTCTTCTCAGCCTCAGGCCTCTCTGCCAACTTCGGTCCTTCTCTCTAGTCCCGAGAATTCACTATTCTACAGCAATTATCCTATGTCTTCTCTACTCATTCTGTACATCTTTCTTTCAGCCAGACTGGGGACTTTTTAAGTTTTTGAAAAGATTTCTTCCTCCATATACCACCATGTAAAATTCAAAGCTAAACGTGATTTATTTTACAAGAAAAATTAACATTGCTTCTTTATAGAGTTTCAGATTGCATGATTCAGAGAATTGTTTTGATACTGACCTCTCTTTCCTCTGTCTCTCTCTTTCTCTATATCTGCCTCTCCTATTTCCCTAAACATGTCCTAAACTGAATATCTATTCATTAGGAAGGAGATAATGACCACTTCATTCATTTCATACCTTTCATTACAATTTAAATTTTTTTTTCTCATGTGTGAGGTTTTTTTTTTAGCTCTTTTTTTATTTAATTAATTTATTCATATTACATCTCAGTTGTTAGCCCATCCCATGTATCCTCCCATTCCTCCCTTCCTCCCACTTCCCCCCTACTCCCCTCCCCTCCCCTAAGTCTGTGTCTGAGGGGGACCTCCTCCCCCTGAATATGCTCATATGGTATCAGGTCTCTCCTTGGTGACCTATTATCTTTCCTCTGAGTGCCACCAGGCATCTCCATCCAAGGGACATGTTCAAAAATGGGGCACCAGAGTTTGTGTGGAAGTTAGATCTCCTTCTCCACTCACCAGTGGAGAATGTCCTGTCCATCGGCTAGAACAATTTAATTTTTAATGTTCTTTAACTTTATGAATGTTTTGGACACTCAGGACCACGTATCTTCTTCTCTAATACAGATTTCTAATTTGACCATCATGGGATCCTCAAACTGTCACTAAACTGAGCTTATTCAAGTATAAACTTGGGAAGCAACTATTTTTTTCAAAATAAGTCTCACTATGTAGTTGGGCTGGCCATAGAGCTTCCTGAGCACTGGCGTGTGGCACCATGACATCCAACTCAGGGGGTCAATCTGGATCTCACTTTCTCACTCAGCCTCCATCTAATCAATTACCAGCTTCTATTGGTTGTGCATGAATACATCTCAAAGCCAATCATGACCTTTCAGCCATCTGTATTGCTTTGTGTTTTACATCTTTGAACTCCTTCTCCCCCATTTCTCTCAAAGGGGGGTCCCTGTAAAAGGCAAATGCAACCCTGCTCCTTCCTCTTTTAAAAAGCAACAAACACTTGAACACGGTGTGCAAGTCCTCCAGGGCCCAAGTGCTGTTAGTCACGTCAGCATCAGTGTTTCCAGTTCCCCATAACTCTTATTAGTTAACTCCTCTCCACTTCCCAGGTGTTCGTACAATGGCCGCCTCTTCTCCCCTGGGCACTCCCTACTTGGAGATACTCCTCCCCATCTGCTAGACCTCAATGTAGATGTCAGTTCTGGGAAAACACTGCTAACTCCCCAAATCCTGGTTAGGTGAGCCTGCTCTTGGCACCCTATAGCATCGGTTACTTTTCCCACAGGAACACCTGCTGATCTCTCTTCCTTGATGACTCTACTCTCAGGGTCTGAGTTCTGTGAAGGTAGATATGATGGCTAAGCTTGTTCAGCAGTGGATTCTGGCTGGTGAGCAGAAGGCTTCACGTCTAGTAGCTGTTCAATGAACTCCTGAATTAATAGGCGTGTTGCCTGATTCCTAACATTAGTGTGTAAACGAGTTTTGGTCATTGGTGTTCTTAAGACACTGATTAGCTTCTGCTGTTTTGGTAAAATTGGAAGCTAGCAGTGTAATTTGACATATGTATATTGTAAAAAAAAAAATCTGACTTTGAGGAAGCCTGTATGTGTGTGTGTGCAAGGGTGTGTGTGATAGTTACAGAAGCATGCTCTGTTAAATAATAGGATTTGACAAAACACCTTTTAAGATGCTGTACATGGAGGAAAGAGCTTCAGGAGGAGAAAAAAAAATGACACAGAGAACGAGTAAAGTACTGAGTGATTGCATGGGCGTTTATCATTAGCTGGAATGCATTGTGTCCGCTCCAGCTACCCACAGGTACTGCTCCTCCTGGGGAAAATGTCCTATTTTAAAACACAGCACAAGTCTTTTAGAATTACATTGCCCATTCCTGCTCATACCCAAAGAGTTTATCAGTGTAGTGTGCTTTTGCCTTTAGTTGCCACACAGTTGTCTGAGACAGAGGTGGGAGGTGTCTTTGCATGCACTTACTTAAGTCTTGCTATCTACCAGAGGGAGTAGGTCCTGCCTGATACTCTGAAATTTCAAACTTTTTGAAATTTAACTGAACCCTGTGATGTTGAGACCATTTCACAGCCAGATAATGTCTGTGATTTGGGGTTCAGGGTAGAAGGAGCATTGTCTGCTTTATTTTCTGTTTTAAGGTCATCCATACTATTAGTGCAGTCAACTAGCACTGATAACCATTGACTGATATTGGAAATAATTTTCTAAATTGTTTCAATGAAAATGTCATGACGCTTGCCTTCTGAGAGCCCTGTCCAGGTAATAAAAGAAGGAATGCACACACATACAACAAATACATGAACTGGCGTTTGTGCACATATACACATAAATGTGTGTGAATGCACACACACATACACACATACACACACACACACGCCACACCACACATGCACAAACATATGATATTTTATTTGCTTTTATTACCTCATGTCATTTGCTTTGGAGAAACATTGTTTTGGAAAACTGTCCAAAATTAAAAAAAAAAAAAAACAAAAAAACAAACCCACAATGTGCAAAGAATATTACTTCAAATTCTATTATCTATTTGTTTCATTTCCTTCTAGAAATACATTATCTATATTATCATGTATGTGCATTTTTATTTAAATGTGATAACACTTGTACAGATAATCTTAGTCTGTTTGTAGTGCTATAACAAAATGCCCAGGACTGGGTAGTTTATGACAACACTATAGGGAAAATTATTTTTCACAGTTCTGGTATGTCAAGTCTACTCTCAAATCATGACATAATATTTACTGTCCAGTGGGGACTATTCTCAGCTTCTAAGATGGTACCTTGTGGCTGCTTCATTATATGGAGGAAAGAAAACTGTTTCTTCACAGAGTAGCTCCACTATCTGGTACCAGTGGATATAAATCTATGCTTATCCACAGTTTCCTCCATTTTTATACAGATCTCATGAGACATTTATCAAATGCTGTCTCAGTTAGGGTTTCTATTGCTGTGTTAAAATATGGTAACCAAAAGCAACTTGGGACAGAAAATACTTATTTTGCTTACACCTCCACACTGCAGGCCAGGAGGTCAGGGCAGAAGGCTCCTCGAGGCAGGAGCTGAAGCAGGAGCCAAGCTTGTGAGCTGCTCACCAGCTTCCTCCCCCTGACTCACTCAGCCTGCTCTCTTGTAGCACCCAGGGCTCCCAGGCCGCAGGGAGCTGGGCCCTCATATATTAATAATCAACTATGAGGATGTAATACAAACTTTCTCACAGGCCAGTACGGTGGGGGTATTTCCTCAATTCAGACTCCCCCTTCTGTAAGAACTCTTATTTGTAGCAAATTGACATTAAACTAGACAGCACAATGCCCTCCAGAACTAAGACCCTATTATCCCCCAAGGAATCTGCTTGCTTCAGAAAAATTTAACAAAATAACCAAAGAGGTGAAGGAGACACACATGAGCAAGTTGATCCCAGGAACCACTTTTCTCCTATGTGAGTAAACCACATATTTAACACTATTATAAAACATTTCCCAAAGTGACAGTTTCTTCCCTGATTGCTAACATCTAAATCTTTCCTTCTCTTGCTACTGGAAACTGAAATATTTGGCTATCTTCCACTCCATCAGCTACAAAGATTAATGTTGATTGCATAGTATCAAATTGTGTCTTTTTGGATCTTAAGGAATATTTTTTTTTAATTCTGGAAACCAATTCACTAAAATATAGGTCTTGAACTATTTCTTGAACTAGATAGAACCTCTAGATTCCTTCAGTCATGCGACCATGGCACATGACTGTCTCTCCTCTGTCTTTTCTGCCTTGAGGGCAGATTAGCTGGCTGGAATATTGTTTCTGAACTAGTCAGGATTACAGAAACCAGAGATCATTGTTGGGATTTCAATAGCAGCAGCAGCAGCAGCAACAACAACAACATCAAAGAATTAAAAAAATACAAGTCACTTGGGATATTATTGAAAGGCATGGGGTGCTGGACTTAAGGCTGGCCATTGGGAATCTCAGTGGATTGGATCACTGGGAGCTGGTCTATGTGCAAAGCTGCTGCTCACGACACAGACAGGGATGAGGGGCATCCTGGATAACTGCTTCAGCCACTTGTTTCAGGGGCATATTCTACAGCTGCTGTCAAGAGCTCAGGAAGGCACTCATGACATCATTAAGTTATGCCATGTCTGCTAGATTTAGACAATAAAGGGTGTATGTCATAAAGCTTGCATTTCAGGCACCACACTATTGGTAGAAAATGCCGGAATGCTGCTGTCATGAGTATTTGCAGCAGAAAGGGTGAAAACAGTCAAAGTAAGGTCTTCATCTCCTGCTTCCCTTCCAGCTCTAACAACAGAAATGCTGAGCCTGTGCCACACTGACGCTCCTACATAAAAGCAAAGTAGAAAAGCACAAAACCCATCGCTTTTGTTCTAGAGAACAGTAGGACACACTAGGAGATTGGAGGAGGCAAGCACAAGCTCATTTGTAACATGCACCACCTTCTACTATACCTCACCAATGTCCCACTCTTCCAGAAGTTTACTTTGTCATTCATTCCTGCATGTAACTGTGTGTGCACATGTAGTATGTGCCAATTACTGGGCTTTTTAGTGATTTGTTTACACAATTGTCTTATTACATTAAGCTTCTTGAAAATATATGATATATTTTATATATTGTAATATATATATATTTAATCACTAGAACCTGTAATAGTGACTCACAGACAACAAGAAAAGCTATTTCAGAATAATAAGAGACATTCTCACTGAATTTTTTCTTCCAAACATGTAACTTTGGAGTAACATTAAATTGCCATATGCCTTATCTGAATATGTTTCTTATCTCTAAAGTGAAATGACTATGCTAATCTCAAAAGGTAAATTATAGGCTTTAGATGAGAAAATATGTAGAAAGCATCTTGCATATAGTCACGACCTAATTAGTTGTGATGATGGTTATTGTTAGATGCAAATGAATACATATCAGATCAGTGGATTGTTGAGTTTACCTTAACTATTATTCATGTTGGTAATAAAGCATACTTTCAAGAGTTCAGGATTTTTTCCCTTTTTTATTTCTCATTATATTTTTGAATTTTAATTAATATTATAAAGAATGTAGATTTTGAAATTTACCACTTTGCATTTCATGTTTTACTTGCTACTGGTTTTATTTTTATAGTTTTATAGAATCTTTCTTTCCAAAGTCTACATGTATTTCTATAAAATTTAGCCCAGGAGTTTCCTTGTAACACTTGGCTCTTTTTTTTTTTTTCTTTTGATATTTTAAGCTCCTCTCTGGCTTTGTTTGGATGATCTAATATTAAATTGATTTTGAAGATTTACCCTTTTTCCTGGAGAGCCTTAGGTCCTGGAGTAATTCCTCCTCTTTGGAAGTGTATTGTACTAAGAATCGAGTCTATTGCTACAAGCTTTGGCTATTGTAATATTGACAGTTTCTTCCATCACAGAATGCAGTCACTCCATGTTACTAGACAGTTATGCTTATTTAGGGAGAAAAACACAATCAATTTATCATACCACTGTATTGCTTTCTAAAATTTTAAATTATTTCTTATTATTTATTTCAGAATTTTATACATGCACACAATGTATTTTGATTATATTAAATTCTCTCTCATTCTTCCCTCCAACTCCTCCTAGATCCACTGCAACCTTCCAACCTCCTAACTCCTAACTTTTTTCCTTCATAAAATACTGAGTCCATTTCATGCTGCCCATAGGCATGGGTGTGGGGACACTAACCAGAGCATGGAGACCTGCCAGGGAACATGTTTCTAAAGAAACCTGGCTCTCTCTCTTCTATCAGCCATCAGATGACAATAAATGGCTTCTCACCCAAGGTTGGGGCTCTGGGAGTCTCCTTTCCCTCATGCTGGAGTGTGGATTGTTCTTGTACAGGCCTCATGCAGGCAACCACAGCTGCTGTGAGCTCTTGATTGCATTGCTCCTGTCAGAAGACAAGGATTTACCCTGGTCCTTCCTGACCCCAGGAGCTTACAAGATTTGTGCCAGACCTCTTTGCTGTTCTCTGCACCTTTGGGGGTTGAGAGGGGAGTGTGACTGTGACTATAATATGTTGTCTTCATAATAGGTCTTATCATCAAGTTAGTGTGTCTACCAAGAACAGTGGTAATGAATAGTATTGCTTTGAGGGTCTCTAGGACACCCTGGCCAACAACTGGAGGGGAAGGGAGGCTGTCCCATTTGGTATTGGACTTCTTATTTGGCACCTCTGGTTTCTGGGAGGAGCATTTCCATGTGCGGGCATGACTGGAAGGCCAGGAATCCACCTATCTCTCTCTGCAGTAAGTAAACATACTGTACTATAACAGCTTTATGTTGCATGAGTTCTGGAGGTTGAACTCGAGTCCCTGTGATTTTTGAGGCAAGCACTTTATGTGTGAGCAACCTCCCAGCCATCATTATTGTTTTAATTTTTCCCTTTCTGGGTAAATACATTGAGTATTGTTAGGTTTATTGGCTATTTTTGCTTTATCCTTTGAGAGCTGCCTGTTCAGTTTGCTAGCTCAGACTACATCGATGAGGTCACTAGCAAGTGTATGAGTGCAGATTGTCTATGCGCACATGCACAGACTATCTCTATGAGGTGACTAGCACATGTACAGGGACAGACTGCCTCTAAGTTGTCATTAGTGTGTACCTAGACATTAATGAGGTCATTGACATAGGCATAGACCGTCTTTGTGCTGTCACTTATGTGTGTGTATGTACAGATTGTTTCTATTGGGCAGTATCTCATTTGTGTGCATGTAAAGATTGCTGTTTTTATGCAGGTTCTTGTGTGTTTAAAGACTTTGTCATCACTTACTTGTGCATTTGCACAGACTGTCTTTGTGTAGTCACTCATGTATACACAAGTTCTGATTGTCTCAAATGTTATTCAAATGCGAAGTAATAGCCTGTATGGACCCTTGCATGTTCACAAGTTCAAGGTGTCTCCTTGAGTTTACTCAGGAGTGCACAAGTGTAGCTATCTCTATGTGACTACTGTGTGCGTGTAAGGGGAAACTGTGCGGCAGTCTCTTCCATGTGCACGGGACCAGAATGTTCCCATGAGGTTTCTTGTGTGTTGTATTACTTAATTTTTTTCTTTGATGTGTCCAGACACTCAAAAAAAATCAATTTAAGAAAGGAAGAGTTACTTTTACTTACGGTTCCAACGGAAAGGCATGGTAGCAAGAGCAGCAATCTGACAGTCATAGTGTGTTAGTAATGTGGAAGCAGAGAGTTAACAAGAAGAGACTTGATACCCTATGAGCATATACAGGGGGAAGAGGTCCCCCTCAGTCACAGTCATAGGGGAGGGGAATAAGGGAAAATGGGAGGGAGGGAGGAATGGGAGGATATAAGGGATGGGATAACCATTGAGATGTAACAAGAATAAATTAATAAAATAAAATTTAAAAAAAAGAAAAGAAAAAAAGAAGTGGGACTGAGCTATAAAACTTTAATTCCTGCCCCTGGTGATCCAGTTCTTATAAGATGCCACATCCTAAAGGTTCTACAACTTTCCAAATCACAGCCAGCATCTGGGGACCAAGTCATCAAACACAAGAACCTATGGGGGCGTTTCACATCCAAAGAGCATCATTTGTGCATATACGCACAGCTGTCTGCTTTTGGTCACTTGTGTGTGTGAAAATTCAGACCATTTCCCCATGGCAATCTTGCATGTATGAACAGGTGCAGACTATGTATCTAGTCATTCACATGTGTATAGGTGCATGCTACCTGTGTGGTCACTTGCCTGTGTGTGGGTTTAGATGGTCTTCTGAGGAGAGCAGGTACTTGGTGTTGATTTTTGTGGGGCTTGCTTGACAGGCACAGGGTACGGTTCATGGATTGACGAGTGAGGATTACAATTAGAAATGACTTTCCCCTCTAGGTCCTGGAAAGGGATGTCAGTAACTCCCATTGGGTGTTGAAGCACTTGCCACTGCTCATCCTTCTTCTGGGAGCTAATGAGTTTTACTTGGGTGGTCTGTGGGTCAAAGGTTTCCACTGTGTGGAATGTGTTGTTCTGACTAAGTTTTCCACTTCTAGTTGGAGGTGTTCTTCATGGGTTCAGGGGAAAGTCCCCCAACTCTTGCGCCAGCTTCTCAGATTGGTGCCTGCAGGGATGAATCTTAGCCTCTAGAGCTGCCTAGAAGCTGGCTGGGCAGTGGTCTTTTCAAAATGGCTTGTCATGGCTGCTGATGTTGGAGGAAAGAAGATTTTCCCCCCAGCACCTACATGCCTTGTGGAATAGCAGATCCTCCTAGTGACCCACCCAATGTTGGTTGTGATTGTTTTCAAGTCTGTTTTTTTCCCCCTCTGGTCTCTGCCTGTCCTTGTAGCAGCACCTGGCACACTGCTTTCACTGTGCCCTCCCTTCTGTGAATTAGCTGATACTGAGAGAAGGGTGAGAATTTTGAGGCCCTTTTCAGCAAGAATTCCTATGTCTTCTGTATATAACCCAAATTAAATCTTCTGGCAAATCTACACACAGAAAAAAAATCTCCTTAGATTTGCTAAATGCACCACGATTTCAGCCACATTTAATGTCTTTTACACTCATAAAGCGCTACTTTCCACACTGATCTGTTGCTTCTAAGATGTCTATGGGCAAACTAAATCTAGGAAGCCATTTGCTAGAGGAATATATTGCCATAGCCTTGGATAGAAATGTATGAGTAGATAAACAGATAATGAGAGAATTATCCAGATACTTGGAAGCCTATGAGTAAAGATTTCCAGGGATAATATGGAGAGTGAATAAAGTATGGGCAGAATAACCGAGACAGATGTGAAGCAGGAAATGGAACCCAGTGTGGAGGTAAAGAACTGGTTTCTGAAAACAAGAGAAGGTATAAGAAAATGCATTGCTACAAAGTAAAGAAAGCAGGGAGCTTGAGGCAGAACGAAGTAGCTAATAATATAAAATGTGACACAGGGTTCCAATACCACAGTGCCTGGATTTGTTCTTAATGTTGTGGGGAGAAAATGAAGATGTCATTGACAACTTTAATAAAAAGCAATTCTGATACTGTGATATATATATATATATATATATATATATATATATATATGTGTGTGTGTGTGTGTGTGTGTGTGTGTGTGTGTGTGTGTGTGTGTGTGTATGTGTGAGAGAGCCAGGTTATAATTGGATTTATGGGTGCATGGTTGAGTGGAAGATGAATAATTTTCTTAGGGAATTTGATTTGGAAAATAAGAAAGAAAAAGAAAGGGTGTTAGTTATAGTTTACCCGGAAAGCCTCATATTGTGTGACCAAAGGAATGAATAGAGTAAGTGAAGAAGGAAATAAGTTTAAATGTGGGTGTGGGTGCATGTGAGTGTGATGGAATTCATGATGACTGGCCTCCATTCCATTATAAAAGAAAGCTGCATGACCAGTTACCAGGAGTCTAAAGAGGAAAAGATTGAGACAAAGTGGAGTATTGAAGGTTACAAATAGCCCTAGAGAGGGGATATTTATGAACAAATGAAAATATCAAGTGAATAATCTATATGAGAACATTAATTTTAAAAAGTTAGTCTAAGAAAAGGATGTAATGAGAATGGATAGCCAAAAGACAATGGAGTAAATTCCATGAGAAGTGAGGCAGTCAAGAATTACACCTTGTTTTAGTGGATATTGCCATACATAGTGACATTTCCTCACATGAAGGGACCCAGGATGAAGAAGACTGAGCTGGTTGTTGCCACTCTTTATGACTGTGGGGTAGCAGGAGCTGGGGTCATGAAAGAAGAAGAAACTGGCCAAGTAGACATTGAGGAAGTGACTGCTGTTGAGCTGCAAGATATCCCTCCCATGTATCCCTTTTTCTCTCGCTCTCAAATTCATGGCCTCCTTTTCTTTTGTTACTTAATTATGTGTGTATGTGTGAGTGTGTATTCCATATATATATATATTCCTATATTATATTTTCATAAGTACATAAATAAAATATGCTCGTTCTGTAGGTATATGATTTCAGGGCTGACCATTAGGTATTGGGTAACCAGTGGGAATGTGGAGGGAACTGTCCTGCCTTCAGCATTCTGTTGTTGCCTGTATTTCTTTGTCTAGGTTTAGTGCCCCATAGGAGTTGCCTTTTCCATGTTAGCGTGTCTATTGGTGTCATCCTTGTTTAGGTTTTGTTGGGGGTAGCCATGTAGACATCACTCATGGGTGTTTCTTCTCTTGACATTTCTAGAAGCTCCAATCTCAGGATGAACTTTCTGTTCCTCTGGATGGTACAATCTTTTAGCCTCCTCTTCTGCTGCGATCTCTGAGCCTTAAGAGCAGGAGCTGTGGACTATGTACCACATGATCACTTTTTCTCTCCATTTTAGTTGTTTGTGGTTTTCTGTAATGGTCTCCATCTGTTGCAAGAAGAAGATTCTTTGATGAGGGGTGAAATCTATATTTATCTGTGGGTGTAAGGATAAATATTTAAAATGTAGTTAGGAATTGTGCTGGTTTAGTGAAGTGGTGGTTGTAGGTTTTCCTCCAAGATCCATGACTTCACTAGCCTCAGGGTGTTGGAAACGTTTCTGGTACTAGGCATGATTTTTCTCTTGTTGGGTGAGCCTCAAGTCCAATTAGAGAGCTGTTGGTTACCACCAAGGTACTTATGCCACTATTGCACTCTGATGGATATTGTGATGTGCCGGTCGTTGTCATATTTTATAAGTATATAACTGGGCTTTTTTCTTTTCTTTGAAGTTTTCATGGTACCTTCTAGTACTGTGAAAGCTAGTCCTTAAGGAGGAGACTTTTAATTCAGACCAGCTTGGATCTTCTGGGTCCTGTGTTTGAAGTACATGGTGTTTTACCTTCAAACACTGGGAAGTTACCAGAGAGAATGGAAATAGCCTATAATACTTTTTTGGAGTCTCTTGGACAACCCTGACCCAGCATCATTTATATCTTAATAAATCATTTTTGTACTAAAGTGTTCAGCTTTTAATTTGGGAACTACATCGACTGATGAATCCTCAAATCTGAGCCAAGTCCTGGGTACATTAGTTAGTCCAGAAGCTGAGACATTTATCTTCATTAGCTCTGAGTAACCTTTGAAATGCTGCATATGCTATGAAAGACAAGCTGCCATACATAGGGAGTAGGCACACTGACTTCTATCTACACTTTAACCCTCTTTGGTTTAGACAGAGAGTGGACAAGAATCTTTTTCAGCAATATAAGTGTTTCCCTTACCAATTTGATTAAGGGCTATTTCCACCGGTCTCTAAATTTTTAAAAGTTATTCTTCTTAAGACTTACTGACCTGTATCTATATTTCGGTGGAGCACAGAAATATGAGAAACCACACCCGGTTTGCCACTACCATGACATCAACATTCTCATCTGGAAGAGTAATTTATGACTGGGGAAAGAATTGGGCAAGGAAGAAAGGGAGATGAGTACAACCAGCCCCTGCTGCTGCTGCTGCTGCTGCTGCTGCTGCTGCTGCTGGCAAAGGACGAAGCCTTTGGAGGATGCTCAGAAGAGATGAACAGAACTGCTGGGTTGAGAGAGGACAGATGGGTGGTGGCCAAGACTGGCAAATGGAACAGAGAAACCAGTAACACAGAGATAGCCCAAGGAAATCATGCCAGGAACAGGGGAATTTAGGCAAAGTGAGTAAATAAGAGAGAGAGAGAGAGAGAGAGAGAGAGAGAGAGAGAGAGAGAGAGAGAGAGAGAGAGAGAGAGGGAGGGAGAGAGAGAGAATTGTTAAAGTACCACATCCCAGTTTTAATTGCAAACTGAGAAGAGGGACAGAGATAGAGTTCTAAACTTGATCCTGGGTTCCCTGTTCTTGCAGCCTGGCTTTCCTCCGCACTCCACTTAATCCTATCCCATCCCACTCCTTCTCTGGTTTCATCTCTTCTCCCACACCCCTATTTATTGAAACATTTCCACATGAAAGATTTTCTTGATGTCAGCATCACCCCAACCACCAGTAAAAACATAATGCAATTATTTTAATAAATACGGAAAGCAAAGGGAATGTGACTAAGTTCAGGGAAAACCAGACAAGAGCCCAACACACATTGAGCCTCCAGGAAAGCAGTTGAAGGAATATCCCTCTGATCGCATCCAATGCCACCTCATGGAGCTTGGATGATTTCTTGTGGCCCAGAACTATTTTTTCCAAGACATCACAAATGAATAAAAGTACTATTTTAAAACTCCTTTCTCCAAAGCATCTTAAGGTCTACAGCATGTCCAGTCTTTATTTCTTTGCTTTCATTTCTCATTTTAGTTCTGTTTCGAGTAACACAAAAATGATCTCTTTGGGGATTTCCATTTCCTGGGTGTAGAATACCATCACACTCTATGCATGGGTTAAGTATATGGCATAAGCATCATGGGTGAGAAGCAGTACAGGAAGGGTCATGCTGTCCTAATGGGAATTGGGAGTTTTCAACACCTAATGCTTGTCTAGTAAAATAACAGTCATGAAACCTAATCCAAAAGGAAATTCAAAACCTCTGTCTGTCTGGCTTTTGCTGTGAAAAGCTAGCTTTTAGCTTTTCCTCTTTTGGGGGATGGCACAACATGGCTGCTGTTAGAAGTACTTAGTAAGTTTAAGGACTACTGAGTGGTGGTTTAGTTGCTCTTTCTTGAATTACATAGATACAGCATGCTCATTCTGTATAATGTTACACGTATATATGTTTTCAGAGCTGACCATTTGGTATTGGGTTGGTGTGTTCTTCCCCAGGGAATGCTATTCCCAAGTTACATGCAGTTCTTTATGTATGGCTGAGGCCTTGGGAGCCTCTGCTCACCCCTGTCCCTCACCCCTGACCCCTGTCCTTGTTGACATGTCTATTGTTGTCATCCTTGTTCAGCTCATGGTCATGTTTAGGCAGCCATATTGGTAAGACTTTGTGTGCATAGCTTCTCTGACATTTTTAGGACACACACTATCATAATAAACTGCCTTTTACTCTGGTTCTTCTGGTCCTCCCATCCCTCTCTTCTGTAATGTCCCCGATCTATAGATGCAGGAGCTGTGATGTATACCTTGGAGCTGCCCTACCCTGTTCACTAATCTCTGCATCGTGACCAGTTGTGGGTTTTTTTGTGATGGTCTCCACTTGCTGTAAAAAGGAGCTTCTTTGATGAGAGGTGGTAGGGGTCTAAGGATAAGATATAGAATGCTGTAATGAATTTTAATAATCTAGAAAGCTGTGGCAGTAGATTCTTTTCTAAGGTCCATGAACATATTAGCCTTGGGACTGTAGTTAAGCTTCCAGTACCAGGCATGATTTTCCCCTTTAATTCCAATTACACAGCTGTTGGTTGCCACTGATAGTTAAGTGCCACTTCTTGCACTTTTATGAATATCTTGCCATGCTGGTAATTGTCACGGTTCATAGGTGTTGCAGCTGGCCAGGGCTGTTTAATTGCTTCACTTCCTTGGCAGCTTGCATAGTAATTTTGGAACCATGAAAGCTAGACCACAGGAAAGAAGCTTTCAGGGCAGATTTATATGGAATCTTCTGAGTTGTGTGTTCTAAGTATGCCGTGCCTTCAGCAATAGGGGCCCATTCTCAATTAAAGGCTACATCAATAATCTATAATGTCTGGAAGTCAGGTTTTAATAGGCCTCTAGTCTGTGTGTGTAAGTACACATGTAATATTGTTTGGTGGTTTGAAGGCACTTTTAAATTTAGGTTTTCTATTGCTGATTTGATATTTCGTGTTAACAAACCACCATGACCAAAGCAACTCGGGGAGGAAAGGATTTAGTCGGTTTACACTCCCATTTCACAGTTCATCATCAAGTGCAGTCAGGCCAGGAACTTGAAACAGGAAGTTGGAGGCAGGAGCTGATGCAGACATCGGCTGGAGGGGTGCTGCTTACTGCCCTGATCCTCATGGCTTGCCCAGCCTGGAGCATCTTACAAAACCTGGAACCATTAGCCCAGGAGTTGCACCATGTACAATGGGCTGGTCCCTCTAACATCAATCACTAATTAGGAAAATACTCTACGGGCTTGCCTACAACTTTATCTTTTGGAATTATTTTCCCAATTGAGGCTCCCATCTCTCAGATGACTCTAGCTTCTTTCAGGTTGACATAAAAACTAGCCAGTACAGGCTTCAGTCAGATAACCCCGAACTATCACAGAGATAGAAGTCGACAGGAGGAGTCTAGGAAGTAAGGGATACAAAAAGAAATTAACACAGTGTCACTTACAGGATATTTATGATGTCCTTTACTCCCCAAACTCTTCTAAACTTTACTTCTTACAGCTCATTTCCTAGCCACTTTTTCACCTTGTCCTTTAAAAAAATAATGGTTGTTATAGACAAAGGATGAAACAGATATAGAACTGAACTTCCTCTCATCATGAGGATTAGGCAATATGAGACACCTGTGAGAAACTGAGAGGCTGAAGGCTTTCTTCACCATCTCAGGGACAATCCTCAAAGCAGAGAATTATCAACACCAGTGGGTCCATCCTGAAGAAATAGTTCCAGTGAAAAGGAAGAAAGGCAAATAGTGTCAACACGGAGGCTTCATGCAGATATCATGGTATTTCAAAGCAGTAGGATTTTACTTAATGGAATAAATGTCTCAAAGGTATCCTTTCTTAGACTCCATGATTGGCATTTCTGTACCTCTCTACTTTTCCAAATGGCATTGGGGACAGGAAATGCCATGACAGTAATCAGACTTGGCCCTGCTGTTTGGTGCCCCATGGTGTGATGTTCCCCCTCTGTTCTTGCTCCCCAGGGCTTACATGAGTGTGAAGGAGCTGAAGGAGATCTTGCAGCTCAACAGCAGTCACTTCCTCAATGTCTACTTGGCCAGTTCAGTTCGGGACGACTTTGCAGGTTCTGCCACGTGGCCTTGGGACAAGGAAGCTGTCAGTCACCAGGGTAAGTGAAATGGAGAAATGTGGTATAGAAAAACAAGGGTGTCTGAAGAGTGTTTGTGAAAAAGTCTGGTGACAAAAGAAAAGCAAGAAATATGGAGTCAATGAAATAAGTGCTTTAGCTTGAGAATGACTACTGGATAAGTCTTTAAAAATGTTTCAAAGTAAAAATTAAGAGGTCATGGATCAAACACCAAGAATAGTCTTAAACTGATTCTATAATCTAGAGATGGACCAGTCTAGGTGACACAGACTTTTAATTCTACCTACTAAGGATGCTGGTGCTAAAAGATCACATTTCAAGGCCTGCCTGGGCTACCGAGTAAATTCAAGACAAGCCTGGGCCACTTGTTGAGTAGTGATTTGGAGATTGTATTACCAAATGAAAAGCAAAAACAACAAAAAAAATCACATTGCATTCATAAATTTTCAGTAACCATTGATGACTGCACTGGGCCTGAATAAGGCTGTCCTCATAAACAGCCAGACAAGTCTAAGTGATAGAGTTAGGGGCCCCTATCCTTCACTGTTAGGTAGATTTGGAAGAGTAAAGTTATTGCCTTCAGTTGTATACACACTGGTGAAACAAACAAGCTCCATCAGGTAGTCACAATTCAATGGTCAATGATTAAGATAAATGGCGACACCACATGCTGGCGAGGATGTGGGGAGAGAGGAACACTCCTTCATTGCTGGTGGGAATGCAAACTAGTACAACCACTTTGGAAATCTATCTGGTGCTATCTCAGAAAAATGGGAATAGGGCTTCCTCAAGACCCAGCTGTTCCACTCCTTGGAATATACCCAGAAGATGCTCCAGCACACAACAAGAAAATTTGCTCAACCATGTTCATAGCAGCCTTATTCATAATAGCCAGAACATGGAAACAGCCTAAGTGTCCCTCAATAGAAGAATGGATAAAGAAACTGTAGTACATATACACTATGGAATACTATTCAGCTATTAAAAACAAGGAATTCCCGAAATTTGTGGATAAATGGATTGAGCTAGAAATGATCATAATGAGTGAGTTAACCCAGAAGCAGAAAGACTCAAATGGTATATACTCACTTATATCTGCATATTAGCCCAAGGGGCATGTCCCACGAAAGACTTCACTTACCAGGGAACTGAGACAGAGGGGAAGACATTCTAGTGGGACTCTAGATGAGAGATGCATGGGAGAATGGCAAAGTAGAAGGATCCAGAGGGTCCTAGAAGCCTACAAGTAGAACATTATGATAGGCAGATTTGGGCACAGGGGTCCCGCTCAAACTAAGGCACCAGCCAAGGACAATACAGGCGGTAAACCTTAAACCCTACCCAGATCTAGACAATGGACAGAACACTCTCCACAGTAGAGTGGAGAGTGGGATATTACTTTCTCATATACTCTGGTGCCTCACCTTTGACCATGTCCCCTGGAGGGGGAGGCCTGGTGGCACTCAGAGGAAGGACAGCAGGTTACCAAGAAGAGACTTGATACCCTATGAGCATATAGAGGGGGAGGTAATCCCCCTCAGGAACAGTCATAGGGGAGGGGAATAAGGGGAAAATGGGAGGGAGGGAAGAATGGGAGGATACAAGGGATGGGATAACCATTGAGATGTAACAAGAATAAATTAATAAAGTAAAAAAAAAAGTAGACCTGATGTGCTACTCATGGCTTTCAGCTCAGAATATTTGCTAGTATTTAAAGATGCATTATGAGAGCCAGAGCCTAGAAACCAATTCCAAAATGACTTCTAAGACATTAAAAAGTGGAACAGCTATTGAAAAAGTCACATAATTCACAGCACAGAAAGAAAACGAAATTGAGGCCCTGTCAAGGAGGTGTATTGAAGATACTCCATGCACGAGGGCAGAGGCAGGCTCTCAAACCGACAAAAGTTATCCATTCCCATGGTAGAGATGGTTTATAAACTCCAAACAAAATCGGTTCCAAGAAGTTTAAGTTTATGCAACAAAATGAGGAAAATCAAAGACAAAGAGAAAATATTTAAAGCTAGACAATGGGAAAAATTCACTATCTTAAAAGTATGATCACATGATAAGTATGTTATCTCATCAACAAAAGTTACATGGCATGAAATATTAAGCTGATTTCCTTAAATGTTAAAAAAAATTGTTAACTTAGAATTCTAAATTTGGCAAAGTTATACTTTGAAAAGAAGAAAATGTGTAAAATATTTTCAGATAAATGAACTCAGGTACAATTTATATGAGTGCTGAAAGACATCATGGAAAAATTTAGGAAGCAGGAAAAATAATCTTGGGTAGAGACTGAGACATATAAAGTAACTGGTGTTGCCAGAGAGAATAAAGATATCAAAAGCATACAAAAATGCCTTTAACTTTATATATGTAGAATTAAAATATAAAAACATCACAAAAGACAAAAATGGGGACAGGACATTAAAACATTTAAGGATTCCCTTATTCCTTTGTTCAGAAAAAACACCGACTTCATATCATTTTAGGCATAACATTAAAATTTACGTTGTAATCTTTAGATTTTTTCTATGTAAAGATTCAGCGATTAGTAAGTGCTAATGAGCAAAGTGAGCCTGGAGGGATGGCTCAGTGAGTCAGAGTGTATACTGCTCACACAGAGGATTTAGGATCAGTTGTTAGCAACCACTTCAAATGGTCTCCACAACCTGTAACTCCAGCAACAGGCATTCTGACATCCTCTTCTGGACTCTGTGGGTACCCACATTCATGTGCAAATATCTACACACACACACACACACACACACACACACACACACACACACTTTTTTAAAATTTTAAAAGAAGAAACCCTTAAAAAGAAAAGCTAATATCCTGATTACTTGATTACTTTGTGCCTCAGCTCAGACTAAAAGGTCATCAAAGTCACAACAAAACCCTGTTACCTGATATTGAAAAAGACCAATGTTAAATATAAGAACACAAATGGTTAAATTAAAAGTATATGTAATACTTTCATTTATTTAATATGTCTATATAATAAATACAATGCAAATACCAATCAAAGAAAAGCATCTTTCTAGTAGCAGATTAAGTACACTTTAAAGTACTATTATCAGAAATAAATAAAGCATTTTTAAAATAAGAGAGTAAATTCAATTAGAAAATGTAATTGTGATAACTTTGGATGTGACCATTAATACGTCCTGAAAAATATATCAATCTGTAGAAACATAGAAAAACTACAGTCCTAACTGGTTTCTCAGAAAACTATAGGACAAATAAATATTCAGTGGATATACAGATATTTGAGAGATGTGGTTAGAATTTTAACTCAATTAACAGAATCAGACTGAATATTTACAGTCTGAACTGGAAGAACAGAAAGAACACATGTTATTTTCATATGCATGGAAAACTTATCGAAGGAATTCTTGACCATAGAGTAACTTCAGAGGATTGAAGTTATAAAATTTTTCTCTTGTCTCATTGTAAATAAGCTAGAAATAAAATTATAAGACAATAAAAAGGAGGAAACCTCTGAGTATTTAGAAATTAACCAGTATACTTCTAACTAACACTAGGCCAAATTATAGTGAAAGCAGGAAACTATTTTAAATCAAATGATTATAGAAACATGTTATACAAAAACTTTTGTGCATGTGGAGACAAACAGGGACATCTTACAGCTTTGTTTATTAGAAAATAGGGAAGTCTGCATATCAAGCCAGCAAAAAGAGAAAAAGCATATTAAACTCAAAGAAGGAGGAGGAAGAAAGCAGTAAAATCAAGACAAGAAATAAATTTGTCGAAAATAACTTTCATTAGAAAAAAAATGGACAAAAAGATTTTGAAGAGAAAAAACAAGTCAAGGCGGAAGTGGATTGCTGGATTCCTAGAAAGACGAACTCATCAATTGAAAACAATGACAGACAAGCCAGAATCAAAAGTTATGTGTTCTCTCATTCCATATGTGAAGTATTTCAAAATGATAGAATTGTAAATAACAAATTAATTGTTGACAATAGTTAGGGGACTAGGCAAGGACTGGGTAGTGGAAAGATACAGATTTGTGTATGAATGCAGATGACATAAAGGATGATAGGAGGGAACTTTTATTGTTTTGCTTTCTAGTTGTGTTTTGGGGCAGAGTCTTCCTATGTAACCCTTGCTGACCCAAACCTCCTCATATAGAGCAGACTGTCCTTGAACTCACACAGATCCTCCTGGCTCCAAGTGCTGGGATTAAGGGCACCATGCTCAGAAAGGAGGAAGGTTTTAATGTGTGTGGTAATAGTTATATAATTGTATACATGCGGCCAACTAACAGAGAACTGCACACATGCGTGTGCGCACACAGGTATAAGAACAAGTCTGTGACCTCTACAAATAAGGAGAAAACTGCATACAGTAGGTGTGCTGTGAATACTCATGGATAGAGGGACAGGTACATAAGTTAATGGAGGAATTACATTTCAATGTAAGAATACGTGACATGATTATAATTTATCTCTTGAAAATCGACTCACAATGCATTACAAAAGCAGCCGTGGATATTTACATCTTGTTCTTAAAACTTTGAAGGACAAGAATGCTCTTCTGTGACTTTAATGTGTTTTTAATGTGCTTTTTAGAAGTTGGCTGACTAGCTCACAACTCTGATTCAGTATGAAAGTGCTTGTATATATATTTATTGTTTTCTATTCAATTATAATTGTAATTAAAAATAAAGAGTACCAGTGCAAACAGCTGACATGACACAATAGAGGAAGACATTGGAGACTTTTTCTAAAAAGCTGGTGTATAAGACGAGTGGGCATATAAAACGACCTTCAACTTTTTCAGTTAAAATATAGAGTTTGGAATATACTCGCCATATAAGACTACCCCTCTTCCAATGCACACCCTGTGCAGCAGACTTGGGCATGTGTCTATTTGCAGGCAGGGCACAGACAGCCAGGCACTTTATTAAATGCTAGCAGACAGCCAATTCCAGCCTCCAGTGCCCTTTTAATGTGTGCTCCACACTCAACCCTCAGAGTCGAATGGTTGGGTTCTGGTGGGGAGCCAATCCATGCTCACTTTCTCCTCCCTAAGTTATAGGAAGCTTTCTCCTCCCTGCTTCATACTCCCTTGTGCATGGAATCAGCACACAGAACCTCCCACTATATGTGCCAGACAAATGAAGCAAGGGGAAGCAAGCTGTAGGTAAGTATCCGGCATACAAGATGACCCCCAACTTTGGCACAAAATTTTCATGCTTAAAAAGTCATCTTATATGCCGGGAAATATGGTATGTTCATATCAGTGTGCAACAGCTCATCACATTTAAGGTGATCCAAGAGACCTACACATAAACATATCATCCCCAAAGTTTGGAAAACCAAATGCAGTTTCCAATGACTTCCACTCTGTGAGAACCCTAAGGTTCATCCTGCTTTGTTATCAACACTATTTCTGCCATCTCGTTTATTTTTGTCTTTCTAATTCTATGCTAACAGAAGGAAGATTTTTAAAAAATATAAAACATAATTATAGCTCCAAAGACAGAATGTTTGACTAAATGGTAAACCAGTACTTCTATGTAAGTCAGTAATACCACACTCAAGCCCTTCATTCATTCATGCGTGCATGCATGCATTCATTCAAAAAATGATTAGTGAATCTGTTTTGTGGCAATACAGAAATAGAACAATGCAAGAACAGAAGAGTGCAGAGCACTAATGGGAGACAGACATGTAACACATATTTATGCTATTGTGTCATAGAACATCATAAAGGGCTAGGCAAGCCCATGGAGAGAAAGTGCCAAACTCTTCAAAAGCATCATGGGAGGTATTCCCAGACAGCTGACCCCTGAAGTGAGCCCTGGAGGATAGATGAGTCTAGGGTTTGCTTGGCAGACAATGGGAGGATACCCCATAGTGAAAAACTATGAGTCGCCTTGATTGACTGCTAGTAAAGACTGGCCATACTTAGAAGTGGGGTGAATTCAGCATGGCTCCAACAGTGCTCCCCAAGCTTAGCTTTTCCTTTTGTGTCCCCACAAAGATTTACAAAAATCTCCATTATTCTTCACATGCTCTTAGAGTAACATGAAAATGTTTAATCCATAAATTTAATTAGTAGCAAGCAACACAGCACTGGTAGCATACCTAAATTATGAAGCAATGAATATTTCTTTCTAGCCATCATTTCAAAGGATTGCTTTCCACAATCAGACAAAAAAAAAGCTTAATCATTAGTGAACAAATAATATATGGAAAAATATTTTTCAGTAAGGTAAGTGTGGTTCCACACAACAAAATTACTTCTGAACTCAGATGGGTAATAGTTGTTGCTATAATTTAATATGTCGAATTATCAATAGTTTTGCTTCTTCTCTTTACCTTGAAGTGCTGAGAAGTTTCCTACAAAGTCCCACTGACATGACAGCCAAAACATGAGCTGACCAAGGAGAACACCAGTGGACATACCAAAGTGCATGAGGGAAGCCCATGAGGCCTCAGCCCTACACAGAGAACTATAACAATTAAGGAAAGCTGGGAGTGGGAAAGGTGTCACTCAGTCCCCAGGGAAGAGCACACTAACTGGTCGTCCAGTGCTAAATGGCCAGCACTGAGAACATACATTACATACTAATAACATTATACAAACCAACCATTTATATCAAGTGTTTTTAATTATATCATTATATAAAATATGTATGTATTTATTTTAATTCTAAATGTATTTAGAATTGCATATGTGTCTGTGTTCAATAACAATTAGTGAAAAGAGAGGCCGTGAATTTAAAGGAGAACAGGGAGGGGTATATGGGAGTTTGGAGGGGGGAAGGGAGAGATGTTGTAATAATATTATAATATAGATAGATAGATAGATAGATAGATAGATAGATAGATAGATAGATAGATAAGTAGATAAGGAAAAGGGAGTTCTGTTTTACTTAGTGAATTGTTGTGCTAAGGCAGAAACTATAGCAGAAGCTGGAGCAAATAGAAAGCCATAACTCTTTCGAATGCGTTGAGTTTGGGGTTTCTCTAAATCTGCTTCCACTTAAAAGTCAGACAAACAGAGTTAAAGGCTAGGCTCACAACCACCACCACCACCACCACAACAACAACAATAACAAACCAAACCAAACAAAAAAACAAAAACATAATCGTGCTAAATGTAAAATCTTAGAAGGTCTTCTCTTTTGAAACATATCCTGGCAATTGCATGCATGACAGCTGAGGACAGGCGTAGCTGAAGGCAGCAGATTCTGTAGTTCTTCACCTTCATCTTCATCATACAGTGTTTACTCAGTCTTGTCTGGAGCAGAGACTTCCATCCAATGAGAATGCTGGAACCAAGGAGGCAACGGAGGTCTTAGCGATGTGGAGCTTCTAGTCTGGTTCTTAGAGGTCTGCATCTCTTTCCAGAACTCCTTACACCCTTCCTCTTTGCTCTTGCAGGCTTTATTTGTTTCTTTTCCCTTTTTCTCTCCACCCACTCTTGCCATTTTCCTCCTCTGTGTTTCTCCAGAGCACTCCTTCCTTGGACACTAAGGCACGTTTTTACAAATTTGTTCCTTCGCAGTGGAGCATATGTTTTTGGGGGAAGTATACAGTAGCCAGTAACTGGAAATAATTATATAGACACCTACAGACCAGCCCTGATCCCCCTGATGTATAGGCATAAAACATCCAGCCCTAAAAGTTTTACAGAACCATTTAAAATTAATTGCCACCACTGCGCTTTAGTTGAATTGCTCATTCCTTCAAAAGTAGAAATAGCTTTGAGAATCATTCTCTTTACCATGAACCACCTTGGGGGTCTACTGTTGGGTCTATAAGAACTTGGGAATGTAACAGCACTCTGGAGGCTTGACTGTCCACAGCAGAGAATTGTCTTTTCATCAGCAACTTCTCTCTTTTCTTCCCCAGCAACATCCCCAAGACCACACAGCAGCTCTGCCCTCTTGTTTTAGCTTGTTCCTCATAATCAGAGCTGAAAGGCCTTCTAAGTAGGCACATCTGCATGCCCCCTGCAAGTCCACTAAGGAACAGCTGTTCCACACATGGTCCTCAGTTACTAACTGCGGAGAGTTCCATTGATTCTGTGCCCCATTTGAAAATTGATTGCAACAGCCCTGTATGGAGTTCCGTTCTCAATGTACACGTGCAAGGATATAGCCTGTGATTGGTTTTGATTTCTGTTTTGAAATTCATTAGCCCATGCTAATGAATAGTAGAAACTAACGCAGCTAGTGTGGTGGTGGCTATGTTGGTAGTGTGAAGGTTAAGATGATGATGTTCCATTAACCCATCATACTGGCCAAAGCACAGTCCCCTCACGATTCAGATGGTACAGGAAACCCACATTCATGGAAGGATGGCCTACTCCTTACTTTTCTTTTTAAAATATATTTTATTAATTTATTCATATTACATCTCAATTGTTAGCCTATCCCTTGTATCCTCCCATTCCTCCCTCTCTCTCGTTTTCCCCCTACTCCCCTCCCCTATGATGGTGACTGAGCGGGGCCTCCTTCCTATGTAAATGCTCATAGGGTATCAAGGATCTTCTTGGTAACCTGCTATCCTTCCTCTGAGTACCACCAGGCCTCCCTATCCAGGGGACATGGTCAAATATGGGGCACCAGAGGGGAGGACATCCTATTGGGACTCTAGGTAAGAGAAGCAAGGAAAAAGATCCAGAGGGTCCTTGAAACCTACAAGAAGAACATTATGATGGGAAGATCTGGGCCCAGGGGTCCTGCTCAAACTATGGTACCAGCCAAGGACAATACGTGCAGTAAACTTTGAACCCCTACCCAG
This sequence comes from Acomys minous, assembly GCF_964271855.1. Lineage (NCBI taxonomy): Eukaryota > Metazoa > Chordata > Mammalia > Rodentia > Muridae > Acomys > Acomys minous. Next base: position 34,077,496 of record NC_140483.1, read on the forward strand.
ATCTAGCCGATGGACAGGACATTGTCCACAATTGAGTGGAGAGTGGGGACTGACTTTCACACAAACTCTGATGCTACTCCTTACTTTCAAAACCCTGTTGCTTATCTCCTATTGAAGTAACCTATACAGGAGACTAACGTTCTTAAGTGATAGCTTAATGAAGACTTAAGCAAAAGTGTTATCATTTAAAAACCGTTCCTTTTCAGTTTACACTGTCATTTCAGTTTCTTCTGAGTCCTGTCATTTATTGGACCGACTGCCTTCTCCATAGTGCCAATACTTACCTTTACAGAGTACAATAAAAGAAAGGCAGCGATGCTTTTCTATTGCACTGGCCGTCCCCAGGAGACCATCATTACAGGGAGAACTTGGTTATTAGAAATGAAACAAATACTGAGGTTACACTAAGACGCGATGCAAGGGCCAGTCTGAGACTGAGGCACAGGGTTACTCTCAACCCTGGAGGGCTAATCCCAGGTCTCTTGATCTTCTTTCCCAGGCACTGGAGAGTATGCCTGGACTCTTCTGACAGCTTTGAGGCCTAGAACCATAGAGTCAAGTCAAGGGGTTCAGCAATGGGAGAAGGATGGAAGCAGGGCATGGGTTTTAGTAAGGAGGGCAGAGAGAAGTTAGGTCACTCATCAGTCTCCTAAACCCATTCCACATGATTTCTAGTTCTCTGGACACCTGTCTTGGAGTCCTGTGGCCATACTGGGCAAGGTGTATTGCTAGCTTCTCGAGAGTAGGAGAGGTGAACTCACTTTAGTTCAATCTACTAAAAAAGAAGCAACGTTCTTCAGGAAATAATTTAATATTTTAATAATCCTTTGAGACTCTCATATCCTATCATCTTTGTCATAATTAATCCTTAACCCACTGTTCCTAATGCCTCCCAGATCCACTCCTCATCTCCCACATCTCTTTTTGTCTTTAATTACTATTGTTTTATATATATATATATACACACACACATATAACTTACAGAAACAACCTTGTAAGATAATTTGTTGTTTGTCATATGTTATCAGGGTTTAATAGTTAGTATGGAACAACCAGTTAGAAGACTTATCCATGGGAAGGATGGCTTCTCCTCTGAGAAGTCATTAATTGCATGTTACCTTTCCATATAGGGGTAAAACCCCATGAAATTGTCCCCACCCAGGTTGGCATCTCAGCCGGCGTTATCATTTTGTAGGGCTTGCTTAGGTAACCATAACATTGAGATTCCATGTGTGCAGCTTTCCTGGCTTATACGGAAGGCACAATGTTGCAGCAGATATTTGGGCTCTAGCTCATATAGTTTCTCTACTCTCTCTTCTAAGATATTCCCTGAGCCGTAGGTGTCACTACCAATTGGGACCCAGCACTTCATGGTCATCTGTAGTCTACATTTTGACCAATTTCGGTTGAATAATTCTCTTAACTCATTTGAATACAGCTAACATGTGCCAAACCCTTGTTTATTTGTTGTGTATGTGTCCACTTTTGTATGTGGAAGCCAGAGATCTATGTCTTCCTCACTCGTTTGAGGAGGAATATCTTATTTAATCTGAAACTCACCTATTCTGCTAGACTAGTTGGCTAGCAAGTCTCAAGGATTTCCCATCTCCACCTCCTTAATGGACACTCCAAGACTGTCCTGTTGCATCAGTCTATTATTTCATATGGGGCAGGGGTCTGAACGTAGGGGTCATGCTAACGAGTTAAACATCTCCTGACTGAGCCATAGCTACAGCTCCCCAATACTACTAAAGTGCATGGATGTTGGTGTTATCATCCCCATCTTTACAGGCAGTGAAGCTTCCAGGAGACCAGATGGCTAATGACAGCTACAATGTAGAGGAACTAGTGATCACTTTGGCTGCCTCTCCCTGCATTCCAGTTTCATGTACTTCTGCCCATTAGAATGGCTCTCTACCTAAGCTTTTAAAATACTGATGCATGAACTCTACTCTGAAATATTTATATTTACTTGTTGAGGTTAGCATTTATAGTTTCAGTTTTTCATGACTCTGAATGATTTAATTTACATCTAGGGCTGAGGATCTTGCCTGTCTCCTACAGATGTGTTTGGTCGCTATAACAGCCCATGACAGAGATTAGAGAAATGGCTATGGCTTAGTTCTGAGGGTTCTGTAGAAGGAAGGAAGAACATGATTAGATGCCACTAGGTTAGTTATAAACTATTGTCATAGAGGCTGTATTGAACTGTTTGCTGTTTGTCAAAGACGTGATTAAGGATGACTGCTGTTCAACTCTAAGATGTTTCCCAAACCTTCCATTACAGGTGGTATCATCCTCAACTCAGTCTATTACGGCATACCAGGCCATACCAATGTTATGATCCATGAAGTGGGACATGTCCTGGGACTCTACCATGTATTCAAAGGAGTCAGTGAGAAAGAATCCTGTGATGACCCCTGCAGAGAGACAATACCATCCATGGAGACAGGGGACCTGTGTGCTGACACTCCTCCCACACGCAAGAGCAAACTGTGTCAGGACCCTGAGCCAGCTAATGACACCTGCGGCTTCACCCACTTCCCTGGGTCTCCATTCAGTAACTACATGAGCTACACAGGTATCACCACAGATGTGAGGTGTTTGGTACCTGTTAGGATCACGAAGTGTCTTTGTGAATTGGCAGGGTATAGTTAAGGGAGCCAGGGAGGTTCGTATCACAGAGTAGAAGTATATTTTGTGTTGGGTGGTGGGTTTTCCTTTATTTTCTATGTGTTTCAAACATTTGACAAAATGCTGAACTGTTACAGGGCCTTGTTGACTGGATTCTCTTCCATGAGAGCTTAAAAGTGAAACTTATTCCTGTCTTGAATAAATGGGAGAAAGTCAGAAACCCTCTTGAGATCTGTTTGGCGTTTACAGCATCCTGATTCTCATTCGGGCATTTACTCTGAAGGATCTCTAGTCCTATAGTGATAAGTGACAGGTCTCTGTGTAGAGATGTCTCTTTATTACTTTTACATATAGTTAACAAATTGACTTGATTAATTGAAATACTAAAACCATCTTATCAGATACTATGCAAAAATCAGATTCTTTTCTAACACAGCATTGATTCTTAGCTTACCTTCCATGTACTGTGTCCAAAGGATACTAGTTTATTTATTTTTAAAGGTGCCTTCTTGGTTCTGGGAAAACCTGTATTGTGTGGCCTTGTGCTCTTTTGGGTCATCTCCTGGACCGTCCTTCCTACCTGTGTCTTAAGCTTTCCTTATTTCTTGCAAAAAGTAACATCAAGAACTCTTCTAATGATGGGCATAGTCATAATTAAAATAAAAAACAAATTTGATTTGATCACCCAATCCAGTGGTGACAGAAAGCAATTTTTTAAGATCCACATTTTAATAAAAGGCGAGCTACCAGCCCCCACTCATCATTTTGAATGTAAAAAAGAAGAAATTCATAAACATCAACACCTCCGCCTTCCTCAGCCAGGAATAGGTGGCCTTGGAGATGCAGAGTCTAGGAGAAGAGACTCCTTAAATTGCCCCCTTTAAGAGTGGCAGAGGCAATGTTGAAAAGCAGAACTGAGAGGTTTTTGTTCTATTATAAATCAAAAAGTGCTTGAAACGAATATCACTCCTTTTCAAACTTAGGAAATGTATAACGAGTACTGGGATCTGGCTGACTCTGAAAATAGGATCAGGGCCACCATTCCCATCCCGGAAGCTTTCCTGACATTTCAGCTTCTTCTCCACTGAGCATCTCCAGGAAAGAGTCACTCTCCTTGGGCGGGGCCACAGGGCTGTATAGCAGATGCAGGTAATTCCAAAGAGGAGTGAGGAGAGCCTCTGTCGAAACACTGCCACCTTGTGGTGTGCTCAGAAGGGGCAGCCATCCGTTTCGGACAGCAGTTCTCAACATGTGGGCCACCCCCTCTTTGGGATTTCATGTCAGATATCCTGCATCTTAGATATTTATGATTCATAACAGCAGGGAAATTACAGTTATGAGGTAGCAACAAAATAATTTTATGGTTGGGAGTCACCATAGCATAAGGAGATATGTTAAGGGTTTGCAGTCTTAGGAAAGTTGAGAACTACTGGCTTATGACAATGCTGCAACTTCATGACCAGAGTGTCATCCTGGGACAACTCAAGAATATAGTGATGACCTTATTTCTGAGAAAAGCAAGTTCGGTGTCTCTGCTTTGCCTTGCCCACATCTGGCTTTCTTTCTAGAGAAAAATACATTTCTTTACAGAGTCTAATGTTTTCTGCGTCTAATAAATGCAAGATGCCAGGTGCCAGGAATAGCGAGCAGAGTGAGATTTGCTGCGCCTTTGTGCACTGGTACAGGTTAAAGCCTTCGTGTCCATTTTTGTCTCCACAGATGATGACTGCACTGACAACTTCACCCCAAACCAGGTGGCCCGGATGCATTGCTATTTGGACCTTGTATACCAGCAATGGAGTGAAAGCCAAAAGCCCACTCCCATACCCATCCCACCAGTGGTTATTGGGCAAACCCACAAGTCCCTCACTATTCACTGGCTGCCTCCTATTAGTGGAGTTTTGTATGACAGGTGAGAGAGGTATTCCACTATCTATGAACCATTTCAGAGTAGGGAAAATATAATCTGAGGGGAACCCCTATTGTGTTGTGAATGTGTACATGGCTGCCCAGGGTGACTTTTGTGAATCTGTTATGGGCTCAGCTCCTTAGCAAGGGTAAGGGTCTCTCATGAGAGCCAGAGCTACACCATATGTGCTTATTCTACACAAGAGTAAGATGGCAGGACTGGCAAGGCATTGCCCATCTGTTATAGCCAGCTGTTCCTCTGCAGGGTAAGGTTTGCTTTGTCAACAGTGGTGATTGGGGTAAGGAAAGCAGATCATATTCTTTTAGTCAGTTATAGGGTGAAAAGAGAAAGTGTTGTGGTATATAAAATGAACTCAGCATTTGTTTTTGTTTTTTTTCTCTTTTTTTCTGAGACAGGGTTTCTCTGTGTAGTCCTGGCTGTCCTGAAATTGCTCTACATGTAGACCAGGCTAACCTTGAACTCACAGAGATCTGCCTGCCTCTACCACCCTGATTGCTGAGATTAAAAGTGTGATCTTCCATGCCAAGCTTGAACTCAGCATTTCCACTACCCTTTCTGTCTTTAGTTGAAATCTGTGCTCTGCCTGGTGGCCACTATCTGAAATCGTTTTTATTTGCCTCCTCTACTGGCAGCTAGTGTTTTTGTCTCTGGGACTGCCATAGCTGACACTCAGTACATAGTGAAGAAAGCCAGGGTACTTGAAGGCAGCTATCATTCTTCCTTTGCCTACTTGTAGAACTGAGTCTCAGAGAAGTCTATAAAAAGCTCAAGATAGAGATGGGGACAGGGAGAAGAGAGAGAAGGTCTAATGTGGCAACAGGGATCATGGGTTCACTGAAAAGGTTCCTTTGGCCATGCAGACTTGGCTCTCTGGAAGCCTACAGCATGATGCTCAATAACAAGGAGGCTGTTTTCTCTTTCGTTCTTCTGTATGGGATAGCTGGCTTCTCTTGTTTACTGTAGTCCTTCCGGTGAGCACCACTCGTGCCTGTGAGTGAGAAACATGGAACTAGCTCAAGACCCCACAACAGGTGCCTCAGGGGGAAATTCAGAAATGAGGAATACAGAGTAGATGAATACTTTGAATTTTGAGTTTCCCCATTTAGAAGGTAGATATCTCTTGTTAAATTTATTTTCTTAATATAATATTTGATTAATTCTTTGAGAATTTCATTTAATGAAATTTGACCACATTCACCCCAACTCCTCCCTATGACTCCTCCCAGATCCACCCTCACCTTTCCACATCCCCAAATATACAATTTTAAAAAATAACTCATTAGGTCTAATTTGTGCTTCCCGGATACTCATGAGTGTAGGACCACTGGACAGTGACTCTTCTTTTTACAACACCTTTTTGTGGGGATCTGGGTCTAGCTAAGGGGCAGATGTTCCTACAGCATGTCCTTATGCTCTCTGGATTCAGTCAAAACCTGGGCTTTGTGCCAGAGAAGGAGACATGAAGATATAATAAAGGCAGTGGATTCTTTGTTCAAAGTAATGTTCACAGTATCTTAAAATCCTCCTTCCTTGACTCACACTTAGCCATGACGTCACTTAGCACTCACAGCACCACACTGTCATTTGCATTGCCATCAGCACCCAGATTTTCATGGGTGCCTTTGGTGATTCAGCATACATCTATGCCATGTGTATAAGAATCATCTTCCTGCAAGTATGACCTTGTGAAGATCTGGCAGGACCAGCTGAACAGTAAGTCCTGTGCGGGTACATGCAAACCCGAGTTTTACATCAGTTTATGTAACACGTGTAAACAATTTAATCTTTCAATTCTCTCTTTGGTACAAATGTTACGATAAAGCAGACATCAGAACTGGCTTGCTGAGAGTCTGCTGGCAGAAGAGACTGCAGTTTGCTTCCTTTTCTCGGCTAGGTGGGTTACAGTGTTGAGGGCTCTTAGCACGTGTGTTGAGGAGACTCACGTCATATGCCCAGCAATTTGTGTCATGCCTGGAGTTATGTTTACTCCACCCTTGTAGGTATTTGGAATCCTTGGGTCAGAGTGGAGCCCTAGCTACGCACACTGCAGCAGCTCCGGAAGGGCAAGTGCATCAGGGAGATGTGGTTTGGAACTGTGTCCACGTTAGCATGAACACTGGGGGAATAAGAGGGCGGGTCTTAACTATACCTTTTGTTGCCAAAACTATGGAACACTAGGTGGTGATTGGGAGCTTGCTCAGAGCAATTAAGGAACTTGTGACTTTGGGCAACTGACAAAGTTTTCTGAGCCCCAGCTTTCTCATTTGTAAGCATAGTATCATTGCAAGGATTAGAAAGTTGTGAAAAACACAAGGCCAGGTATGTAAGGTGTTTAATAGATGGGGGCTCTTGTCATAATTATCACCCTTGTTAAATAATAAAGTTTTACTAGTATATTCTAAGATACTAATCTGCTAGTCATATGTTTTCTTGATATGATACCTGATTCGAAGCTAGCATTTCAGATGTGTTGTTCAAATAGTGCTTTTAAGGACATTTCAAGTAAGTCGTTGGCCTTTGTTACTTAGTATATGTCTAAGCAGTCATCTCTATATATTCTGGTTACCCCAAATGCAGTGCTTGTAAAGCCTCTTCATAGACTGAGTTATCTCATAGACATCTACAGCATAGACATTTGCGAAGGGTCTGCTGAATCTAGGTGTGTGCTGATTCTTAGGGACACAATGAGAGCTGAACAGACCCAGACATACAAGCCCAAGAGTCAAAAGAGGATGGCTGTGAATTTGCAGCACCACATAGCAGTGTCCAGAGAAAGGGCCCAGCTATAAGGTGTGTACAAAGAAGCAGCTGCCAAACTCACAGAGGAGGATGAACACAACTTCATAAGTAAAGTAAGAGCTTCCTGAGCAAGGGTGCTTGAAAAGCCCATTTGATCATTGTAAGAACACATGTTTAGTGGAGCGATGTGAAGGGCACGGAGCATTTGGAGCATGGTATGGTGAAACATCTGCTAGAAATATAAAGTTTATGAGGGAACGGCAGGACATAAGGCTGGAGCTAGCTTGTGAGAAGCAAGTATGATCCATTGCTACGAGAAATGGAGAATCAAGGGGCATTACACTTCACACTTTATTTTGTGCATGTGAATAAAGGTAGGGGATTAAAAGGTCAAAAAAAATCATAGCACATATGGCTAGTGATTTCACCATTGTTTTAGTGGCCAAGGAAGGGTTTTCTATGCCTTCCTGATACTTATTAACGACACAAAGGGATTTTGTGCTGCTTCAGAAAAATACGCTTGCGTCTTGTTTAATGATTCTAGGACAAAAGCTCACTTTCATTTCATGGGTCCCTTTGTGACTTTGTTAAAAACTCTTCTGTTTCTTGACCGTGAGGTTCTGTGATTTCGCACTGATGAGGTCTACAGGAGGACCTGAGTTGCAACAGTAGGTGTGCCCACGTGTCTCTCTGGGCCCGATTCTCTAGTGACACTATCCTTCCTCAAAGTCGGCCTGGTTTCTTTTCCCCAGTTCAACATAAGAACATTCCCATTCTTCCCACTTCCTCTTCCCAGGGCCTTCGGCAGTGTGTGTGGTTCCTGCACTCAAGATGGGACATTCCGTCAGTATGTACACAAGGCATCCTCTGGGCGGGTGTGTGACTCTTCAGGTTTCTGGACACCAGAGGAGGCTGTGGGTAAAGTATCATGGATTTTTTTAAACTGATATTTTAGTGGCCATCGAGCATGGGTCATGGATGAAGCAGTGGTGTATGTTCGGGTGGTTTTGTGAGTGGGTGTGGGAGAGACTGCAGAATAATCCCAGGGTCTTGGAAACACTGCCGCTGCTTCCGCATGCCGAGTGTCCTGTATTGATATAATGTGACAGTGTCAAGGCTGTGAGGATGCAGGGGCTCTGAGAACCCAGCCTATCACAAGCATAACCTCAGGGTGAGCTAGGGCCAGAACTGTTGCCTATGTCTATTTGTCTGAAGCATCTTTGGTGCAGGATGGTGTAAGCTAAGTTCTATCAGGATAGTAATAGAGAACACATTGCCGAGAACACTCATGCGCTGGCTGAGAAAACCTGGGTGGGGGCAGGGTGGACTAGGTGTTCCACACGGATTGTTCTCATCTACACTGTTTTATGAGTCTATTAATCACTGGTACTGGTTGTGCTCTGAGTGTGATCTAAGCTAGGCTCTAGAAGGGAGAAGATGTTTTTCGTTATTTCATTTCCTGTCTCTCCCCCAAGTTATCTAACAGTCACATACTCACTCACATATGCATATCAGGATCTAGAAGGCAAATTCCAGCATGAGTCTTTTCATTGCCAGGGCAGAAAACGCTGTTGGCATGGCTTCTAGCCCTCATGATAAAGGCCTTGGCTTCCTGCCACCGCCATCTTTTATTTTGTTGTAGGTTTTGTTTTTGTTTTTTTGTCATAATTTCTTCTTTAAGACAGGGTTTCTCTGTGTAGCCCTGGATGTCCTAGAACTAGCTCTGTAGACCAGGCTGGCCTCAAAATAAGAGATCCACCTGCCTCTGCCTCCATGTGCTGGGATCCAATGGAGAAGGCCATTATGAATGCTGGCTCTTTACTATTATTTTTTATATCTGCCTAATCATTCACTTCTGGACATCCTCCCCTCTGTAGGTACTAAGAGCCACAAAACTACAGAGAAAGGTGTGTTAGAAACAGTCTATTTGAATTCATTTTCAGCCTTGATTGTGACAAGATAAACAATAACAATGAGCAATGTGTCTGGGCTCATAGTCATTCAAGTGATAGAGCCTCAAGGAGAAAGCTGGATGGAGATGATTGACAGCTCTGATCATATATGAATCTGCTCAAAAGAGAGATTTGGGGGGAAGAATAGAAAGTGAATGTGAAACTCACAGAAATGGACTTTTCAGGAGACTGACAGTCTGCACAAAGCACTGTCCATGGCAAACTGTTGAGTGGTGGGACTTTAATGCTGCTCTGACTCCTTGACCCAGCACTGCATTCATTTTAATTTGAGGAAAAATTCAAAGCTATCTGACAGAGATGAGAATTTCAATTTATTGGTACTAACTCTTGTATCTCGAAACAAACTGAGTCAACTCTCAGGGCTTCTATTCCATATTTCACAGGATTGGACTATAGGAACATTTGATTTGCTAGTGTTAAGAGATAACAATTGAAAAAAAATACTGTTAGGAAAAAAAGTGGCCTACTTTTTCTTTAGAAGGGAAAATGACCAGGTCATATTTTAAACACACACATATAAGCAGCTTATATGGTAGGGGTTAAATATTAGCACTTATTAATAAATAAGAAAATAAAGACTCACAGCATCTGGCAGAGTGTCTAGTAGAGCCTCATTATGCCAATTTCCTGTTCAATATTTGTAGTTCAATTCCCTTATGTGATACGAAAGAAAATGACATTTATAAGGATTATTTTTCCTGTGCTGTCAACAATATATTTATACTATTTGATTTTTTTTCTTCCTTATATTTTTACTTGGCTGATGAATTCTCAATTTTCCTGCCCCATCACATGTGTTTCCATTTCCTGGTTTCCTACACATGGTTACCTACCTGCATAGAAGTACTTGAGCTGAAATGGAAACTGCAACACATGACTTTAAAGTTTGGCTAACAGTCAAGGTGCCAAGGTGGGAACTTGGGAAATAAAACTTTTGTGAAGAGGACCACAAAGAGGATAACAATAAGTTGAAATTATCACTGGCCTTTAGAAATGTTAGCATATCATAGTTATTAATAAACTAAGTGTAGAAAGTTATCTGCTCAACTTTTTAAAAATAAGACAGTTTAATTTTTCTGTATTAGCCTCCTGGTTCCTCCTATGATTTCATTATCCCATTCTAATTCCACTCCTTGTAGATTTTCTTGATAAAAGTCACCATGTACAAATGATAGAGTAGTGAAGGAAGACATTTACTGCTACACTTTTGCCCCTGAGGAGCACTTAGACAATCCACGAAATGATGGGCTTTCTGTGGAGAATTCTGATGTCTCCTTCATCCATTTGTCTGCTAATGTGGGCCGCTCTCTCTCACAATTTTAATGATGATGCCCAATGCATCTTTTCTCTCATCTCCCCAGGGCCTCCTGATGTGGATCGTCCCTGTGAGCCTAGCTTGCAGGCCTGGAGTCCTGAGGTCCACCTGTACCACATGAATATGACTGTGCCCTGCCCAGAAGAAGGCTGCAGCTTGGAGCTGCTTTTCCAATACCCAGTCGAAGCTGATACCCTCACACTCTGGGTTACTTACCTCTCTGTGAACTCTTCCAAGGTGCTCTTTGACATAGAGATCTTGCTGGAACACAAGGCATCTGTGCACCTTGGGCCCTATAACACTTTTTGTGACCTGCCGCTCACCATCAAGCTCTACGTGGATGGAAAGGTCTCCGGAGTAAAAGTCTACACCTTTGATGAGCGAATGGAAATTGATGCTGCTCTCCTGACTTCTCGGCCCAATAGTTCCTTGTGTTCTGAGTGCAGGCCCGTGAGTTACCAGGTTCTCCGAGAGCCTCCTTTTTCCAGTGGCTTGCCCATGGTGATGATACACCCACACAGGAAGTTCACGGACATGTAAGTTGGGTAGCAGAATCTTCTAAACTGTGGGACTTGTAGGTACTTTGTTTCAATTAGGTTATCTTTGCTTCCAGTTTTTAATATGCTGGTATGCTTCTGGTTGGAGAAGAGTTCAGAATTTCAGGAGAAAGTTTGTCTTAAGCAACAAATATGAAATGAAGAAAAATACTTCACAGAAAAGGAAAATTAAGGGCTTTGACTGCTAATGTCGTCATTATGATAACGAGGAAGTGATTGGATGAAGTCTTTCAGTTGAAGGAGTGAAATTAATACTAAAGTTGATCAGAAGCAGGTTTTTGTGTCTTGCAGCAATTTTATTTTGGATTCCTTCTTATAGCTTTCCAATAATCATCGTGGCTTCCATAATTTTCAAGTTATGCTTGAGTCCATAGTTATGCTGAGAAGTCACAGGTCTTTCATATGTTAAACACGGCTTCATGATTCGCCCATAATGCATATATTTTTCTTCCTTTTCCAATTTCCTCTCCTCTTCTTCTGTCTTTTGTTTCTAGTTTTCAATTATTTTATTTAGTGTCTTTTTTTCCCTACATTTAGTGAGGTTGGCTATGTTCCTGGCACAGTGTACCAGGATACAAATTTATCGCTTACCTTAGATGCTGGGATAGTCAAAGGCAAGCCCTTCCACTTCTGACTCTTCTTAGAGACAGTAGAGGGCATACCAGGTTATAATAGTTTGATCAGAGGGTACACATTGGTTAAATTCTGCCACGATAGAAATGATCAGATTACAACAGCAAACTTTATTTCATTATTCTATCTATGGGCTGGGTGATATCCTCTAGACTGATTGTTTGATTTCAAGATGACATCATAAGCACATTGGGGCCCTCGGATGAGACAGCTGACATGGCTGGGAATGTGAGGACCCTTTTCCTGAAGACCACTCAAGCCCTGTCCTAGGCTGCTTCTCACAGGTGAATGACCATTTCCAAGAGAGTGTCTAGAAGCAGGGAGAATAAACTCCCCGGAACTGGTAACTTCCAAATCTCTGCTGGAAATTACTCTTGATTATGTTACATGGAAAATTCCAGATTCAAATAATGAACCACCTGTCTTAAAAAGGAGAGACAGCAGTCCCACAAAGTGGAGATGTCACCCTGGCTAAGGTAGACATCTGGCAATCCACCCCAGCTACATAGCCGACAAGAAAACACCCAGTTTGCGGCCCAGGACATTCCTCTTTCAATGGCTGCTCTCTTCTTTAGTATCAGAAGACTGGAAAAGTGGTTAAAAAAATATAAAAGTGGAATTCAGGCCATGAGGTACATTTAGAAAGAAAACTTAGAATGATTTAGATTCTGTAGTCAGGCAGTTGATAGGATGTTTGTTAGATAATGATATTTGCATATGAATATTTAAGGTCAATAATGTCCTGTTTTATGCATAGAAAACTAAGGCTTGCCTTAAACTGGGTTGCTGAGCTAATAGACGGACCTACTACAATTCCAACTCCTTCCGTCCTCTCTCCTCAGTAGAACACTGCCTTTCCCAGACCCTGCTCACGGGAGACCCAGCTACCTGCTGCTTTGTGTTTCCCATAAGAAGAATAAACACACAATGGCATTTCTATCCAATCTTGTCCATGGCTGGACAAGAATAGAGGAACTCAACCATCAGCATTGATGGGGCTAAAACTGGGCTTACATTAGAAACATCTGGCACCCTTGAGAGAGGATTTCTTTCTCAAAAGGGAAAATTAATTCGGATATATAAAAGGTTTTAATATTTAGATGTCTGTTCAATTAAAATGTCTAAAAACCAGTATAGAAGATTTTAAAGGTACTTGGGAAATCCCAGGGCATTTCCTGTTTGCTGTTTGCTACATCAGATTGTTGGGTGGTGGTGCTCTGGTTGCTTAAAGAGTCTATTAAGGAAAACAGAGTTTTGGGAGGAGATTCACCCTGGGCCATCCTGGCAGCCTAATAATTCATTAACCCTTTTCCTACTAAATAAAGGTCTCATGTCACACACTCCTGATTTATTCAAAACACCATGGACCAGAGTCTGATAAATCCCCTCAATCTCTCAGGTCAACTGTACCAACTCCAGTCTTGGTATTCAGAGATAGAGACCAATTTAATATGTTTCATTTTTTTCTTTTTGTTTTGTTTTCTTTTTTTCTTTTCTTTTTTCTTTCTTGGCTTTTTGAGACAAGGCTGTCCTGGACTTGCTTTGTAGAGCATACTGCCCTCAGATTCATAGAGATCCACCTGCCTCTGCCTCCTTAGTGCTAGGGTTACAGGTGTGGGTCACCATGTTTCTAACTGGAAAAATTTTAAACCTCTTCCAAGTAATGATGAGTTGTGTTCTACCTTCTATGAAATATGTGTTACAGTCTTTCCATGGCAAGAATTCTCTTTTAAGAAAACCGTGGTCGACAAATCCAAGAAAGAAGCTCTAATCTTCACTTAATTTGACTACTTTAAAAATACACATGACTGGTTTTTCAATTATTCTTCTATAACCTTGGTTAAAAATGCTACATACCATCCTCATATCTTCTCAGGGACTATTACATTGTTAACTCACCAAGCACATACTAATACATTTACTAGTGGAAAACATCTAGGGCCAACAGAAATCAATATTTACTCAAGCACGGAGCTGCTCGTAGGAGTGAGCATTGATCTTTGTTTCAGACAGTTGGCAGCTTTCACATAATAGCTCCCTGAAGACACTACAGAGGACGCTTAGTGCAGCACCACTTTGCAGATGTGATGGTCACAAACTCATTGATTTCCACAGGGAGGTCGTCCCGGGGCAGATGTATCAGTATCAGGTTCAAGCTGACGCTGGCGGAGAACTCGGAGAAGCTTCCCCACCTCTGAGCCATGTTCATGGAGGCCCTTACTGTGGAGACGGGAAGGTGGAAAGGTGAGTCATGTGCGAGAGACAGCGTGAGTTAGGTCGTACCCAACAGCTCAAAGGGGCTCAACCTCGGTTTGAGCCAGACTAAACTTTAAAAAATGAACAGAAGCAAGGGACTATATGAGTCTCGTACGGAAATAACAAAATCTGGGGTCTTGAGAGGGCGCTGTCACCTCTGCATAGAGCTGAAGGCATTTATTCCACTCTGCTCCCCAGATTGCTGAGGTTTTGGGGCTGACTCTCTGGGGCCCCCTTAAGGCCTTCGTGTGTCACTGCAGGGCAGTGAGGTAGGTACAGAATTTATGCAGATAAAGCTTAAACAATATTGAAGGAGGATATAATTTGGACCAAGGATCTGCTTGTTCAGTTTTACTAAGTGGATGCGATTGGAGGAAAAGGGGTTAGTCATTCGATTCACTTACTGTGCAATTGCCAAATCTTCTGTAAGTATCACCATTAATTAAGTATAATTAATCCTTTGGTTCCTTAACATTCCGTGATCCATTGTCTATTGTTTGTCTGGAACTTGTCCAAGTTTAGCACTGACATATGTCCAGTTTTAAGATATACAGGACAATTGGTCAACTATCATCTAAGTTATCCTGGGAGTGGAAATCTGTGAAGTAAACTATGATGCATCGCCAAATTCTGTCCCCTAGTAAGACAGCCCGTGTTTTAGTTTCTCAGACCTGAAAAATATATATTCAGTTCTCTAGTCTTTTTTGGGAGTCCTTCCAACTATCGATCACTGAGCGTTGTTTATCTCCTTGGTCTTCTGAGATCCTAAAGTGATGGTATAATCCTATCCCATCCTAGACACCCACTGTTTCCTTGTTTCCCATAGAGACACAATAGAAATCGCTTACATATGTAAACTTCAGTTGTTTGTCCTTGTACCTCCCTAGTTCATCCTCACTTGCTAGCTCTCTTCTTGTGCCGATCTTCAATTGTGGCCATTGGGCATATGTAGCAGAAAGTGATGCAGGGCCATCTTCCTAATTTGGTAGCTGTATCTACTCCCATCCCTTGAAGTAGCTTAACTAGAGCTAGCAATTCTCTGCTAGTGGATCTCACAGTGTTCTATGTCAAAATTAACTCTTTATGTGTGTGTGTATGTATATATATATATACATTTATTTATTTAATTTATTCATATTACATCTCAATTGTTATCCCATCGCTTGTATCTTCCCATTCCTCCTTCCTTCCTGCTTTCACTCTACTCCCCTCCCCTATGTCTGTGACTGAGGGGGACCTCCTCCCCCTGTATATGCTCATAGGGTATCACGTCTCTTCTTGGTAGCCTGCTATCCTTCCTCTGAGTGCCACCAGGCCTCCCCATCAAGGAGTCATGGTAAAAAATGGGGCACCAGAGTACGTGTGAAAGTCAGACCCCACTCTCCACTCAACTGTGGAGAATGTCCTGTCTATTGGCTAGATCTGGGTAGGGGTTCAAAGTTTACTGCACATATTGTCCTTGACTGGTGCCATAGTTTGAGCAGGACCCCTGGGCCCAGATCTGCCCATCATAATGTTCTTCTTGTAGGTTTCTAGGATCCTCTGGGTCCTTCTATTTCCCCATTCTCCTGTGCTTTTCTCACCTAGAGTCCCAGTAGGAAGTCTTCCCCTCTGTCCCATTTTCCTGGTAAGTGAAGACTTTCATGGGACATGTCCCTTGGGCTAGTGTCCAGATATAAATGAGTATATACCATTTGAAACTATGATACATTTACACTATGGAATACTATTCAGCTATTAAAAACAAGAATTCCTGAAATTTGTGGACAAATGGATTGAACTAGAAATGATCATAATGAGCGAGTTAACCCAGAAGCAGAAAGAGTCAAAGTTAACTCTCTAGCCTCTGTTTGCAGTCTTTGGCTGTATAATCAGTACTACTGTCCAAGAGAGTCATTTGTGAATCCCAGCTGTGGTTCACCTGGGGGCATCACAATACAAAAGGCAAAAAAGGGGCCATGTAAATTGCTTAACCCACTTGGTTCCAGATAGAATGCTATCAAATGAGGGACTATTGAGGGCCCCAGAATGTGGAGCAGCACTCATTCAGAAGTTGATTTTCTTTGTACATTCTGTTCACCTGACGTCTGACACATATGGCAGCCAAGACGTCAAAATGTGGTGACTGCAACTAAGTGTGCAATATTTATTCTAATTTAATTTAAGGTAATGTAGTTTTCAAGCTGAAACTCAATTTAGTTGTTGGAAAAATCTGTAAGTATAACTTGAAAGTTTGAGACAACTTCAATAGATGAATCAACCTTTTTAATTACGAATATGAAATTGAAGTAAAAGTCAAGGATTTAAAGTGAGATTTAAGGCAAAGCGCATTTTAAAGGCAGTAGATTTAAGTGTTTGGGATACAAAAAGAATGCTACATGTCTCATCAAACATTTTATATTGATTAGAAATTCAAATGGTAGTGTTTTAAGTATCTCTAGGTGGATAGAACACAGTATTTTAAAGTGACTACTAGAAGTTTCGAAATTACATGTATGACTCTCATTAGATTGCTATTGGGTAGCACTGTACAACATGATATGCAATATGCTCATCTTAATTGTTTACCATTTTAAAAATAAAGCTGTAAATTGCCTCTTTCCAAGATTACATCCCAGCAAGGAAACAGTGTAGAGTCTCTAGATTGAGCCTCCCTCCATACACCAGTAATCATGGAATGGAGCTTTGGGATGTTTCCTGGATGTCACATGGTAAACTAGGAAGCTAGGAAAGTCTCTCTCTAGTGAAACATATTACCTTCATATGAAAATGTGAAGCAGTTGGAGAGATGGCTTGGCAGTTAAGAGCATGAGATGCTCTTCCAGAGGACCTGGGTTCAAATCCCAGGACCCACAAGCCTGCTTACAACTGTCTGTGCCTCTTATTACAAGGGATCTGATAATCTCTTCTGGCTTCCTCAGGCACCAGGTGCACAGACATGCATCCTGGCAAAAGCATACACAAAAACTATAAATAAATAAATCTTTAAAAGATTATTTAAAAATATATGACATAAGATGTATATATAAGGTAGTTTTAGGGAGAAAAACTTTGCTTTTTGTTTGTTTGTTTGTTTGTTTGTTGTTGTTGTTGTTGTTGTTGGCATGAAACCCAGGATTTCTATCAACCGGGCTATGGTTCTACTCCTAGCCCCACCCACATTTCTTCAACTATGCTTTTCCTATGTTTTTATTCCTGTCTCTAGTTCCATCTTATAACTTAAAATATTATTGCTGTGTTTTGTATCAAAACTATAGTTTTTATTTATATATAAGCAGTCTTATGTCTAATTCATCTTTAACTCATCCTCTTAGTATACTTTGAATAATGTCTGGAGCTATTTGTCATATCTTGGTTCTGAGAACATTTTAGAATTTCAATTTTCTTTATATAGGGAGCTAAAGGATATACTCATTTTGGACATATTGAAATGAAATGTAAAGGAAAAATGTTAAGTCATAATCATTTTGGAATTGACAAATTTTACCTTTTCATGCACATCTCAACTTATTTATTTTCTATATTGTTCTCATAGCATACTTTATGAAAGAAGTCTTATTGTAGAGTAACTTACCTCAAACTACATTTAGTCATCAACTAAGGTTCAAAGATAACATCTTCTTTCCACCTGTAGCATACGGTGTCTGGCACTAGTCAAGTCACTAAAAAACAGTGACTTGGATTCTGGTTATGCCACTGATTGGCTAAGACAGCCACAATTGGTGCTACAAGTCTGAATTTTACAACTTCATCTTCATAGAGGAAAATGATCAAGTGAAAAATGATTTAAAAATCAGACAAATTAAGTAGTAAATAAAATGGCACAGATGGGAAGGCCCTCTCATCACTTAGCTGTTTCTGTTTTGTTGGCTTTGCTGTTTTGTGAGAGAGGGCCTTTCTGTGTATCCAAGGCTAACTTGGAATGCTCTGTGTGTCTCTGGAGTAGTGTGCACTTCAGGGCCCTGGAAAATCAACTACTTTTTAAAATGGCCAATGTTTTTAAATTAAATATACTAAATATTTTTATATAAAACACTAGAAACACATACAATTCCATTGTATAATATTCAAATAGGTTAAACATACTCGTATATCATATTTTATATATTACTTTCTTCCAGTAAAAACAAGTCAGTTTGCTCTAGCTTGTTGAGTATGCTATACATATTTGTTTTAGTCAGCTCACTGAGCACATTAGGACATTCTCCCACGTCATTGTAACTCAGAAGGCACCAAACATTTCCCCATCACTCCCATTTCTCTGGCCTTCCTAGTCTCTGTTAGCCACTATTCTCCTTTCAATGTGCATGAGATCGACTTCTTATATTCCAAATATGAGCAAGGTCACAGGTTACTTCTCTTTGTGTGCCTGCTTTACTCAACATAATGATCTCCATCCATGCTGCCCCAAATGACTGAATTTCCTTTTTCCTTTGAGGCTAGATAGTGTTCTAGTGGCTGTGTGTCACAGTTTCTTTCTTCATCACTTAGGCAACTTCCATCATTTAGCTAATTTGAACAATGCTGCAATGAACATGGCAGTACAGACATCTCTTTGACATACTAACTCCATTTTCTTTGCATATACCCAAGAATGGGATTTCCAGATTACATGCTAATTGTGTGTGTGTGTGGTGTATGTGTGTTGTCCTAATCAATTTCCTTCATCCATGTTTTATAATTTGCATTCTAAATGGGATTGCTTTCTTGATTTCTATTTCCTGCAACTGAGTGTTAATATATAGTGATGCCACTGTTTTTCTAAATCATTGGAGCTAATAAATAAATACAGAAAAATTGAAAAATACAAGCCAGCTATTTCCAAGGCTCCATTTATCACTGGCCTGGTGGAGAGCCTGCCAGGCATGCTTTTGAGGCACGGGAAGTTCTCCTGCACGCTCTTGAGCCATAATACACTTAATTTCTAGGAATCCCTACAACCGTCGACCACGCCAATCTATCATTTTGCTGAACTCACGTCTACTTTAAACATTTGTTTGTTTTAAATCTTCTGTAAATTATTAAGTATCTGTTTTTACACATCTTTTAATTTTCAAAGCACAATGAGGCGTTTAAATGAATTGATGGCAGCTGAGTGAGAAAAGTTGATTTATGTGCGTATTAATGTATATTTCTAGGAGCATAGGAGAAATGTGCGACGATGGAGACCTGTGGAATGGAGACGGGTGCTCAAAAGCATGCAAACTCGAGGAAGGCTTCAATTGTGTAGGTGAGTCTAGGGGGGTTATGTCTTACCTTTAGAGCTAGACCTGTGCCTTGTTCTGTGAATTCTTCGTATCCTATAGCTCAATGATGATTAAAGCAATAACACCAAAAACTTCACATGATCTCTTTAACCATGGAAAAAGTAAATGGAGTCACAAAAGGCTTAATTTGTGCTAGTTAGGACTTGAGCCAAGGGAGAATAGATCTAGAATTTCATGCTAAAAAGATTGTACTGGTTCCCAGATTGACCTTAGAAAGGTCTTTTCTTGAGTCCTCATGCAAACATCAAAACACAGATAAGCAGAACAATCATGTGGGCTCTACTACATATCAATTAGGGTCAGGAAATATTCTAAGCTGGATGAGATGCAAGCTATCTCTCGATACCTATGTTTAATACACGAGATGAGAAAGGCCAGCAGAGGGTCCCGGTGTAAAAGTTATAGCTAGATGACGTCATATCTCAATCCTTGGCATTAGAGGTAGCACACATCCCCCCTAGTAATGATAAACCCATCCATGGACAGGTTCCTCAGAGGCAGACTATTTCCCATTCATATACATTGCAATGATTGTCTGCAGTAGACCTCTGCATCAAAGTTGTTTTGAACATCAGTGCATTTGAAACCACTTCAGTACCCGTAACTCTTAAGACAATGTAGCATATTACAATATGTAGAGCTTATTAAGGTGTCAACTACTACAGGAAACACACTGAGAGCCAGAGGTAAGTCATAGAATCTTAGCATCACCCATCTGTCTGTCTAGTTCTCTACCCATCCACACAATGCTGTGTAGCATGTGTTAAATAGTATCACATGTTGTGCTTAGTGCCTGTAGTGTACCAACATCTGAAGGAGATGGACCAGTCATAGCTTGGAGTCTGGCTTTGCATTTAGAGAAGTCACTTCCAGCCAGTCCTGAGATACGGTCACACAGCTTCTGCTTATGTAGTCCTGGCAATGAAAAAATGTACTTGAAACAGACAATTCTGTTTCACAATGTCCTCATCTTTTGTAAATTTTGGTCTCCCAGTTTTCATTTTGTAAACTGAGGCTCAGAGTGTCTCAGTGACTCATCAAAGAGCATACATGGGCCCTGCCAAGCTGCCCTGGAACTTAACTTCCTTTATATTCAATCAAGTGAGATTTTCTTACTACGAAGCTTCAGAGGATACATTTTTTCCTGTTTTATTTGACTACCATTCAGATATTTGAAATGCCTCTTCACTATTCCCCTTTCCAATACAAACATCCCCTCATGTGATTAGGTTTCCAGACCCTTTCCTATTTACCCCAACCTGGCACGCTTTGTATGGTCAATGCCCAGAAAGGGATCCAATACCCCAGATGTGGTCTGGCTGTGCAGAGTATACAAACCAATTACCCCCCGTTCTGTGCACAAGTATTTGTTAATGCCACCTCTGTTTGTATCATTTCTTCTTGGTAGCCTCATAGTGGTCACATACTGAAAATAAACACACATTCTCTGCACACTTTGCCATCTCCACTGTGGCTCAAGTCTCATTTAACTCAAGCACAGTATTCATGTTATTTCTATCATATTTGATCTTTGGACTCATATTTTCTCATCCTCTAATTCCAGTAAGACTATATGTCAATTATTTTAACTATACTTAAATACAATATTTAAGCTTATATTGAAGTTATTGACTGAGTTAAATTGATGTGGCATATTCTACTATTAGATATATTTTTGATGGATAAATTTATCATATGCTAAGCATATGATTTTACTCTGTCATTTTTCAAACAAATTAGATTGGAAGGTACCATCTTAAATGTGATTTTAAAGTAGTCTATTATTTTCTTATAGAATTGCAAAAGAAAAACACCAGACCCCCCAAAAAAGTTTTTCTTTTGTGGTTAAAAGAAAAAAAAAACAAAAAAATAAGAAGGAACAGTCTCTGAGTTATGGATAGAAAATATGTTATTTATGCATACAGTTGTCATAAATAATAACAAAAGCAGAGAGAGGCAGTCAGCTTGCTCCACCAGGAGTGCTATTTCAAATGTACATGTGCTGGATGAGAGGCTGGGGGTGCCATAAATTTGATAGACTGTAAATGAAGCCTTAAATGGGCTTAGAACCATGTCCTGTAAAGGGAGGCTTACACTATCATGCAGAAGTAGATTTAAAATGGAAGAGTCTTTCATGTGAGGCTATTATTAAGGAAAATAATAACTGTATGTTGGTGAGCAGCTGAAAAACTACCAGAATATCCTTGTGAAATTTCTGTGAAGAGGGAAAAAAAGGCATGCTATAAGCAATAATAAATCATAGCAATGTTTTTACTGAGTCGGTGCCAGATCATGTGGATTTGTTTTGAATCTTAATTCTATTTCAGTGTCCTGATACTTTAAGTAGATATGGGAAATTGAGTTGTGCTGTTAACATCCATTGCCTTATATTTGGTAGACAGCTCCTACACTGAAGGAGCCAGTCCACAAATGGGCACTACTGTCCACCCAGTAAGAACTGCCCTGTGTGGAGAGATGGAACTTGCTCAATGCAGTCAAGCCCATTTTACGACTCCAATTGCTTCCTGCAAATATCCCTGTCTTGGTTGTCTGTTCTGCATCAGTATGAGGTGGTGCAGGGTCCAAGGCTGAGCCAGACATGGGCCCATACTGTGTAAGCCTCACTCAGACCAAGCCCCATAGAGTATCAAGGTCACTTTTCAAGACACACAAACTCATTCAGACTTGTATTTCTCGTTTATAAAACAAACAAAAAAAATAGTAGTAAAAAGAAAACCACACACCTCATAGTTGTTCTAAGCTGAGAGAACTGATGCCTGTATGACCTGTAATCTAAGCAACACGGTTTTAGACAGTTTCTGAGAAGTTATGTGCTCAGAGAAAAGCATCTCAGTGGCAAGAGTAATTGAAAAAGAATCACAATTTGGTGAAGATCTCCTTTAAATAATTGAATATTTAAAAACCACAAAAGAGATCCAAATGTCTCTACATCATGCTGTTTATTTAAATTCTATTTCTGCCTTTCCTGTATCTCACATATTTCTAACATGGTCTGAGTATTGTTCAACTTTACCGAAAACACCTTGGCTGGACACAGTAGCACATGTTTGTACTTTGATCACTCAAGAGGCAAGAGGATCAGGAGTTCAGAGCCCGCCTGGGCTACGTAAGACTCTGTCTCATTAAATCAGAACAATATAAGTCAAGTGAAATCAATGTTCTTCCTACACACAGTTTATAGTGCTTTTTTGTCTTTCTCTTTCCCTCCCAAGTCCAATCTTTCCTATAACTTTATTAGATTCTGCTTCTTTCCTCACAGAGAGTGATCCCTCCTTTGCAAGAGTGTTGGGGTTGGTGCTTTGAGGGGTACCTGGCTCCATGATCATCACAGGATTGCCTTTTCTGCATTGGAGAAGAATTTCTGGGAACATTACCATGTTCTATTCTACCTAAAACATATGGGAAAATATCCCTTAAATGTGATACATGTTTCTCTGCAGGGGAGCCAAGCCTTTGCTACAGGTATGAGGGAGACGGTATTTGTGAACCTTTTGAGAAGGAAACCAGCATCATAGACTGTGGCCTCCATACTCCTGAAGGACACTTGGACCAGTGGGCTACTCAGGCTTATTCCCACCATGAAGACAAGAAGAAGTGCCCCGTTTCCTTGGTAACAGGGGAACCTCATTCAATGGTAAGTTAAGCCAAAAGAATGGAGTCATGGCTGTCCCTAGATCCTTACAGAATTTGCGCTT
The DNA here is from genome assembly GCF_964271855.1 of Acomys minous. Lineage (NCBI taxonomy): Eukaryota > Metazoa > Chordata > Mammalia > Rodentia > Muridae > Acomys > Acomys minous. The sequence goes on from NC_140483.1 coordinate 34,100,516, forward strand.
TATTTAAGATGTTATCATCTGATTTTTCCCTTCACTGAGATCAGAACAAGATAATATTAGCTGAAGACCTTCTACAGTAACCATAAAATCCCTGTACCTCCCATGCACACTACTTGACCTCAACAACTTTTTATCAAATGACTCAAGCCATAGACAAACATCTTGAAGCTTAGCATAAGACATGCAGCTATTATGAACCATTTGGCCTCTATGCATTGGGGGGATAGTATAAATATAAAAAAGCAACAATAAGAAATCAGAAAGTCTGAATATGACACTTGGATCCACTAGTATTACTGTTACTACCTGACTGTGAACAACTCACTTAACCCCTCTGGGCCCGCATTTTTGCATTTTTATATCTTTTGCATATAATAGGCCAGTATAGAGTACATATATATATAGTTTTTAATTTATTATTTTAAATTTTTATTGAAAAATTTAAATTATTGCTGAAGAAATGCTAGAGTTAGTAGTTAAAGTAAACCAGGTGAATCCTTTCCCCTATCTTCCTACATAGTGAGCGATCTTGGGAAGACACTCAGAGGTTGTACAAATGACTCTGGTGAACTGAGAGTGAATACTAAAGACAGGAAAAAGGGCAGTTGACTCTTAGGTATCATCCCAGATGCTTTCATCACTAAATAAACTCTTCTATCCATTGTAACAATGTGCAAGATGTCTACAGACATAAAAGCTATCCCTTTGGGTATTGTAGGCTAGGATGAAATAACTGTATTATAAACTCCTCACTCTGAGGAAAAATTTCTGAGTAGACAGAGGAAGCTACTCAAGGTGCGTGTCTCACGTGTCTCATCAAGGATGCCAGTGTTTACATTCCAACACGTGTGTCTGTGTGTGTGTGTCTGTGTGTGTGTGTGTGTGTGTGAGAGAGAGAGAGAGAGAGAGAGAGAGAGAGAGAGAGAGAGAGAGAGAGAGAGAGAGAGAGAGAAAGAGAGAGAGAGAGAGAGACATGAGAGACTTAAGTTTGACTTCAATCACCAACTCTCCATGTCTGAGTTATGCTCCCAGAACCTGCACATGCATACTACTTAACCTCAACAACTTTTATCCAGTAACTCGAGGCATATGCGAGCACCTTGAAGTTTAATATAGACATGCAGGTATTATAAACTATCTTTGGGCTCTGCCTGTTGGGGAAGGGATTTAGCAATCAGTTTTGCAGGCACGAATAAGGAAGCAAGTCAAAGGGAAGCACGTGTCAGGTGAGTGCTTCTCCATGTTTATTGAGGAAAAAAATGGCATTCCCCCCCCCCCCTGGAAGCTCAACACTAGATTTTTACCCATATCTTACTGGTTTATTTAATCACCTTCCTTTGGGTGGGAAACCTGAGGAAATGAGCATTTACATAACAAATCTGAACAAATTTGATGTTCATTAGTGAAAAGGTGATGGGCAAGAAAATGCAATGGGGCAACTAGCCCTTTCTGCCTCATTCTCTTTGAGAAGTCTTGGCATTCTTCTCCTTAGACTCTGGTGGTCAGCAACAAAAAGCCAGGCAAGTTGGCAATTGCAAGCTCATGGTAGCTCTCTGAAGTGGCTTTTCGTCTAGCCTGAATGTCTTCTCTAAGTGAAGTAGGAGACATTTCCTGGAGTTCTGTTTCTTGGGTTCTCTACCTAGCCAAGTGCTCCCTACCTGCCTGACTCAGTAGCCTCCCTCTAGGGTCAGTTGATGTTGAATGGAAAGACTTGCAAAGTGAATCCTTGAATCAGCCTACAAGTGTGCGAGAATGACTCTTGGCCAAGGTCCCATGCTGATGATGGACAGAGAGCTGTCCCGTGTGGTTCTTTGCCCTAGCAAGATACATCTTGAGAGTTACAGCATTGAGAATGTCTTCTGCATGGATGGTAGTTTTTCTGCGTTCTGCATCTGCTGGTGTGGCCATTATGCATTTAAAAGAGAGAAAGATTAGCTGTGTGCTGGAGAGCTTTCTTGACTGTACTTAGCCCCTGAATGCCACACTTAATTTGGGATCGAAATTGCATTTCAGAGTTGCGCTCCACACCATCCAGATTCGTCCTCACACCATCTCGTTACTGGCTGGTCCCCTTGTGTCTTCAGTCTGAAGAGTGGCCAGGATGAAGGCAGCGAGCAGTCTAAAAATAACCTGCAGAAGGACAATGAAGTTTGGCTGGAAGTAAGTGATCACATGGGTGAAGCTGGGCATGTGACTGATACGTTAGGGATTTTCCTTTTGCTATCTCAAAGTATTTACGTCTTAAATGATTTCCGTCTCTCTCTGAAGTTTGGGCTTGCATATGATGATCACCCTAGGAAAGTAACATGTACCCCCTAAAACACGTGAAACTAGAAATGGACAGCTCAAACACCCTAATTACCATAGAAACCAGGGAGCAGGGGGTTTGAGATCACTGTGGCAAGGCTCTCCTATTCCCCTTGTCTGTTGCGTCACAAACGTATCCAGCGTTTCTTTCCTTTGCCTGATTTTTGACTGTTTTTAATGTTACTTGAGATAGGGTTTCAGACAGCTCAGGCTGTTCTCGAACTCCGTGCCACTGGGGATGACCCCGAGCTTCTGATCCTCCTGGTCCCACCCGGCTGAGTGCTGGGGTGACAAGTGCACATCACCACATCCAGATCATGCAGCGCTGGAAAGAGAAACAAAGGTTTTGCATGTGATCGGCATGTACTGTGCCTACTTGGACCACATCTTCAAACCCAGTTTTGGCCTTATTTGAAAAACATTATAATGTGTTCTTACTGGGTGTGGTGGCACACGCCTTTAACATCAGCACTTTGGAGGCAGAGGCAGGCAGTTCTCTGAGTCCACGGCCAGCCTAGTCTATAGAGAGAGCTCTGGGACAGGCAGGCCTATGAAGAGAGACCCTGTCTTGAAAAAATTATACTGTGTTCGTCTAGTGTCTAACTTTTTCTTATCCATCTTTATAGACATAAGATTCATTCCTGCTACTGTCCTTAGCCAAAATTTTCATCTTCCTTCCAATACAAGAGAGCTCAATTTCTTATGTTGACATATCCCATGTGTGGATTATTTACGTGATTCTATACTTCCCTTTCTGCGATAAGTATTTCTGTGCATTTCTTTTAGCGCATGCGTGTAAACTGATGGGTATCTTTAAAAATGATAGATTATTGATAGTCTAGCTTTGGTAGGAAATTGCAAATGATTTTCCAAGTGGTTATGCTAATATATATGCCACAAGAGATTTATTACTTTGTTAACTGCCTTACATTTTTCTCAATACTTGGCATTTTAGGTTTTAGTTCTTACCTCTTCTTTTGAGGATATGAAAGTCTCTTCCTGTGCCTTCAAGACGAACTACATAATCAATGTGTTGGGTCGTGTTTTCTATGGACAGTGCCTATTTGTATACCCCTTTTGTTATTTTTTGTCTTTAATACATATAGTCAATACTTTATTTAGTTTTCCGCTGGGTTACAGGGCATTTTCTTAACATATAACATGTTCATACTTTTCTGAATACAAATTCTCTTTCAAGTACAAGTTTTTCAATGTCTTGCAAAACTCAGTAGCTGTTCCATCCTCCTAGGGGTCCCTTTAAAGGGACTAAGCTCAGAATCTTATTGGGGTCTAACCTATTTGCTTCCCTTAGGCCTTCTATATGCTACACAGTGTAATAAATACTCACCTTCTATAAAGATCTGCCTTTCTGTGTTAACTTCTAGAAATGCTACTGCTTTGCTGTTTCGTGTTTACATCTAGAATTCCTCTGGAGCTTTTGTGACAGAGGGAGGTAGATGCACAGTCTCTGCCCTAGGCATGTTCATCAGATCCAGAATCTATCCAGTCAGCTCAGACCCACTATGATGCATGTCACCTTTGCCAGAAACCAGCAGCAGTATGCATATGCTGGCGAGTTTATTGACACTATGTTTTATATATTGGTCCTGCACTTTGCTCCATTAGTTCATATACTTTTGGGATATTAGTATTAAACATTTTTACTTAATCTTAGAGTACCATGGTGTATGTCTTACAGGTTCTCCATTTTCTATCATAATGTATTAGCTATCTTGATAATTATTCTTTAAATGTTATAATTGGCTGTTTTTCCCAGTCTGGCTAGCTTTTATTATTTTTCCTAACTTTTTGCACAACCAATCAAAGAAATGTACACTGTAATTTTTAATTATTTTCTTTATTTTTCATTTGTTTTCAGGGCTGTGCACACTCTACACAAGTTTTCAACCATTGAACTACAATTATGCTTTAAATTTGTGGGGTTTTTTTTATGACAACCTAAAATAATACCTTGATAATTGTCTTTTGGTCCCCCATGTATATATTCTTATACACACACACACACACACACACACACACACACACACACACACACACACACACACGGCGGGGGACAGTCTTGCTTCTCATGGTACTGTAAGATCACAAAATGACTATGCAAAATTAACAATAACAAATTAGATGATTATAATATTTTCATAACCCCTAAAACATTTTCACTCTAAATGCTCTTATATTTTAGCTATGCATATGTGGGAGTGTTAAAAAAAAAAAGGCTGCTTTTTGACTCATTAGTTCCCTCGGACTTAAAACACTGGCAAGATATGGAATCAATGTGTTAGATTTGTTTGCCAAGGTCAAAAGACACCAAGTAGCTTTACCTTTGCTGCCTTCACCTTATGTGACTCCTTTTTCTTATGTAGTTTATGTGACAAAATTAGCATTTTCTTATGATGGTGAATTTTCTACGCCTTGCTTATACTGGTAGTCATATATCAGCTTCTGGCACTTATTCATCATTCTTTTGGTGTTATAAAATCTCCACAAGAGTTCCTTTAGTATGAATTTTTCCCTTTAAATTGGTGTCTCTAGGACAGCATTTCTCAACTTGTGGGCCGGTGCCCCTTTGGCAAGCTTTATCTCCAAAATGCTTACATTATAATCCATAACAGTAGCAAATTTACAGTTATAAAGTAGCAACAAAAATAATTTTATGCCTGGGGTTACCACAACGTGAGGACCTATGTTAAAGGGATTCAGCAGTAGGAAGGTTGAGAACCACTGCCCTAAGAAGTCTTGGTCTTTTTGTCAAAAGTACATTCCCTATTTCTGGTGACAACTTCCCTTTCACTGACGTCCTCTACCTGCACGTCTGGTCCCTTGAATCACCATTCTCAGAGCCTGTTACTTCCATAACCCCATTGTTGTTGACCAGGCTTTACTCCTAGCATCATCATTTTTTTTTGCTGTATTTTTATTTTACTTTCCTATTTTGATTGCCCATTTTGGCAGATTTTCATGAGTATTTATCATTGGGGAGCAAGCTGAAAGCAGAACAACATGTGTGTTGTTGTTTGTCCAAGTCAAATCAAAACTTCATTCAGTGTGATAGAAGAGATGGTGAGTGGAAGGAGAAAAGACTATCAGCATGAAACAGTCCTACTCACTAAGAGCTTGTTCTTCTCAAATTCACAGTAAAGTCATTTTGTCTTTAGCAAGGATGGGATTCGTTTACTGGTCAGAATTCACACCCATTACTTGCGTGGAGAATTGTTGTTGTCGTTGTTGTTGTTGTCGTTGTTGCAGGACTGGCAGTGAACTGCTTGCTTATTCAGTTGTATTAGTACATTGTATCAACTTGATTTGAGTCATGTTGGTGAGTCACTGGCTTTAGTTAAGCTGATTTTATGGCCATTTAGGTATGTGAACTATGAACATTGGAAATTGCCAGCGTATATCTTTGAATCCCTTCATCTTTCTTATAAGTCATCTTCTTAACTAAAGCATATGTCTTTTTTATCCCTAGGAATACCTACTTAATCTCCATATATTCCCTTTTTTTTTTAAGTTCTCTGTCTTACAGTGCACTATAAAACACACTAATCAGGATCACTGTAATGTGGACATGATAACATCAATCTCTTAGTGACCTAAACTGTCTTATGTTGATGGTCTTTTCTCCTTTGTCCTACTGTTCTCTCTCCTCTATCATAATGAATAAAGTCTTAACTGGACATTAGACACTGAACATCTTGTACAGATATTGGATGACATTATCTTATTTTCAGGATGACTTTATTGGGTTATACACTAAGATTTGAGAAATGTCACCTTAATTAAATGAGCAATTTAAAAGACTAGAATCTCTGCTCTTTTATCTATGAGCCCTGATCCATTTTTCAGTTTTTTTCACCTTTTCTAAGAAATTCCCCATGCAAAGCTTGAACTGGGCCCTCTACCTTGAAAGTCAACAGCTTCCTTGTCCTCCAGGGTCTGAGCTGCTCTCTGGCTAGTCTTTGCTTCACTTATGCTTTTACTCTGGATGGCTTTGGTTATTAAAAATATTTCTAAGACATCAAATATTCTGTTCCTTTTAATGTGATTTCTTGCCTTTTGGTATATTAAGCTCTTGAGTCCTGATGGATTTGCTTGTTTTCAAACATATCCCCATCATCATCTTACTTTATTTGTAATTTTGAAATACTCCCACTGGAACGAGCCTCTCTTTTCATTGTAAGCAACTCAGTTGTATCCAGAAGCAGAAATGTCTCAATCTGAAACTCTATTAACACCCATAAGTTAGCTACCTCTTGTATTTTAGGTTTGTATCCTGGTACTGCTCCACAGGTAATCTAGGAGAATAGTTTTTGTTTTAGAGCAAAATCACGAATCTCATCACAAGTTACACTAGGGTGTAAAGGTGGCTAGTAAAACATTGACTTCATGAACCTGTCTGGTACCAAATAAATTAGGAAGTGGCTTTTGAAATAAGCTCCATCAAGCAAAACATTTCCCAAGCACTGCAGAATTTCTGGCCCTTTCTTTACTCTTCATTTTAGTATAATTTAATCTTGATTTGATACACAGATATGATTTGTATGCAGTGAATCAGAGACAAATTTATTGCACAAGTGAAAAACAACAGTACTGGAAAACATTAGTTTTGAAAACATATTTCCAAAATCTTTCATTCACTCACAAGCTACTTGCCAAAATAAAAGCTCAGTCATTTTAGCCAACTTTACTGAAGTAACATCCTCTTGCTCCTTTTCTATTCTAATCTTCAGCCAACAGAGCAAGAATGGAAGAAATTTTTAAAGGAGTATATAATACATGTTTTTTTTTTACCATTTACAAGAAATTACATTTAAAGTCATCTATGGTTTACAAAATGCATATTTGTATGCATTTTCCTGGCACCCTTCCAAATCACTGTGAGTGACAGGAGAGATGGTTTTTCCATTTCACAGATGAAGAAAGCACCCAAGGTTTGAACGGCTTCTTCTACAGCACTAAGGAACAAAATTGTAATCTGGAAGCTCAGATTCCCATGTCATAACAGTGACCTCATGAGACTTTTATTTTTCCATCTCTCTAAACTCCTTTGCTTCTTCTGTCAGCATTTATTAAGCACCTGCAGTATGCCAAACCTAGATCTTATCACTGAGAGTACACAGGAGAGAGCAACAAAAGGAAGAAAGCAAGAATACAAGAGCATATGAAAGGAAAGGTGCTCTACCTTTGTTTTATTGCTTTTCTTCTAAGTTTTTGAAAGTCAGTGTGTTGATGAATCTGGTTGAGAGGTTTAACTCCGTGCTTTCTGTAAGCTCTACATGCAGTAACAGGAGGAGGCACAGAAGTTGTGGTTTCCTTAAGAAAATACTTTGAATGTAAGTAATATAGGAAAAAAAATGAAACCATTTGGGATACAGACACTCAGCAACTGTTTGGTTCCTAAGGAGCCAGTCACTATATGCAAACTCATATACTCATGTTTGTTTCTACAGTTCTAACTGCCTCCAGTTTGAAATGATCTCACTTAGCCTGGACCAGCTAGCAGTCCTAACAGAAACCACCACATGTTCACAGTATTTTAAGTACCAGGTTCTCCACATCAGTTATGAATCATGGACCACTGCCTGGAAATCTGTTCTGCACAAGCCTAAAGCCTGTTAGCCATAATTTTCTTCTATTCTTTGTTTGCTATCAACCAGCTAAACACTGAACATAAGTCTCTAACAGAACATGAATGTGCATTTAATAGATTAGGTTTCCAATGAGCATCCCTAACACCATGTGAACATGGAAAAAACACATGTGTTGAAATGTGTTCTATTCCACATAGTATTTATTTTACACACCTCAAAAATGACTATTTTAAATTTTTGAGATGCTAAGCATTTACATGATATAACTAGTAAAAGCGCTGTGTGTGTGTGTGTGTGTGTGTGTGTGTGTGTGTGTGTGTGTGTAGATCAGATCAAAATTCAAATCCAGAGTTGGAAGAAGTTTTCTATGAAGAACCAGTTAAAAATATTTTAAGTTTATAGCTTATGCAATCCATATCATAAATGTTTACCATAGCTATTATCACAAAGGTAGAAAGTATGTAAGCGTATGTATACAAATTGTAGGTTGGGTTTTTTGTTGTTGGTTTGGTTTGGTTTTTGTGTTTTTAGGACAGAGTTTCTCTGTGTACCCTGGCTGTCCTGGAACTCATTCTGTAGACCAGGCTGGCCTTGAACTCACAGAGATCCACCTGCCTCTGCCCCCTGAGTGCTGGGATGAAAGGCATGCGCCACCACTGCCTGGGTTACATACAAATTGTATTTTTAAATTTTCGAAGACAGAACTTTGAATTTACTCACTTTTCATGTTATATTTGTTTTTACTTTCAGCTATTTGAAAATACATATCTTAGATCACAGCCTTATGGAAGTACGCATTGGGTCAGGATTGGCCCATGGGCTGCAGTGTGCTAACTCCTGCTCTGCATCCTGTTTCTGATTATTATGAAAGAGAACCATAACTACTTATCTTATTTCAGCACTATGTTGTTCATCTGTGTAACTGTGACAAAAGGCCTGATGTAAACAGCTTAATGGAAGAAGGGCTAATTTTGTTCCTAGATTCAGAGGTTTTGGTCCATCTTGAGTCAAGGAATGGTGTGGTAAAACAGGGCAGTTCACACACAGCTGGGAAACAGAGAAAGAATACCTATGATACTGGCTTCATCCCGTCTTGTCTTTTATACCTTCACTACCCCAGCACATGGGATGACACCATCCAAACATGGGGGCAAGTCTTCTCTCCTCAGTCAGTCCCTGGTAGAAAGAGCCTCACAGCCACATGCAAGGGTCTGCTTTAATCTAAGTGTATTGCAACCAAAGCAAGTGGGAAATCAGGGTTAAAAGTCTTACATTCCATGACAAAATGCATGTATGTTTGCATATGTGTATATAGTATATGTTCATTTATGTAAGTGCACATGCATGCTTATGTATGTGGAGACCATATGTCCTCCTCAGTCACTCTTCACCTTCTTTTTGATGCCATTAACTAAGTCCAAGCTCACCAGATCAGACAGGCTCTTGGCTGGCCAATGAGCTCCTTTCTCATCCTCCCCAGTGCTTGAATTACAGATGTGAACTAACACACCTCAACTTTCACATGAGTGCTGAGATCCAAGCTCAACATAGCAGAGTATCATTAATGGTATTGGGTTGGCTCTCTCCCGTGGGGTCGGTCTTGGGTTGGGTCAGTCATTGCTTGGCCATTCCCTCAGTCTCTAGCTTTACCTCTGTACATCTTGTAGGTAGGGCAAATTTTGGGTCAAAGGTTTCGTAGGTGGACTGGTGTTCATCTCCCACCACTATAAGTCCTGCCTGGCTAGACACAGTCCCTGTGTCCCCCACTGCTAGGGGGCTCCTGTAGAGACACTTCATATCCTCCATGTAGCCCACCCTGTCTTAGGTCGCCAGCTTATCTCAATGATGCCTCTGCTCTCAGTTTCCGTTTTCTCTCCAAGCCCTCTAACCTCCCATCCCTACTCTCCCCACATCTGATTTCCCCACTCATTACCCTCCGCACACCCTCTACAACCCAGTTCCCTCTCTACTTTTACTACCATTGTCTATTCTATTTCACCATCTATGTGAGGTTGAAGTAGGACTTCCCTTGGGCCCTCCTTGTTACTTAGCTTCTTTGGGTCTGTGAATTGTAGTATGGTTGTCCTGTACTATATGGCTAACATCCGCTTATAAGTGAGTGTATACCATGTATCTTTCTGGTCTGGGTTACCTCACTCAGGATGATCCTTTCTAGTTCCATCCATTTGTCTGAGATTTTCATCATTTCCTTGTTTTTTAATAGCTGAGTAGTATTGCATTGTGTAAATGTACCACGTTTTCCTAATTTATTCATCAGTTGAGGGACATCTAGGTTGTTTCCAGATTCTGGTTATTGTGAATGAAGCTGCCATGAACACAGATGAGAAAATGTCCTTGTGGTATTGCGGAGCATCTTTTGGGTATATGACTGGAAGATGGTATAGCTGGGTCTTGAGGTAGTATTAGTTCCAGTTTCCCGAGAAAGCACCAGATTAATTGTCAGAGTGGTTGTACAAATTCACATTTGCGCTAACAGAGAATGAGTGTTCCCCTTCTCCCACATCCTCACTAGCATGTGCTCTCACTTGAGAAGTTTTATTTAAAATTTTAATTTGTTGGCTTTACATCCTGATTGTTTTCCTCTCCCTCATCTTCTCCTGGTCTCACCCTACCTCCCTCATAACCTCACACTCCCTCTTCTAATCCTCAGAAAGGGAGCCCTCCTCCCCTAGTATCTAACCTCAGCCTATCAAGTCTCATCCGGATTGCCTGTATCCTCTTCCTCTGTGGCCTGGCAAGGCTACCTCACCAGGGGAAAGTGATCAACATGTGGGGGCCAGAGTTTATGTCAGAAGTAGTCCCTACTGCCCATATTTTGGGACCCACAAAGAGACTGTGCTGCCTACCAAGTACATCTGAGCAGGGGGTCTAGGTCCCCACTATGCACGGTCCTTGGTTGATGCATCAGTCTCTGCAGCACCCCTCCTCCACCTGGATTTGTTGGCTCCATTGGTCTCTGTACGAAGAATCACTTGAGTTTTTCATCTTAGCAATGCTGACAGGTATAAGATGGAATCCCAGAGTCAGTTTGATTTGCATTTCCCTGATGACTAATGACACTGAACATTTCTTTAAGTGCTTCTCTGCCATTTGAGATTCCTCTGTTGAGAATTCTCTCTTTAGATCTGTGACCCAATTTTTAAATTGGATTTTTTGGGTTTTTTTTTGTTTTTGTTTTGTTTTGTTTTGGTGTGTGTGTGTGTGTGTGTGTGTGTGTGTGTGTGTGTGTGTGTGTGTGTGTGTTTGATTTCTTGAGGTCTTTATATGTTTTGTATATTAGCTCTTTGTCAGATGTAAGGTTGGTGAAAATCTTTCTCTAATAGGTAGGCTGCCATTTTGTTCTGTTGACAGTGTTCTTTGCCTTACAGAAGTTTTTCAGTTTCATGAGGTCCCATTTATTAATTGTTGATCTTATAGCCTGAGCTGTTGGTGTTTTGTTCAAAAAGTTGTCTCCTGTGCCAATGAGTTCAAGGCTGGTTCCAGGTTTCTCTTCTAATAGATTTAGTGTGTCTGGTTTTATGTTGAGGTCTTTCATCCACTTGGACTTGAGTTTTGTTAAGGGTGTAAATATGGACCTATTTTTAATTTTTCTACATGTAGACATCCAGTTAGACCAGTATCATTTGTTGTAGATGCTTTCTTTTTTCCATTGTATGGCATAAGTGGATTTATTTCTGGTCTTTGGTTCAATTTCACTGATCAACTAGTCTGTTTCTATATTATTATTGCTCTATAGTATATCTTGAAGTAAGGGATGAAGATACTTCCAGAAGTTTTTTTTTATTGTATAGGATTGTTTAGCTATTCTGGGTTTTTTGTTTTTTCCACATGAAGTTGAGTCTTTCTCACTCTAAATGTCTTGAAAGGTCATATGATCCTCCCTAAAAACACCACCAATATGTTCAGTAAAGAATTACAATGCTGAATTTCATGGGTCTATCAAATAGCAAAATATAACACTTAATTATAGTGATTTAAAATTGGAGCACGAATGGAAGGATGTAAGTAAACATGAAAACACATACTTCAGTCTCAATTACCAGACAGTATGGATGGATCTGTTCCTCACACCCTTACTGGGGCCTGGGCTTACCATTCACCTATGCTTAGTCAGTCAGTGAGAATAAGATAACTTCTTATTTCTGCCATGCTTTTCATTTCTCCTTACTGTAGTGTGGTATAACATCCTTTAGGCAACAATTGCTAATCAGTTAGTATTCTTTTTCTCTTAATTTCATGGTATAGGTTCATTCATTTCACCCTGCTCACTATGGTTGAACTGATATCTATAATTTTCTTATGTTAGAATTTCAGTTTTGCCTTTCAGACTTTTGTCTTTCACGCACTAGAATTTTTTAAATATATATTCATAATACATAAAACATGACAAGGTAATTTCCTTAATAGTATCCATTGAAGTGTTCATTTTTGCTTTGTTTTATAGTATGACAATGATTACATACTAACTGTTAAGCAACGTGTGAGTCTGTTTTGAGCTCTGTACTGTAATTAGCTTGTCTAGCTTCCTGTTTGTTTCATCATCTCTCTGTTTGTATTGGTATGAATTTTACTGTGTAAATAAGTTGGCTGTACATGGTCCCCTTCCCCATTTTTTGTACATTTGTTTTAAAAATTGAAGTTCACTATTCATGAACATTCCTTTTCCATATAAATTTTAAAATGTACCTTTGTGATTCTGTTCTTTTGAGTTATCATTTTGTTGAATCAAGGAGATAAGGTTTGAGACACAAAACCAGTTTTCCTTGTAGAGTGATCTTAGATGTGGATTATGTATGACATTTTGTGTGTACTATTAGATTTTTACTGACATATTTTATATATTTCCTTTTGAATAGTTTACTAACTCCCCATAAAAGTGTCAGCATGGTTTTATCCCCTTTTTTGAAACGTCTTGTGTGAATAGGATTATCACTTCCTTCAAAATTCAACTGAATACCTCTTTTTTTTTTTAACCACTCAGTTCTGGGCTTATTTGAGGAAAGATTTTAGTTGCCATTTCAATTTCTTTGAGTTTTAAAAATATACTCCATACTTCTATTTCTTTTCTATTGGTTGTTGGGTATCTGGGAAATTACTGATTTATTCTTCATGGTCAAATATAGTGTGGGTTAATGCTCATAATGTACTTTTCCTCTTCTAGTCATGCTTATCATACCTTTAGGGATACATGCTTTCTAACGTTTCCTGGATTACATGTGAAACTTGTCTACCCTACAGGTGTCTTCAGGAGCAGTACTCAGTCTCATTAACCTTACTTCTATGGTATTTCCCCTCTATTTTATTGGTTATTCCTTTATTGTCATGTTTTGTGTCTTGATTCTCTGAATTTACACTGTGTCTTTCTTTCCTTCCTGCCCCCATACAGTCTGATCACAGTTTCTCTTTCCTCTACTCCTCCTTTTCCCTCCCTCCTCCTCTCTTGCCCAGATCCATTACTCCTCCATTTCCCTTCAGAAAAGATCAGACCTCTCAGGAATAGCAAGCAAGCACACAACATAGCAATCTGTAATAAGACAAGGCACAAATCCTCATATTGAAGTTGGATGAAGTAACCCAGTAGGAAGAAAAGGGTTCCAAGAGCAGGCTAAAGAGCCAGAGACAGCCCCACCCATGCCCACTGTTAGGAGTCCCCCAAAATACCAAGATACACACCATAAAATATATTCGGAGGACCTAGGGCAGACCTATGTAGGCTCTGTGATTGCTACCTCCAGTCTCTGTGAGCCCCTGGGCCCTGCTTCATTGACTCTGTGTGTCATGTGTTCCTGGTGTGTTTGACACCTCTGGCTCCTACAATTCTTCTTCCCCATCTTCTGAGGAGCTCTTCCTGAGCTCCAAGGGGAAAGACCCAATGGAGACCTCCAATTTGGGCTTTCTGCCTAATGTTCAGCTGTGGATCTATGCATCTGCTCTCATTAGCTGCCAGCAGAGTCCTCTTAGATGATGACTGGGCAAGACACTACTCTATGAGCGTAGCAGAATCTGATTTCTGTCTTTAGCTTCCCAAGTCCTAGCTAAATGCTTGGATAATTTATTTTTGGTGGTGGGTAATTTTTCTATTATAATTACTACTTTAATTGTGTCTCATAAATCCTGATTGTATAGACCTCTTGATATCATTTGATTTTAAGTGTTTTGCAATACTTTATGATTTGTTTTATAACCTAGCAGTTTTTAAATATAATGGTGTTTGTTTATACCATTGATTTTTTTTAAGAACATAACAACTTTTTATTGTGCCAGTTGGGATATTAATAGAGGGTGTTTTTTCTCCTCCCTTTGGCCCTATATTTTATTAGTAAGCCTTTAAATGGCAAATTTTCATTCATTTAGGAATTAAGTGCTGGTCCATAATAAGAATTCATATTTTGTATTAGTGTGTCAAAAGTGTCAATTATTCTTAGTTTTTTTTCTCTGGGCACACAAATATCTACAAAATTCTTTCATACTTCTCCCTTTGTGTTTGTGTTTCTAATTATTTGTTCTTTTTCTCCTTATTTTTTTATTTTGTTTATAGCACATTATTTAATTTCATTTGGAAAATTCTTATTTTTAAATAACTAACAAAATTAGCATATATTCACAGAACACCCTGCAGTCTTTTGATAAATTGCAAAATGGTTACCACAGACAAGCCTTGTCAAGGGTATCTATGTTTTCAACACTGACTTGCAGGAAAGAAAAGTACTCTCCACTTAAATTTAGGTTTTAGATAAGTAGCAGCTGATCTTTCAACATCAATATTTTCATTTTCACTTGTTGTTTGGGTATTCTAAAGCAAAATTTATCAGATTTTCAAAATTGAGCAGACATCTTGTATCTTGGTTGGTTGTTTTTTGCTAAATCTGATACTTTTTCAGTTATTGTCATGTTTTGACTAGTCAAATGCTAATCACTTATTTGGAAATGATTCCAACTCTTCAAGGAGCTGTCCACATTTTATAATTTGACCAAAAGGGAAATGTGCTTGTATAGGAGGTACTGAGTCTGGTCACTGCTTTGACTATTTGGTTAGAGTAAAGCTCACGGGATCCTACATGAGAGGGTGGGGCTGCACACGTGTGAGCTGGCCTTTTACTCTAGCCTCGAAAAAGAGCAACAGATTAGAAGGTGTTATAGAAATTGGAAGAAAGCAAGCACTCCAAAGAATGATATTGTTGCTTCTGTTACTCCTATGAACCCATC
Organism: Acomys minous; assembly: GCF_964271855.1. NCBI lineage: Eukaryota > Metazoa > Chordata > Mammalia > Rodentia > Muridae > Acomys > Acomys minous. Next base: position 34,115,659 of record NC_140483.1, read on the forward strand.
GAGTAACTTTATATAAACATGCCATCTCTCTGCGCATTAGTTTTCTCTTAAAATTTCTTTTAAATGAAGTATTTACAGAATTCCTTCCAACTTTGCACTTACATGTAAACTTTATAGCGAATTTTTTGACGTACTTAGATTTTAATAAGTAAGTGCCAAATAAGGAGTGAATAAAAATAATTCAGTTAAATTTTCATTAAAGGAGGGCTGGAGAGATGGCTCAGAGGTTAAGAGCACTGACTATTCTGCTGTTCTTCCAAAGGTCCTGAGTTCAAATCCCAGCAACCACATGGTGGCTCACAACCATCTATAATGTGCTCTAATGCCCTCTTCTGGCCTTTGAGCACTGTATACATAATAAATGAAATCTTAAAAATTTTTTTCATTAAAATAAAAAGGGACCTGTTAAAGAATTTATAAAGTGATTCTTCTGTGACAGTACCTCTTGGGCAAATCACCTGTGATTACCTGAACCAGTGGTTTTTAGCAATGACTACACATGCACATAATCACCCAGAGAACTTGGATACATACATACATACACACACATACATATTCTACATAGATATGTATATTATACATACATACATGCATTCATGTGGGCTATGTGTATGCACATGCATACATATGGGCATGCAATTCCACAAGCACCACAGGATTACTGTCCTCATGTGTCTGTATCAAGGTTATAAATCTGCATCAAAACATAAGCTCTTGGATAGGTGAGGTGTTTGAGTGCAAGCCTAACAAGCTGAGTTCAGTCCACGAATCCCATAGGTTGAAAGAGAGAAATGGCTTTTAGGAGTTGGCTTCTGGCCTCTATAAGAGCTCTGTGACATGTGCATGTCTACACACACACACACACACACACACACACACACACACACACACTTAAAAAGCCAAACCACACAAGCTTTCACAGGCCTGTCTACAGGCAGGAGGCTTGGTTACTTCTTCTACCCATCCCCACTGCTGCCTACATCCACAGAGCATCAGTAGACTCCTATCTGTGCTACCAAACAACGGCCATTCTACCACGCCTGTTCAGAGCAGTTTCATGACAAGAGTTCTGAGAAGGGAAGCAGTCTTGGCAAGGAAGGAGAACCTGAGGAACTGGGAGCTGTTCGACATAAGCATGAGAAATAAGAAACCAAGTCAAAATTGTAACTTCCATTCTGGGTTGATAGTGAATTGTTGATAGGAGAAAAGCAAATGAGATGAATGATAATACCGTCTTGAGCTACAAATTGTTAAGGATGAGGAGAGAGCCATCAATGCTGTGTTCAAATCTCTTTCCGTCCCATGAAGTATTCTTATTCCCAGGAACCTGGTTAAAATGTGCAATCTTGGTTCTACTAACAGAGGATTTGCATTTCAGGTAGGTCCTGGGAAGTTTGCATGTATGTTGCAGTTTGAAAATCACTGCTATAGAGGATGGTTAACTCAATACGGAGCAAAGTAGTTGATGCTCAAAATGATTCAAATCTCCTTCCAGTTCATCAAGTGGAAAGCTGCTGACAGGATTTTCTGCTTAATAGGACAGACAGGTTTCTGAAGAGCATAGGGATTCCTTCTCTATGCGTAACGGAAATGTATACAAAGTAATTGTCTTCAAGAAACTTGTTCAGTTGCTAGGGACATTAGCATGTGTGGAAACCTGCACTCCTTAGGGATCAAGCAAGAACAAGATGACTATGTGTTTATAATTGCCATTTCCTTAAAGAGCTAACCTCCTGCACCAGGAAGCCCCACTTCCCAGTTTATCTGTAGAGGGCACAACTTTATTTCCACTTTCCTGTTTGATTGTTACTACTCCAGAATGCGATTGATTTTTATTTGGCAATAGTTTCTTGTCCCAAGCAGGGCAACGACACAAACTCTCAGGCCCCACAAACATCAGAGGCATCTGTTGTTTCTAATGCAGAAGGGACACTTGTCCTGCTGGGCGGTGCTCTCAATCTTTACCTTGTATTTGCACTTGCTCCCCATCAGTATCTACATCCCGTAAGGACTGTTGCTATCTGTATTCCATAACACCTTTCCTCATCTGCAGGCTCCGTCTCTCATCGGATTTTCCCTGGGATTCAGTCTCTGAGATAAAACTTTACACGCAGACAGTTTACCGAGAACTACAGTTGGTGTGTAGGAGAGTGAGAGAACTAGGATTAGTCAGGAGGGGTGGCGTTTAAATAGTGTCAGAACGCTGTGCAAGCTGGCGCTGCAGAGTAGCCTCACTCGATCTTATGAAAAAGTCACTTGACACGGGCTTCCTGCCCCCGCCCCCTCCCATGCCAAGTAAGTGGCATGGCCCTGTACGTGGAGGTCACCAAAAGGGGAGAGGCTTGACTTTGTACCGAGTGCCACAGTCATGAAAGGGGTAATGAGAGACACCACAGCAGCACTCACTGCAGGTGTGGTCCTGTCCCTTCCTGCTCCTCTCTGGAAGTCTCATAAACTCTCCCAGCAGAGTTGTCGAAGACATGGCCTTGTTTATAGTGGACTTAGGGAAATGATCTAGGAAGAGTTGAGCTGGTTGTCTGAGTAGATCCTAGCCTTTCCTGCCAACTTGCTGACGCTTACGTTCTGGAAAGTCTAACCAGGAATTGTGGAAGCCATGGGAGTAATTGCATATAATGATCAGCTGGTCTGACTCTTATAGGAAAGGCAGTGTATACATTTGCAATGGCTATAGTTGTTATGGAGCCCTATGGGAATAAAGCAGGGCATCGTCTAGAGTCTGATGGACACCAAGATGAGCACGAGGCTAGACATGAGAAGAAAGAGCAACATGCTCAAAAGTCCTACCTTCACCTTGCGCCACCTTTGGAATCTGGAGACAGTCTGGGAAGCTGGCTGGCTGGAGTTTAATTGCTGAATAAACTCCCTTCCTGTATTACCTATAAACTCCAGGGGAAGAGCTTTTGTAACTTGGAGTTAGTCTCTCCCTCGACAAACCTTCTGATGACAAGATTAGTAGACTGACTCACCTGAAATCATGAACATTTAGTAATTTTTCTCCTACAAATGCGTATGCGATTTAGCCAATAGCAAACGTAATTGCAGCCTGAGTTTTGGTGGTCCTCATTAAACTACAAGTGGCTTTTAAAGATGCCTCTCTGGTCTCTAAAACTGTATGACGCTTTCGTGTTTTGGTGCTCACTTGACATCATAGGTTGAGAGGGAGTAACAAAGGTCAGTACTTTGTGGGGAGACTCTGTGATTTTTGTGCTTGTCTAAAACTAGAAATATCTCAGCCTTTCAAGTAATACAGAATGGGAAATTGGGAAAGCCACTGTCTTCCTGTGTACCATTTATCTGGGGCAAACCTTTGTTTCAATTGCACAATCAAATCTTTATGTGCCGAGGAGCTCATATTAAAAAATCTTCAGTAGGAAGAAAAGCCTGCTGACTTTGGTGAGGATTCCAACAAGGCATGTGCCCATGCTGTCCTAAGAGCAAGCATCACCTCCTGCTCTCTCCTAACCCATAGCTTCCATTTTCCATCTGGACAAGTACCAGTGAGGATGAGAAGTGTGTGTGTGTGTGTGTGTGTGTGGGAAACCAGGAGTTAACGAGAAGCACTTTAAATATAATTCTTTTTCAGTTCGTGGTATAGTTTCAGGGCCTACTATTCAGTGACCACCACAAAGGCTGACCTATACGTTGAAATGCTTGGCTTGAGTGTATGTTGCAGCACGCAGACTGGAGAGGGGCTCTACGGCTCAAATGGCTCAGCATTAGAGACGTTTTATCGCAGCCTTACTCTCTGTCAGCAGGCAGCACTTGAGGTTAAGTTTTGGAGTACATATACAGTTAGTGAATAAAAAGCAGCAGTATTGTCTCATCTGTTTCTGTCTGTCTGTCTGTCTGTCATTTTCTCTCTTCAACACCTGCCTATATCTTATCTGTCATAAACCTGTCTCAGCCTTCTCTCTGCCTTGCTTTTCCCACTCACCTCTCTCTCTCTCTCGTCATTACTGTCCATCCACCTATCTGTATATAATTTATCTATTTACCTATCTGTCATTATTACATCTTCTATATAGCTGCTGTATGATCTACCTGGTTTGTTTTCTCTTTGGTTCAATATTCTTTGCAACAAATTCTCTTGATATCCCTCTCTCTTTAAGGTGTTCTTTAGACTTTAAAATTGTGTGTATTTCTGAAAGATCTAGGCTTCGTTCTGAAATTTAGCTGTAGCTTTTCATCCTTATAAAAGTCAAGTTCAATTAGTTTTATGGAGCTCATGCATGGCATTCAATCTATGCATAATCTGTCAATAACTCAAATATCAACAGCTTCTATGGAACGCAAACATGGAGAACCAACGCACATTTTCACAAGGCAATTTATAAAATTACATAGACTATTTTTGGCCTGTAAATTTTAGAAGAACATAATTCTCTGTATACTAAAGTACTGAATACATGTGTCTAATTTTAAATTGTATTCTTTCTGCTTTTGTTCCTATTGTACAAACTGGATAAGGTGTGTGTCTTTGGAGAAGTAAGAATGGATGAACATGGAGCCCTTAATGTTCATAGATACTATCTTGTCTGCTTTTCTTTGACTTCATTCTGTCTACCTAGCATGCCTGTGATGTAAGTGATGTCTCTATTATTCAGCTATGGGAAAGATGAAGTCCAGCATCAGGCAGAAGTAGATGGTTTCTCTCTCTGTCTCTGTCTCTCCTGGTCCCCTCTCTCTTCTCTCCTCAAATCTGGGTTTCTCTTTACCTGAACTCAGGTTGATAACTCACATCCGTGGAGATGGCCCGGGTTCTGCTGTAGAGGGCAAAGAGCTGTGAGATAACGTGGCTTCTTTTTGTGCTTCTACTTGCTGCTATGAGATATATGCTCAGGTTTCACTTGAGAATCAACTTTGCCTATCTTTCCTGTGAGAGGAAATGCCCAAGTGTCAGGATAACCTGATGGAAGCTGCTCTCTCTGCGTTGTGTAAGCCAACAGTGTGCCCTTTATTAAGTCTCACTGGTGGTTTTCCTGCTTCGCTTACGGCCTGGAAGGCCTGTGGGAACCTCTCCCTACAAAGCACGGCACAGGCTCTGCCACAGGAGAGGCTGGAGGGTTCAGAGCGATTTGGTATTCACACTGCCACAGACAGTCTGTGTTGTTAGGAGGTGCAAACTGTGTTAGGAGGTTTGGGTATGGACCCTCAGGACAGAAAAGCCCACACCTACCATAAATCCTACCTCTGCTGCCTACTCTGGGATGAGTGGAAGACTGAGAGGCCTTGTGTTTTGCTCAAGCCACCACACTCTTCAGTTCTGAAGCCTTCTCTTTGGACTCTTATTTCTGGCTCAGGAAAAGAGAGCCGTCTTCCATTCTCAGGTCTCTGTTGTGGTACATGGAAAAGAAGGAGCTATGGGGAGTTCCCAGGAAGCTTTGATGGCATTTGCTGCTAGAGTCAATAGCTTTGAGCTAGACTTGGGATGTCTTTTATTTCTAGCCCCTGGCCATCCAGGGATAGAGGACTTCATTTTAGAATCTCTAACCTATGGGCCTGGATGTTTTTTGAAGTTATGAAGGAATATTTATTACTTCAAAGAAGGGAAATGAAAAGAGAGTAGGGAGACACTGTATAAAGAGAGTATGGCTGGACTTCCCCGCAAAGGTGGAAAGGACGAAGGGAGAGCTGTGTTGCTTTGACCACCGAAAATCGTAAAATCGTGTTAATTGAGCCAGTAGTGTAAATGAACCCTGTAAGCATGCTGCCAGGACTCAGGAAATCCCAGTCTGTGGACAACAAAGAATTCTTGTTAAAATGGAAAACACGTTTTACTCTTCTCCCCACTTCAGAGGAGGTCCCTACCAAACAGGCGTGTTGTGCTCTGTACTGGAACCACATCATGTTCAGAACCCAAGAAAAGGCACAGTGTTCATTCTACAGACACATATACAAGTCACCTTATACAGACTGAGATGGTTACACACACACACACACACACACACACACACACACACACACACACACACACACATAACAGTGACTATTATAGAATCTGTAGTATGCGTGCGCATATGTGCCATCAGTTAATGAAAAAAAGAGGCCATGAATTTGAAAAATAGCAAGGGAGAGTATGTGAGAATGTTTTGAGGGCAAACAGAGATGGGGGTTTGGAATTGATATAATTATACTATAATGTTAAAAATTAAAACAAATTATTTTTTTTAATGGACATCAAACTTTGTAAGTTCCTGATAATAAGAATGTAACATCCATGCAGCAGTAGGGAAATTTTGAGGCCATTTTCAATATAAATTAGAAGTGATGCTCAAGTATTTGAAGTAAAACAATAGTCCAATTGCTATATTAAATAAGTCCAATGTCGAAGACAGGTATTAAATCTGAATCCTTAGCAGTGGCTAGTGGGTGGTATTTTATCCCTGAACCTTTAATATGCAGTGGCACTAAGTGGTTTTGAGAAAGGACGCTTAGCATCTACCATCGGCCATCTATTCATCTCATCTTGATGTGGGCTATCACCTTGGGTCCTGCTTTGTTTACCATGGGATGTTTCCCATTGCAAAGAAGAACAAAGTTCTTTTAAAGAGTGACTCTAGAATGGCAGAGAGAAGATGGACACATATCTTGGTTGTCTACAGAAACAATGGCTCATACTCTATGTGCTTATACCTAGGTGGGTTTTGATAAGCCTGGCGTTGCTGTGGCAATTTTCCTTTTCTTGGCATCTGATGGCCTGGTCCCTGGGAAGCATCAGCAGTCAACAGTGACTCTCTACCTGGTTGATGTCAGAGGAAGTAACCACTCTCTTGGTAAGTTGAGAATTGTTTCTTTAGAGTCACTAGCCGCTATTCCAGTAGACACAGGGGTCAGTTGGATGTGGACCTCTGAAAGTGTTTGTGGTCTTTTGTGTGTCACAAAGCGATAGAGAGGACAGATACTGCAAGGCTCTAAGTAAATGACTGTGATGAGCAGTATTAATTACCTCATTTCTCCTCAGGAACCTATGACCTGTCGTGTCAACATAATCCACTGGTTATCAATGTGAAGCATCAGGCGGATGTCTGCCCCCACCATACCTCCTCTGCGCTGCTGAAATTTTCATCCCCGCTGGTGGGCATCTCGGCAGTGGCTCTAAGGACATCCTCCCACACCAGTTCAGCTCCCAGGAATTGTGTCTCAGAGCAGAATCATCAGGGACAGAGGTACAGAGCTCACGTTCCCCTTTTCTCCCACTCTCCTTGTGACTATAACATACTGCTTTTCTTCGGGTTCTTGGGGGATACACGGTGGTTGCTTACACATTAACTGGAAAGGTGGATTTAAGAACCAACAAAAAGTCCTGAGAATCAAAGAATAACTCATAGACGTCAAGATTAGGTTTTTTAGATATTTTTTCTTTCCTTAGCTGAGTATAGTATTTTTGTAAATATTTCACATCTTTACAAGATCTTAACATCTTTTTTACATATAAAGTTACTGACTTCAAACAAACACTGTTATATAAACTGCCAAAAATTTGAGCCAAAAACTCAATGTTCCCTAAGCAAGCTATATTTATCTACTTGTTCCCACCTGGACAGTGTATAGAGGAAATTTAAGAATTACTTGCCTAGGCGTGTCATACAATCATAGGGTCACATATGGGCATTGGGAATATATTAGCTACAAGTGCCTTTCTGTGGACATTCATGATTGTCATCATCTAAACAAATGACAGTCCCTGGATTCTTAGCAACAGCTAGAAGAAGGGTTATATACATCAGAGCACCCCTGTACTTGCTTTTGGAGGTAGGGAACATGTTAAGTAATCTGTGCTGCAATTGGGATGAACAAGTCTATCAGTAGTCTACTAGATTAGTGGAACCAAAGGAAAACAGATGCATTTCCTCAGAGAGGGAGGCAAGACCACATGCTAGGTGATCCAGAACTTAATCACAAAATCTGGGGTTCCAAGCAATGCTTCGTTATCTAGTACAGGAACCCTACCCCACACCCATGCCAGGTATACTAGAAACCTTCCTTGAGAGAGATGAAAGAGTAGAAATACTAGTAGTATATATTGCCTTTCTACTGATGAATAACAAGCCACACTAAAATGTAATGATCCAACATTTTGATATAGCATGAATCCTATGGTTGATAAATCTAGATGCATCTAAGAGATGTCCCTTAGGAAGGTGTGACTGAGCTGTTGGCCAAGGCAGCAGTTACATGGAGGTTCAAAGGAAATTGGGGTATTCAGTTTTAAGTCTGTCACTGTGGTGACTGGTAGTCATAGAAGGGCTACACCCAGTAGGAGTGAACAGTGGGCAATCTCACATAAGTATGATTACACCCAGTAGGAGTGAACAATGGGCAATCTCACATAAGTAGACTACACCCAATAGGAGTGAACAGTGGGCAAACGTAAATGCGACTCGGTTTGCTACATGTAAGACTCTCCATAAACTGAGTGTCTTAGACATGGTAGCTAATGATCCAACAGAAAAAGAGGCCCAAAGATGATGAGTACTTGAGGAATTTCCCCAGAGGGAAGTCACAATCACAATCATTTCATAACCTGACAGTGGGAGTGGCAGCCCACTACTTCTGACATATTTGATGCACCAGAAATGAGTCAACAAGTCAAACCAGTGATCAAAGAGAGGGTTTTTATAAAAACACAGATCCCTGGGGACATCTACAACACGTCTTGTTTGCAGCTTGTGTTAACTGAGCATTAACTAGATGCCAGGAATTGTGCTGTGTCAGAAAGGAGAACATCATAGCCAGACACAGTCTGGATATTGGACATTGTATCATTAGCCAGTTTACACATGGCTTCTATACTTCTTAGAAGATATCTTCAAATCCTAACACAAAATGTATAGTAGTAAAATATTATGGTCTTCCATAATAATCACCTCTTCTTCATGGATTTTCAAGTTATTTCCTATATTGTCTCTATGTCTGGCCTTAAGCCACACAGCATTTCTTTCAGGTCCTTGAATCATGTGTTCTCAATGAGTCTGTGCACATAATTATCCTACTATTTTGAATATTGCTCAGTCCTTGTCATTTCAAACTTCATCATCAGGGCGCCTCTCCTGTGAGGCTCTGTCACACTTCTTCATTGTTTCTATAGGTCAATTGTACCCAAGTGGCCAGCACACTGTGTAGTGTTTGTTCATGTTGAATTCTGGGCTCCCAGCAATGGAAGCCCTGCTCTGTATTTGTTAGGCCTAGCAGAGGGACAGACACATAGTAGGTATAAGAAACTTATGTTGCATGGTGGTTGTTTTTAATGGTCCATGGAGCAGAACTGAACAAGAAAGGCAACAAAGCAGAAATCATAGGCTCTGTAAACATGAAGGATCAGAGCTGCCCTCAGCATCATAGCCACAAAAGTTCAAGAAGGAAGTTAATTAATTGTGACCACTGCTGCTAGTTCCTCATGTATTTTCATGTGGCACTGTGAGAAAAACAAGTTTCATATGCGTGCATGCAAGCCAGTGGAAATAGGATATGATTCTCCAGTTTACACTGAGTACATCTGGAATGCATAAACATTTCCAAACCACATGTGACTGACAGGAGCCATGAAAATTGGCTTTTTCCTTCGCAGCCAACAGATCAGTACAATATAGTACATTTTTATACACAGGATACCTCATGTATTTTATCATGAAAATATTTTAAATGTGAACACTCATTCACTTATAAGACAGAAGTCTTTGGTGGCCATATTACGTCAATCATTATTGTATGTATAGATACCTCATAACCTGAAATGCTCAAAGTCTAGTTATTATGAAAGGGAGTTTTTGCTACTTCCTTTTTATGCCTTATGACCCAAATTCCATTAATACTTACATGGATAAGGGAGAGCTGACAGATGTCTGGTAATATATGTTATCCATTTTATATTTAACTATTAATGACCCTTAACTTGTCTCTCCTAAAGCATTATAACTTCTTTTAGTTTGATTGATGCATAGAATCTCAGTTGAAAGCCAAAAATCCTAAATCTGGCTCAATAGTGACATTTAGTATTTATTTCTTTGTACAAAGTAAAATCCCCCTTGCATCCATTGAAATACCAACAACACAGGAAAAAATTGAATTCATCAAAAAGAAAACCTAAGTTTAGCCCTGAGAATCTGATTTCAAAAGATGTAGTGGAGTTAAATTAAGAAACATAATTGGAAAGCAAAGTGTATGCTTGTTACATTCTTAAAGAATCAACAAGAGAGATTGGAGTTTACCTGGCCTAGCACCATTTCATCCAAGTTTTATCCCTAGAACTGTACATAACTGGCATTAGGCCTGGAATCCCAGCAGGCCTGGAATCCCAGCAGTGGGAAAGTAGAGGCAGAAGGGCCTTTAATAATTCAGTCAGATGCTCACTAAGTTCAAGGCCAACCTGGGCTACATGAGACACACACACACTCTCTCATACCTATCAATCTATCTGTCTGTCTGTCTATCTATCTATCTATCTATCTATCTATCTATCTATCTATCTATCTATCATCTATTTATCATCTATGTATCTATCTATGCATATATGATGTATATGCATATATATATAAATACACACATATATGCATATGAATTAAGAATTAATATTTGAAAGTAAGGCATATGGACCACTTTGGATTTTCTTCTAGGTGAACAGTTTTGTTTATTTAGAGTAGAGGTCAAGGTCATAGACAAAGCTGGAAGAAGACATTAAGAACTTAGGATGGGCCATGTAAGTCTGTCATACCTTCTAGTCATCCAAGATATAAAAACAAAAAGACTTCACTATAAGATTGTTTACAGGATTCCGGCTTGAAGTAAAATCTGGTGTGAGTACAATGAAGAATTAAAGTATTGGGAATGGTTTAGATAGTGCAAAGCTTTAGAAGGAAAAGAAAAAAGAAAGGAAAGACAGAAGAAAGGAAAATGCAAAGGAGTGGAGATGGAAGATTTGCTGGCTTTGATGCCACCTAGTCTCATCCACCTTAGGATGGCTGGCTGCACAGTTTCTAATGATTCTAGCTTATTCTACCTATCAGAAGCTCATAAGTCTTGAAGCTCAGCTATAACCGTCTTTGTATGGGCCATAAACAGCCAATAAGTACTCAGACCATTCTTGTCCTCACACTATTTCCAGCTCTATATACTTTAGAGAAAAGTCACAGTTAACCTGTCACATTCATGTAAATCAGATGGACGCCAACAGTCTTAGGACTGTGTCAATGACTGTGAAACAAACCCATCTTTTTGTTCATATATGGGCAATTTATCACCAATTTGCTGTCTATGTGAGTGGAGTCAAATGTCGAAGATCAGGACCTTGGAAATTCACAAGGTGAACATAGCTAGAATTTATCAATAGACAGAAATTGCTACTTCTATAGTGTGGTTTTTGTTCTTTCAGTAATGTGGGTACAGTAGAGAAATTTACTGCAACCCCTTTGACCACATATGAAGGTATATCCATAGGCTCCCCAGTGATAAACTTCTAGGGGTAAAACATGACAGCATTGAAGGTGCTGACAGTTTATCTTTCTTCATCCCTGTACTCTCCCTTCAACCTGCCTAGGTTTCTCTGTGCATGTCTGACATTAGGTGAGAAGTTAGTACAAATCTTCCAAACAACTGTGGTTCTTTCTGTTCTTCCTTGACTTTCCAGCAATGTTAGCACTCTCTAATTTGATGTTTCACAATTAGGTGTGTGGCTTATGATGAGTGTTTGGTCTTTGTTAAGCTCCTACCTCCTGCCAGACCTTTTGCTTCTTGTGCTTTTGGCTTTGAAGTCTACTTTGTCTGGAATTAAAATTTCCATTCCTGTTTTCATTTTGTTTGCATTTGTTTGATAAATATTTGTCTCTCTTTCATTTTCAACCTTTCTTTATCTTCACTGCCAATAAGCCCAGGGCTCATTGCTTCATTGTACTGTTTACAAAGACAGTAGTACCATGTCAAAGCATGCCAAAATTTTATTCTGAAAAAATCATCTACTGAACTTAAGTTTCTAGCAGCCTTTAGGATGCTATAGAATTTTTGCCTTTAGACCATTTATCCCCAGCACACAAAAGCTTCAGCCAGTGGTTCAGCACTTCTACTTGCTCTGATGCTTCTGAACTTCTCTACCTGGAGTTTTGAGCTTAGAAAATAGAGGACAGTGTTGATAAGGATGATGAGCAGAGAATAGAAATCTGGTCTACAGAAATTAGTGATCAGTCATCTGGTCTTTAGACCAGGGCTCTGCTGCTCAGCTGTATACTTAGCCCTCTTCATATCTTTCAGTAAGGAGGAAAACACAAAAGACAGATGAAATGTCTGTTTCTTTCCTTTAGTATAGTTTTTAATACAGGCCTACTCTAAGGGGAAAAAACAACCACCAACAACCAAGAAGCATATGCTTTGACTACTAATGAGGGCTGTAAATTTAGTTCTAGCTCAACCTGTAATCAGGTGGTAACTTCAGATGATTCTAGTTTTGGTTTGTGATATCAATCAGAGGTTCACATTTTTCTGTATTGTTATATTTCAGCAGGAATCTGGGACAGTATGTTATCTGGTCACATATCTGAAGGCAATGCAGATAGGTTTTATAGGAGGACATGATGACACCATGTTGGAGCAGTGTCCATAAAGGTTGCTTCATCATTTCTTACCTTTATTTTTTGACATTGTCCTTTTAGAATGGTTACCAAATCTGTTGACTCTTCTTGATATATCTATTCTCATCACTTGAATTGTAAAACCACATCTGGATTTTGTTAATATTTATCCTTTTTCAGCTAGCACCATGTTTTCTGAGCACACAGGGAAGAGGGTTCTCCTTCTGAGTTCACCGTGCCCTCTTTTCTTTGGTTGTTGTGATGTGCCTGGTCACAGGTGCCTAGGATTCCTACATACAGCATCCACTTAGGTTCTCAAAACACTGGTTTGAGTTGGTGTTTTATCATAGTGAAGGCTTGGCTTACTATGATGCCATTTCATGCCATAGAATATATATTAGTTACTTGTTTTTTGCATGACAAAACACCATGGGCAAGACAACTTAAGAAAGGAGGGGTTGATGAGACTGTGAGAGTGTATTGGGAGTATAGCAGCAAGTGGTAGTTATGGCAACAAAAGCAGGATGCTTGAATCTCACATCTTGAACCATAAGCATGAAATAAAAGAATGGTCTACAAGTGGTTTGAGTTTTAAAAGTCTTAAAGCCCATCCCCAGTGACATATTCCCTCCAACAGAGCCATCCCTCCTTAATCTCCCCAAGCAATGTCACCATAACGGGGCCAAGTGTTCAAATATATGAATCTATGTGGGACATTATCATTCAAGCCACACTGTATTCCCACTAACAAGATGCCCAGCATGGCACTGGAGCCTAGAAGAACAACCAAACTGATTCCTAAATGGAGTCTTTGTGAATCTGTCTTCCAGTGACATTACTGGTGTCATTCTGTGTCAGTTAAGGTCAAGTCAGGATGCAGTAGTTAAAACAGGGAGTTTAACATAGTAACTAACTCCTGAGGGAGAAAGAGAACTCTGGATAAATGGAACAATGATTATTTTGTGACTGGTGCCAGAGTATCCAAGGAAGGAACAAGTATTGGAAAAAGATCCTCACGCAAAGCTGAGATTTGCTTCTCATGGCAGAAGATAGATCTGAGGTACAATGGCTTTAGAGAAGCTGGCTAAAATTCTATAGGATGGGTCTGGCCACCAGTAACTCCCCTAAATTGCATGTGAGTTTTGGGGAGGGTAGCTTGTTACCAAACTGCAACCTGAGGACTTATTAAGACTTGTTGGAAAGATACCATCAAGATCCTTTTGAAATTCTGAAAGGTCACCCCTCTAACGTGTGAAAACTTAGTAGGGTCTGTGGACTGCTGTAGGGAAGCTAGCTGAGGTGTGCAGAGTACTGCTATTACTTACCGTGTGATGAGCACTTGCTGCTGTCCCACACATTGCTAACCACCGAGTGAAGTGGGATTAGAGTCAGGGTGTCATAGAGTAGAGAAGAGGTAAGTCCTTTAATCCTGCAATATGTTTTTGTGTTCTCTGATGAAGAAAATGCCATGCTATTCTATTTTCTTGTTATATATATAATATTTTATTAATTTATTCATATTACATCTCAATTATTATCGCATCCCTTATATCTCCCATTCCTCCCTCCCTTCCTCTTTCTCCCTTCTCCCCTCCCCCATGTCTGTGACTGAGGGGGACGTCTTCCCCCTGTATATTCTCATAGGGTATCAAGTCTCTTCTTGGTACCCTGCTATCCTTCCTCTGAGTGTCATCAGGCCTCCCCATCCAGGGACATGGCCAAATACGGGGCACCAGAGTTCGTGTGAAAATCAGTCCCCATTCTCCACTCAACTGTGGAGAATATCCTGTCCATTGGCTAGATCTGGGTAGGGGTTTGAAGTTTACTGCACATATTGTCCTTGGCTGGTGCCATAGTTTGAACAGGACCCCTTGTCCCAGATGCGCCTGTCATAATGTTCTTCTTGTAGGTTTCTAGGACCTCTGGATCCTTCTATTTCCTCATTCTCCCATGCTTCTCTCACCTAGAGTCCCAATAGGATGTCCTCCCCTCTGTCCCACTTTCCTAGTAAGTGAAGACTTTCATGGGACATGCCCCTTGGGCTAGTGTCCAGATATAAGTGAGTATAAACCATTTGAGTCTTTCTGCTTCTGGCTTAACTCACTCATTGTGATCATTTCTAGTTCAATCTATTTGTCCACAAATTTCAGGAATTCCTTGTTTTTAATAGCTGAGTAGTATTCCATAGTGTAAATGTGCCACAGTTTCTTTATCCATTCTTCTACTGAGGGACACTTAGGCTGTTTCCATGTTCTGGCTATTATGAATAAGGCCGCTATGAACATGGTTGAGATGCCATGCTATTCTTTCTAGCAAAAGAGACTATTCACAGTCCAGGTCTGGTACCACAAAGTAGGGCAATGAAGCCAGGGTTCACAACTGGGCATTGACACAGTAATAGTTGGCAAAGAAAGTCTCATCAAACACACACACACACACACACACACACACACACACACACACACACACACACACACAAAATCATTCTACCTTTCAAATAGGATAAAATTTCCTGTAAGTTCGTTTCTTGAGTATGATGGCCATTTTCAATGCAACCTCTAAGTAGCTTGCACTAAGTAAAAATGTGTATTTCAGTCTTTTAATGTTTTTAATGTAAGTCCAAGGCAAGTATAAAATATTAAAACTTCATTATCTTATTCAGTATTTAAACTATACATTCTGGATGAAATGGAAAACAAATAATAGATACTAACAAAATGAAATTCCCTTTATATCATCACCTGTTAAGACCAAGTATTCTAATGTAAAATTGAATCAGGTATTTATTTTTCTACTGACTATACATATGCAACCTGAGTTATTTCTTCTATGTCATGTCTACCCAGAATATAATATAAATTGTGTGTGTGTGTGTGTGTGTGTGTGTGTGTGTGTTTGTGTGTGTACACAGATCAGTGATGGATAGATTTTTAAAATTCTTTTTATTATTTTATTAAATGAAATATTGTTTTGTGTAATAGTTTGGACTGCCATGATGAATACACATATGTGTGTATGTGTATGTCTATTGCCATACTCCAATTAGAAGAATACTGTTGCTTCATTTCAGAAACTCCCTGGAAAGCTTAATGTGAATCAGTCTGTAAACTGAACTGTTTTTTTATGGTGAACTTACGTGTATATGTGTTTATTCTGGTGATATTCATGTGTATACATGTGCATGCATATAAAAAAATAGAGTATCCATCTTCCAAAATATTTCAGGTGTCACAACATGCCAAACATTATTTTTCCATTAAGAAACTGAAGTATATGTGATACAAGGACCACATATTTCAGATCAGCAAAGCTGAGACTAACATCTATGTAAGCCATTTTTAGTGTGGAAAGCTTTACTGGAAAGAATGACCAATTCTTTCTACTAATTTTCAAGAAACCTGCCACCCTCTTTCCAAGATAGATATCTAGACTATGCCTAGCTCATTTGTCTTTGAGGCCAGGATGAAGTCTCAGCCAGAACTAGGTTCATATCAGAAGACTTAACAGAGGTGATAGCAAGGTTTCATATAGTTGGCAGTTGGTTCTAGAACACACTCTCAGAAAGGGGCCTCCTTTGCTTCTGGCTGCTTCCACTTTCACTTCTTTATCACAAAGTCATCATGTGTGGCACCACACAGGGCATCTCATACTTGGCATCTGTTTTTCTTTTCTAAATCTAGTGAGACAGTTTGTCAGTCAATGTTTTGGTGAAGGTTTTGGGGAATGGTTCAGTGTGTGAGAGAGCTTACCTTGTCATCATGAGGGCCTGAGTTTGAATTTCCATCACCTATGTAAAAAGTCTGGTCTGAATTCGTGTGCCCACAACCTCAGCACTGTGGGTAGAAACACTGGAGGAGGCTCTCGAGAGCTTCTTGGACAGCCAGCATAGACAACAAGGAGAGCTTCTGGTTCACTGAAAGAATCTGTCTTAAGGTAGTTGGCAAGAGAGATAAAGGAAAACAACTAAAGTTACCTCTTCCCTGACCATGTGCACACACAGGTGTGCATACCTGAACATCACACACACACACACACACACACACACACACACACACACACACACACACACGGGGTCAGAAGACTTTCCAACCATACTGCCATAATAACAGAAGTGGCTTCTTGTTAGGTGGTTTAGAAGAAAGTCACTAGTCCCAAGAGTCCTCATGCTGAGATGCCTACACATGTATGGATCCAGAAGGCAGGAGCAACACGCAGTTAACCTGGGCTAGGCAAGTGTACTCATAGGTGCCAGAATTAAAAGTATGTTAAGTGTTGAGCATCCTGACAGAGCCACATGTAACAGCCATGCTCTTTTAACCTGTGGGACTGTCTAGGCCAGAGGGCTATGTGAGGAATTAGCATGCAGGAAGAAAAAAGTAATCATTTTGGAAGAGGGATGCATGGAAGAGTGCCTGCTGGACAAATTCCCTAGTTGCTGGTAGGGAGGTGCATGATCTAAGCATCCCGCTCATTGGGATGTTTCTCTCTGTTGTCTCTTAAGTTTATTAATGGCCCCTGTTCAGAATTTATTTACAAGCTCATTTCTCCATATCTTTCTACCTGCTCCAAAGCCACCTTCTCTATGGCTCGAAAGAAAGTGTTAACATATTCATCAAAGTGAAATTGAATTAATGGTATAGGGCATATTTTTTTTCCTGGAAAATAATGAAGTTATATAAAAATCCCAACATAGAAAAGTTTTTTGTTATTGTCTAAATTATATCTTTGTTTTTACTCTTTTCATTATGATGAATGAGAATGTTTCACACTTATGCAAAGCAATCTTTCTGAAAAGGTTAATGTAATGTGCATTGAACTAGAAAACTAATTTCAAAATGATTTAACTGTTTAAATAATTGTGCCTTCTAGAAGAGCATTGTTAATATTAAAGGATATTATTTTAGATTAGCTTTTGGTTCACAACAAAGTTGAGAGGAATGTACAAAGATCTCCAGTGTATCCCTACCCCTCACACAGTCACAATGGTCACCTTTATCCCCTGCCATCTTCAGAACAGTCCGTTTTTTTCCAACTGATGAACCCACATTGCCACAGAGCATCACTCACGTGCTATAGTTTATGTTTATTCCTTTAAAATTTTGCAATTAATAGATTGTGTGTGCATGTATGTGTGTGGGTGGGTATACATGTGTGAGTATGATACCTCTGGGTGTGCAGTATTTGTCAATGTGTGTGGGTGGTTGCATGTGCCTGTGTGCATGGTGGGAGGCCAGAGAAGAGCACTGGATAGCCTCTCCACTGTAGTCCTGTGTGGTATGTAAATCCTATTTAAGGCTGAACATTCTACAGTTTCTTGAGAAAAGACTAATGAGGGAATGATATATATTTGATTTGGTTTTATTGCCTTAGGAGCCCACTAGAGACCTCCTAGTCTATGTACACATATACTACATGAGCCCTCTTCTTTATCTTTGTGTAGTCTTGTACCTTTGCGCTATCATTTCTTGAGGTCTATAAAATAAATAATCAAGGAGATAAGGAGACAACCGCCTACTGTCAAATAACACCGTGTCCTGTTTGTACTCTCGAACTCTGGACACACAAGTACCACTCTCTCAAGTTCACTCAGCAGTTGCCCAGCCTTTTAGGATCTTTTTGGTGGCATCTCTGTGATTGTGACACAAAAGGTAGACCATTTTTGTGCTCAGTATAGCCATGGAGGTATTACTGATTGCAATAACGTAAGCCACATAAGAATTATCTACATGTCATTGTCCCCTTTTTATGGAGAAAGCATCACAAACACGGGATGGGAAGAAAAGGACACAGAAGAAGCTAAAGGAGTTTTCACAAAGACCTTGCTTCTATGACTTCAATGATACCCAGAGAATTGTTAGAGGGAGTGATTGTGTTTTCTACTTAGGAGATGTAGGGACTCAGGTGTAGAAATATTTCTTCTTGGCTAAGTAATAGTTCCTGGTAGAACAGGGCCTTAGTCATAAAGCCTCAGAGTCCTAATCCATGGCTGGCCAGCCAAAGCTGAGCTCATTACCTCCACATTCTGTTCCCACTCTAATCAGGTTCTGGTCTTAACAGGATCATTCTAACTCATCCCCTGTCATCCCGCTGCGTGCTTCATTGTTCCCTGGGACAATCTTTGCTGCTCTCTCTCTCTCTCAGATCCTATAGTCTCTCAATTACTTAGAGCCAAGATTTGAAATGCCCTTCCCACTCCACATAGATCAGAGCCCAATACTTCACTCTGTCTGCCATTTCTTTGCTCATCGACACAGAAACTGCAGATTCCCTTCCTGGTGACAGCTGCATGGCACGGAGAGTTCCCTTCCCCCCCCCCTCCCTTTGCTTGGGGGCTAAAGCTAAATTGTTTGCTTATTCCTTGGCTCTTCATCTTTTAGTTTTAGCAGAGGCTTCCCTTTTAGTGCTCCGGGGTGATGGGAAATGATCTCCTTTACTGCTGGGAAAGGCACTATAGAAATAAAATATGTATTACATTTCTACTCATTTGATTATCTTCTTCCCCAAAGCAGTTTAGCAAATTAACGTTGAATTTGTTTTTGTTTCTGCCCAGTTTCTTTTGAGCAAGGAAAGAATTATATCCGCTCAATTGTTCCCTAGATTTCTTGCCCAACTTTCTTTTCCCAGAATGATTTGCCCATAAAATAAGAGGGAAGGATGAGAACGCACGAGAGAAGAGTCTGAGTCCCCTGGACAATGAAAAGTGGCGGGGTGGGCAACAGTCTGCACTGGGAGCCACAGGGAGGCACTGGAGTCTTTTTTGGGCTGTATTTTCTAATGGGACTATATAGAAAAAAGTAACAAGCCATATGCATGATTCTCACTTGGGAGCTTCTTAGCACGCGTTTATATAGAACTATTTTTAATATCTTTTATTAAAACAGGAGATGATTCTTAGTTGGGTATGTTCTAAGGATAACTTAGGAGGCAATTTTCAATGGAAAGCTAGGATCTGAGTAACAAGTATCTGGTAGGACAGGGAGACTGAGGCTGGAGCCAAACACCAAGAAAAGCTCAATTTCAAAGCAGTGCCCTTGCAACAATGTCCGTAGTGGCTTATCATGGCGTCTGAGCATCTGCCAATAGGAAGTATTTTCAGGAAGTTCTGACAGTCTGCAAAGGTCTCTTTAAAATAGAAAACAACAATATATCAGAAGAGAGCATGTTTTATATAACATGGATTCTCCTGTGGACCTTGCTAATGCAAAATATTGACCAGCACCCTGCTGACATAGCATTCAGTGTAGGCATCTGTACACTTTACAGTAGGAGAAAGAATTTTAAAAAGTGCGAGGAAAGGGGGATGACTTGAAAATGTCACCAGTGCCCCAGCACATTACTCTGCACTAGTCTTGCTAACGTGGTTTATTTTCATGGCAGCTGTGAAAAGCTCAGAGAATAAAAGCAAGGCAATATTTCCAGAATTTAACTTCCCAGCCTGCCAAGTAGGCAGACACCGTTGACACATTTGTGCATAAGCTCTGGTTGGAATGATCCCATGGCCCTGTGTGGTTCTGTGCTCAGCATAAGCCACAGAGGTATAAGAAGTCTGAATAGTGACGTAGCAGCAAGTCTAATGTGTAGAGTTTTATAAGGGCTGCATTGTCTAGCGTCACAACATGATTTCAGGACATCCCATTCTTTCTTTCCTCCACAGGCAAGTGAATTATTAACATTGCAAGGCCCAATAGTTCTAACGAGAAAACGGAAACCACAGAAATTAATAATACAAACAAGACGTCAATAAAAGAGCAGCAGGTTATGGGATTGTTACATTGGAAGCTTCTCTTGTAGAAGCTAGAAAGTGCGGAAGTGGGAGAACAAAAGTCCTGAAGGGTTCAGCATGTGTTTACCACCCTATGGCTTGTGAGCTGAGGACCTATTCAGGGCGGTAGGCCTCCATTTGCCCCTAGCATGTACAAGGGTCATAGCCAAGCTAAGCTGCTTGGAGCTTCTTCTTGTCTGTAGCTTCATTTTTAGTAGTGACATGGTCAGTAGCCATTCCTCACTTAGTTTCACATGTGTCACAATTCCCAAGGCTCATCAGCCTGTGAATACAGCTGGATGACTGTCACTCCTCGGTTTATAGTTTAATTGCAATCCAAGGGCAACTTGTGGGCAGGGAAGGCACCAACAAAACAGCCTCTTTCAGAACTGCAGTAAATCATTCCTCATTGGGAAATGCCCCATGTGGAGAGAGCTGCAGCCTTTGGAAATTGTTAGGGCACATAGTTGGAAACCCCATGGCCACTTCAGATGGGTGCTTCTGCCTCTCTGGGCAGGTGCTGGCAAGCAGTCTCTGCTTGTTAGTCAGTAATTAGATTATTTTGACTCTTTCTTTGGTATTCTACATATTTTATAATCTACATAAAAATCATGAAGTTTGAAACTTGGTGAGACAGGGCTTTTGAAAGGGAGTGCTTTTGGCTGTGTGAGGCAAATCTGTTTCTTTTTAGAAGGACAGGGGCATTTGGATGGGGCTTCTGGTGTTACGGCCAGACATGGTAAAATCTGTGCCCAGAATTAGAAATGAATAAAATGAATTACCAAGTGTTGGGGCCACCGGAGTCTACTTCTAATCTTACAAATAGGTCACATTCTAGGAAGTGATGACTCGGCCTGGCGGGACCAGCGCACTAAATGGGGGCCCAAAGTTAGTGTGGAGACTTAAAGAAAGGATCACAGACAAACTTCACTTTCTCAGAATGCAAGGATGGGGGAGGCCTACTGAGTGTAGTAATTAGTCATTTCCCCCTCTATATTATGAGGGAATAACTAGGACTAGTACCAGGATCGCTATTTTACTCAGGGACCAAGAATTTTAAGCCCTTTCCTCTTTTCATTTGGTACGACCCTTTCTGGAGAACACTTCAGACTAGCAGAAGTTGACTGGTGAAGGCTGTTAGAAGTACGCTCTGCATTTTAACCTGGTTCCTATTCATGCAAACGAATGAAGCTACAGGTGAGAAAGACATAGGTTGTGAACTCACATGCTTTCTGAGGATGGCTGCTTTTATTACCTTTGGTTTAGCAGTTGGTAGTGGGAAGATTAATGAAGACTCCCGTCCCAACCAGTCCTTTCTATGCACCCCACTGACTGATACCAAATCCCATGCATATATCCCTTCTTAGCCCACACCCTCTTGTTTCAATAAGAATCAATAAAGCAGAGTGGAGGGGCATCTGATCCTCTATCAGTATTAGTATGCTATACTCTATTAGTATTCGACTTTAAGTGAGTTCCTGTAGAGAGTGCATTGGGATTACTGTTTAGGCAACAGCAACACATCTTGGATAAAAGCATTGCAATAGGTTATTTAACTAAAGAACTTAAAAAGTGGGACTAATACACAGGATTTCTTTTGGGCAAAAAAAAGATCATGACAAACCTTTTCTTGCATTCCCCACCACATCCTGTCTGTTTTTGCGTTTTCTGGACTCCCACCCCAATACCACCATCACCTCATCTGTGAAATTAAATACCATGCTAAAGCTGGCAGTGCCTTTGGTAGGACCTATTTCAACCCTGTTATTTTACAAACTTGCAGACAAAGAGCCAGAATGGTTAAGAGATTTATCCAAGGTCGTAGGTGTCAGCAGGGCAAACCAAGCCTGCAGCCCGGAAAGTAGTGTCTACTGAGTTCTCTGAGTTTTCTACCACTTGAGGCTCTTTCTTCAAGAATGGGAAGCAGATGCCAGACAGTTTCTCCCAACATTCATTCTAGGAAAATAGAAATGTTGTGCTCCGAATCTTCTGGATGCTTCAGTGAGGGTAGAATATTGGCTTTAGGAAAATACATGTGCTGAGATCACCCTAAATTTGAGTTTGGACAAATATTAACTAAATGCACCTTTGTTTTCTCAGCATGATATTAGGGCTGTGGGGAGCTCTGGAGGAATATCAACCCATTTCTTTTGAGTTCTATTTCCCCATCTACAGTGAGGGATTTGGGTTGATTCATCTTTCAGATGTTTTTCACTTTTAGCAAAGTCTAGTTTTTCTATAGCATATTATGTCTTCTCACAGTTAGCACACGAACATTCCTTAACCCAATATGAGAGAACCAAAGTCTCAGAACTGATTCTCAGTGACTCTTCCAAGGTGAGCCAGAGCCTCAGTAGGACATCAGACCAATGGTGTGTGGCAACCGTAGGTTGTCACAAGTTCCTCATTTATCAGGGACTGCCTCACTTTTACAGTGTGGATCAGCCTGGAAACTAGGCCAACATGCCTGCAGTGTTAAGAACAGAAAAATTAACAAGAGGTATCTGCTTTGGCATCCTATGGGGACAGCTCATGGCCAGCTTGTCAGTTGGTTCTGGCTACTCTATCTGCCGAAAATGATGTCTGTCATCTGGTCTCACCCTCAAGCTGTTTGTCACTTAACCATTGAAGAGCTTTCTTCTAAAGCCATTGTCAGAAACAGGTGTTGATCATATTTCTCTAAATCTGCTGGTGGAAGAGTGGAAGAGATCCAGACATACTGAGTGGTGTTCCCAGTTGATAGTGACAGGAAAAATCATGATTTCCCACATGCATTCACGTTGCTCCATTTCCCTGTGTTCTCTCTATAAAGCCTTAGAAATAACTTCCCAGCACATTTATTTAGCCCTTTCAAATCTTATTCAATCCTAAAGGTCAAATCAATGTAATGATAAAATTGTCTCTGAAGGAGCCATCAATTCATAAGTAGCACATGATTTATTTTCCCTCTTTGAATGTATTTAAATTTTTTGTCAGAACTGGAGAATATGTTTTTGGCCTAGCCTGTGGGTTCCATGTGATAATTTAGATTAATATATTAAAATATAATGTTTCAGCAATGAAATCTATTTCTCCTTTTGGAAGGAGTTTTGCTCTCATGTAGTCTTAGACTCTGGAATTGATTGATATTTCTGTCAGGCTATATGTATCCAGACCTTTAGTGGGCTAGGATTCACTCCTGGTGAGTAGTGCTCATGGTGGTGCATGCTTGTGATTCCAGCTGGATCTGGGGAGGAAGAAGGGTAATAAAGATGAAGTCAAATTCAGCCTAGGGAACAGAGTAAGACACTGGCTCAGAAGCCAGACAAGTGTTTGAAACTTAAAGGTGTCACCAGTTCTTGCATCACACCACTGGTAGAATAAAAATCCCTTAGGTGCTAAGAGCTGGAAAGATGCATGCCTTAAAGGGTATTTAAGTGAGTCTGCGACACAGCTACTGTTGAGAGCCTTCCTCATAGAGCAGAGGACCAATCTTTCACAGAGTCATGGAGTGGGGCTTCTCACTTCTGGGCACCATCTGCGTGTTCTGCCTCACCTGAGGAGAAACCATACAGCAGGAGACTGTTAGGACCGAATATGGAGGAATTGGGAGTTAATTCCATATATGAAAAGGAGAGCTCGGGCTTACACTGCTTTTTAGCAGGGATTCCTGACTTTAACGTCACAGTTTAAGTTCCTTCACCATGTAGTTTTTAGAATCAGAACCAAAAGAAAGAGGGCAGAGACTTCTCAGAAAATGGAGAGACAAAAAATATAATAAAGCTAGAATATGAGTGGGCGACCACATCCATGTTTTGATTTCTAAGGACCTACTGACTTGAAAGTCAATCATGAACGATTCAATCCTTTGGCTTCAAATTCTGTAAGTTACATTTGACGGATCTCAGAAGACACGCTGATGAGGTGTAGAGAGATATCTGAAAAAGCAGGTGGGAGAAAAAGGAGATGTCACCAAAGGGGAAAGACATGGCATTTTGCTGACAGCATCTGGACAAACACTGCCCCCTTGAGTTACCAGTTTAAATGATCTAATAGTATTCTGCATGTCTTTCCTCTGGTAAGGAACTCTGGTTCAGGCAGCCAACACTGCTCTTTGCTGACTTGAGAACACAGCAGGAAAGCCACCTCATGCCTAGGCCTCATGGTCTAAGCTGGCCCAGCAGGGAGGCCTAGGAGATGAGGATTTCCCTCTGACTCCATGTGTGGCCTCTAGCCAGTCTCCAAACAGCTTTAGTTTCCTTGTATTCCAACCCAAGATAAATATCTTCTCTTCCCCTCCCACCCTCACTGCATTGCAAGGCATCACTTTTGCCACCTTCATTAACCTTTTCCAGCAGTCAACAGAAGAAAGCTTTGGAGATGAACTATTTGTGTTATTAGCCCTGTCTTCATGCTACAAGAACCGAGGTCGCATTAGGAGAAAGGAGACCATAACAAGGTGCGATGATAGCGGTACACAACACAGTCACTCAGGAGGCAGTGTTTGCAGTGGAAGAGGGATGCCAAAGTGGGTTTGGGATTAGGGTGCAAGGGAGAGAAGCCCACAATTGGTACCAGATGCCATCAGAAGCTAACGACCTGACAAACACCGTCCTCATAAAACAAATTCCTTTAAAAGGAAGTAAATGGAAATATAAGCTAGTGAAAGAATTTGCAGCAGCTGCCACAAAACCATTTCTCACTCCATAAACAGGTTTAGTTTTGTGTTCTCTCTGTGTCTGTCTGTCTGTCTGTCTGTCTCTGTCTGTCAGTCTGTCTCTGTCTATCTGTCTGTCTCTGTCTGTCAGTCTGTCTCTGTCTGTCTGTATCTGTCTGTCTTTGTCTGTGTCTGTCTGCTCTGTCTCTGCCTCTGTCTCTCTCTGTCTCTCTCTCTCTCTGTCTCTCTGTGTCTCTCTTTGTGTATGTCTGTCTTTGCTTCTTCTCTGTCTGTCTGTCTGTCTGTCTCTGTCTCTCTGTCTCTGTCTCTATCTCTGTCTGTCTGTCTGTCTGTCTGTCTGTCTGTCTGTCTGTCTGTCTGTCTCTCTCTCTCTCTCTCTCTCTCTCTCTCTCTCTCTCTCTCTCTCTCTCCTCTCTAGACATGGTCTTACTTCACGACACCTTTCCCTCTTGTGCACTCCCTGTCTTGAGTTCTGCTCTGTTACCAATGCTGGCTATACTCCTGGTGCTAGAAAGATGCTTACAACAAGAGCAATACATGTGGTCCTAGCCATATCAACGGAAGGAGGCTCATGCACAGTGCTCAGTCTCTGTCCTGTCTCAGCATGTTCTGATCCTTCATAGTGATGTGGATTGACTGGACAAAGTCACCAAAAGCAGCATGTGCTCCTTCATGCAAGCTCCTTGGCAATCACTTGATGTGTAAACCAGAGTTAATGACCCTTTACTAGGCCTTCCTGCTCAGCACACACTAAAGGAGATGCAGTGGCTTGGTGATGGATAACATGCAGCATTTATGAATTTGTAGTTCTTTGGCATTATGAAGGAAGTATACTGATCTCACCCAAAGGACAGTCAAGTTTTGATTCCCTTATCCAGGTGTAAAGAGTAAAGAGTTGGAGACAGACTCATTTTTTATATTGCAGACCTTCTGATCAGCATTGGATTTGGGAAATTCACATTTACTCATTAATGATCCTCCTTTCCTCGGGTTATATTTCTCCTCTTCTTATTGGGCTGCATGGATATGATATCGTCATAGGGAATAACCATGGTATAAGACAGCAAAAAGATCCAATTCCATTATGTATCTCCACCTTTTCCACTCTCTACCTCTCAGGCATGCACAGAAGAAAGGAGACTGTCCCTGGAATAGTGTTTAAGCCCGATGCATCAGGGACGGCCATTTATCCAAGTCAAATCAAATCCACTATTTAGAGTCTACTGCTTTCTAGACCAACTCTCAATCATTGTAGGACCGATGCACATATTTGATGGCATTTCATTTTCTACATTCTTAAATTGTTCTCCAATTGTCTGATAAAGTCATTGACAACTAATACAAACCAAGGGCAAGCAGAATGCATCACTGATGATGAGTGATATCTTCTTTCTCTAGTGATTACCATCACCGACAAGGACATCAAGAGGAAGAAGAGGTGGTACAAGTCTCTCTCACTAGACTGGGTTCTTTAAAGGCACAGTCTTTGCTATACCACCAGTGCTCAGCTCAATGTCTTGCGAAGACTATGTCCTTTTGTTGTGAGACAATGTCACCACAGACCACACATGGCAACTCTCAAAGCCGAATAGAAATGTATTGCCTGTTTTGTGGCTCCATGGAGAACTTGCTTAAATCATGCAGCCCTGAG
The DNA here is from genome assembly GCF_964271855.1 of Acomys minous. NCBI lineage: Eukaryota > Metazoa > Chordata > Mammalia > Rodentia > Muridae > Acomys > Acomys minous. The sequence goes on from NC_140483.1 coordinate 34,142,307, forward strand.
CCTCACTGTTCTTTGAGTTTTAGGCTTAAAACCCATGTCCTGGTTGACACTCTGTTGTTAGCAATCTCAGCTAGTGAGAAGCAAAGCTATTGGGATCCACATACTGGCTAGACCATTCCTATAACATGGCATCAGTTCCGCTAAGATCTCTGGGCCTATTGTGCTCTGTGTTTATCAGTGAATGAGTGATTGGCACAGGACAGTTGAATCATTGTTGGATGATTTTCTCATGTGAGTGAACATATTTTCCATGTTAATAACACTGGGTAGTTTTGCTATCTGAAATAAGAACAAACTTAATTAAGCAAGCTTTTATCATGTTCACTATAGCCAAGTATATGGTGATTTAAAATTGTGAAGGAAGAAGTATTTCTCTTCAAGAACTTCATACTCCAGTTGTGAGATTAAGGACACAATTGGGTAATAATTGTCTTGTGGTTAAATGGATGAGTAAATTAATCAAGTGATTTGAGAACAAGAAAATGCATATATACCAAGATCAAATGAATTAATTATTAGAAGGGAGTTATTTTTATATTTCCACTTAGAGATTTGAAGGAAAAAATAAGTGGGTGGAGAGTTGCTTCTTGGAGAGAGAAGACCTTTTAGAAATCTCATTAAACTCAAGAAAAGTGTCAAAGTGAGAAAAATAATTTTAAAAAAGAATGAAGTCTAATAAAAAACAGATATTGAAATGGGGTTGGACCTTTGGCAGCAGGGCAGCAAAGGGGGCTAACCTGGGAACAGTATCAGTTTTGTAAGTGTGCAACCTATAAATGTTCTCCTCTGAGAGGAGGATCTGAAACACTAGGGTGTGAATAACTCACGCCATATCATGCAGGTATTAAATGGTGGATCTAGGACTGAAGTCTGGTGGGAATGCCTTAGTTAAACTCTGTGTTTCCACTGTGCTGGGTGCTACACTCTTCTTGCCTCACTCTCCATGACATTGCTGCTGCTATTATAGTCCAGGATGAATCTCCTTGAACGTTGGGGAGTTTATGTATCTCTCAGGCTGCTTATCATCCTACTGGTCCAAGAAACAATTCTCTGCTAAGGAGATATCTCTGGAAATCCCTGGAACAATGTTGGGCATGTGATAGGGGTTCAACTCATACTGTCTGGTTCCCTTAGCCTGTGCTCCTTTCAGTGGTATGTACTGGTAGCTGAGATATGTTCATGTCAACAAGTCTATGATCTCAGCCATTCAACAACTTCATACAGATACACCAGGACATCCTTATGATCAGTTATCTAAAAGGCCAATGCCTGATGAGTCCATGGACCTCCAAGTTCTCCTGGCGGCTTGTCCTGGGGCTATACCAATTGCTTGGGACCTAGAAATACTGTTGTTTAATGTTTGAGCATCATTCCTCGATGTTGTTGTTTCTGTGATTATCTAGAACATTGAGAACCCATTTCCTACTTCATCGCATCAGCATTAACTCTCCTGGAAGGCCACCAGTTAGCTGCCATGGTTTACTTTTACCATGCCTCATAGTTCTGGGACAGAACAAAGTGATGAATACCCTTTAGGCCACGAAGAAAAACTTTCTGAGGTTTAGGGGTAGTGTTCAGAGACGTATATTGCTGTTGTTTAAGCTTGTCCTATGATGCTTCTGTTTGTTTCACTTCCAGCTGTGCCCAACAACCATGTGGAGAAGAGGAAAGATGTACGCCATTGCTACTTGATCACATGGACATGGTAAATTGTACCTCCAGTGGCCCAAGTCACATGAAGTGTGCTGTCACTTGTCAGAGAGGGTTTGTGCTTCAGAGCAGCAGTGGAAAGTACTTCAGGACCTTGCAGGTGAGTCAAAAGTTGGTGATCAGAAGGAACAAGATCCTGGGGCAGGAAGCAATTTATCCTCTTCTCTCTGGTTAGACTGGGAAGAGTGGGTGTTCTTAAATCACTGAGAACAAAAAACTGAGATCTCCATGAAAGCAACAGGGAACCATGGCAGAACAACAATCCAAGGTGTTCAAACATATGAAACTCTGATTCCCCCGGGTGTTAGTTTATTCACTGTATGTTCAGGAGAGATGAATTCTTATTCAGTGTTCCCTCAACTTGTCTTCTTCACACACAAGATTCTCTCAAAGCAGACTTGCTCATAAGTCACAGAAAAAAATACATTACTGTCAACTTGCCTGAGGTTCACTGTAAGCCTTGTGCTCTCCTGATCCCCTTTCAAAACTGTTGGAGAAACATAACCAAGTTGTACTTTAAAACATTAAGTCTTCAGCCACGACAGAGGTTTTATCGTGGCACTAAATTTTCACCATTTTTATATATCCCACCCCAAATTTTACTGCACTATTTTTCAGGATTTGGGGTGGCCTGGGGTAGAATAAATTAGTGAAGAACAGAATTCAAGAGACAGATCTAGGCAAAATTGTTGTCTCCATTTTCTTTTAGGTGTACAACAGTGAAGGACAAACAAAATAAAACAATTCCATGGAGCTTGTTTTCACATTTGTAAATATTCCGAAGAGAAATGTTGAGCTTGTTGAGTTATTACAGTGGTTGATGAACATTATTTAAAAGCTTCTAGTGGAATGATAGGCATTGGACACCCTCATTAGTAAGTCTTATATTAGTAACATGAAAACTACTCCTAACTAAGTGCCTGGCTTCCCTTCTCCCCTTGCAAGAGCTTACAATGCTCAGCAAGGGAGTTTCAAGCACAATTGAACCACTGGGAGACAGGACCACATTATGAGGACGTGCAAGTATATACAAGGTACACTGCAGTTACGCTTGAGGAGTCAGAAATATGCATGATCCTGCTAGGAGATTGCTATTCAGACATTAATGGTTTGAGAAATGAAAATGTTTCCATTTTGATTTAACAGTTTGTGAACCTGTGGAAAGGTTTCACTTGCTTAGGTATGGTCAGAATTTAAAGACAGGATGGATTCGAGAAGGTTTCATGACAGCATTGGCTTTAATCTAGATCTAGAAAGATCTTTTTTATCAACTCTTCCTAACTCAGGCAAAGGTACTTCATGCTGGAAACAAAGTAGAAATAATTCAACAAGTCAGGGACTGAATACATGTGTGTCGTAGGTTGAGAAGATCCAAAAAGAAAGTCTATGTTTGTCAGGCTTTAAAGTGGGACAAATTTAAAACAAAGTGGACAATACCCACACAAGCCAGGCATTAACACAAGGAGTTTAGAGACAGTCTTTAAATGATTAGAGGCTTGCTGCAGTTTGAACCAAGCCTCCTAACTGTGCTAAGTGTGAGAGAAGCCTGGTTGAAAGGAGGATGGGGGTTCACATTTGCCAAACACATGATAGAGTAAGCAATGGCACCCTGCAGCTGACCAGCCACTGTCACCCGACGCTGGCCCCATGCAGGAAATTGTACAATCCCGCCTCGTGATCACAAGACAGTGGGGATATTTGCTTTCTGTTGACATGAGAACTGAAGCTAAATAGAAAAATGTGTCTGGCTTTGACTTGGATCCTTTTGGCTGGCAACAGGGACACACTGGGAAGCAGAAGAAAAGCACAGAGCCAACATGTAGTGTCAGGGGTGATAGGTGCCTTCAGCAGTCGGTGGACCTCTGGCTCGTGTGCCAATGTGGTCTCCTGATGGGATGACTGTAATTTTACCACAGAGACTCTTCTGTCTGCCTTTGATCTTTAGCCCCATTGCCAGATACTTGTTTTTCCAAATAAGCCATGAGTTTCACAGTCCCTAAGCCTGAGCATTTCATACCTGGCCAGATGCCTTTTTCTCCCACCTCTCTGAGCTCCTCAGAAGTCCTGATGATCTTCCAAGTTCAGTCCGCATGTTGAGGCCTTCCTTCCTCAGAGCGGCCGTTCTTCTTCCAGCCTCCTTGGGTGCTTCCTTCCACTCTCACATAACACCATATGATAGGCCTTGCCCTTCCTAGAGTTATGGCTTTCTTCTAGAATATTTCTCACTTTTCTTATTTCTAACATATTCTTTATGGTGTATTCTCTCTACTCATTATAGAAGGCTGTAAGGACTATTTTAGAGCAAATTAAAATATATTGTTAGCATCTGCCAGCTTCCTTTTTGCTTCCTTGCCTTTTTCCTTTTGCTTTCTCAGCCTCTGCTTCAGTGATTTCCTCCACTGATAGACTTTTAGCCCCTGGAAGGCGTCCTGTTTAGTGCAGGACCAGGGCCTTCTGTGTACTCCAAGCATATCATCTCATTTACAGTGTACTTTAGGCCTACCTACTGAAATAGCAAGTTTGGGAACATGGCTAGACCCACTCCCACTTACCACTTACCATTGGTTGGCTAGCAATACCATGTAGGTATTAATTCTCTTAAATACTATTTATTGTTCTTGACAGAGGTCATAATTTTAGTAGCATTATCAATGTGCTTATTAATAATGGTATCAGCAAGAAGTAGACGACATGTGACTTACTTGCATGGTAGTAAGCAATGTAGTCAACATCCATGTGTCTTAGTGTTTATATCTACAAGGGAAAGGATTTTTTTGAGTGTGGAAGTTAGAAAATGTACTGAACATAATTTTTTTATCAGTTATTAAGTTCAGTACATATGCTACGGTAGGTGTTACTTTTTATTTCTTATTTATTTTACTTTGGGCTTTTGAGAGAGGATCTCAGCCTCTAGCCCAGTCTAGTTGAATTCATGGCACCACGTTCCAAGGTAGGTTATTTGAGAGAAGTTTATAAACAGACTTGGCAAAAGGATATGGGCCAGATGTAAAGAAGTGCTGAGCAATGTGCAATAGGCCAGTGTGATAGGGCTCTGCGCTCACTTTTAATCCTGGAAGGTTGGCTCTGTGGAGCAGCAGATCGCATGGGATGTGAGAAGAGGACAGGGCAGAGAAAATAGATAGTCACAGCATGGTCAGCCTGCAGCCATCGCTTTAGGAGAGAACCGGGAGAATAAGATCCCAGCATGCCCTTCTCTCCTGTCCTCTCCAGTCTGCCCCTGGGTCCCAGAGCAGAACTTCACATACTAGTAGGAGATGTGAGATCCTGGGCCCGGAGCAGGTAGGACAGAGGCTGAAAATAGAGGGGTCAGAGCCAGGAAAGGGCAGCCTGAAGACATGGCTTGGAAGAGCAGTGGCCTAGATCTCCTAGTACAAACTGGCTTCCTCCGTCAGCATTCCCCCAAAGGTGGAGCCAAACAGGGAGTCACAGGGAAGGGCTAAGGCACACTTGACCCCTGGTACTCTTCCAAAGCCAGAAAGTGATTCTGATAGCCATTCTACGTGACTCTGACAGAAGTAAATTCTCTGTTTCTAGAAAGCGGTTTTCCTCACTTGTTCCTCTGGCCGCTGGGACAAGAATGTGAGCTGCAAGCCCCTTGACTGTGGCATCCCAGACTCGTCTTTGGTGAATTATGCAAACTTCTCATGTTTGGAGGGCACCAGCTATCTGAAACGCTGTTGCATCTCATGTGTCCCACCAGCCAAGCTCCAAGGTACTGTCTTGCCACCCAGGGACCTGACTGTGAATGCCCCCTCTTTCCCTCACTCTTGAGGGGTGTGCCTTTGTACTTTTCCCCCACCAGTATATGCTTCCAGCTTGCTGTTTTCTGATAATACTAAATCCTCTCAGATATCACCACTCTTTGCTCCTGAACATGTGCAGTGGTATCCTGGATTATGATGTAGTATTATTAGGTTAATTATGAATGAACCTTAGTCTTTTTTGTTTTTATATGTATTCTCAGAATAAAACTGGTCAGCACAATTTTCCTGATAATTTTAACACGTGAGGCACTTGTTATTAAGTTTTAATACCATGGACACACCCATGGTGTGTTTTGCTTTATTTTGTAAATAAGGAGAACACAGTTACACAACATATCCCTGAGTGTGTGACTACTTGAGATGAAGAAGTGCTGGACCAGGCTCTACCCGTCTACCACACTTTGCTCTTTAGATACATTCCTCAGCCTTCAGGGTGTCCACACCATGATTCATTGCATATGCAGCTCCTTTAGCCGTATTCAGAGATGTGGTTTAGTAGGTTGGCAGGCTAGGGATGCTAATGCCCTGGTTTATATTGGGAGAAACCAAATTATCGAGAACCACATGGTATAGTATTGGAGTTCAAAACTCTATATCCGAACCACCTAGCTCAGACCCCGAGCCTGCTTTTATAAGCGTGGGCAAACCCCATTTCCTCATCTACTGAGTAGAGCATAACCACAATCTATTTGATAGGGTTGTTTGCTGTTTGGGACTTATACACGTTCACATATGTAGAACATTTGTGCCTGGTATATAATCACCATTATATGCCAACTGTCATTATTTTAATACCACCCGTATTACTATTATTATAGGTAGGAAGGAGGCAATGGTTTGATTGCTGGCTCTTCTCCATTGAGACGAAGGGATCTTTATGTGATTCTATGGTATGTGAGGCCTCAATGAGAGCTGTAGAGTAAGAACATATAGGACGGACATTTGATGGGAGACTTTACAGACGGTGCTCAACACAGAATAACTTACAGAGAGCCAGTGTGCTCATAGAGCTTTTGTTCCTCATGCCATCACTCTGTCCATGTGCTCTCTGTTCTGAGCATCGTGTGCTTGTCTTTCCCGGAGTCAGGACTGAACCCGTGGCTGACCTGTCTTGAAGACGGACTCTGGTCTCTCCCTGAAGTCTACTGCAAGTTGGAATGTAAAGCCCCTCCAGTTATTCCCAACGCCAACTTACTCCTGCCACGCTGCCTGGAAGACAACCATGATGTGGGCACCACTTGCAGATATGAGTGCAAACCGGGCTACTACATGAAGGAGAGTACAGGAAGTCAAGGCCGGAAGTAAGTGTTCATATGTTTGGTCCCATGGTTTCCTGGCCTCACATGGTAATCCTGCTCCCTCTTGGCAAATTGCAGATCATGCCTTTCTGGGATGACCTTTGTTTATTATGCTTGTTTTTCTGTATAACTTCACTATACCTATGCATACAGATGCTCTGGTTGTGACAGACAGGACTCTATGTGTTTCCTACAAAGGCATTGGCTCCTATGAGAGATTCTTTAGTTTTGTGCAAGGTCTTTCCAGGGAGGGACTGATTTAATTGTGCCTTTTTCCTTAGAGTTGAAATGATGAGCCTTCTGAATAGCATTGAGCCCATCCGAGTCCAGCTTAATGCCAGCAAAATCTCTTTAGCGTATCTCAAATCTGAGGTTCTCAGAGATGACCCTGGCTGAACCCAAGGGTGTTTGACTACATGTGTAGTGTGTGGAAGGTTTCTTCTCTGCTGTTGCTCCTCCTCCTGAGGGTCCAGCCCATGGGAAAAGGAAGGGGGTTTAGGCTGAGAAGGCAAGTGGTGCGGAGTCACCACATGGATACCAGGAGTGAAAATAGATCTAGGGAAAACAGCTCATTTATTCCAGAAAAGACAGCAGGTTATATAGGTTTGGGTGACCAATCAGGTTCCATCACGACCTCCCTGAGCCGGCCAATGGATGCTCATCTCTGGGCACCCTTTTGCCCTACCACTTACTCAGTTCTGAGGAAGCTGCCCCAGGCTGTGAGCCACAGGCCATTCGTCAGGAATGCCCACACACTGCCTCAGTTTTCTTTTTTTGTTGTTGGTGACAATTTTTATTTGCTGTTGGCTAGGTCTAATTTCATAGAATTCTGGTTTTGCCAATATGCTTAAAATATAAATACAATATCAATTATTTTTACAGTGTATCTATTAGATTATTCAGTCAAAGGAACAGTAGACATATCATAAGGTAAGAGAGGATTTCCCACAAGTAACACAATACAGCGTGACTCCATGCATTAGAACTAGAATGGCACAGTTCTATCCAACAATAATCATAACAACAATGCTCTTCCTTGGCCACTGAACAAAGAGATACAGGCAAACATTTCATAATGGGAGCAGAAGATTATCAAATGTGTAATTTATATAACTTTAAAAATTTTTTGAAGACAGTTTTTATTTTTTAATTAAACATTTTTCATGTGCTATATTTTGATCATGAAGTATCTCCAGTGGATGCTTAATTTAGGAGGCGATGTCTTTGTCCAACTTTGGGGTTAGTTATGACATTTCCTTATTGTAACACTATGGGTTTCCCAAGGAATTAGTTTTCTTAGCCAGAAAATGAGGTGCTAATAACAACCACGTGACAGAGCTGATGAAGGGGTTTTTGTTGTTGTTGTTGTTTTGTTTTTAATGAATGGATATTAAACAAGACTTAATAGCTATTTTTAAACAGAATGCAACACCTTTATCTATCTCCACAGCCGTCTTTGTCCTTCTGCTTTTTCTTTCACGAATTTTATGTGGCAGTGTGGTAGGAGAGTGGCAGGGCAAAGTACTTGGGCATGAGATCAGGGCGGAGAGCTGACTGACAATGTAGGGCGGAGAAGAGAGAACAGAACATTTTAGCATGGGAGGGTTAAGGATAGAAAGGTGACAGCCAGTTCTCTGAGCTCACAGCTAAGCTTTATGTTGGGAAAAATCAAGCTTCCATGGGAGATTGTGGATTGTCTGCCTCCTCCCCACATTCCTGTCCCTGGGCAGCGGCACTTGAGAGCCATTTGTGGACGCAACTCTTCTGGCTGAGAATCTCGACGCTTGCATCAGAACGTCACCATCAGTTTGGTCTTAAACATTTACATTTGCAAGCACCATGCTAAGAAGAGATTAAATTATTTACCGTGCTGTGTAAACTGATTAAATCTTAGTTTACACCTGTTTATATAGCAGGCGACGGATCGGTAATCAGAAGTTTGCAAGTTGACTGTAAATCACTGTCGCTTGCCACTTGTGTTTACGCAGTGAACTACGTCCTCTTTGTTTTACTTGTGTGGAAAAAGCCCAGAGCTGGACAGATGGGGCTTTAAAATTTTTTCTTAGGACATACACTTCAGAAGAGAAGAAACAGAAAAGCAGTCTGGGAAGGCAATCCCAAGAAAACAAGTACAAGGTGATGTTAGGTAGTGCTATGAGGCAGCGAGTACATGTATCTGGCTGTAGGGGGCACATCTGGCTGTAGGGGGCACAGCTGCCTGAGGACTCGGGCAGCATCTGATTTGCACGGCAATAAGGAATCCAGTAAATGCACTTGGCTTCGCTTCTGTAGTCACAACGGCAAAGGGAGTAATCACCTCTACGTAACTGTTTGGGTTATGGAAGTTGGACAACATGCTGAAAGTATTCTATGAGTTACGATGATCAATATGTATGCTATGCTAGGTGCTCCTTCTTATTTATTATGTATTTATCTTACTTAGAGTTTCTGACCCAGAGTCTTACTCTGTAGCCCAGGATAGTTTTGAATTCAGAGCAATCCTCCTGCCACCATCTCCCATGCACGGAGCGTATAGGTGTTAGCTACCCTGACGGGGGGGGGGGGGGAGGCTCATCTCTTTTTAAAAGAAGGGAACAACTATAACACATTGCAGCTGTATTCCCTTCTCAATTTCCTGACATTTGTTGGTGCACGAGAAAGGTAGCTTGAGTGCTGGGTCTGGCTTCGGAGCTCCCAGCTGTAGCTTCATCTCATTCTGTCTGCACTGTGCCACACTCTAGCCTAACAATAAAGACAGACCCAGGCAAGCACCCCTCACAGACAGAGCCAAAAGCCCTAGGCAGTGGCACACTCCTGAAATCCTCAGCATTTGGGAAGTGGATGCTGGGTAATCAGGAGTTCAAAGCTACCCTTAGCTACATAGCAAGTGCAAGGGCAGCCTGAGCTACATTACGTTAATTCTACAACAAGGGAAGCAAAATAAAACAGAAAGCCAAACAATTTTTAAGAACCACAAATTACAACAAACAAACGAAGTTAAACACTTCAGAAAGATTAGCAGAGCCGGGCGTGGTGGCGCACGCCTTTAATCCCAGCACTCGGGAGGCAGAGGCAGGCGGATCGCTGTGAGTTCGAGGCCAGCCTGGTCTACAAAGCGAGTCCAGGACAGCCAAGGCTACACAGAGAAACCCTGTCTCAAAAAAACCAAAAAAAACAAAAAAACCCACAAACAAACAAACATAACAAAAACAGAAAGATTAGCAGGCTCCTTATTAGGGCGCCCACACCCTGTTTCCTGAAACCCCTTGTCTTTAGCTGTATTGACTCTCCTGCCGCAATTCTTCTTCTTCCTCTCTGTATCTTCTCAGTTTCCCCTGGGTTCCTTCCCTCTGTCTGATTCTCCAGTGACCACATTTTTCTCTCTCTTCTCTTCTCTTCCCCCCTCTTTCTCTCTCACTGTGATTTATTTATTTTACGTATGTGTATGTATGAGAGGCTACAGGAGTTTTATGCACCACTTGCCTGCGGTTGCCCACAGATATAGATGCCATAAGAGATTCAGATCCTCTAGAACTGGAGTTATAGTAGGGCTGTGAATCACCCACAGTGGGTGCAGGGAACCAAACCCGAGTCTTCTGTAAGAGCAGTAAGTGCTCTTAACCACTTAGCTGTCGCCCCAGTCCTATCTTTCCTTGCTTGATCTACACACTAGCCAGGGCTGAAGCTTTGGCAGCCCGTGGCCTTGATTATGATCATGCATTGATGATTCCCATACCCATACCTTCCACTATAAAATGTTCCCTTAATAGTTACAAGGGTTTTGCAAGCCAAATACCTAGGAACGCAGCCATTGGAATATCCCATCTATATCCAATATTCCTAACTATGCAATGGAGAGTCTATAACAATTCATTCCAGATCTGCCCATCTCTCTGCCTTGTGTTGCTGGCAGACTCTGAAGCCTGCCAAGTGCTCAGAAGTCTACAGTGTCCTTTGTGTTCTAGTCAGACAACCAACAGCTCTCACCAAGTGTGCTATAGAACTTTTGCCCTGTGATGTTGACAATGGCTTTATATTAAGATTTGCCTCCACTCTCAGTCAAGGCATATCTACATACCAGAATTTCTGGGCCAGTGATCCAGGCACTAGCATTTTAAAAAGTTCCCTGTGTTTATTTGATGTTCATCATGTACTAGTTCAGGAGAAACTTTGTCCCTGTAAGGACAACATCCGCCATGGAATTTTGGCAATAAGTAAGTAGAAAACAACCTATCTTATAAAACAGTCTTATATTATCCTTTTATGTGGAAGATTTTTAACATATCATTTTGTCTGTTATTAATTTTAAAGATAATAGAGAAAATATAACATCGTAACACCCTAAACCAGTAAAGATTACAAAGTTTTAGGACTCATGACCCCTTCACAGTGGATAATCCATAGACCTCTAAGCTCTTTTCATCTTCATCTGCCATTTCTTCCACATATATACCACCATTAATCACCACTCTGCTATTTCATTAACCTGACATCCAATGAAGCTAAGATAAATGTGTTTGACTTATATTTTATCAAAAGACCATGTTATAGTCTCGATTATCTTTTACTCTCATGCTTTTTATCTCATTACATGTTATCCTTATGTGTGAAGGTTAGCTTAACCTCATTAGGGGCCCTAATTAATTTGATTCTAAATTACTCTGGCCTTCTAACTTTACTTGATAGTCTTTCCTATAAATCGCTCATCACCATGCCATCCACAAGGTAGTATAAAAGTCAGATCTTCCCAAAGGAGCTGTAAATAGCCATCTTGTGTGAGTTCTTCTCATGGCATCAACCTTTCCAAGGCCCACACAAACTGTTTTAGACACAATTGAAGATCGAGTCTGTAGGCTTCATAGTGGAATTGCTTACTACTGAGTAATGAATACCTTCAATGGTGCTTGGTCCAGACTGACTTCTGGGAACAGCGTGAGAAAGGTGGAAACTATCTGTGTACTGACCTGTCTCTACATACAAAGGATAACTGCTTGATATAGCAGAGAATTAGGCAGCCTAAGTCCAGGGTATTTTTCTATTGTTTGGATGAGATAGTGATGCCTTGCTATGTGCTATGAGTGCTAAAAGTTCTGGCTTCATCTCTCCATATATTTCCCGTGGCAATAACTTATTATTAATGAAATACTAGTACAACATCTTTTGTTAGAGTAGTATATAAATTGACATATATGTGTGTATGTATGTATATACATAGAAGTCTATGAATATATATTATATATTGTATATTATAATACATAACTCAAAGTTATATATATATTGAGTGTTACTTGTGGTCATTCTGCCAATAAATGGCCTCATGACATTGAAGCCATCCTAGCATCAAAAACTCTAGGCTAATGACACTTTTGTATATGAGCAAAAAGTTTCATTTTTCTGGCCTCTTTTTGCACACTTGTATAATAAACCTTAGATAATTTCTAGTGCTAAAAGCTCATATTTTATTTCCTGTGTTGATAGAATAAGAAGTGATGAGACTTTGCTATACTATCATTGAGAAAAGTAATGGATAATTTGTTAATACAAAGATGCAATGGTTATTATAAACAAAATAACATTCCTCATTAATTTAGTAGGGCCTACTTGGGGTAGTTTTCTCACAGTAATTCCCAGAATCTGAGTGAATTAGTTTGAATGAACTGTTAAAGTTTATACTCATTGTTAGCTGGGTTTGGTCAATCATTTTTTTTTCATTTACAACTCAGTACTGGATCTAGATTGTATTTGAAAGCAGAATTCTAGGATTTTTTTTCCTTTTTAGATTTATATAAATCTGAAAAGGATTATATAGGTTTGAGAGAAGCCCAAAAGTGCTAAAGATTGACTCAAAACTACTAAAAGATGTTTCTGTAGTTAAGTTTTATCTCATGGCTCAGTAGTTAATTACAAAGAGTGTGTGGCTGGTGAGATTTAAACTCAAATGGCAACTCTGCCTGCTTATTAGCCTTTTCACTTAGACAAGTTCCTACTCTACTATTATTAGAGTAGACTGTCACTGGTGTAATTCACAAGATAGAGATAATAGGAACATTGGCAAGTGTTGTAAAGATTAAATGATTACACACACACACACACACACACCCCGAAACACAGCTGCTGGTTATATTTTCTCAGCTTGGCAATGCCATCTGTTGTCATCATTACTACCACCAGTTTCACTACCACCACTGTCACCACTGCTACCACTGACTCCGCCATTATCAACATCATTACCACCATCATCACTACTATCATTACTGATACCACCATGACAGTCTTCTTCACTAGCATCATTATTTCTATAACCTATCATCGTCATTGTCATTGCTACAACCACCTACATACTAGTTTCTTCTGACAGTAACTATTTCTGAGTAAGATACCCTGCTGGTGTGTTAAATAGGAATACTATTTTAAGAAGGAATATTCTCAAATACAGTTTTTTTAAATCACTGGCTAATCTCTTCCTTCTAGTTTCTATATCCCAGAATAACAGTCTAGAAACCAAAAATATTGGAATTGTCATTCAAGAGACAGTTCTTCAGTAGCCAGATGGGAGAAGGTACATTTCCCTATCTATGAAAGAAACACACACCAAAACCAAGTTTGTTGAACTACAAAATATATACTTCCTTTCTTTAACCAGAACCTTCTTTTTATGCTTCATACTGTCCCACTTCACTGAGGTGACATGAAAGTAGACCATGAACCAGTAAAATTAAACATAGGATAAAGTAAGGAGAAATAAAATAACAATTAGAAAGCTGGTCTGACTTCAAAGTTATCATAGACATGTAATGTCAGTCTGGCCTGGAAGAAGGGCAGGGCCTGTCATGGAGAGCCTACCTTGATTTTTATCTGACTCTCCACATCTTTCTGAACAATAGCTTGAATTTCAATGAATTTTACTCTACTATGGGATGGGATAGGAAGACTTGACTAAGAAATTGCCATGTGAAGTGAAACAACATTGAAATTATTTAAATATATTGGATTTATAATTTTAAGACAGTAATCTAACTGGTGAATAAGTCGTATGACTCAAACATTGTAAACACACATGAATAGGTTATAACCGTGTGTGTGTGTGTGTGTGTGTTATCTGTAAGTTGCCAAAGTAAGAACAACAGTGTAATCTCTATGTTCACTCATGCATCTGTAAGAAATAGAAATTTGTTTTCTTTCCATTAAGACTCTGTCTGGCTTTATAATTAGTGTTTATAGTAAATACATTCAAAGTTTATCCTTGGAATTCTCAATTCTCTTGCCATTGTAGTATCATGTGAGCCTTAAACTAATTTATTACAGCTTCTTTTGGCTTCAAAGTGACTGAGCCTCTGCTGCAAGCTTTGGCCTCTCAAATACACACCTGGGCACAGGCCAACTTCTGCTTCAGGCTTCATGGGCCTGGCAGTTGGCGCACGGGCCTTTACTTAGAACAACACTTGCTCGTCTCATAAATGTCCCTGTGACCTTCAGTCCTAAACAGTGGAGCATCTTACTGTAAAAATTAAGTATAAACAATGCTTACTTTTAACAGATAAAGCCGTCAGACTTTCGGCAACACGCAACCTCTTACCCCAGCGTTGTTTCTCATCTGCCTTTGGCTTGTCCTCACTGTGTTCTGGCCTCTCTTGATTCTTACTTTAGCTGGGTGGATGATCGTTCTGGTAGTGACCTTGCCTTGTTCTTTAACAATGGGGTCAGGGCAGGCCAGACTGATTCATGAATGGTCCCCAGGGGATTCTGGGTGGGACAGTAATATGAAGAATTAAGTATGGCCAGAATACTGAGTGCAGTGTTAACATCCCACACATATGCACACACTTAGGTCATCAGTACTTGCTAATCTAGTCAGCCACTTAGTGAGCAGATACTATTCATCATGTTACATGGTTTCTTATAATAATATGAGCAATGTTTGATCATCTCCATTTTTTTTTCAAATAGGAAAACCAAGAGCAAGAGCAGTAAAGTAATTTGTTTCAAGTCAGAGGCTTATTTGGAGCCAAAGATGCAATTTTAACAATAGTCATCTGATTCCATAGCCTCTGTTTTGAGCCAATGTGTTGTACTCACTGATAATGATCATCCAGTGTAGGCACTAACTATGTCCTGAAGGTCACTGTGACTGTAATGTCCACCACTTGCTTTCTACATGGGAAAGTCTGACATGGAAAGGGTTGACTAGCATCTCTCTTCTTACCCATATCAAGGCATGATACACCAGCGGAATGGTATGTGTAGGCTTGTTTGTGCACTTTCCAATCCACAGATGCCTGTGGCTTCCCAGATGCTTTTATCACGCATGAGTGGACCCAGATTTAATTGTTGCTATGGCTTCTAGACAAGGGATTATAGAAAGCCCTTTGCTCTCTGCAGGAGCAACAGTGGCAGAAAGTGGCTCATTAGGTTTAGCCCCAGACAATGGTGTGGCATAGACTGAAAGCACCCATGGGTCATTACTGTTAGCCTATCTGTAGTGGGACTGATAGACCTGTGGGAAGCAAAGCTATAAAGATGTGCGGGGGGGACAGGGAGACTGAATACATTTTTCTAGCGAAATTTTAGAAGATGAAAAAATAATGTGTAGCAAATGAGGTAAAATGTCCTCTAAAGTGAGTAGATAACATTTTTAAATCTTTATCGAAAGAAATTTTGTCTTCTTAGACTCACTTCAGGCTCTCCTAATTAGTTGACCTCTTCCTACTACAAGAGGAAAGATGTTTATTTATATCTATGTGTACACACACACACACACACACACACACACACACACACACACACACACACACATAACACATCACACCTCTGAATGGAAACTGTTCAGACCCTATAATGCTACCTATATATGTTTCAGGACTGACCATTTGGCACTGGGCACCTAACTGATGTGTTCTTCCCTGGGAAAGAACCTTTCACACTCCCAGTCTTCCTCCATTTCCCACAGGTCTTTGTGTAGGGTCGAGACCTGATGGGTCCTCTCCATCCAGTTTGGCATTTTCATTGATCTTGGGTTTTTTTTCCCCACCCAGTTTTAGCAGTCACGTTGGTGAGATTTTGTGGATATAGCTTCTGATGTTACTGGGAGACATGTTCTCATAGAAAATCCTCTGATCTTCTAGCTCCTATAATCTTCTCATCCCCTTTTCTGCCGTGTTCCCCAAGGCTTAAGTGTGGGACACTGGGCTCTACAGTTCTCTCCCTCCTCTCTCTCTCTCCCTCTCCCCCTCTCTCCCTCTTCCCTGTCTCTCTTCCTGCAGACCACAATATAAAGGTCACAAACAATGCTTTGATGCCAGTCTACATGCTAACATGTTCTCTACCATGATAATAATAGACTAAGCCTCTGAAACTGTAAGCAAGTGTCTAATTAAAGGCTTCCCTTTGTAAGAGTTGCTTTGGCTATGGTGTCTCTTCACAGCAGTAGAACACTGAATAAGATAAGGCTCCTGTAATTTAGTATACTGGCATTATTACCATACTTATATTTGTCTTCCAAGCTGTGGGACATAATGTAGCAAATATGTACATATGTGCATGTATATGTACATGTCTGTGTGTGTCTGTGTGTCTGTGTGTGTGCATGTGTGTGTTAAAACTGTCCAATGGATGTGGAAGCAGAAATGTCGTTAGATGCTGCAAAATGGTAAAGGCCAGAGGTTAGCACTAAATGTGTTTCAGGTCTAGTTCCTCCTTGCCTTTCCGTGTGGTTTCCAGTCTTCAAACATTGCACCAATGGGAATGGGTATTAAGAATCTGAATAACTGTAATAATTCCGTGCATTTAAGTTTAAATCACATGAAACATCTCAGGTTTTGGGAAGTAACCCAAGTGAATTCTATATGAAAAATTCCATCAGATGTAGCAAAGGATGAGCCAGAAACATAAGAAAAGAGATTAAGTAAGTCCTGTTGAACTTAAAAGGTAGAAATGCTGTGGGTGATGGAGTGAAAAGGGATGAAGAAGGAACTACAAGTCTGAGGAGGTCAGGGCTAGGGAGAGGGCACTTATGTACATCCCAGCCTGGGTACCTAAGCTATTACAGAGTGTGCAAAGATAGAGGCATGGAGCCTGGCATTGACCCGGAATAAACAGTCTACACACATCTAGGCGTAAGCAGGCTCTTCATGTTGACAGAGGCTCCACTTTACCTGGGAGTATTTTATAAGGGACACTTTTGTTTGTTTGTTCCTCAGAGAAGACACGCTTACCAAAGCCAATATATCTAAGAGGGTTGTACTGCTGATTATATTTCTTGTCTGGGACAGGACATCTGGAAGTCTGATGTTACACAGTGTGGGGCAGCTATGATTGGCTGATGGCTAGTCACAACTGAAGTCTGCCTGCTCTCTTTTTTGATATTGGCTTAAGAAGCCATGTCTGCAGTTTGTTAAAGTAAAAACTGGCATGGAGGTTGGAAGTGCTGATGGTTGTCTTTGGGGTGGGGTGGAGGAAAGCTGTATCTTCTGAGGTAGCCCAGATCTTCCCTTCTTCAACTTTAAACTACACGGGGACAACATGGAGAACTTCAAACTAGATTGTTCCTGAGTCAGCCTGAGGTGTATTCTTGGATTCATTACTAACTAGCTCTCAGACTCTAATCCTAATAGTGCAATTCTAGGTACCATACTGTGGGAAGTGAGGACGCATGTAATTCAGCTCAGAAACTGAGCATGTGTCATAAAAAACTTAAGGAATTAATACATCAGATTATTTCTCTGTATAAAAGCAACAATATGATTGCCTCCCCTTCCTGCTTCCCCTTACATTTTGTATTTAGCATAGGACGACAGCAGCAAATGTGCAAGTAAAGAATTAATTCCTTTTCTGCTCCTTTGTAGCACTATAGGTACTTCCATACTGTGATATGGGCATTAGTGTCAAGTCATCACACTACATTCACACTACATACATTGTGATGACACCAAGTAACTTATTAGACTGTCGAATAGTGTCTCAGCTATAATGTAAACATTCACATGTCCACTGAACAAAATACTATTGATGCCTAATATGAACCAGACATAATGCTAGTTACTGAAAATATGGTACTAAGGCCCAGGCAAGAGTAAACACGCATAACAGAGCAAGTATAATAATAAGCAAATAGAAAACAAATAACAAAATAATTACAGAGCATGTAACCTGTGGAGGCGACAATGATGCTGTCTGTTAAGAATATATAATGGTGACAGAGGGTTGTTTTGGTGATAAGAAAGTGTTCTTAGCTAGGAAGAGAGAGAAGGGCCCAATTAAGAGAATAGCACTTCAATCAGGAAGATGCCACCCGAGTCTCGGTGGCAGGAAAGATCTTGTGCTGCACCTGCAATTCTCACCCCAGAGTACGTGAAGACCACTTAAAAACATGACTGTGGTGGTGAATGGTATAGAAGAAAATGGAGTTGTGTAATGTAGGATCTTGTGGGCTAATATGAAGAATTTGGGCTTTAATTAATTAAATATTTTGTTTTGCTACCAGAAACAAATTAAATGCTCTACAAAGGAAATGTTACAATGTGATTTATTCACGATTTTTAAAAAATTTCCTCTAATTGGTACTTGCTGGCTGGGTATGAAAAAGGGTACAGAAGAGTAGACATTTACCTGGAAAGCAAGAGAATGTCTTTGTCAAAGTAAATCTATGGCTCCAAAGATGCTGAGACCCTGGGACAAATTCCAGGGATACCTGCAAGGAGGAACTCACAGGGCATACTGATGGATTATGTGAGACCAGATGGGGTTGGGGGGAAATGTAAGATTGAGAGAGTGTAATCAGCAGTGTCTCCTGTGTTTCAAGTTGGAGCAATGAGGTAGATGGTGATGTCATTCACTGTGCTGAGGATGTCTGAGGGGGAGTACATGCAGAGAGGTAGAACCCACTAAGGAATAATAGTCCACACCATGTAGGTGAGATTTGAAGGTAACCTTATATTGATAAGTATTCTTCTACACCAAGACTAGTTCTTCATTCTTCAGCATCTTTATCCATAAATGCTATTATTCATGAGAGACTCCCCACTGTAGACACCAGATGCCCTTGATTGGCAAAGACATGATAATTCTCTTGGACCCAGAAACCATACTCTTATTTTTCTCCGAGGGAACATAAATATGACTTTTGAAAAGTCTTCAGCAGTGATAGAAAAATGGGGTAGACTCATGTTTGCCTTGAGCAACATCAATCAAACGTGAAGCCAAGTTTTGATTACAAGATCTTTCTTTCTGGCAGGAGTGTTAGGAGGAGAAAAGGCACAGCTGGGTTTTCAACAGTAGGTGGGTACCATGAGCTCTGGAAATTGGAAAAAGGCACCTTTCAACTTGGAAATTGTGGTGATTTGTCTGGAGGAGTTAGAAAGAAAATAAATACAAACCTTAGCCTAACCCCAGATCCTCATGATGCCATTTACAAAGTAGGGAATTAGAGAGCAAGCTCACCCGGCTCACAACCCTTGCCAAAAAGCTGGATGCTCAGCACAGCCCAGAAGGAATGGCTGCAGGCTTGTTAGGTGAATGCTTTTATTCTCTTTTTCTTGTAATTATGGCTTACTTTTAGCATAGGAAGGAGAAGAAATTGTAGGAGTTTGCCAGCCTCATTGCTTACAAAAACTATGGACAGATTAAAAAATATATACCATGCAGATGCTGAGATCAAGTTCTATGATAGAATAATTGCTTAACATACAAAAGGCTTTGGGTTTTATCCCAAAAACTGCAGGAATCAAAGGGATGGAGGCAAAGAGGGAAAGTAGGGACAGAAGGACGATAGAGTCTTAGGCCAATCCCGAGAGATTTGGTTCAGTATGCCTGATAATCTAGATTTTCGAAATAACTCCTCCTTGACTCTGGTAAGGTTACAGATTTCACTGGAAACCCATTTGTCTAATGTTTGGGGTGTTGAATGCTTCAGACTCTACTCTGGCTGTAGCTGGGTGACTTGGAAAAGTCACCTACTTGGTCACTAGTATTAGTTTCCTATAGAAGGCAACACTTTTAACTTCCCTTACCCCAGTGGGATGAAGAAAATACAGAGAGTGGGGTAGATTTGAGTAGAATGTGTTACACAAAAGGCAATGGAATGGAATTTGAAAGAAGTCTTGTACTCTGTCTTGGGGAGGATCTGTCTGTATGGATTGGTTCACTGCCCACTGCTATCATGCCTTGAAATGTGGATCCCTTCACACTGTGGCTTCAAAGAGTCTCTTGGCTCCAGATTTACACATACTGTCTGAAAGAAGCAGGCTGTTAGGAATAAAACCCATTTTTTGTTTTCATGAATTGTCCTATAATAGTGACACCACCAAATCAGGAGAAATGAACAGGCAGCTATCACAAGGGGGAGCTCAAGATCACGCCACCAACGTGTCTTGGTTTTAAGAGTTGCAGTAAGAGTAACAGTAGCCCAAATGGCTTAAACAACTGACTGGCACCCATTCCTCACAGTTCTCGATGGCAGCATTGGTCCATCTCTTCTCTGAGAACACTCTTTCTTGTTTGCAAATGTTCTTGTTGCCATATTCTCATATGGAAGAGTGTAGACAAGGTAGGCAAGCTTTTGTGCCCACTTCATTTCAGGGCTCTAGTGCCATGATGAGGGTGCCATCTTAACACCTGATTACTCCTCCATTGCCTCCCTCCTAATGGAATGACACTGAGGATTAAGGTTTTGCCACAAACTGGGGAGTTGCCAAAGGGACAATCATCTTGTCTATAATAGTAACTGAATAAAGCAAAGTAGGTGGGATGTTTTAGGCTCCAGTTCCTCTCAGAGATGCCTGAAAAAGAAACCAAGTTTCTTGGAGCTAGAAATAATCCAAGGCACTCTGATTTTCTAATATAATCATTGTGTCTTTGGAATGCAAGAAAATAGCCAGAAAGGTCCCATGGCCCACAGGATCCATACCAGGACTCTGAAGACCAGGGCCATTAACTGTCACTCTACAGGTAGGCGTGGTCAGCAGATTCAAGCACCCCAACTACCAGGCCATGAGGAACTGGCTGGATGCTTTGGAAGCAGTCTGGGGGTGAGGCCTAAACATTGTCATCTGATGGCAAGGTACAGCTGCTGAAAAATAAGCAAAGACCCAGGAGAGGGCTATTGTAATGGTTAATCTCTGTGCTCTACGTTATTACATGAAGAACTACCTAGCACATTAGTGAGGCGCAGCTTTGCACACATCTGCAAGTGTTTCTAGAGAACTTTAGTTGATGAAAAAAGTACTGGGGGAAAGACACTCCCCAAATGTGATTGGCACCATCCCGTGGTATGGAGTCAGGACTGAATAAAAAGAAGAAAAGGAGAAAGCCAGCTGAACGCCAGCATTTTCCTTTCTCTGCTTCCTGATCTTGGGCAATGTGGTCAAACATCCTCCTGCTGCCATGGACAGTGTTTGTCACATGTCCTTGCCTGTTCTGCCACCACAGACTGCATTCCTCTCATCTGCAGGCAGACTCTTCCTCCTCTTTTGACATTACTTTTCCTCAGGTGCTTGGCGAGAAAGGAACGAACGCAGTCATGTAAAACCATCTATTCTCCAAAGGAACAGAAACCACATGACAGAGGAGACTCCATGAAGCTTGGAGAAGTGTAGGGATTCTTACAAAAGAACCAAATTGCCTAGGAAATAGGAGTGCCTCCCCTAATACATGCCCAGCCCGGGGACCTCAGTCTCAACTGTGCTGCTTCTCTTTCTACCACACGTCAGTCCTCTTCTTCTTCGTGTTGATGCTGGTTTGCAGCACAGGTCCTGTCACACTGTGTGGGTACAACCCCAAACACCCAAACTCCCTCCTGCCAATCCAAGTTTATTCTGTCTAGTCTCACCTCTGAGGTTATTAAATTGGCAAGGAAACGCATGAACTCGACATTCTTGAATCATTCCTCACTCTGGGCAAGGAGAGGGAAGACTTGTTTCCATGGTTGAACTATTTCAACCAATTCAGAGAAAAATACCACATGAAGTAAAAATATCATTCTGGCCAAGCCCGGGTTTTCCTTTGTAACCACACTGACATACAAGGATTGATTGTCCAACCTTGCTTCCTTCTTGGTGTCAGTGGTATTGCTGGCTCTTTGCATTTGAGAAATGCCAGTTCGCCGGAGATGTGGGAAGGGTCTCAACTGTGGGAGGTGGGAGAAAGAAGGGACTTCCCTGGAGGATTCTAACTCCACAGGGCAACAAAAAAGTAAAAAAAAAAAAAGACACCCAACTAGACTTTAAGAGGGTATAAATAGGAGTCTCATTACAGTAAAGTAAGCTGCAAACCTTTTGCTAGAAAACAATTTTGGAAGCCATTTTTAAGTATCACCATTGTTGTGGGAAAGAATTCACATACTAAATACTACCGTGGCACACTCTCATTTGCATACAGGTCTACCATGAACACAGCTAATGTATGCTCCTAAAATCCTTGTGTAACACACCACCTTCTAAGGAGATATCACTAAAGCACGTTGTTCAAATTGTTTGAAAGCAAATGCGTTTGCAGTGTAAGGTCTTGGGAAAGGAAGTTAGCATCACAGTGCATTTCTTTATCTGTAAAGTGGGCCTAAAACGAGAGGTTTTTTTTCTGAGGGTTACGCCGAGTTGGTAGATTTGTCTTGCAGTGTATCTGATGGTCTTCATTGCAATTCAGTGATTTAAAAATCAAGCAGTTATTTAGCTCCTAGAGTAGGATTCCTAAAAATTGACAACAAGAAAATGACACAGCCGCTACCTTCTGTGAGTTTCCAACCCAGTGGGGGGAAACTGATTTTTACATTCATGTAACAGAACGATCCTTGTTTCTCTGATAAAAATGAAAGAATATTGTGAGCACACAGAAGGCACTGCACGATTGTTAGTTAACAGAATATATGGAATGGGTGCATATCTTAATGTCAACATGAGCTTATGACACTAGAAAATGTCATTTTCATGTTCTCGGTATGTGGCACAAGGGTATAATCCTAGTAAGTGTTGGTAAGAGGACTCAGGAGTTCAGTGTCACCCTTATCTACTCAGAGGCCAGCTTGGATTACAAAAGACCCTGTCTCAAAACACAAAAATGCATGTATGCACATACATGTGTCTCTGTCTCTCTGTCTCTCTGTCTCTCTGTCTCTCTGTCTCTGTCTCTGTCTCTGTCTGTCTGTCTGTCTGTCTGTCTGTCTGTCTGTCTCTCTCTCTCTCTCTCTCTCTCTCTCTCTCTCTCTCACAGAAAGAAAGCAGATGCCAATTTAAAGCCACCATCTATGTGATGGAGAGAGCCAGTGACCAAAAGATTATTTCTATTTTGAATTACAAGCTTATCTGTAACCACAAGTTTTGTGAATCAGAAGTAGATATGTTAAAATAGCCAAACTGGAAAGCACCTTCCCATTGCTGTGAGTCAGAGGGGAGTGGAATGGAATTTGCAGCAACAGGAACCCCAGTGCTTTTGATTCCCATCCATCTGAAACAAGTCTCTGGTCAGGGGCCATGTCTGGGCCTGAGGTGGAGGGGCAGATCTTCCAGGAGAGCGTTGAGGCGTGCCTGCTGAAGGATCTGGGAAAAGGCATGAGCCTACTCCAGGGAAAAATGAACATGTAAACAAACAAAGCAGAGATAGTGAAGAGTGGAGAAATTGTCTCTTGATGGTCAGGAAAGCCTCTGTTTCAGAACAATACATTGCCAAACTCTTTCTCCTCAAAGAAGCAACGAGTGCTAACAATTTCATCAAACACATCACCACAGAATGGGAGATCTCCAGATTATATCTGACTTGTCCCCTGAGTGTGTGACAACTCTGCTGTACTATGAAGCATATGGTATCTTCCAGTGTGCATAGACATGAAACTTTGCCCATAAACAGTCTAGGTACTGTGCTATTTATCAATGCTCTTAGGAGTAGCCAGTCAAATATACAAGACCTCCTACCACTGCTAATCCACAAACACCACTAGTTTCAACTTCATGACCCACAATGGGACATTTAGCTATATAGAGCCAATTGTCCTACTTTTCTTATTCCGTGTGTGTGTGTGTATGTGTGTATGTGTTGTCTCATACATATGACATGACATGTATGGGGGTCAAAGAACAATGTTGATAATCAGCTCTCTCTTTTGAGCATATAGGTTGCAGTATTCAACTGAGGTCATCAAGTTTGGTACCTTGACCCACTGAGCCATGTCACTGGCCTTTGCTAATTGTTGTCACTTATTTCTAAGGGCTCGGTCTTTTCTTAATGGGCTGCTTGTTTTCATATCTTATTAGCAAATTCCTAAAGATACAATGCTTGGATGATGGAACCTGGGAACAAGGGAGCTGCGTCCCGGTGGTTTGTGAGCCTCCTCCTCCTGTTTTTGAAGGCATGTACGAATGTACTGACGGCTTCAAGCTGGGCAGCCAGTGTGTACTCAACTGTAACCAGGAAAAGGAAAGGGTAAGGCAGACTCTATGAATTTCATTTGCATGAGACTGTGCTCTCCTCTATATGACCATGGTCAGGACATGACTACTAAGAAGTGAGTTGAAAAACCCAGTAGGCAGGTCCTCATGCAGCTAGGCTCTAATGAGATTCATTTATGTCATTCCATAGAGAGTTCCTAATAGTGTTAGTGTTTTGGAGCATTCCCTTCCAAATTCAGAGTTTTCTTTGAGATAAGGGGAAGAAACCAATGAGTAGGGCACCAGGGTTCATTTCAAACTATTCAAGGATCCTGATTTGGTAAAGCAGTCAACACTCAAGCATGTACTGACCTAACATGGGTAGGAATGCAGGAGTTGTGATTTTTTTTTTTTGTAGTAGAACAAAGTTCCAAACAAAAACATGGATTGTTGAGCAAGGCATATTGAAGTGCTGTTGAACTATTACCCTCCAAAGGATGCTGGCCCAAGTCTGAACTAAAATCCACAGCCTTATCATGATTGTATGACTAAAGCTCAGTTTTGTTTTAGATGCTTTTCAAGTACCACACACACATACATGAGACAGGAAGTCAAGTAGACTTTGGAGGCAAAAATCAATGGCCTTCCCTTGATATGTCCTTAACTTAGTATCCAGGACTTCAAGATACACACTGCAGAACAGATATGAAATGAATGGACCACAAAATCAGATCCAATGTCATCAGACATGCCGGTGTGGACCAACTGGCTAGGATAGGATGGAGTTCACCGGGCAAAGGCAGAGTTAATGGTGGGTCTGTACTTCCTCTCTGCGGTTTATGGTTTTTAATGTCCTCTGTGTTCCATCCACGTAGAGTATACTTTGATTGTTTGGGGGAGGGGCACAGGATGAGTCAAGAGTTATACCAGGCAGCAGACATGAGGAGAAAGGGAATAGACTTCACACAGGATTAAAAGCAGCAAGAATGTGTGCATTTTAGTAGAAAGACAAAAACATACCTTTAGGAAAATTATTAATTACTTTCACTACACAGAAATCACCTTGAAAAAAATCTCAGTGTTTTCCACAAGCAACATTTGTGTGATTATATACACACATCAGGGCAAAACAACATCATATGGGGAGAAATTTTTTCCAAATCACATCAAGCACACAGCTCTGGTCAGTAGTTTCTTATATCCTAATAGCTGAAGGAGAAGATGATGGTGGTAAGTTTCATGAATGGAAAATATTGTTTATGATTTTTTCACATGGAAGCAGCAAGAAGTTGTCTTCAGATTCCCATTTGCTCCTTCCTCCTCCCTTTCTTCCTGTATTCCTTCCTTCCTTTTCTTTTCTTCTTTCTCTTACTTCTTTTGTCCTTTTTAACTCTGCTTTTTGTTCTAATCATTGTTTAGCCCACGTTCCAGAAATGAGAGTCATTTAGTCAGAGCACTTTCCCCCTCTCACAACGAAATTAACACAATAACAAGAGCGGTGCTCTTTGTCTGCCATGTTCTAGGTTCCCATCCTTTGCACTGAGGAGGGGCTGTGGTCCCAGGAGTTCAAGTTGTGTGAAAACCTGCAAGGGGAATGCCCGCCACTCACTTCGGAGCTCAATTCTGTGGAGTACCAATGTGAACAGGGATACGGGATCGGTAAGCGTGGGCCTCTGCTCATGTCAGCCACTTAGCTTTGGGACTGAGAGTGCATTCTTCTGTGGCTGGGTGTGTAGCTCTGAAAGGAGAGATAAGAATGAACAGCCGTGCCCCAGTGATGCTGGGCTCCTGTATTACCTCCGTTGTTGCAGAAAGGATGGCCTGAGACAGCACTCACTCCTGTGAGTTTTCAGTCTTTCTGTACAGAGGACAGCGTTCTAGAGCAGGTGGGCAGGCGCTTACTCAAGTAATTGCAGTTAAAATTGTTTGCAATCTGAGCTGACTTAGAGTAAGGTTAATTCAACTTTACCCAAACTGACCCTATGCACTGAAGAAAAGAGTTGTAACTTGTGGGAAACCGTATGAAATTGTGCCGAAATTCTGAGTTACACAGACCTGAAAATTTCTTAGGGCAGTCTAACCCACATGATGTAAATGTGAACAGTATGAGTTAATTGGAAAACTCAGTGATTTTTGAATTGATTCTTCACTGTGTTCCAAATATCTGTGCCATGATGTCTTGAGCTCAGGCTGGGATTATCAGCAAGCTCAGATGTCTCTTCAATGGTATTTCATGAACATTCTCACCCTCAAAACTGCTGATTTCTACATAAAATATTATACATATATTTTGGCTCTTAAAAGTGATGGAGCTTAAAAACATTATTTATCTAAAAATATGGACAATGAAATTTTAAAAGAAAGTTAGAGATTATATAATTTGTAGATGAGGGAATAGAGGACCCCAAGAATTTACTCAAATAGGTTTCTTGGTTCTTCATGTAACGCTATTCAGTGTGCCAACTGAGAGGATAGGATAGCCCAGTGGAAACTTAGTAATCTCTGCACCCCTCCCCCTGCTCCTGCCCCAGCTCTTTAAGCTCCAAGGTAACAGTTGCTGGGAAATCAGAATAATATTAAATATATTTAAAGGGCTAGCCGGTATCATGATTTGAGGATGTGGGGGTCTGGTAAGCAAGGAATTGATCTTTTCATTGTTGAATGACTCAGTGTTACATCAATTCCTAAGGAGAGGATGTACTACCAGGCAGAGGAGGTGGCACTTTCCAAAGGCAAAGAGTTAACTTGCCACACTGGCTCTTGCCCAGCTCACATAACAGTATTCCTACAGGTGCAAAGGAGGTAGATGTCAGCCCTGTCTATAACTACCATGATGCTATGGACTGTAATGTAGAATGCAAGCGCTGAAAAAGACTGGAAAATTCATGTCTCTGCTACACATTTCCGTTCCTTTAGGTGCAGTGTGTTCCCCACTGTGTGTAATCCCTCCTAGCGACCCTGTGATACTACCAGAGAATGTGACTACTGACACTCTGGAGCACTGGATGGAACCTGTCAGAGTCCAGGTGAGGAAAGAGGCAGTTTTGTGTGTTGTGGACGTTAAGGCTGCTGACCAATACCCAACTGCAGGACATTCCCTGGGAGAGCTTAGAGGCTCTCCAAATATCCTGGTATCAAACAGCCACCTGGATGACTCCCATGGTCAGAGATAAACTATCAAGTAAGAAAAGGAGAAAAGTGGTTGAGGAAATTTAGAAAAGGGCCATTTAAAGGGTAAGATAGAAAGAAGGCCCAGAGACATAAACAGCGGGGAAGAAAATAATGAGAACAAGACAGGAAACAATAAGGTAAACTGAGGGAATATGTAAAAATAGGAGGAGGAAAGAGAAAAGCTAGATTAGAAAAGGTCCAAGTAAACTGCACATGGGGAGAAGGAGGGAGGCAGACAGGTGAGAACAGGATTTACGTTGCCATGCTTCCCCCTCTTTCTGAACCCTCAACCCCGACCCCAGGTACTCTGCTCTTTAAATCCATAAGCAAACTCTGTTCTGTCTCTGGTCTCTTCTCTAGGCGTCCCTTGACATCTCCACCCTCCAGAAGGCTCAACAGACTCTCTTTCTGTCACTAGTCTTTCCATCTCAGTCTCCGTGTGAGGAAAGCTCTCCTCCCTCTCTCTCCTCAGAGCCTCTTCCAAACCAGATTTTGTCTCTAGAATCCACAGCACGTGAGACTAATACCAACTGTACAAAACCTTCATCATCTTCAAAGACCCTGTCCTCTGAGACTCACGTTGCAGACTCTTCCAAGTCCTGGAGCACTCTAGCTCTCAGGGTGTAGATGCTCCAGATAACACCCCATTAGAATGCTCATCCATTTTCACATCCATCGTCTGATCCTTCTAAGACCTGTACAGTCTGATCGATACCTTCTTTCCTCCACTTTCCTGCCTCTCTGTCTCCCTCACTTTTCTTAGATGACTAACTTTTTGACTGTGGCCTCCTCTTGCCTAGCTTCTGAGGACACACTGACCTGCATCTCAGGACAGCTGCCTTGCTGGTTCCTTCTGGCCACAAGGTTCTCCCGATATCTGCACCCTTTGTACCTCTACTTCTTTCACAGTTGGACTCAATTGTTATAAAGTCCTATCTTTGTCTCTTCTGGCTAAAATTTTAGCTTATTTTACTGGTACATTATTTTTTTTCCTCCTTGGGCCTTACTAGCAGACATTATGTATATTTACTTACTAATTCTGTAACTAGAATGAAATGAGGGATAACGTCTCTTTGTCCATTGCTACATACTTCGATTCCCAGAGCAGTGCCTAGGAAATGCTAAGTGTTCAATAGCTATTTGTAAAGTGAATAAAAGCAAAGAAAAGAAAATGGACATTATTTTGTTGTGAGTTGTGGCTTCTTAGAATGGGGGGCGAGATGAAATAGGACTGCTATATTAGACTGTTCAATTACATCCTTGCAAGCCTCTCTCTATAAATTCACTAATACGTGGACTCTGGATTTACACATTTTGTTCATAAATTATTCTCTACTTTTTCCTTTACCTCACTAGCTTGGGCCCTGATGTGATATTTACTGTTAACTACGGGGCTGCTATTTGGTTCAGATTTTATTTTTATGTAAAATGTACTAATTTGACATTCAAAAACAATGTGTTACACAATTACTTGCAAATTTGTAGATTTTGACAGAAATTGTCCAGATGTGATATTGAGGCATCGGGAAAGCACTATATGGTCTTGGCGTTTAAAACACGTTTCATTTTAAAGATTTGATTTGCATTCGTGTGAATATGTGTGTATATATGCTAAGTGTGTAAGAGTGGCCACAGGGTCCAGAGGACAACATTGGATGCCTTGGAACGAGACGTACAGGTGGTTGTGAGCTGTCTGATGTGGGTGCTGGGAACTGAATTCTGGTCCTCCGTAAGAGCAAAAAACATTTTTATGCACTGAGTTATCCATCCTGAATTTTTTTTTATACACACCTGAATTCTGCTAGTCACCAGCTGTATAGTCTCAGACCATCTGTTCATTGTTCTGGCTCTCTAATTCTTCATGTAAATGTGTGGGAATCGTATGCATTTCCATGGATTACCTCAGAATCAAAGGTGAACCCTATGGGAAGACTGTAAATCAACCAATCCCCAGGAATCTTTCTCAGTCAGTTTTCAAGCAAGGAAACTTACCTTACTTGTGCCCACCTCTTGTCATTCTTAGTGATACTTCCTTCCTCTTTAGGATGAGCAGATATGTAGAGTGTTGGGGGAGTGGGGGGCCAAGTTGCAGTTAGGGGAGCTCTTGTCATGAGTGTGTATTGCTATGGAAAACAAAATAAAGTAAATTAGCTCCTTCTAACAACTTAAGGGGGAAAATGAGATAATTTTAAAAGTGCATATTATAAGACTAATTTATTTTTAACTTATAAGAATAATTTATTCTTGAAAAATAACACAGTAGTCAGAATTTGACAAGTTGAAAACATAACAATATTTTATGTGTTTCTATATTCCAAATCAGTATTCTTCACACCAAAATAAAATCAAACCAAATAGCAATCCAATAGTTAATAGTAAATATCACCACGAGGCAAAACAAGGTATTACCAAGGCTCTTTATTGATTATCAATTCTTCTATTAATGCTACATTAGGCAGCATTGCTTACAAAGCAGTTAAGAGTGCTATGCATTTAGGAAACTCAAACTGTATTGTAAAATATAAATTAGAAAGGTCAATGGATCTAATGAAAAGAATGAGATGATTGGTATATCATCCCTGGAGACATCTATGATGAGACTATGTTCCAGCCACTGATAAGCTCATGGATTCTGTCATTTTCTGGCACTCAGAGGTTCACTAGGGGTGCAAAATCTAACCTTGTCTTCATAAATAAGAAGAAATACCTCATAAATCCAAACAATTAGTTAGATAAAAACTCTGTATTTTGAATAAAACCCTGTAACCCAAATTGAATGTCTTGGGGTTGTTCTGTGTTGGACCCAGTCTTCAGTTTGAGTGTCCTTTTAAGTCACTTGGGCAGTATATTTTTAAAAATGTAAATATTATATTCTCCTAAAGGCTGGGATGCCTTGGAATGCATAAGAATATTTATCACATATATCCTAGCAATTCCACCAAACACCTCAAGTGTAATAAATCATTGCACTTACAAATAAGATAATTGCATCATAAATATTTAGAGTTTAAGAACACCTACTTTGAGTAGAGTTTATTTGTTTAGTAAATAATTCTTGCCTCTTTCATGGAACTCACTTCTGTCTATCATATGACAAATCATTTTGCATCTAACAAGACTACAGAGAAAAGAGCTAAATTATATTCTTTTTCAATTCTGCTTCAAATGACTTCTTTCTTTGTAACAAGAGTGATCACTTCTATGTAAGTCATTCTTTATTGTCTCCAAACGCTCATTTATATCCATTACTATTCATATACATGAGTCAAAGCATATATCATTACATATAATGTAATTATATGTGTAAACACATTATATATTATATATATTGAATCACATCACGAATGAGCTCAGAGAGATTCTATTATCTTTATTTTACATATACATTGTTAGCTAATCTTTCCAAAATTTCACGGTTGTGAAGAAGTGTGTAAAATTTTTAAGCAATGATCTTGACTCCAAGTTGTATGACAACCCCCATATTACTACACCCACAGCAGTGTCTTCCTTCTAAGTCTCTGCTTGGGATAGTTTTCCTACCAAACAGAATAAGTCATTCTTGTCAACCATGAGAAACACCCACTGGACATTTCCTTCCCTTATCATGACATCTAAAAAGATCATTTAAAGAGAGATATTTCCCTATAACAATACTTTTATTTCTTTGTGACAGAATTTGGTGTTTTGTTTTGCTTTTACAGAGCAGTGAAATATGCTTTCGGATGTCTGTCATTTATTTTCCCTTCTCTAGAGGGCAGATTGCTTTTTATTCTTGCAAATGATGCCTGGGTTTTAGAATGCTATACACTTTATTAAAAGATTTATTTCTTAAGACTTAGGTTGTCTGAGGTTTTGATGAAAAATACCTCCAAGAACATCTGACATCCAAAGAGAAAGAATAAGGTGGTTGGCTCTCAGAAGCCTCTGTATATTTCCTTCCCTTCAAAGGGAAGGAAATACTATCTATCTTGCAGTGTTCTTATAAAAGTTAAAGAAAAGCACACATGAAACACCCAGCAGTTTCCAGTACATGTTTATTATATTTAAATGCTATTTTAATTTATTTAGATAAATATTACTCTTTTAAAATACCCTCCATCTCTGTACAGCTTGTACCAGCTAGTTCCATGGAACAAAAAAAAATATTGTTCCATGGTTTGTGTGTGTGTGTATGTGTGTGTGTGTGTGTGTGTGTGTGTGTGTGTGTGTGTGTGTGTGTGTGTGTAGATAAATGTTTGGATATCATTGGATAACTAGAGAGTGTCTGCTCGAGATTTCTGGTTGCACTACCTTTGACTAAGGAAACAATTTCTTTTCTTTTTTGTTCTTTTTGCTTTGAATTTTCGAGACAAGGTTTCACTGTATAGCTTTGGCTGACCTGGAACTCACTCTGTAGACCATGCTGGCCTCGAAATCAGAGTTCCACATGCTTTGCCTCCATATAAGGATGGAATAATTGCACGCACGTGTACATAAGCACACAATCACACACAATTACATTCAAGTTTTACAAGAACATATTTCCTACAGGAGGCAGCAGATCAAATTTCAAATTCCAGATGGGCATTCTGTATCTCTGACACAGTAACCAAGCAGTGACATCTAACAAGAGAGGCATGGTGCTGTGTACTGAGTCAGTATTAATGCCATAGTTCATGCCCAGCACCCAGACATGGCCTTCTGCCTGCTGTTTCCTTACAGCTGCCTTTACTTCCCAATAGTCCAGAGTCTCCAAGATGCTTGAGAGTGTGGGACAAACTCGTCTGACAACAAGCACTTTGCTATTTTCAAGTCTCCATGTTTTCTTTTCTTGGTTTTTCTCTTTTTCTTTCATTTGTCATTCTAATCCTAATTTCACACCGAACACAAAGGGTTATCAAAGAGGATAGACATCTCCGTCATCCTACTGTCACTTTCTCTATGACTGTAGAATAAACATGGTGGCTGCAGGAAAGCAAAGTGATTGCTTCCAAAGCCCAGGACATCTATCATCGCCTCTCACGCCCGCATTATTTTGTCTCACAAATTCCTACTTCAGAGACCAAAGAATGCCTCCCCTTCTGTTTTTTTAAACTACTATCATAATTATGAGTTGGTCAGGAGCAAGCGAGTGAGACTTTCCCCAAACCACATGGGACCCTTAAGACTCCGGGCAATCCCTTGTCACACCCCCAGCTTTTCAATAGCCCTGTGGCCTCAAAGCCTATCATTTTCATTTTGACTTGCTTTCCCAAATTAATCCTGAAAGGACTAGTAGTTCTTTTAGTAAACAAAATAGTTTAGAGCAAACGAGAGGTGGGGGTGGGGGCGGAAGTCTTAACGCGCAGAGCCTATAGTCATACCCTCCCATCCTGCGCTCTCTGATACTCATTACTTACCCTAGCCTAGATGAACAGGCAACTCTGCAATTCTCATTCCTCTTGGTATAACTAAGTACATGCAAAGTCCTTCCATGTATGTAAATGCAAAACGAATTTATGATCGCGAGATTGGCATTGCTCATTGATTTTTAAATGTTAATTCAGTTTTCAGAGTAGTTCAAACTGGCATAGCTAGCTCCTTAATCTGTGTAAATTGCTAAAAGTGGGCAGTACGTCTGCGGTACCCATCCTAGATGCTAAATCCGTGAGAGAATGGCCTGGTCTTCCTGTCCCATTCTTATATGTTGACTCCCAAATAGGTGACACTTTATAAGCATCGGACAACTGCTAAGTGCAATGCCAGGCCCCGTTCTTCTTCGTACCACAGTCGCAAGCCGCATCTGTAACGATCTGCTTGAATCATTCACTGCCTCTGGATTGTCTCTTGATGGTACAATGATGTGTCACAGAAGCAATGCGCAGAACAGTGTTAGCTGTGTCCAGGGCCATGTGCATATGTAGCAATGAGAAATTGTCACAAACCTGAGCAGTGGCAGAATCTGTAGCCTGATATGATTAGTAGTACATGTTGTCAGTTAAATTTTTGATTTAAAAATAAAGCAAAAGAAGAAAAAACGGGCACTTTTCTGTTGTAGCCTAATGTTGGCAAAGTGTTCATCTTGTAATGTTTAAGAAGAAGTCACCAGGCAATGGCATTCATACAGCTTTATGAACACTGTAAGATGCCTTGATGGTTCCATGCAGATCTTCCTGTCTACCTGTCTCCTTCCCTTTTCTTTTCCTCCTTTTTCCCCCTCTTCTTTTATTTCCTTAGTTTTAAGATGTCCCAAGCCAGAGAAAAATTGTCAACTTTTTTTTTTACTTAAACCTTAGAGCTTTTTCCTTTTGGGAAGCTTGAACTAAATCCCTAGTGCATCATCGTTAACCATCAGTTCATCTGAGAAGTTGATAGCATAGGCTGTTAAGAGAATAAGAGTTAAGAGCAAAAGTTGTAATGCATGATAATGCATAGAAATAATAGTAAATTCTGAGCAGATGTTGCCAATAGAAGAAAGAAAGGATAGTTGTGTTTGGGAGGGGTGGTCTGTATTGATTTGTACTCTGAAAACAAGATTTTAAATGATTCGTTAAACTGGGCAGAAGAAATAAAATTTCTCTATTACTCTGCATAGAGTATCCATCTATATAAAATGCACATTTGAAATTTTCCAAAAGTATTCCAGAAAATAAGAAAATCAAATTTGCTTCGCCCAGCAGCTATTACTTACCTGTTTGACTCATTGTTTTTCTCCTGCTTGCATTTCAAATATGCATAGTTTTGAAAAACATTTGTAATTACCATTTTTTAAATCAATGACCAGTAGCTCTATTCATAAGATAAGCATATCTTTATAGATAAGGGGATGGATGACTTTCGGAGGCCAGAAGATTCAGAAGATCAGGGGCTCACTATTTCATTCAGCAGCTGGACAGTGCTTATGCAGTGACTGAGACAGGAAGACCAGGCCATTTCCTCAAGGATTTGGCACCTAGGATGGGTACAACAGACGTACTACTCACTTTTAGCAACTTATACAGATTAAGGAAGTATGCCAGTCTGAACTACTCTGAAAACTGAATTAACATTTAAAAATCAGGGAATATTGTCAATCTTGCTATGATGAATTTGTCTTACATTTGCATATATGAAAGGATTTTACATATACTTAGTTATAGCAAAAGGAATGAGAATAACAGAACTGACTATGCATATGGGTTGAGTTAACTAATTTAAAGGTACACCCAAGCAATGGAGTACTATGCATTCAAGGGAGTTCAGCATTCTAGAAACTATAAAATAAACAGAGTACAGTTAACACCATTTGCAAAAGAATGCTAAAAACAATTATAATCCAAATTTTAAAAAGGATTATAGCATTCTATAAACAGTATGAGGAAATAACACACCATATGACTGTACATGTACATGTACAGGATATATCTGATGAAAACAAAAAGCTAGAAATAGGAAGGAAGAAGCCAGTCAATTGGGGGGAGAGAGGGAGGAGTTCTGCGTCCTTTTATATCTTTCCATATCCTTCTATATCTGGCAACATGAGATCGCCTTATAGTAAATGTAAATTATATGAAAATACAAAACTATGAAAATAGATTGAGAATAATAGGAGAGATGAATGTAAGAAGATCAGACTTGGAAGTAGAGAGAGATTTTATTTCTTTATCTTTTTAAATATAATATATAGCAGCAATTTGGGAATGTTAGAAGAACAAAATCCCTGCATTTATAACAGCTGAGGAAGCGTATAAGGGAATATGATTCAATCTGTTCCGAATATTCCTACAAGTTCAGGTTTTCTGGACTATAAGAGTAGTCAAGGCTGAGCATCCCTTAGGCAGGGAAATTGTCATTCCCTGAACGATGTTGACCATTTCAAGGGCAGCACTAGGTCTGTTTAGCAGCAAATCCTCTTGCTCTCAGGGGAATATGGCTTGCAGTAAGTGAGCTTTTTTTGTTTTTGTTTTTGTTTGTTTTTATTTTTATTTTATTTTTTTAATTTTTGTCTGATTGGAGTGACTGGCCAGATGCCAAAAGAAGGAATAAGATGGTACCATGCACTTTACAAGAGTGTGTGTTAGTATTTTTGTATCACTGCTATCTGGAGGCAATAAGCAAATATGATACTTCAAATAACAAAACTCACAACCTCTACTAAGAATGAATGAAGGCTGCTTACTGTTCATACACAAATGGGTCAGCTTATGCAACCTGCAGGTGGGAACAGTAACTCAGGCTGAACACTTCTGTCCGTATTTTAAATTTGTCCAATAATTCAATTTTATTATAAAGATAATGGAAGCCATGCCACCATCTTATAGTACATACTACAATATTGATCTGTAAATATCGAACATGTGTGAAGCTTTGTTCAGTTTATTTCTCTTTTAGGGAAGTTGTAAAAGAGAAAGGTTTATGTGAGGGGTGCAGTAAAGAACTTACCAAAATGACCATACCATGGTTGAACAGGAAGCTTTTATTGTGAATGAGAGAAAGAGAATAGCCAGAGTCCTCTGGAAGGGTTCAGAACAGATAGAGTGAGAAGCCGACTGGATTTTCCAGGACCATCTGCAAGGGAAGAAAGGATAGACGGATCCAACAGTAGAGATCGTTGGGGCAGGGTGACCAAACTTTGCTTCTATAAAGAGCAGAGGTCTGGAACAGCTTTGGAGATAGCATAGTGAAGGAGGACTGTGAGAGGTGACAAGGGCCAGGTGACTAGCACAGGAGCTTTGGAATGTATAAGAGGCATTTGTGGATAGAGACTGGAGGCACCTGGAGGCTAACACAAACTCTGATAGGCTGCCAGCTGCCAGGGGTATATGTAGATAGAGAACCATATGTTTCCCTTTTCCAGAGGGAAGGGAATGACTTCTTTTGGCAGCTAGGATTTCATTTTACAAATCACTGAGTTACCCTGGCTTTATCTAACCTCCAGAAGTCTTTCTAGAGTCCAGCTTGAGCTACTTCTGGGTATCTGTCCTGCCTGAGACCTAAGATGCCAGCCTTTTGTTGGTGGTAAACTGGGACTCCTCTCTTCTGTAGCTGCTTCACAGTTGGCGGCGGAGAGGGATATCATAGTGGCCCAGGAAGGCAGGGAGTGGGAGGGGCACCAGGTGATGACAGGAGACTTGTGGAAAGTTCCTCAGAAGCAATTGGTTTGCTGACCCAACCTGAGGAGACAGGGATCGACCACATTGGCTGATCTGGTTAACACCAGGGACTGGTTTACATCAGCTTTCAGCAAGTCCAGGGCTTGCTGGTTTTGCAGGACCACCTGGGGTTCTAGATTGGCACATTTGCAGGACCACCATTGATTCCTGGATGGTATCTGTCAGATGAGTAAATCTGCTGGGATAGATTTAGATGAGAGATGGAAAGTATTAGGTTGGTCACTGCCTGTAGTCTGCGCTGAAATCGTTGTTGTAGAAAAGTAGTTAACAAGTGTCAGCAAACAGCTGGAGTAGACTTATGCCTTTGAGCTACAACAAAATGAAGCCTGAGAAGTTATCATTGTAATAGAAGCATAAACTTTCCTTTGTAATAGGACAGAAATTTTGTGGCAGAAAAGAGAATAAAAGGCAAGAAGAGCTTGAGAAGGCAAAAGATGGTTCTGGTGTAAAAGCAAGCATGCGCTTTCCTTTGTCCAGAGGTGTGGACAGATACAGATTGGATAGAGACTGTTTTTCAGCACAATGAGGAATCACTTTAAAGTCTATCTTTAGAAAACCACCAAAGGAAATTTACAAATTTGAGCCTGTGACAATAATAGTAGCCATTGCTTTACCAAGGCTAGATTAATAGCTTATCAGAACTCCATGTATTAATGTTAAGCCTTGAATTTTTGATGTCTTAGCATCGTGTGTCTCATCTTTAAGTCTCATTTTTCACATACATTAAATCACTCCCTCAGATCTTCACAACTTGCATTTACACATCTTAAATCACCTCCTTAGACTTTTGCAACATATATAACCTAACTTTCTATTTCTCTTTCATCTGGAAACATCCAATGATTTACCATGATGGTTGATTACTGAGAAAAGCCATTGAAAACCAATTTTTTTTAAATAAAGGAATAGTAAAAAGTGAGGTTTTGGTCAGTGACAGCCACATGATAGTGTGATGTTGGCTTTTACAGAAACTTGTCTGCAAGATTGTCTTCTCTGGCAGGAAGCCTACTGTCTGTAGGGGAAAAAAGTGAAGTCTGATTGTATGTTTACTATCTTGGCAGCAGTCAGGCCAGCAAGATAAACTTGTCTGTGAGTTTACACATCTCAGCAAGGGACCTAGTAGCTCTAGGAAAAGCAGGGTCTGGGTCTTACCTATGAAACCAATTCAAGCTGGCAGGCAATTGTATCGCAGCCTCAGGGCCATTTTATTTAAGAGATTCGACTTAGGCAATTTAAACTTTAAAAAAAAGTTTATAAGTTTGTATAATCAGCAAGCAATGTGTTCATCTTTTGCACCCAAAGATACTGTCAAGGCAGACTGTTTGGAATGTGACGGCAGACCTCCTAGCCTTCACAGAGATCTAAAAAGACTAAAATTGAGTAGGAAAAATAAACCAAGTGGCCCCAGTCTCAGTTAAAAAGACAGAGACTTACCTGCTATCTGGCCAGCCAGCCTGGAATCCTCCATGGTGAGCTCAATGGCTTTGTTGGGGACAGAGGCCATTGGGATCAGCTACCACACAGCATAGCAGGACTCAGATGATCAAAGAGATTTTTCTGTGGAGGAGAAGTTTGGGAGACCGGCCTAGGCAGTTCAGCAAGGCAGAATGGGAAAGTGAATGCAACAGTATGCACAGTTTGAGCAAGGCCCTGGTGACAGGTGAGGCATGAGGCAATTCTTTGTTCTGTGGTCAGTGTTAGGATGCTTACACCACTGAAAATTGTGGTACCCTGGAGACTGAAGATGAAAATGTTACAAGGTTCCTACTTTGAGAGGTTGAGCCTTCACACTCACTACCCAGAAGGTTAGCTGTTTCTACAGAGGTGCCAGGCCAGGTGCTTGCCAGGCACACGGTGAGGCTCTTGCCTTTAAAGCACTGGGGCTGGCTGGTAGGGCAAGGATGGGACTAACACTTGCTACCATAGACCTAAGGTCTCTGTTTCCTTTATATCTTTTTCAGAGCATTGTGTGTACTGGCAGGCGTCAGTGGTACCCAGAACCCTCCCTGGTCTACTGCATCCAGTCATGTGAGGTACGTGGGTTTGGTTCCCTCTGGTCATGTAAAGAGCCTTGAATAACATGAGTCCCTCCAATTCAAGGCCCTAATTCTTCTGATCCCTCTTTCCTTTATTTAGTTTCTTAACTGTAATTACCCAAAAATTTACAGGATTTCTGAATTCAGTTTTATTTTAGTAAAAATCTTCAGTCACTTAAAAGGCAAGCCAGAATTATTTATGGCTTCGGGATT
Source organism: Acomys minous (assembly GCF_964271855.1). Taxonomy (NCBI): domain Eukaryota; kingdom Metazoa; phylum Chordata; class Mammalia; order Rodentia; family Muridae; genus Acomys; species Acomys minous. Next base: position 34,180,978 of record NC_140483.1, read on the forward strand.
CTGTAAGTATGCCTTGGTTGGAAGTAGTTAAATAAGGATTTTACTATAGACAATTTTGTTCAGCCAGCAAAGTGCCTAAAACCAACTTTGGCATGTGTGTGTGTGTGTGTAGGTGCGCGCGTGCGTGCGTGCGCACATGCGCGTGTGCTTATGCAGACAGGGTATTACACTGCAGCCAATATAGCCTAGGCGAGCCCTTGTGATAATCCTTCTGCCTCAACCTCCTGATATAGTATCCATCCAGGGATATGGTAGGTAGGCACCTTGGCTTAATTGAGATTCATATGTATAATGCCATACATATATATACTTCAAATTAAAATAAATCCAAAAGGTCTCCATGTGAAGCTGTTTTTTCACAAAATGAGAATATCCGGATGTTTTGGCCATGATTGGTTGGACTTGAATAACAGGTATAATCCCGGAACAGACATTCTCTGCTCATCGTGCTGTTTACGTGACCCTGTGGCCACTTCTCTGTGGTTTTCCCTCCTATGCCTCCACTGAGAAGTCATTCAGATATTTATGCAAACTTATAGGTATTCCACTATTGAGTGGCCTGACCTAAGCCCTTACTATGTAAAGAAAAAATTCTGTCTTCCTCCCTCCACAGTGGCTTCCTCTGTCATTTCCGGTACAATGACTTCTTTAACCTAAAAAAAGAGAGTCTAAAATGAGTCACAGCATCGCCTAGAGAGAATGACACTGAGGAGGATGCACACATGGCTTATTGATGTAAGCCCTCCGATCCTGGGAACAGCCAGGGACAAATGCAAATAGTCTAGTTCGGCCACTACCCTGTCCCGGCATGGCTCATGGGACGGTCCTGGCTGAGATGGAGAAAAAGTGAAGAAAAGACAGACAGACAGACAGACAGGTAGGCAGGCAGACAGACAGACAGACAGACACATGGATACACAGAAAAATTGGGATCAGATGGGCTAGGATCTCTTACGGAGAACTGCAACATCCAGAGAAGCTCCGTGTGTTTTTCATATAGAGTTCAGCAGAGAGGTAGGGCTATTGCGGCTGAGCAAGGAGGCTGGGTTTATGCTACGTGGCTGGATCAAGGGGGCAGGTTTAGCTAATCTCAGTGGCAAACAGTCTTTGGAGGCTAGCAGTCAGCAGGTCAAGGATATCAGGGAGGAGACAGCTAGGGTTCCCATTTTCTTTACACAGTCAACACTCATGCTTGGTCCTCCCAGGAAGGCTTTGCCGCCCCTCTCAGTGCCCATACCCATGTCAACAGCACACATATGCTCAGTGACTTCATTCACTCAGGTCTTTCTCCACTCCCCATAAGTCACTGCAGACTTATTCATCCAAGCCTCTCTTTGGAAGTCAATAAGGCACTTTGCAGCACTGCCCAGATATTTTTTGGCTCCTTGGAGTGTGCTAAAGAGAGCGCCTTTAACTGCCATTGGTTTCCAACAGTCCCTTCAAACACAGCCAACCTGCATGCAGGCATGCATGTTAATCCTCTGTCTTGTATCTCAGAGCCTCTTGATCTAGTTCTGGGAAACTGGGATCCACATGAGACCAGAGAAAGGCAAAGGGCGGAGTTTAGGAGAAAAGAGAAAACATGGTGGGGAAAAGACACCCATAAAACAGCATTCTGAGGATCCACGAGGGCTGGTGCTAGTGTGGAGTGTGCTGTATTATGGTGCAAGGCCAACAGAATAGCTCATCTTCTGCCATCATTAGAAAAACAGATGGTGGTGGGGTGGGGTGGGGAAGCAAGGGGAGGCAGTGAATCATCCACTGGGCAGGGGGTGATGGGGAGAAGAGGAGGCCAGGGAAAGAGGGAGATAAACAGACAGAGGGCTGAGGGATCTGGACGGAGATCAAAGGGATCCTGAGAGCTCCCTTCTGCTGTTTCTATGCATCATCGCATGGATGAGTGTGGATGTCAGGGCTGGGGGCTGGCTTCAGTGCTTTCCATGCTCGTCCTCTCCCCTGACCTGGACCTCAGCATAACCTCTGGGATGCGCTGTTATCCAGAGTCTCCTAGGTAGCTACATTCTCTCTGAGGCCGTGACAAGAAGCAAAGCTCTCTTCTCTCTTTCTGCTTCCCCTCACCCACTGCTGTCATGGGCCACAGACCCTCTGACACGCCAGTGTTTCTGTGTGGCCCTTGACCAGTGTCATCCATTACCTGGAGGCTCCACAGAATGCATCTTTTGAAGTCCACTGTACACCCAGTGCTTCAGAAACTGTACAGGGTCAGTTAACCAACAGGGGATTCTAGGGGCCACTGTGCAAGCCTAAGAAGTACCATCCCAATCCCTGGAAGGAGATGAGAAGGTTAATAGTCTGGGCTTCCCCAAGACGAAGCTTTCTTTGCCCAGAGATAATTCCACTCTCCTCCCTCCCTCCACCCTCTGTGTGCGCGCGTGCGCGTGTGTTATATTGTACTCATGTGTACCTGGGTATAAATGCAGGTGTGTAGGATGGAGATCAATATTCAATGTCCTCCTCAATAACTTTCCATCTTTCATTTGGAGACAGAGTCATTACACCTCATGTTAATTGATTAGGCTGTCTGGCCAACCATCTTCAGGTGTCCTCCTCAATTGCTCTGCCTCCTAGGTGCTGGGATTACAGGTGCATGCTGCCACACATGGCTCTTTCGGATGCTAGGGATCTGAGCTCATGTGCTTATGCGTACACAGCAATTCACTGATAAAGGCACCTCAGCCTCAGAAGTAGATCTAAACAACATTATTTACATTTGTGTTATCCTATAGTACCACAAATAATCTTTGCTGTTCCCTCCAGGTTCTCTGGCTTAGGGGAGGCTTCAACAACTGGCTATTTGTTTCTGATCTTTCAACAAAGGCAAGGGAGAAGAAAGTCCATTTACAGGAAGGGATGAAAGCAAAGAATGGTAGAGTGATCCATCCATCCCCTTAGGAAGGGAAAGGGAAGAACATAGAAGAGGATGGAGAATGGCCCTGGAGACACACCCAGGAGAGATGCAGAGAGGGAGATGGGAACAAGGGGGAAAAGAGATGGTGAAACTGGCAAGTTCCTGTTGCAGCTTGGCCCATTTTTAATGCTTTACTGGAAAAAGCTAAACATTGTTAGCATCAAAGGCAGATGGGGGGGGGAGGGAGAAACAGTCCCAGAGGGAAGAAACTGAGGTCCTGCTAGGTAAGAATGAAATTAAATACTCTGTGACCTCGTAATCTAGACAGGACTCTGTTCTCCAACCCAGTACTGAGTATTAGTCTGCAATGTCTCCTGAAGCCAGGCAGCCTTGTATACATGTACGCCATGCATTATTGCTCCTAGTAACCTCATCCCGTAGCCTCCTTGCCTCAAGCCTGAGGAGCATAGCAACAATGTAATTTACCCCCGTCTGAGTATGGCAACAATGTAACTTATCCACGTCTCATTCGTATCCCTTCCCCTGGACCACAGCACTCCTGCCATCCATTCTCCACCATCCTGTGCTCTCACATTCTATAAGGGGTACCCTTCAGAAATTTCTCTAAACCAACCAGCCAACCATGAAACAAAAACTATCAAAGTGACTCCATCTTCTTATGACTTGTATTTTTGCTGCCTTCCGTAGAACACACGGGCACTGCAGAAGATCTGTAGTCCAGGTTTGCTCATCTTCAAATTCTGCTTTTTCTAGTTATTTCTTGCGTTTGGCCTTCCTGACCTCATTTTTGCTGTTGCTGTTGCTGCTGCTGCTGCTGCTGCTGCTGCTGCTGCTGCTGCTGCTGCTGCTGTTATTATTGTTGTTGTTTTAGTCCAGGAGGTGTGCCCCGGCATCACCACAGCTAATTGCACTGAAAGGGGAGGCCTACGCTGTGCAATAGGCGGGATGTATAGCCCTGCCTCGTTGGCTGAGCAATAGGCAGGATGTATGGCTATGCCTCATCTTCAGACACTTCCTAGGCAGTGGGCTCATCTAGGAGTTTGTTTTGAAAGCATGCTTAGGTTTACACAAGGGTGACTACTTTAAAATGGACACTCAGGGTTCTGCTTCTCTTTATTTTATGTCACACTTGGCATGAAATGCAAGAATTTGCTTTTGACAAAGTATCCCCAGATAATTTTCCCTAAGGTGGTCTTCAGCTACATGAAGGAAGCACAGGGTAAGGCTAGTTCATTTATGGGCAGGTGATTGTAGACCTCTTATTTAGCACACATCTCGGGGTAAAAAGGTGTCCCAGGAGTTCCAAAGCAAATGAAGAAATCACTCAAAAAAATTTTTTTCTGCAGAAAATGTTGACTCCAATACTTATAAGCCAACAAGGATAATAGTTGTCTTAAAACAAAAACAAACAAAAACAAAAACACCCCAAAACTGTGGTTCGTTCATGTTGGGGTAGAAGGCAGGATGCCTCTATTTTTAAAACAACCACTCAAACAAGTGCAAGCAACAGCAGAAAATGTGAGGATCTTCTTATTTATCATTTTCTCACTATTGATCTGATTCTATTTTCTCTTTAGGTATAGCCCTCAGAATGATTGGAAAATACAGGACATGTCAAGGGTAACAAAAATAGCACAAAATCTAGGTAGTCATACCTTTAAGGGAAAATCCAAACACACGGGTTATCTTTAAGCTTAAGGTAAGAAGGAAAACAATTAATATAATAAATATTTTAATTCATTAAAAATTTTATATATAGAAAGTTAATAGTCACTCCCCATGACAGCCCAACAGACCAGAAATAATAAACATAAATTCTAAGTGAGCTATTTAAAGCAAATCTGTCCAAGAATAACCTGGAAGTATTAACCTTTATACAAGGTTATAAAGAGAAGTGTTTAAAAGGCATGTTAGTCTTTCCAGAGTTTTAAAGGCCCATATTTCTCTCTTTCTGACAGGCTGAAATATTTCCTCCTGTCTCAAACAGCAAAGATGTCATGATATTCCATTTCTCTGTAAACCTAGCACTCTGTGTCTAAATGTAAATATATTTGTGATTTTTTAAAAGTAAAGTAGCTGGTGAGATACTTTTATCTGTTACTACCCTAAATGTACTCTCTATAGGAATTTATATAAGAGGGAATTGGGAGTGGAAAAACAAGACCCTGGGGACAAATGTAGCCTCACCACAGTGGCTGCATGACTGAAATACAGGTGGGCAGTGAGGCTGCTTTTACACCTTCAGTAGAGAAGACCAAGCATGCGTCCATCACTAATTCATTCCATCTGCCACTCCGTTCCTTGGATTCCTTCTCCTCTGTTGTCTTGGACTTTGCTCTTCTCCTCCTTTATTATTTATATTCCAGATGGTCCTCCTGTTAACTGTGCTTGTTATTCTGTACTTCTTGATCAGTCGCAGGCGCTGCCTAGTGCTTTAACTCCAAGGGACGCATGGGCCAATATGCAGTTCATGAGGTAGAAAATAGTGGCATTAAAAATTGAATTGTTATTCACTATTTTTCTCCTTGCTAAGGAATGAAGCATAAAAGTATATCATGCTACTATGAAGGGGTAGAAAGTAGCTGAAATCTGACTAGCAAGCACAAGTTAGAGGGCTGTGTTTTACTTGAGAGAACAAAATGCCTTTGTACAGACACAGAAAAGAGACCCTCAGAGGAGGGAGAAACAGGTCAGCCTCTCTGAGATGAGTCATGCCGGCTCCTTTGCTAGAAATGTTGCATGCCTAGTTAGACTGCTCTTTTCCTGTTTTCTAGGATCTGATGAGGCGTGTGCATGTGTGCATATACATGTGTATATGTGTGCATGTGAATGTGTGTGTGTGTGTGTGTGTGTGTGTGTGTTTCAGTTCTTCCTGTTTGATCATGTGAGGCTCCACTGCAGGTAGCTAAAGCCTCACTCTCAGTGCAGCTGTAAATATAAAGATAGTTTGTTTAAAAGGTGTGAGTGCCCAGGGCTGCAGTGATGCCCACATTCCTTAAGGCAGCAGAAAACAACAAAGCAAGAAGAAGATTTCCTCTCTAGTTCAATGTTTCTCAGCATGTGGGTCATGACCCCTCTAAGGGTTGCATATAATATATTTACATTACAACTCATATAGTAGCAAAATTACAGTCACGACATAGCAATGGAAATAATTGTATGGTTAGGGGTCAACACAACAGGAGGAATTTCATTAAAGGGTTGCAGCATTATGAAGGTTGAGAAGCACTGATCTAGAGGAAGGACTCCAAGATGCACAGGGGATGGGTTGGCAGCAGCCTCAGCTAAGAGCCTGGAGCATCTCAGAGACTGGGACCAAGGTCCAGCAGTCCCTTTTATCAAACACCCTAGAGGGCTTGCACACTCAGATTTAAGATCCTCTGGTGTAGTGTAAAAGAAAAATGACAGTAGAACTGTGGTAGTTTGGGAGATGGATCTATCAATGCTAGGCACCCCTCTATTGTCCACAGTCTCTCTTGTTTCTGTTCCCCTCGGCTTTGTAGAGAAATCTGTTCCTGCCCCTCCTCCAGCCTTCCTATCTGTAAGATTTATGCCTGTTACCATCCTTCAGTAATCTGCTTTTCATCACCAGTAGCACAAATTACTCTTCACAAATGCCAAAGGCTTGATAGTATTAAGACAGCCTGTTAGAGACTTAGAAAGGGCGCATGGAATTGCTCCTGATCTTTTGTAGAGCACTTTCATTGGCATCTCTCTTGATGACCTCCTCATTCAAAAGAGAAAAACAAATTGCATTTATGATGGAAGATAGGGTGTATTATTCCAACTTTAGGACAGCTACCCTGCATGATGACGCAGTCAACGTCTCTTATTTCCTCTTTATTTATATGTAGTTATTTAAATAATAGCCAGCAATTAAAATTCTCTTTGCCATATTTCAGCTGTTCAAAACCAGATATACTAATCATCCCTCTTTCTCTGTGGAGACATCCTCTGGGCTTAGTTTGAATTGTTGTTAAGTCTGTTAGAATCTACAGGAGGAAAGGAATTATAAAATGATCGTGTGGGTTGGGAAAGCACTGTCCTACAAACCAGTGACAGTCACTACTTTCTGATTGGAATACTGTACGTCCTTGTAGCTCTAAATCTAAAGATGTGTTAGACGTGTTAAAAATCCAGAGAGGAATTGGAAATTAGCTTAAGCTGGAGCTGTCTTCCAGGGCTCACTAGCTGCCAAATTCCAATCCCCTCAAGAGATTTGTTTGTGAGTTTCTTCGCCAGTTTTGTGCAGTATCTGCACCAGCCTGAAAATCCAGGCACGTCTTTGGGCTTGTCCAGAGCCCCATTCGGTTCAGGGCTCGACTTCAGACTCCCCAGCTGGAATCTCCAAAAATCAGACTCCAAATGTTAATTAGGACTAGGTCTTCACTTTGAAAGCTATAACCATTGTTGTTGTTGTTTTCCTTTCTGCTTTTTAAAAGAGTAAAACATTAAAGGCACAACCTTGCAAATTGTAAAACCTCATTTAGATTAACAACACGCACGAGAGTTTATGCTTGTCCAAAGCTCTCCCAGAGCCACGCTCTGTCAGTGTGGTGGGCTTCCTAGCAAGCTGTGTTTTCCTCCTTTTAAGTCCGTGGGCCTCCTGGGTGGGCAGGCCACTTTCTCACTCACTTCATTCTTTTTACAACATGGATTTTTCTTCTTTCTGTCATTCACAACACCCTTGGTCTAATGTACTCTGCTTTTCCTTCATTGCCCTTCAGCTTCTAAGCCAAGGTTTATAAGTTGCCACAGCTGTTCCCAACCTGTCGGTCACATGTCAGATATCCTGCATATCAGACATTTACATTATGACTCATAAAAGTAGCAAAACTACAGTTATGAAGTAGCAGTGAAAATAGTTTCATGTTCAGGGGTCACATGAACATAAGGAGCTATACTAAAGGTCACAGTATTAGGAGGGTTCAAAGCCCCTGAATTGTCAGAAGATTGAGAGTACTCATCTGCCAAATACAAATACTCACCCACAGAAGTGCCAACTTCTTTTCTTCCATCTGCCACAGCTTTCTGCTGCTTCTGAGTGATTACCCTGATGTTGTGAGCAGTAAGCGCCATTGTATCTATAAATATCTCTACCCGATCTTGTTTTCACTGGGTCTTTGCTAGGTGAAGATGTGTGCTTAACAATGTCGGTTCAATGCTTTCTAGCCAAGACACAAACACATTCATTGAAACTATTCATGAATCCTACCGGTACTGATCATTTTCATATTTACTATCGCCATAATTGGGCATAACTCTCTTTTTTTCCAGAAAATCCATCTAAGTGAATTTCTAGCTCATCTTAATAAAATAGATATCTGTATATTGAATCACATTATTAAATGTTTATTATAATTAGTAAGTCCTATTGAGAATCCTGTTTAATTTCTTATACTTTATTTTAAATGTATTAACCATATAAGCTTATTTTATATAATTTATATATTTATATAATTTATATTTATACTTTATAATTTTATATATTTATAAATTTATAAAAATATATTTTAAGTGTATAAGTTTCATATACACATCCATGTGTTTATATATCTTCTCTTTGGACTAATCCAGCAGTGAAGACAAAAACCAACCAAACAAACAAATAAAAAAGGATGCCACTCTTAAGCTGATTATATATATTTACAAATTGCACTAAATAACATTTGTAGTAGGAAGAATACATATTTCAGATCCTAACTAATGGATTTTACTCTTAGTCCCAATCATATCAGATACACTTATTTCTCACGTTTTGACTCTTTTACAAAATACTTTTATAGAAGAAATGCATGGACTAAGATTGAAAGCCTGATAGTACTCCCAGGCTAGTTTGGAAGACTACCAATGCCCGGTCCTCTGACCCCTGACCTCTACATCGCTCTTTGAAGCTACCCTATCATGTGTTTGTGGGGTTTTTGTTTTTGGTTTTTTTTTTTTTTTTTTTTGCCCTCCTGTTTCTCATTAATTTCTTCTGCACACCCTTGAAGTTTATTTCTTCTACTGCTAATCTACTACTGAAGATCTTCTTCAGATCTTGATGACCTGACAGAGCACAGGGCAGAGTTCCTATTAAAAGGTGAAGGTGAGCTCTGACATCATCACATGTACATGTGACCCTGTACGTGGATGCTCCTGCTTTCACAGGCCATAAACATGTATGTACATGTTGCTACCTTCGCTGGCACTGAACTTTCTGGGGCTGGTAGCATTGTGAATATTTAGCTTTCTGCTCTCTTGAACCTGTTGTGCCAGCTATTTGTTTTCCAGTTTGGGAAATGTTTGGTTCGCAATCACTTTTCAATGTCTTTGCAGTTCTCTTTTTCGTTGAGATGTGCTTTGATATTTATTATTGTTGTTGTTATTATTATTACTATTATTATTATTACTATCATAATACTGCCATCATCATCATCTATTATTTCAGTGGGGTTTCTGGAAGGAGCAGATTTAAAGACAAGGTCAGTTCTTACCTTTTCAGCTTTAAGCCTTGATGTAGCAGACGCTTAGTGACCACTAAGCTGTGCCTCTTCCCTTAGGAAGAATTGATACCCATAGGCGTGAAGAAGAGGCAGCTAACAGAAGTGGTGCCCATTATTCGGCATGTTTCTTCCTCTTTACTTCTAAATTTTTATTTGTTCTCAGACCAAGCAGAACTCTGCTCAAGTTGAGTAACTCCAGAATAAACACTAAGCGAGGAGCACTAATGACTCGAGTGAGATGCACTGTCCATGTAGGGAATTAGACCACAAAACATACAAATGAATGAGTCGAGACCCTACCTGCTCAAGAATCACTGCTCATCCTGTTGTGGAAGTATGTCAGAGGTCTCCAGAGTGGAGAAAAAAAGTGACAGAATTTGTGAATCAAGGCAGAAGCAGGTTCTTGGCAAAGGGGTCTTAGCAATTCCCACTTGTAAGGGGCCCTGGAGGATGTGGCCATTTCTCCAGTTGGAGACAAAGCACAAAGACCACAGGCAGCAAAAAGTGAGTGGGAAGCACTGGGGTCTGAAAATGCATGAGATATTAATAGATGTACTAGAATGTTTGCATATGGAGGCTCAGGCACAAACAAAGAGATAGGGGGCCAGGTTAGGAAGGGCCTTGAGATAGAAACTTCATTCTGAAAACTTAATAGAGCCTCACATACCTCCTCACCAAGAAATAACAAATCAGATGTTATACAATGTTAGATATAAAGCTCGAAGGGGAAAAAAATCAAAGATAACATATGTAATGCTTAGGAGCCTATTTCAAGAGATAGATGATGAGACGGGACATCAGAAATACAGACAGAAAGAAGTAAGGTAACTCCCCGGGAAATGAAGGGGCCTAATGCTATTCACCTCTGTAAAGAAAAAGAGTCAGACTTATAAAAGAGATTGGCTTGAGTTCACAATGAGTTCAGCAAAATTTGAAATAAAAAACCTTAAGCTTAAGAACACAGTGACTTGACTTATGCTGAGAGAATCAGAAAGTGGATGGTAATTGACAGCAGACAGTGGATGAGCTCATGCAGGAAATGTGAGTGGGGTGAGCAGAGGGAACAAGGCCAGGGAGGAAAAAAAGCAACAGAAAGGAAGAATGTAGGAAGTAAAACAAATCACAGAGATGGAGGGTTTTTAGAGAGGGTGTCTTCATTAGAAAAAAAAAAGGTAAAGAAGAAAGGTTTGTGGGGTCATACGTGGGCTAGTGTTAAATGCAGCAGAATGGGAAAACAGGTTGAGTGCTAACAAGAGACCCATAGGTCTATGCATTACCTGAATCTCAGAGAATCTGGTAACAGCAGCGATCAGGGGAAGCAATAGATTGGCAAATAACAAAGAGATTAGAGCAAATGAAAAAAAAATCACTTCCCGAAACACCAGTGTTGGTGAGCTGAGTGAAAAATGGTGTCTATGAGAAGACCTTTGATAGGAGGAACTGAGGATATTATTGGCTTTAATGATGATACGGTTGAGAACATAAGGGCCCACAGTAAAGAGTAGCTTTAGTAGAAGGAACTATAACCCCATTGCTTCTGAGTCAAGTAGGAAGAAAGTTAAAATAACTACAAGTAAGGTTTGTAGGCTTTCAGATGGGATCCAAGAATTCATGGTATTTCTCTGTGTAGTTTCCTATTTCTGTTCATGGCAAGTTCTTCTGTCTAGTTGCTCAGGACAAAATTCCTAACTCTACTTTTATTCTTCTCTTTCTGTTACTGGTCACATCCAATTCATTCAGTAATCCTATTAACTTTGCTATCAAATATATCCACAAAATAACTCTTTTTATTCTGTCTACCCCTTCCACACTGGTGTGAACCGTCATTGTCACCTCCATTGGTGCACCACTTCCTGGTTGGTCTAACTCATACCTCTGTTCTCTAATAAATTGTTTTAATTGGTCTCCAGAATATACTATTTAAATGCACACAGAAGCTGGGTGGTGGTGGTGCATGGCTTTAGTCCCAGCACTTGGGAGGCAGAGGCAGGCAGAGTGCATTCGAGGCTAGCCTGGTCTACACAAGGTTACACAGAGAAACCTTGTCAAAAAAAAAAGATGCACAGAGATTCACAGTTAATATTCCCACTCCCATTTAACTTTGCTTTCTATTGCTGTAATAAACACCATGACCAAAAATAACTTAAAGGGGAGAGGGATATTTTGCTTATACTTTGATGTCACAGACCATCATTGAGAGATTTCAGTGAAGGCAGTTAAACATCAACTAAAGCAGAACACATAAAGAAACACTGCTTACTGACTTGCTCTCTACCTCATGCCCAGCTAGCTTCATTATACCACCCAGGCCTATCTCTGTAAGAATGGTGCCGCCCTTAGTGGGCCAAGCCCTTCCATATCAATCACTGATCAAGCTAATCTTTCTCAGGCATAGTCATGGGCTAATCTGATGGAGGCAGTTCTTCAAATAAGGGTACCTTCCCAGGTGCCTCTAGGTGGTGTCAAGTTCACAGTAAAAGTTAACCTCCAAGTTTCTTGTTTCTCCATAATAAAGCTGGGTGTCTTTATAGTGGCTTGCATTTCCACTCCAAATATTATCTCTGTGACCATTTGATTGAAAGTTGCAATTGTCCTTCCTTTGTCTTCCACTGCCAGTACTCTACCACACAGCATTCTTGATTCCTTTACATAACCTAATTGCTTCCTTGTTAAATATAAAACAGAGAGAGAGAGAGAGAGAGAGAGAGAGAGAGAGAGAGAGAGAGAGAGAGAGAGAGAGAGACAGAAGAGAGAAGGGAGAAACAGAAGCCCCACATAGCTCTTGTAACTCAGCCTGGTTTCTTTTTCTTCTTTTTTTTTTTATTTTTTGACACAGGGTTTCTCTGTGTAGCCTTGGCTAGCCTAGACTAGATTTGTAGACCAGGCTGGCCTTGAACTCAAAGTGATCTGCCTGCCTCTGCCTCCGGAGTACTGGGATCAGTCTGGTTTCTTTCAGGCCAGCAGCTTTGAACTACTTTCTGTATCTCTTTGCACTGACCTTTCCACATGTAAGCACACAATTGAGTGTTAGAACTTGATTAGTGAGAATAGTAACTCAAAGCTGAAGCTTCCCAGCCTGCTCCCAGCACCAGCCCAACAGCTAGAAGTTACCTTCCTTTAGCAGCTCCTTTTAAGAGAACCTCAATTTTGAGAGGATCGCTGCCCTTGTCTTTGCCTCCATTTCTCTAAGCAGAATAATCAGAAGAGAAACACAAGTCTCCAAAAGCCCATCCAAACCCAGTTTAAAAAAAAAAAAAACCAACCATGAATCAATTTTGCAAGCACAGACTTGTTGTCTGACCTGTTGCAAAACCTCCAACCTAGTGACCCTGAGTCACTGTTTTCCTAGTATGAACCCTATCTCTTCTTTAATCTTATGCGTCATTTTTACTCCTATTTAAAATCAGCCTATGCAACCCAGCAAGGAAAAGATTCTAATGTGTCAGAAGGTCCCTGTGGCTTCTCTCAGGCTTTCTTTCCCAGCTCCTTTTAGCCTCTAATATAGTTTGCAAGGATACATTGCCTGGAGATCTAACCCATGGTGTGAGGCTGCCTCTGAGACAGCATTTCAGACTAGTGAGCCAAGAGCCAAGAGCAGGTTTCTTACAGCAAAGGGCTTAGTGTTTCCTTGCATGCGCACATGCACACACAGCTGCGCAGCCTGGGGATCCTCATCAAGAACAGATGTCACTTCCCACAGTGCCAGCCACGTGTCATGCATGGCGTCTCCTCCATTTCAACTCCTGGCAGCTATAGGTTTTTCTTTTTTGCCCCCTCTCTTTGCCCCAACCGTCTTTCTCCACTCCCTACCTCCCACTTCCTTTATAAATCCTCTCCTGATTCATAGTGGGCCAGCTCTGTGCTTTTATTGTTGATGATTTTATTGTAAACATCCATTGCTTCCAATGCTGGAAAGAATAAGAAAAAAAAGCATAGAAAGAAAGAAAGAAACCACAACATCCCCCCAAAGAAAACACGTTCTAACCTAGGAATGTACAATGCTTCATGCATGGGGAGGCGTTTCCCACCTCTCTAAGTTTAGCTACGGAATGCAGGCCTCCAAATTTCAACACACATACCAGAGATTTTCTCTGCTTTTTGTATGAACCTCATACCATTCCACAATGACCAAATTTTTGTTCTCTTCCTCAATGACTAAGATTTGCAATAGGGCATATAGCATAACCTCCTTTCTGTGCTAACAAAACTGTAATCACCTCCTTCGGGAGCATTTATTAATTTCTTTATTCATAATGATATTTTATAAGTGTCCACTGTGTGCTGAGATTACCCAAGAAACCGTCTATGTTCCAGCACAATGTATCCAAAGGAGATTTTTGAAAATCAGATTGTTATCCAAAGGGAGTAATGCAATGAAATAAGACAATCTGTATGGGAGTGCAGGGAATAAAACAAACAATTCATTCAAAAAATGTGATGAAGTTCTTACACACAGAAACCATTTGAAATGGATTTGAAGGATATGTTGGAGCATATGGAAATTCAAAGAAATGATAGGGATTATCATATAGTTATTTCCTGTTAAAATGTTGCATAGTAAGGTAATCCACTAATATCTGCGTCTTAGTAACAAAATTCTTGCTGTGCTCCTAAAGGTTGGATAACATGGCTCTGCTTTAGATCTCTTCCTTAAGGACCCAGGCATTAACACTGCAGGGTCAATAGCTACCTTCATAATCTGAGCTATCTTGGGAAGGAAAGGGAATGCTGCTAATCCCTAAACTTTGTTGTTGAGTGCAGTGTCTGCTACACACATTCATCTTCCATTGGTCTAAGTAAATAATGTGGTTAGGTCCAAAGATAGGAGAAGGAGGAAATAGACTTTGCTAACTATGAAGTCATGACAAAGAAAGGGCAAATGAAAAGAACTGTGGCCTAATATTAGTCAGCCTTTCCTGTCAAATGCGTGTGTTATATTCTATACACAGTGTGTCTCATGCCCAGACATTGCAGAAGTTGACCATCGGGTTTGAATTCTGAACCTGGAATTTGCACCAGGTTGTGATGTAACATTTCTGGAGTGCCACATAGTAAAATCTCAAGCTCTCTCCATCTCACTTACCCTAGATACAAAACGGAGCAGAAACGAGACAAACGCAATAAACATTCACATTCAAGGGGAGTAGTGAGACTCACATAAAAGTCACTGATCCATAGCAATTCTGAAATATGCGAAGCAGAAGTTACAAAAAGACTGTGCTGTGAGAGCAGGGACTGCTCCGTTGGTAGTAACTTGTGATTGTTCCCTGGGTGTGTCTTCCTGTGGATGTGGATCATCCTTCGTGGTTCTTGGCTCCAACCTCTGCTGTCTTGGAAGCCCCTGCCTTCCCTTTATCCCCTTAGGTCACATAAAGGGAGCATCGACAAACATTGCTTTTGGGAAATCTGAGCAACTTTTTCATTCTGCTTTCTCCTGGTAGAACTAAAACAGGCCACAGTCCTCTTCAAAGTTCTCCCTATGTGAGGCTCCTTCTTCATTCACAGGATAGCGGTTTTGAAACAATGCTCATCACAGACTATAGGATTTCATATATATTTAATTCTGGTCAAATCTGTGTGCTCAGAGCAGAACTCTAAAGTATCTCAAACACTTGACCATCTTTATGAATGTATTCTAAGCTTATGTGACTTCTTTTAGATATCATTTCTGGGAATCTTTTGTTAGTTTCAATGATTTCTTACATGTCATGTTTACTTGATTAATGGTTGTAATAACTAGTGTATATTTCCACATTTGACTTGCATTCTTCTCCCAATGACGTTGTCTTAGCTTTTCCTAGACGGTCTTTCTAACCTCCATACCTGTGCACATCACAACCTGGATTCAACTAACTGTGCACAGAAAATAATCCATAAAATACCACATCTGAATTAGCATGCACAGGCTATTTTCTTATCATTATTTCCTAAACAATACAATTTAACAACTACTTACGTATCACTTGTTTTTATTAGAAATTGTAAATAATATAGTGATGAGTTAAAGTCTACAAGAAAATACTTGCAGATGTACAACTACTATGTAATTTTTGCGGAAAAGTATTAAGAGTCTGCAACATTTGTTATCTATAGACATTCTAGTGCCTGCCTACCACAATGTTGTAATAAAGGAACTACTGTAATCAGTTTTAACTTTTAGTATCTGAAGCTAAGAAACATTTTTTCTTTTTCTTGTAGCACCAATTATGGAATTTCTGTTGTTTGTTATTGAGTTGGCTCTACTGGCCATGCAGTGACCTTTTGTGATCTCATTTCTTATTGTAGTTCATTATCAAATGAAGATAACAACCCACTTATTAGCCCTGGTATATTCTTCAAAGATTCTTTACTTTAAGCCAATAAGTTTTAGTATATATTCTGACCTATGAATTTCAACAGTTAACAATATGATTTCTTTCATATACAAGCAATGCAGCAACAGCAAAAACAAAAACTATAGGAAATATTTTCTTTAAATAATTACTGCATCCTAAATAAATAACTTATTTTCTGGTTTCCTAAAACAACTTCTTTACTCTTTATTTTTGTTCCATCTAAGATCCAATCCACATGTTCCAGTTTTAATTATTATGGAACCCCACTTCTGATACCAATTTATTTTATTTAAAAGAATACAAAATTGGCTTTTCACTCATGTAAAGTTGAATGTTACTCTAGTAGAGCCACTCATATGCCTTACTCTTCCACCCTCTCCACATTGTCTCTATGGTTGATTCTAGACAGGCAAAGAATAGAGGGCAGTAATTCCCTGACACTCTTGGACCAAAAATGTCACATGATTTCTGTTTGTCTTTCCAGTTGTTGTAAGCCCACTCTAAGAAATATGCTCTTATACATCTGGATATCTAGTGAGCTTTAAGAGTCTCAGCAAGAGAGGGGGTGATATAATATAATTTGTAATTTAGCAAGAGACCATAATAGCAGATTTAGACTGTGGAACACTGTCATTTCTTTCCTAAACTGATGGAGTAATACAATATTCATCTGCTGGGTGATGAATATTTGATAGTTAGCTATAAGGATGAGGGGAATTGAAAATAAAGTCAACTGGATTGGAAGAATAGATTGATGGATTATAATATCTTATATGTCATATTGATAACATAATTTGATCTGGCAAAAAAAGCACAGTAAGGCATTTGTGAACACAATGCTTAAACTCCTGCTAGAGGGGAACAACTTGGATAAATACTGATACTCACATTTGGCTAATTAGTACTCATTTTGGCCAGCTGTTCTTGTCTTTGGTAAATTTCCCTATTCACTAAGGGTGAAATACTGGGATTCTGAACTAGAGTTAGTAGTTTATTTTTAAATTATGTAAACCTGATAGTAAATGAAATCTGCATTATGCAAACATGAAAAACCTTCAACCAACATAGATGGAGCCTATTCCCCAATGTCCCCTCCCTTTCTGTTGGAATGCTTAAGTTTAATTTTCACCTCTATTGCTCATTCCCCAAGTGACTTTGGGGCATGGCCTTTTGTCTCATTTTCCCCATCAGTGGAATATGAATGATCATATTAATCTGCCTCACCAGGCAATATGAGGACTAATTAAAAATGAGATTAGATTCAAGCAAAGTCTTATAATGTGGGAAATATTAAGCTTGATGAAGCATGTCTGAAATGTTCTTTGATCTCTGGGAATAATCTCTGTCTTTGGAGTCTCCTGTGACCTTGAGGATATTATAACTAAAATGTGAGTCCCTAAAGCCCTCCTGTACTGTTCATCTGCTCTGACATAATGTGCTCATCCTGATAGCTAGTCCTGTCTAGACTAGACAAGCTTGGAACTGAATAACAGAAGACATGAGTCTTTTACCTCTGAGACTTTTTCTCCGGAGGCCAGAGGAAGTATCAGCATCTTTCCCTATCATTCTCCACTTTATTTCTCACTGAATCTGGAACAAAGTGTCTCAAAGCTACTATAGGCAGGGAAACATTAAGAATGCCACCATTCCCTAGGCACCTCTTGCCTCTGCACCTCACAGCACTGTTACAGGCTCTTATGGCCATAGGTGTCTTTTTACATGAGTGCTGGGGATCTCAACTCAGGCCCTTGTGCTCACACAACAAGCATTTTTAGGTGCTGATTCATCTTCTCAGTCCTATCCTTTCACTATGTCTTCATGCTTCTTCTTTTGAGAGGGAAATGCTAAGGATATGGAAGAGCTGTTAAACCCATAGATGCTTAAATTGATAAACTGATTAGACAACTCATGTGTTAGCTCATGCTCACCCTCTGCTCCCTCTCTCTCACACACACACAAAGAGAGAGAGAGAGAGAGAGAGAGAGAGAGAGAGAGAGAGAGAGAGAGGGAGGGGAGGGAGAAGAGAGAGAGAGTGACAGAGTGACAGAGACAGAGAGACAGAGAGACAGAGAGACAGAGACAGAGGAGAGCAAGTTAACATTGTTGTTTCTGATTTTTCTCTGTAAATATTCCTTCTTAAAATATAGATCATCTTTAGAGTTTATTCAATTGCAGATACCTTTTAGTCTTTGGTCCCCAGTGTGTCTGCTGCTCTGACATCATATGCCCGTCCTAGTATGCTTTTTGTTGCTGTATCTATTTTAAACATCTGGTTAAGCCAGCTTCTAGAGGGTAAGAGTCATGGCATGGATAATCTCCTGTAGCTTCAATTGTATTGAATATCAGTTTGGATAAATATTGATATTCACATTTGGCTAATTAGTATTCATTTTGGCCAGCTGTTCTTGTCTTTGGTAAATTTCCCTATTCACTAAGGGGAAGCATATATAGACACTATGTTTGGACATAGAGAAGCAAGTACATGACATAAAACAGACAGAAAAAATGTTTTAAGAAACTGAGAGATGACTGTGGAGTGCTGATCACCACCTGTTAGGTTACCTCCATGGGCTCTACAAACTCTAAGCCCAAGAAAGAGAAGGTACGCCAATAAACCCTGCCTAGTACTGCTTAGAGACTAAAAAACATGAAGCGAAACAGATGCAGTTGATCAGTGGACGAGTGGATAAGACACACAGACAAGCATCCTGTAGATAAAGAGAGTGTAAACAAGACACTTTCAGAAAGAATAGGTTCCATATGGGCAAAAGTGAAATGGGAGAGACCCACCAATTAGCAGAGAACAGAACAGCCGGCTG
Source organism: Acomys minous (assembly GCF_964271855.1). Lineage (NCBI taxonomy): Eukaryota > Metazoa > Chordata > Mammalia > Rodentia > Muridae > Acomys > Acomys minous. The sequence continues at coordinate 34,199,507 of NC_140483.1, forward strand.
ACGACCCAGGATGGCATGACAGGTTGAGAATAAGAACTACAATAATCAGTCACACAAATTGAATTGTTCATAGACACGAGAACTTAAAAACTAGACTGACCTAAAAGAAACAAGAGTGTTGGCAAGGAACCATTCTAGAATAAACATGACCCATCCCTCTTGCCATTCCTCCACTCAGCTAGACCTAGATATTCCCAGGGGGTCATAAAGTACTTGTGTTTAAGTTGTGGAGAAAGCCTGGCAGAGACTGGACTGAACAGAGAGTGTCCTGCGCCCCTCTAGACCCGTGTTTACACAGGAAAGTAACATGTATACAGCTTCTTGTTGTCAATGAGGACAGGCTTGGCTGCCTGGCTAGGCTGTGAGTCCCATGACTCAGTCCCCGGAGTGTGGCAAGGAGGATTCTTTCTAGCTGGGCTTTCAGTGAACAAATTGTTTAATAAAAACATATCGTGATTCAAATAGTCAGAATGTTATAAACCGTTATCTCCACCAATCTTTCCCCCAAATCTAAGCACTCAGCAATTACTGGCAATCGCCCACAGTCACTGCACTTCTGCTTGCTTTTATCCATCCCACATCACAAGCAGTCAGTTCTGTCCTTGGCTCGGGCTGTTTGATCTGAATGTCTCCCTGCTCATTGTGCCCCCAAATTCTCTCCCAGACACTCTTTGTATTATCCTCAGATCCACCCAATAAAGTGTAACTTTTGTCATGCTCCTCTACTCAAAAACCCTTCAGTTGTTCCCTATTGTCTTCAGGATATGGACCAAATTCCTCTGGATAGAGATGTTGACATAGTTCCAAACTCAGATCATTAAAACTTGAAGCAGAAAACTTAAGATATATCTCTTCTTTCTTTCTTTCTTTCTTTCTTTCTTTCTTTCTTTCTTTCTTTCTTTCTTTCTTTTCAATCTCAAACCTTGGCTGATATTTAGCTTTCCTACTCGGACTATTCTTTTTAATTCTTTGCTCAAATCTTATAGTCTTCAAAGACTAAGTCTAACCCCCTATGCTCCACAAAAGCCTTCCTAAATACACCATCTCCCATATTTTTGAATAGCTGAAGCTATAAATTGTAGTGTTATTAATTACTCAGGTAATTCTCTTCATTGGCTCCTAATTTCTTTTCTGTTGTCTCTGGTGTTTCTCTTACTCTGTCTTATTCTGTGCTCATAGCAAAAGCCTTTTTAGGGCAGTATTTTTGTTATGTATAAAATGTACTATGGTATCCTGTATATAGGGGACACACAATATATATATTATATAATATATATATATATATTAGATGTATATTAGGTGTGTCAGGATTCTAGCTATGAGTCTCATACTTGACTCATAATAAATGTTTTAACATTCAGTATCGTTTTAAAGTTTATACTTAAAAATATAAAGCTAAATTTATGCACGCATTTATGTGTATGTGTATTTACCTACTTGTCTATACATGTATCCTGCATGTACAGTGCCCACAGAGGCTAGAAGAGGTATAATTTGCAGGAATTGGAGTTACAAGTTGTAAGAATCTTGATGTAAGTTCTGGGAAATGAATCCAGTCCTTTGCAGGAGCAGGAAGCACTCTTGACTGCTGAGCCATCTCTCCAGCCAGACATTCAAAATCTTACAGGATACATTTGTCATAGCTTACTGTGACATTGGCCTTTCCTAAGACAGAAGGTAGCTACCCATATTAATGGTGTTGCTGAGGGACAGGACTAGGACTAGCTGTGTAACAGTAAAGACTGTAGGGAAAAATGTTTGAAGAAGTTGACCACGGTGCTGGAGGTACTATGAGCCTGACAGGCCTGGACATCAGGCAGTGGCTCTGCAGGTTGTTTTAAATCACATTCTCTGACAATTCTAGTCCTTAAAACTTTTTGTCTTTTAAATATGTATGATAGTGCCATCACCATATGAAGTTATTGTGAAGACTCATGTGCATACAATTTAGAGTACACAGCGCCCACCACATAAAATTTTAAAATAGCATTTTGCTTGTTTAGAAGAATATGTTTTATATAGACAGTTTGACCTTTAGGTTTGTTCCTTTTGTCAGAGACTTCTAGAGAAATTGTATGTGTGTGTATGAGTGCATATGTTATGTGTGTCTATATCATAATTATGTGGTAGTAATTATACAGCATGTGTCTCACGGATGTGAGAGGGGATATCTACATGTTGTATCATAAATGTGTACCATGATGTATTTGTGTATGTGAGTACACGTATTGACATATATTCATTCATCCACCTATGCATATATTGCATATGTACAAAAGAAAGAAGTTCTGTGAGCTCTAGTTCACACCTAGGAAAACTATGTGGAGTCGCACTCAGAGTGAACACGCTACCTTGACAGGGTTTTCTCACCTAGTGTGGTTTCCCTAAATAGCTTTCATCTTAGGAGTTTCCACTTTTTTCTCTGAACATTTCTTAGTGGGCTTAACTGCTGGGGAAGAGAGGGAGAACAAAAGAGGCAGTGGGGGGGGGCAAGGGGAGACACAGAAAAGAAGAAGAACAGAATGGAAGAGAACGAGAAATAAAAAAAAAACTAAGACACTCAGCAAACAGCAGGAAGGCCAAGAAAAATATTGAATCCAAACAAATGAATATTGTCATTTCCTCCCACAGTCTGCATTCCCAGTCATCTTCCACGGGCGGGCCTGGGAAGCCAAGAAATGCTGAGCTGCCTGGCGCGTGCGTGTGCCTGTGTGGTGGTAGGGGGCAGGGATGAGCACGCGTGTTGGAGCTGTGGTGGAACATTCCAGTGGCCAGTTTAACTTACTTCTGCCTCCCATGAGCTGAAGGAGCCAGAAGCCAGAAGTAGAGGGGAAGAGTAAACTCTAGGGCCCCATGGAACTCCAACAATCTGCTTAGTTTCTTGTCTCCTATGAGCAAGCCTATACCTAGAAGGTTACATTAAGCCACTGTTATAGTCAAGTCTTGCTTTCCAGCCTCGGGCCATCTCTTCATGCCCCTTCCACACATGAACATATGAATTATCCATATCCAGACATGCTACTCTTCTCTTCCCTCAGTCTTTCCTCGTCAGCACAAGGTGAGCCAGCCTTGGTGGCTCTTGTCCACGCCAAGGCAGGGCTAGGTGGGGTAGGCAGAGGTAGAGTTGAGGGTGGGGAAGACAGGACGGGCATGGAGGATTCAGTCACAGTACATATATATCTCTGCCAGGAAAGCATTTATTGAGCTCCAGCTGGCTCCAAGGTACTGACAGGACTGCACACCACTCCATAAAGTCCTAAGCCACAGCATTCCTGCAAACTTATCACCCAACTTTCTGTTGGGAGCCAAAGTAGTGGTTATTGTTAGTGGGGGATGAAGGGGTACCCTCCCTCCACCTAGAGACCTCACTGAGGACAAAATATTCTGTGCCTCCTCTCTGTCACCAAAGCTGTAGGACATATATTTGCAGACTGTGAAAGCACCGGGTTGCTCATTCACAGCTACTGTCATGCCACCTGCAAAATTCCCCACCACTTAAAACTATGCCTTGGCCTATCTAGATGTCTGAGCCTAGTCCCATGTCCTAAAACTCTCAAAAATAACAACACCCTTTTTTTTTTCTATGAGTTACTTGTCTTCCACGCTTTTGTCTGACACAGCTCACCCTGTGTAATCCCACTAGTCTGGATTTCCCTCAGTTACTCCCTAAGCTCTGGTTGTGCATCAACTGCATACATTCTTCATACATACAGTATCTCAAAAAGTTGTTTAGTGATAACAGGTACCAACTGGCAGACCTCTGGGTGATCTGATTGCTTAGGTCAAAGTGCTTACGTTTGTGACAAAGCCCGAGTCTGAGCTCAAAATCCCACAGAAATTGATCCTGCAATACCTCCAGATCTCTCTGGAGTGCCCACAGCAGGGCCTGGGAGGGCTGTTTCTGTTCATGGTTTTCTTGCTGTCAAGCCTGGAGTGAGGCAAGTGGCCTGCTAGTCCCCCTGCTGCATGGAATTTGGCTTCCTTCTTGAAAAGAGCAATGACTTACCAGCTATTTGCTCAGGGACTTCCCTGACTCCTGCTCAGCTCATTGAAGCCTACTGTGTCCCAAGGTCAGAATTCCAGATCATGAACACACAAGAATCCAGTTCTATAGGGATCACAAACAGGGATACCCTCATGTTACTCCCTTTGTATTCGTCATCCTCGTCCTGTGTTTTGGGAGGAATCAAACCAAAGCTTCTAGCATGCTGGGCAAGTGTTCCTCCAGCATCCTCCCCCGGAGCCCTGTTCCCTTACATCAGCCCAGTGTCTAGTGCATCAGCAGCTATATCCAACAGATTAAGTTGCTGTTTAATGGATGGTGAGAGGAGAAGCCCACATGTTTTCTTCAGTGTTGTCTTCATGAACTAACAAGGTGGGCAGTATTTTCTTTCTATTTAAGGATCTCTTTCCCTGTTTTCGTCCTAGTGTCACAAAGGCATTCATTTTACTCTCAGGAAAGAGAAGGCAGTGATGACTGACTGAGACACTCAGCTTACCACTATGCTTTTGAGGATTAGCCAATTTCCACAGCCTGGGAAGGCTTTCTTCTTCTGTTTTTCCATATTCCATACCCTTTTCCTGCATACCTGGCCATTGCTCCCTCACAACTCAAATCCTTCTGTTTGTAATGAAGGAGAGTGGGCAGGATGCTGTCAGAGAAAGGAACATCTGGGTTTGTCCCAAGGTGTTGGTAGCAGAATCTTGAGGCAGGGGTACTGAGCAAGGCAGAACTCTGAGCATGTGTTCCTTTAACATGGTATTTGCATTCTTAGTCTTTGTGCAGGCTCCATAGTCTCTGTGTTTTCTGAGATGAGAGTGCTAGAGCTCTGGGTCCTTCAAAGGAGATAGAGCATTACAGAGAAGAAAGGCATGTGCTCTTATTTTCCTGGATTTTCTTCTTCTACTTCAATTTTTCCACTGCTCTTCTCAATGGATATTGATCTTTTTATGACACTTATGAGATAGATGCCACTCTGTTCCTGGTGTCAGGTATAAGTTAAAGAGATTGTATTAAGGTTTTCTTTCATTTGCCTCCTCTGTGGGTTAGGTAGGAGAAACTTAAGGTCCTACACAGAGTCCATAAAACTATATGTAAACCATTGATACATTGTAGACTACAAGACTAGGCACAGTGGTACAGGCCTGTAATACCGGTTATTGGGGTGGCTGAACTGGGCTACAGAGTGACTTCAAGCAGTCCACTGAAAGAACACAGCAAGGCCATCAAGAAAAAAATAGGGCAGTGGATATAGTTGAGTGGTAGATGGGTTTCCAAATATGTGGAAGGCCCTGGATCCACTCCCCAGTCCTGAAAAGACTAAAGACTAAAATGACTACCAGGCTCACATCAGAGTCCCTCTGATAGCCAACAAAATGTGTCTGTTCACCATTTTCTTACAACTGCTTCTTGCTGACTCTAGATATGAGCCGTGGCCTTCAAGGTGGTGCTTTTTTAAGTTAAAAACCCAGCAGTTCCTTGGCATCTTAGTTACTCATGAGTCTAGCAAAAGTTTGGGTTTGAGTTATGAAGACTTCAGGCCTAATAAGCAGGACCAGACCCCCAGTCTTCCAAGTTAATCACATTACCTGTGCAGTATCAGCATAGGACTGGGCCATTCTCTACAGTTCTCATTGAAACACAAAGAGTGGCACTGATTCCTCCACACTTTGCAAAGACCTGTGCTCTAGTCCCCTGTACTTATCCCAACTTGAGTGCAGATTTGCAACCACTTCTAAGATGTTTGTGATTTACTGTCTTCTTTCTGTTCTAGTTTTCATTTTCTTTGTCTTTTGTCCCCTGGAGAATTTCTTTTCCTTTCTTAAAAATTTTAGCTGTGAAACTGAGAGGATGTGTTTCATATTTTCTTTAAATATTTGATTAGTTATATTTTCTCACATACTTAAATTTGGTTACCCACATTTCCTTTTTCTCATTCTCCTGACTCACTCACCCCTCCCACCTCATATAATTGTCCCTCCAAATTCATTTTACGTGGTTTATACAGGGAGGCCTTTCAGATTCTCTGTTTGACTTCTTACTTGTAGAAACTGGTGCACATCAATACTCTAATATGTAATGGAAACCTATAAATACATAATAGAAATACATAAATATGTGCATGTTAAGTGATGTGCTTCTCATAAAGCAACGTGTCTGTCAAGTATCCTAACAGTGGAGGAATAGTGAAAAGAGGGAATCTGGTCATACATTATGCAAATGGAGTTTGCCTCTCACTTCTAAACAGAACAGTCATACTAATTTATTTGTTGAGAAAGTACTGTGTCTGGAACTTAACTAAAGACTGGGTACTGGAAAGCTTATTAGATCGTGGGACTTGGAATGAACTTTCAGAGTGTGAAGTTTTATGAAGCACATGCAAAGAATATGCTTTAGTAACTCTAAGGCAAAAAGAACTCTAGATTCAGAGAGCTAGATAAGATTTTCCAGAGGAAATATCTAAGATATCCATTTAAAATCGCATTTTCCCAGAGTATTATAACCGTAGAGCTGTGCCATGCCTAGAACTTTCTCTCATACCAGAGAGTGAGTGCTGAAAGAATAGAACAACATTCTTCCCTTATTGCATCCAATTACTACAAGGTATATCAAACTGCCTGGATTTAGCATGGTGAAGGACAGAATACAGTGATTCTGTTGATAGGACTGGAAGAGACCAGCGCTTCCTCCTGGCGAGAGCCATCTTCAGGGAAAATGGATCCAGCAAGACTCAAGCCTCAGCAAAAACAGAGTGTTTAGAAACTTATTTGACATAAACCTTAGGCTACAACTGAGAAATGAAAGAAATGAAATGCACTTTCTGCCATGGAAGCCTATGGAAACTTACATGTATGAGCTTTTCTTCCTATATGTGCTGGGTTTATTTTCAAGCAGTGCATACCTCAGTTCCTTTTGTAGAGACACTAAAGGAATTAATTAATTAATTAATTCCCATTAAATTAAAAGGTGAATAAAATTATCTGAGAGTGAAAAAGAGAGGTCAGCTGACCAGTAAGTGTAAAATCTAACCTCTGTTCCCAGAATTGCCAGGAACTAGTGTTGAAAATAAGGTGGTTCACTTGTGTATGTATGTCTGTATGCATGACCATGTATGTGTGCATGCAATTATACGTGGAGGCCATCAATTAATGCCCAATGTCTTCCTTGATAACTCTCCAAGTTCATTTTAAATGGTCTCTCATTGAACCAGAAGCTCCTTAATTCAAATATACTGGCTGACCAGCAAGTTCTTGATCCTTCTCTCTCCATCTCCTTCGTGCTGGGATTATGCTATGAGTCACCACACTTGGCTTTTCCTATGCATGCTGGTAGCCAAACTCAGGTCATTGTGATTACATACCAAGTGCATTACTGACTAGGCCCTAGCCCCAGGCCACAGTTCACTTTTAAAGACCCCATTTCATTATTTGTAAGGTGGATATTTGTAAGGTGTAATCAGACTTTCAGCCTCCATCTTATCCCCTAGGATTTCCTCTTTCTAGGGCCCTTATAAACAAATTAATAAAAACACCTTCTCATCACTCTTTCAATATGTACCCAACAATGAGGTTGCTAGGTTATGTTTGTTGCAGGAACCTCATACTAGTCTCTATAATGACATCTCTAATTCATGTCCTTACCTTTAGTCTCTTTCATTGCCAATATTTGTGATTGATTATCTTACTGATGAGGAAGTAGAATTCTGGCAATATACATCCATGAAAGGCATCAATAACCTCCCATGGTTTGCCTATGTGATTCTAAGAAAACATTTGTAAAAGAACTCTTGATTTTTACATCCTTTAAAGCCCCCACATGTAAATCCCAGGTATTATGGATACAGTGGACATAGCTGAGGTACCTTGATATGTTTGTGATGTTAAAAGAGATGACTTAAACCTGGGTAAATTATAATGAATATATGTTCCCTGACTCCCATTTCTGAATCCAAGATGTCTAAGGTCAAATTGCCATCTAATGGTGAAAGGTAGAACAGAGATGAGGGAAGGAGGGGTAAAGGGTGGCACAGGGAGGGAAAGAAGCCAAGCCAAGCTCCTCTTTTACAAGGAACTCTCTGCTGAGACACTACCATTAATTCATTTGTGAGGACAGATCTCCCATGACCCAATTCCCTCTTAAAAGTCTCACATCTTAATGCTGTTTTAATAGCAGTTGTGCTTTAACATGAGCTGGGAGCATACAAGCATTCGAAGCACACAGTACAAAGTGAAGTTGGGACTGAGGGTAGGCAAGATGTCATCATTATTGACGAACCAGAGAACGGGGGCACTTGGTCCACAGATCATTCTTCTACGTGGAGCTTAGTGTGGATGATGTTTCACCATCGATTTTCTGGCTCCTGACACAGCCTGATCAATAGGAAGAAATAGATGTGCTCTCATTTCTCATCTGCGTAACAGGAAAATTTGTCCAGTAATGACACACAGAGAGAAAGCAGTGCTTGGTATCAGGCCAAACTTTAATATGTACTCCTGGCTCAAGTCATCCTTGTAACCAAACAAAAATTTCTGCCCCAAGGTTCCCAGAGGGAGAGTTCCTTCTGGTTGAGATGCCAACCTTTATACTAGTACAGCAGGAAAGTGGCTGGCCTAGCCTTCCTAGAACATACTTGTGGCCTTAGGTTCTGCAACCTGCAAAAACAACCCCCCCCACACACACAATTTTAGTCTTGTCCAAAGAAGGGATGTGCCAATCTATCAGTGTCTCTTGACGGTGGGTTACGTGGCATGCTGACTGAAGCCCCCTTCTCTATCATCATCTTCCTTCCTCTTTTATAGTTCTTTTGGCTCCTATTCTCTGTGGAATATTCTAGCCCTACACTGTTCTTCAGAGAGAATAGATGTAGCAGAACAAGTCCCCCCAAGGAGATTCTCTCATCTCCAAATCTGAATCAAGTTATGTCTTATCCACATTTCAGTGCTAGCCCAGCCCTTCAAACTAGGTCTACTAAGAGTGGCCATTCTCAAGAGCAGGAGACAAGTTTTCACTCCCTCCATGTCCCTATGACAGAACCCTCCATATAGAGTTATAGACTAAAGAATGCTCACGGGTTAGCTGGATTACCACAACCACAGACTTCAGGCAGAGCCACCATCTCTGTGGCTCAGTCTGTAGGGGACAAGTCACAGAACAATAAATGTCATTAGACACAATGGGAATAACTTAATCTGTTTAGAAGGAGCCTTCTGTGATAATAGCATTCATGAAGAAGAAATTGTATTTACTGTAGTGAAGCTTCCAAAAGGTATGCAGGTAGAATAGACTTGCTTGTGTTTCAAGTGTGCTCTCATTGATTATTTATGTGATGGTCTCACTTTCTTGCAATGTAACGCCAGCAAGATAAGCCTTTCTGTAACAACCAAAACGGCTACCATAAGGGACTTCATCAGAAAAAAAGCAACCCAGGTACTTCCTTCAATTAAAGAATTTAGTTATAGTTTACAGGGTTGGATTTCTGTCTCAATGTGAAGTAACAACTGAAAGGTGTGTGTGTGTGTGTGTGTGTGTGTGTGTGTGTGTGTGTGTGTGTGTTGTATGCACACACATGTGCACATCAGAGGAAGCATATTTAGCATAAATCTTTCTGAACACTGAGAACTAATATTCATATTGATGACTTTATGTTGTATAAGTAGCTATACTTGATAGATTTTTTCTTTGTCATCATGGTAAATATGAGAAAAGTGGCCTCTAAGAAATGAGCTTTAGATTAAAAAGTACATTGACATGGGACATCTTACAGTACAAATGAGTTGTTCATATAGGTGGAGAAATGTAGCCACGAACACAGAACTGAATCCCTCCCTGCATCCTCTCTTGTGGAGCACTTTTAAGAGAGGAGTGGTACACTGTGCCCAACTTCTTCAGCTGTTGAGATAAAAGGCCACTCTATAGCCAAACTCTGGATCAATTAATCATCTTTCCTTTTTTGTTTTTTTTTTTCCTTTGTATCTTTGGATTCAAACTGCCATTCTTCCAAGGCATATGTTGCCATAGGAGACTCTGTTGAGGCTGGAGTGGTTGCTTTTGGCATATTAAAGGAGGAGCAATTAACTCTAATAGGTATATAGTATATTAAACACTTGAATTTTTGCAAAATGTCCCTGTATTTATGGCCACTCCCTTTTAAAAATAAATTTCTTCTTCCTCCAAGGACCCTTTAGGAGTAAAAAATAACCATCTTTTAGAAAGCATTTGAGGATTACCATAATAGAAATGCAGTGAGGCCTAGAAAAAGGTACCTAGGCTGTGCCGGCTTCATCATGGGTTCCCTTCTGTTCTTGAGAAGTCACCCATTGTAAAGATGTTAGAAATAAACAATTATAGGATTATTTCCTAAAACCATTAAAAATATAGGCCAGAGCTGGGAAAATGGCTCTATTTGTAATGTTTTTAATCTTAGAAGCATAAGGACCTGAATTTGCTCCCAGAACTCATGCATAGAACAAGCAAGCAAACAAATAACACCACCAAAACCAAACTGGGTTTTGCAGTATACATGTCTAATCCTAGTGCTAGGGAGGAAGACGCAGGCAGAGGCCTAAGGCTCTCTGGCCTCTTGTAATTGATCAGTTTCATCTCAAAACAACAAAACCACAAATGGCACCTGTAGAATGACACCTAAAGCTGTCCTCTCACCTCCATAAGCATGCACACACATGTACACAGGCACTGGAATACACAAAAATACACATACATGCATATACAGTATAAACTGTCTTTTTTTTTTAAGGAAGACACCTTCAGGCTTACTATTCCCTCCATTCTAAAGAGCATGCTAATATGTGCAAGAGAAGTGAGAGATGTGAGTTTTTATAATTATAACAATTATGTTGGTAGTAAAAAAAAGTGCTGACCAAGTTTGGACAATTAATCAGCCAAGGTTGGTGGAAGAGTAACCGATCTTAGTATTAGGTGGGTAGGTTATTCTCTAAGCACTTAAAAAAGAAAGAAGAGACTGAAAGATCTTAAAAGATTGGTCTGCTCTCCCAAGCCCTAATTATGTAGGCACCTCAGGCTTTCAGGAACCAGAGTAACTGGTCCAGTGTGAAAGGCAAATGCTCATCCTTGAATCTTTGTCTTTTTTCCCAGAGAGGCCTGTGTTGCAAACAAAATTCATTTCTCCTTCCTGCTCTCAGCTGACATCGCTGTACAGCTGTGTGACAGCTGTTGAAGTCTCCCCTAAAAGTTGCATCTCTTCAATGGTTGGCAAATGGGTATACATCTGGGATGAGATGCTCAAATGACCTCAGGACCCCATAGAATAAATCAAAACACTGAAGTAATGCCTTGGATGAGCTTGTTCTGATGTAACTCAGTGGCTGAGCATTATTTCATAGCCATTACAGAACTGAATGCTCTATCTCATCAAAGCATGATAGACTATGGGATAATCTTTGTACTTGATATTGGGAGGGGGGTAGGACAGAAGTGATCTTCATGTGCAACTGGAAGGTGGTATCAGAACAGCAACATTCTGTGATCCAAAGAGCTTACCCATGAGATATTCCCTAAGGGTTTACATTTGGGCATGAGCTGGAGAAGGCAACCAGAGATGCAGTACAGGTAGGCTGGCTGATAGGCCCTCCTAGATTCCTGTCTGGTCTATTTTCTTCAAGAGGTAGCTGTCTGGAAAGGCAATGTGTTGTTCTGCTGAACTATTTTTTTTTAACCACTTGTTGGTGTTCTTATCACACATTCTCTTTTGGGGTGAAACATTCCATTAACTCTGGGTTTTGCCTGGGCCCCGTTCCCATTTCTGTTCCTGTTAACTGACAGCAGTAACAGAAGCATATTGAAACAATTCAACTCAATGCTCAGAAACTGTGTCTAAGTGGCTGTGAATCAGGTAGCTAACTGTACATGTAGGAATGTCTTTTTTGTGCCAGCCCTGGTGTTCTTACCCTAGGACTACGTTCACCTTGGACAGGCAACATACATGCCATCATAGCACCTGAGGACTCTTAGAGTCTCTAAGTGCCAGGCATCCGCACACCAGAAGAACATAAAGATGAAGAGAAGTAGGATAAAGGCAAGATGATGTGACATATGATGCCTATGTCTGCCTGATTCTGCCTTTTTGAGCTGGGAGATTATTAGCATCTGTATACATTTTTGTTTTCTCACTGATAGACACACTGGCCCCCAAACACTGGCTTTCTTGATAGTTAGCAGAAAGAAAATGTGGAGGTAAGGCAGAGCATGGTGGCACAGGCCTGTAATCCCAGCACTCCAGGAGGCAGAGGCAGGTGGATTTCTGTGAGTTTGAGGCCAGCCTGGTCTACAAAGCAAGTCCAGGACTGCCAAGGCTACACAGAGAAACCCTGTGTCAGAAAAAACAATGTGGAAGTCTGCTACAGTGACTGATTAAAGAGTTTAATGATACAAGCAGAACTTGGGCTAGGCCGGAAGCAGGTGTTTGTTGTGAAAGTAGACAGTGCCTTGGACACAAAGGTTTTTCCTATGACTCTTCAACTGTTTGCGAATGTGTTCTGCCTTTTGGCTGCTCATACGGAGTCTCTTGAGTATTTTGTGAATTGTTTGGAGTAGGTTAGAGGTGATTTGGGGGAGGGGGAATGGGGCCCATGAAACCTCGCAGGACACTGACCCCCATCTCTCCACAGCCTTTCCAAGCAGATGGTTGGTGTGACACTATCAATAACCGGGCCTATTGCCACTATGATGGGGGAGACTGCTGCTCTTCCACCCTCTCTTTCAAGAAGGTAAGTGAGAGCACCTGGGATGGCTGGAAAGGCTGTGGGATTAGCCGGGCTTTGGCTAGCTTTCCTTGGTGCACCATAATTGGTTCCTACCCACTCACCAGGAGGGAACTACAACAAGTTAGGGGCAGAGTTTCTGAAGTGATTAAGAGATTAGGAGATTAAGTGATTAGGAGATAAGAGGGAGAGCATGGCACACTAAATCGCCAATCTAGGGACCCATTGGGCCAGCAAGAACTTTTGTTGCTTTAAGTCTCCTGGTGGCTTGTCATTACCCAGACAAAAGAACATCTTCCTTCCCTAGAAGGTTCTAGATTACCAGTGAAGAGCTTCCCAGTTATCACTCATCTTTGTAAGTAAATAAAAAATTCTAATAGTTCTGTACGATTTGTTACAAGTACATCGTAGGAATGTGCTAGGTAGCTACCTGGACCATATTGGCAGCAACCAGTTACCTGACAGACTTTGCCCCTGTTATGCTTGGCTCTGTTAAATTAAAAAGTAAGATTCTTGGGTCTACAAAATTGAGGGAGCTGAAATTTTTCGATGTTATGAGTAAAACTCCAAGTGCTCTGAGGAGTTTTGAAGCTAGTTGGCAAATTCAGTGAATTTGAGATATGCAGATGTTATTTCCTTCTCTCTATGCATCTCCATAATAAAGCCATAGTCAACTATACACAGACTAGAGTACCATATACTGTTTCCCTCCTCCGATCACTTACTGTGTACTACCCACTATGCTCACCTTTGCACAGGAATGAAGTGACTTAACACGTAATTAGTACTTAATGACTAGTTACATCACCAACCAATTTGGGCCCCTGTTTCTCTGAAAACTAATCCATCTTGAGCTAAGAGAAACAAATCTTAAACTTTGACCATAAGTCAGAAATCAGGCCAGCAATTTTCTTTTCTTGTAGAAGTAGCTACTCAAGGAGCCTGCCTATATACAGGAAGGCCACCTATAGAGAAGTCACTTAACTCTTTCTCAGTTTTATCTCTGTAAACTTGGGATTTGTCTATGAATTTTGGTGCCTCTAACTAGCATACAGAGAAACCGAGTTCATAAAGGCGCATTATTTCACCTCTCTACTGACTCTACATCATCTTTCATTTCACATACGCAAAAAACCTCACCTGTTCTCCAATCTAGTTGTCCAATCACTGAACCCATGTCTACAGTGGATCTTCACTAATATGTGACATTTACATTCCTCTTGTTTAATCACAAGTACCCAAAAGGTAGAATATTTACTGTTATCATGTCTCTGCATTGTTTTTGACACTCAAAAGGAAGTGCTTATCTGCTGGTAACCAAACAAGCAAGAAGAAAGCCACTTATTCTGCCCTGTCTCAGAAATGGGAGAGGGATAATTACATAGAAATGAGGTAACAGCCACACACAGTGGGTAGGGATATGCAGTGTCTCACAACCCCCAAGTATCTCCTAGGCTCAAGAAGGGCAAGAATTCATGCATACCAAGATATCACTGATGATCCCACTGTCCCAACAGCACGGAGAAATTAGAAGTAGGAATATTTAGGGATTCTAGGCTTCTAAGGTGGCTACTGTTGCTCTGATTTAAGTCTGTTCTGGTCCTTCTCATAGAGAGAAAGTGCTAATAGTCATCTTTATGTCTATGACGATTACAACAGGAACAAAAAAATTCACACTAGTATTGTCAATAATACTAAGAGTTATTACAACAAATAGTTATAGGTGTAGGGCAAATTATAATTGTGTCACAGCATCCATTTCACCCAACCCCACAGATGTTCCCTGAAGGGTGGTATTGATGTCTTCTCACCTTATAGATGAAGAAATGATTACCTTGACTAAAATGACATGGTATATAATAAGAAGATCCAGTGTCAATTTCAGATCTATGATGTGAACCCCCCAATCTTATACTTCTTTAGGACCGAGTGAGGGGAATTAAAGCCAGTTGAAAAATGTGAAGCTTGGCACAAAATTGGATGATTTCAACTTCCTGTTCATTCTCCTAGGTCATCCTATTTGCTGCTGACTGTGACCTGGATGAATGTACCTGTCGAGACCCCAAGGCTGAAGAAAATCGAAATCAACAACTCTAGGACCAGAGCACACCCTCCCCTGCTCTGGATGCAGACTAAGAGAGAGAGAGGTTCCTATAGCAGGATGCAAAGGGTTAATGAATAATACAGATCCCGTGGTGGAAGGAGAGCCTAGAACAGAGCCTTAGAGAAATGCAAGAGAATGTTCGTAGGTGCCAATTAATGTGTTAAGTAGCCCAAGTAGGGAGGGCTTATAGGCAAAAGTTTCTGTATAAAGATAAATGATTAAAAATGGAAGAAGAAGCATGGCAAACAGGACCCTCTTCCCCATTTTTACTCTACTCCATCATCTTCTCAATTCTCACACTCCTCCCACTCTGTATTGTCAGTGGCTCAGCCCCACCCAACATGTACACCAATATCAAAACATTAGAAGATAAACTGCCAGGGACACTCTGTTAATACTCATTTCAGGTGGACTGTCATCTTTCAGGGCTCATCTACTCTAAACTGGTCCTTTGCCTTTCTTTCGCATAGTCTCTCTTAAATAATGAGTTAGCTTTTTCTTTATGAGTATTTAAACATAATTATATAAATATATTATATATTATATTTTTTGCTGTTTACTAAGCTAAAAATTATCCATTGTTCCACACATGCTGCTGTGAAATTCATGTCCAGTTGGATACTGAAGCTTCAAAGACAGAAAGAAAGGTTCTTTTGCCCTCCTCCCAGAGAGAGGAATTGGCAGGTTAGATGGGAAGAAGAGAGTAGTTGGAATTCTGGATGCTGGCCTTTCAGCTGATCATCATTTTATGACCTGGGAGCTGGGCCTACTGAAAGCAGATAGACTCGGCTTGCTAAGGGCAAGAAGCATGGAAAGTTACAAATGGGAACCCATTTGGAAGTAGGTCCACGAGAACTAGACAATGGTTTCTAAGTATCTATCAGGAGGAGAACACAAACTCTTCAATGCTTCTCAGAACTCCCAATTGGAGTTGATGGAGTTCAGGGTCTTTTCCATTCCTCCCTCTGCCTAATCGAAGTGCAGCTGCCAGCGAGTCAAAAAGTGTGTATTATGGCTCATTCTCTGAACACAGGCTCACAGGGACTGACACCCTCTTCACACTTGGCCAGTCGGCGGTGTCTCTCTTTGTTGGAAGTCTCCGCGCCTGGCCATCATTCACAGCTGCATCACCCACTGTTGATTTTCTGAGAAAAGAAAATGCTTTGGAAAGTCAACGGTGGGAAAGGTAAAAAGAGATGAAAGAACAGAGAGGGATGGAAGAGCCAAAGGCTGTCAGAGAGGTGAGGGGTCAAGAATAAATGAGGTTTAAGGATAAGAGGATGGAATGAGTGAACAAGTCCCTGTTCCAAGTCTCCAAAAGAGGCCAGAGATCCTTCGAGCAATGAGATAAATCTTATTCAAGTGCAAGGCATGAAATTTGTGGACCAGTAGGCAACATGTGGAGCGAGGGTGACACTCTGTGGGGAGAAAGGAGAATTTCAACTATTTGGGGTCCACGTTGTCTTTACAGATTTCTTGTTCAATAGCTGTATGGACTACACACAAAACAATCACATCGACACTTCCTTTCTGTCCATCTTAGGCTCGCACTTTTGCATGGGGTCTGTCCTGGATATGTTTTCTTATGACAGCTTCTGAATTGCACCTAGGAAGAGAGTAAGGACTCTGTTTCTTATGTTTAACATTGGTCTTGTCTTCTTACAAAGGCTCTAAGCTCTGTCTCCCTTATTTTTTTTTTCTCCAGTGGAAAATAAGTCCAGGCAAAACTTGGAGCCACTTTTGTTATCTCCATCGCTTCTCCTTTTGTGCCTACCAGTGTATGTCCAGGCTCAGCCTCTTCGTTAAGTCCATTAAGAGTAATGGAGAGGACTCTTCTATCTCATAGTTCATTTTAAGATACTTTGTTCTTTCTTGGAAACATATACAGTGCCCTGAGAAGGCAAGAGGACAGTTTCTATGGTGTGTGAAAAGCTCCCCAGGCTGAAAGCCACTTAAGTCATAATCAGCTAGAGACAGAGGCAGTGGTTTTGTCTAGACTTTACGCCTGGGCCCCAGTGTTTAGAGCAACTCATGTCCCTAGTAAAGAAAACGACCAGAGATGGCAGGGACAACTCATGCTTGTCCCCAGGTGATTGCCTGTATTCTGTTTCTCTTAGACATCCATAATGTGATCCAGGGCCCTTCGCAGATGTTCCTTTGTCTGATTCTGTGTTCCAGACTCACCTCTCTATTTCTTCTTGTTTCTGGTAACTAGAGTTTTAAGGTCCACAGGGCCCGGATGTGGCTGACTTTCATAGTTAGCATGACAGCCTTCAATCACAGACACAGAAACGAGGTCAGCAGGGGCAATGAGCAGATCCTGGCAAAGAAGGCAGCAAGGAGAGTCTTCTGGGTTCTTTCCTTTCCAACATTATAAGACATTGGTCTTGACACTTCATCTATTCTGTGTGATCACTATTGAGTGTGTCAGTTAGCACCCAAGGGGACAGTTTGATTGAAAACACAGTGAAAGGAGCTGATCTACTGTATTGTAATGTAAAACAGCTACATCTAGTTATTTTATAAGATGATAAAACATTCATTAAAAAATCAGCACATAAAATATGAAGTGTGTTTGGTGACTTATTCTTTGTTTAAATGATTTGTTTCTGAGTCACTTTTCATTGGCCTGTACCAGATCCACATTTCCCTTATTGGCTGATCATCCCCTTCAGTCACTTGAAAACTATTTGTTATATAAATAGGTTATGAAAGAGAGATAAACACAAGATTCCACAAGAAGAGGTGACATTTACAAAGGTAGAGTGTGAGGCAGTAATACCATGCGCCTTGTGGGCTGTGAAACAATGTTCAAGAATCATTTACATTTTGGATGTGATAAGAATCATCCATGGAGACCAACAGGAGGTGACATTTGAGGGTTGGTTGGTAAAGATTGCATGTGATCTGAGAGGCAGAAGCAGAGGAGTGCGCAGAGAACAGAGGTGAAGATGTGGCAGTAGCAATGACAAAGACTGCCCATTATTGGACATCAGTGAGGAACCCAGCTTAGCTGAAACTTAGAACTAAATTAATATGTACCGGAGAGTTGATAAATACAATCTTATTTAATTATCGGGGAGTGGGGCGGGGGCAGGGGGTGGGGTGGGGAAGAGTCTGAAAATCACATATTCTCACTTCCCATATGAGAACACCAACCACCATTCTGGAGAAGACAGTTCTCAAAGATAACATACTAAGCAAAAAGTTTCAAGGCTGCTTTGTCGGATGCTGGGGTGTAAGGAGAAAAACATAGTGATTGATAAGAAGGAGGTGGTGATGGGCAGTGTCAAAGGTGATGCCCTCACCTCCTGTGACACTGAGGGGAAAGGGGATCAGGAGAACAAGTTTTGGAACAAGAATACCAATTTTCTCTTTTTATGAACTTTGGTTAATGGCCAAACTGATAATTAGTTAGAAGTGTCACAGAGACCTGAGTTCAGCACCCTGGAGGAGACTTCTGCACCTAGAACCAACAGGCTAAATTCTCTGGTCATGCCAGACACATCTGGGATGGCCAGATGGGTTGCTTGTCCCACCTACTAGACACTTGGGAAGACATGATGAAAAGGTGCCTGAAAACATAACCTTGGACTGTGGGGGAAAAGGTTGTGGTTAGAAGTAAGCATTTCATAACGAAAGGAATTACTCCTTGGCATTTTCTGAAATAACTTGCAAAGTGCCTTCCTGCGATTTTTTAGCTATCTGTGGGTGAGGGGTGAGATCACTTTTTCTATTTCACAAGTGAGAAAATAGAATGATGTAGAGATTGTTAGAAATTTGAAGTATATATACTAAGCTGCAGCTTTTGTATTTATTTGTTTGTTTGTTTATCCTCTTAAATGTAATGTGTTTTCTGTTATACTGCATGTACCCCAGTAGACCCAAGAGGGAACCCAGATCCTATTGCCATGAGAAAGTTCACAGCTTTTCATCTGTTTGTGTTTGGAGGTACTAGCTGCTTTCCCTGTTGTTTTCTTAGCCTTTCTGCTCCCCTGCTGCTGTCATGTTAAATGGTAGGGAGTCCTCCTTGAGGACCACCCCCTGCCCCGACTCTCTCTCTCATGCCAGGCTTTGAGTATAAACAGATGCCCTAGAACATGCCAGTTACGACAGCTGGGCAGAAACATCTGGCAAGGTTATATTCTTCTTAATAGTTTCCCCAGGGAAAGTCCTGGACAGAGACTTTGGGGCTCTGGTTTTTATTGACTGACAAACTGAAATGACATGATGAGTCATGAATAAGCCTTGAGCCCTGAGCTAAGAGACCAGCCCTTCTTTCAGGCCATGCAGGTGATGAGAAGTTCTTTGGGGAGCGGGGAGCGGAGAGCGGGGAGCAGAATGCTTTATATGTTCAAATTGTTCCAGTGAGTCTCTGAACCTGGTGTTGAGTCACTGTGTGTGTGTGTGTGTGTGTGTGTGTGTGTGTGTGTGTCTATGTGTCTGTGTGTCTGTGTGTCTGTGTGTGTGCATGCACACATGGGCAGACACACATGCATGCACATATACATGTATTCATATGTGTGATTGCACAATATGTTTGGTATTCATGTATGTTCACGCGTGTGAAGACGAGAGGACCACCTTGGATATTGTTTGTCAAGCACTATCCACTTTTTCTTTTGAGACAGTGTGTCTCACTGGCCTGGAACTTGTCAATAGGCTAGGCTTCCTGGCACTGAGTCCCAAGGATCCATTTTTCTCCACTTCCTCAGTGCTGGGATTACAAATGACCACCATCATTCCTGCAGGGCAAAAGGGTTTTTCACACTGAGATTTCTTCTCAGACTCTGAATCACATTTGTTTTTAAGTTGCTTCATTTGATTTTTTATTTTTGTTTTGGGAGACATAGACACATAAAGACAGAGAGGGGCCAGGGAGACAGAGAGAAGGGAGAAAGAGCACAAGGTTGCGTGGGTAGGGATGAGGGGGGAATCTGGGGGGAGATGGAGGAAAGAAAAGAATGTGACCACAATATATTGTATGAAAAAAGTATTTAAAGAATCCCATTGACTGCCACTTTTTATAATTTAAAGAAGATCATGTATTCATAATGATCTGTGCCAGTAAACTTTCTGTAGGTTTCTTGTATATTTCTCCTGTACAAAGACCAGCTTGGTTTAGAGAATAGATATTCTCCAGTCTGTCAAATTTGTTATCCTAATAGACGCCATGGTGGGGTCCAGTACACTGGTCTGCTTCATTCACATCCTTACAGATGGTCATTTTTTTTAATGACCCCTCTATTCCATCTTAGGGGAACATTGCTAAGTGTTAATAAGAGCTGGTATGATGGTGGTGAAGTACATTCTTGAAAAAAAATATTCTGCCAGTCTAATCTGCATAATGTTTCCAATGAATATTAAAAAGAAAAAACTTCTAAGCTCTGCAATATAGTTCTGAGGAACTGCAATTTGCTAATGTTTTCCCAATCAAATTTTCTTCTAAGGGTAATTTAATATAAACGAGCTTCCTTTTCTTTGTCCTTGTCCACATAAAAGTCATTTATTTGAATATAAATAAAAACGAATAAAGAGAGAGTGTTGACATTGTCATGACTACACATCATGCATCTATTTGCCTTTTCTCTCCACTAGGTAGCCTGTTATCAAAATGCTATTGCCTTTAAATGTTTATAAACATACAGGTATTTAAATCTTACAGAACCTCTGTCAAAATTTTTAAAATGTCCTGATATCACAGTTTTTCAAAGGACAAGCCAAATTGTTAGGGACACAAATGACTTCCAAGTATTGACTCTGTCGGTGATCAATTAATAGCCATGCAAAACATCCAAGCGTCCTTCACACTGGGAAACACTGCTCATGCCTTTTCCACTTTAACTGAGATTTTGTCCTAGGGAATCCAGGGACAAGAATGACTTTCTTACGTCCCAGACACTGATTTGCAAGGATGGAAAAGCCTGGCAAATAGTGATTTAATTCTGGCTGCAACACTCACTAGATAAACATCCGGTTACTCTTTCTGAGCTTCAGTCTCCTAAATGACCAGTACTCTCAGTGCCAGGCAGGCAGGACTTAAGGGGTGTGGGCTGGTAATGATGAGTGTGGTCCACTGTCTCAGAAGTTGAAATGTACAGACTTTCAGGAAATGGGCTCTCTGTGGATTCTAAGGACTTCTAAATCCTCAAGCAGCCCATGAGTCTGATATTAGAGGGCTGCTGGGATATGTAGCGCCATTCGTTATATGCATAGGAGACTGAGAGCACACACTGACTTCCTAGTAGTTGGGCCAGGAGATTTTCTGGCCCACTGATCCAGGGAGAAGCAGATTGGATTTGTAAGGTAATCATGGTAAAGCTCAGCACTGAGAATAAGAGGAAATTCTTAGGAGTTGGAAAAACCATACTTGTAAATGCAATTGGAACCTACTAGAAATTTACATTAGTTACATAAAATTCTGATTATTTTCTTCAAAACACAACTGACTGAATCACTTAATATATCCGTTTCACAGAGTAGCCCTGTCCAATATGGACTTTCACACTGTTCTAAATTTGCATTAGTCAATGTATCAGCCACCACACGTCTTGCTATGCAGTGTATGAAATGTGGTTAATGAGACAGAGGACATTAATCCTGTACAGTACTTTATTCCAATTATTTAAATGTGAACAGCTAAACGTGTACCTAGTGGATCCCTTACTGTTTTATACAGCTGTAGAATGTTGCACGTATCAGTCAATGTGCTTCTTAAATATATTCTGGATGTGTTGTTCTGTTTTGTTTGGCAGTACTTGTCACAGTTAGGGTTACTGTTGCCATGGTGAAGCATCATGACCAAAAGAAGCTTGGGGAGGAAAGGTTTGCATTTCCACATTCTTACAATCTGTTACTGAAATCAGGACAGCAACTCAAACAGGGCTGGTACCTGGAGGCAGGAGCTGATAGAGAGGCCATGGAAGAGTGCTGCTTACTGGCTTGCTCCCCACAGGATCACCAGCCCAGGGTAGCACCGCCCACAATGGGCTGGGCCTTCCCCCATTTATATCACTCATTTTAAAAATGCCTTATAAGCTTGCCTACAACCTGATCTTAGGGAAGTATTCTTTAAATCAAGGCTCCTCCTTCTTGGATGACTTTAGCATGTCCCAAGTTGACATGACACTATGCAGTTCCATTGACCCCTTGTCAAGTTGATAAACAAACACATCATCGTTAAGGCACAACCTTTCCTTTCTCATTCATCCTCAAGATATTACATTTGAAAGATAACTTTTAAAAGCCCCACAGTCCTTATAAATTTGAATACATTAATTAAACATCCAGTATCTTTAAAGTAGCCAGTGTCTTTTAAAATTAAAAGTCTCTCAACAGTGGTCTCCTGCAAAGTCAAAAATAAACAGAATAGTTTCTTAATTCAAGAGGGAAGAACTAGGACAGTCACAATAAAATCAAAGCAAAACCAAACTCCAAAATGTAAACTCAATGCTTAATGTCTGGGATTCACACACGAGCTATGCTCCTGGAAGGGGCTTGGGTCACTTCTCCAGCTCCACGCTCTGTAGCACACAGCTCTTTTTAACCTCCCGCTGGCTCGACACCACTGCTGCTGCTACTCTTAGTGGTCAGCCCATGGTTTTGGCATCTCCAAAAACGTTGGGGTCCCTAGCTGCAACTGAGCTGCACTTTCACCAATAGTCACTCATAGGTTCCCTTCCTGGTGCCAAGCTTCAGATTCTCCACATGACCCCATCAGTCCTAGGCCTTCAACTGCCACTGAGGCTGCACCTTCACTAATGGCCTCTCTTGGTCTCTCACAGTGCCAAGCCTCAGCTGCTCTCTGTGATCCCTGATGCCTTCAAAACCAATACCACTTGGGTGACTTGTACACTACCAAGTTAAGCTACTAACATAAGGTACAGCCATGGCTGCTGTGGAGAGCCACAGATAGCAGCACCCCCTGCTGCTTCCCCGGAGCAATGCGCCCCTTTTGCACATGCGCAGTGAGTAAACCTTATGCGCATGCTCAGTGAGCAAGCCCCTTATGCGCATGCCTGAAGGCATGACGTGAGGTGGCGTGATTCAAACAAGGCATAGCGTGAGGTGGCGTGATCCGAATGCACCAACCAGGAGCGACAATGTGGCAGTCTCTGATAGGACCAGGCACACTATAAAGGTTCTGTGGGAGCTTTTCCCGGGGTCACTCCGCTAGTCCAGGATCCTGAATAAAACTGCTGCAAGAAGAGTTCCCGGTGTTGGTGTCTTTCCTGCTGGTCAGGGGTGGCATCGACAGGCTGCCTCTGGAACACAGCTTTCATGTGCTCTCAGGAAACACTTCCCAGAATATTTCACCTCAACCATGCTGGTCTCTTCTTAATCACTGCTAATTTCTCAACTCTAGCCAACTAGCATAGAGTGTCACAGCAAAGCAATTGGTTTCACCTTAGTAATTCTGGTATTTTGTTAGTCATAGCTGATTCTTCAGACCCAGTTAACCAGAACCGTAAAATATTAATATAAGAAATGGCCCTGATAGAGTGTTTAAACAAATCTCTAAAGCTTCACAAGCCAGTCCCCTAGCATGTGCACTGCTCTCAACATTCTTATCTTCCAGGCTCCTACAGAACATCCAGCTGAGCTCTCGACACTCAGTGGCTTTTCTAGGCCAAAGTTCTAAAGGCCTTCCACAGTCCTCCCCAGAATAGCATGGTCAGATCTGTCACAGCAATGCCACAATATTCTGGTATCAACTTATTCTAGTTAAGGTTGCTATTTCTATCATGAAACATCATGACCAAAGGCAAGTTGGGACAAAGGGTTTATTTGACTTACAGTTTCACATCACAGACCATTACTGAAGTCAGGACAGGAACTCAAGCAGGACAGGAATCTGGAGGCAGGAGCTGATGCATAGGCCCTGGAGGAGTGCTGCTTACTGGCTTGCACCTTATGGTATGCTCAGCCTGCTTCATATGGAACACAGAGCCACAAGCCCAGGCATGGCATTGCTCAAAATGGGCTGGGTCCTCCCCCACGGATCACTAATTAAGAAAATGCCCTATTTGCTTGCCTACAGCTTGATCTAATGGAGAAAATTTTTAATTGAGATTCTTTTCTTTCAGATGGCTTTAGTGTGTGTCAAGTTGGCACAAATCTATCCAGCACAGCACTAGAAATTGAAACCCATACCTCAAAGCTGTCAGACAAATGCTCTGTCATTGAGTTACATCTTAGGCCCTGGGCATGAGGTTTTAAATCACGTTACTTAAATCTCATGGCTGATGTAAGGGTACATTGCACATAGAGAGTTTTTCATTTTGTCTTATATATGTGTGTGTATATATATAGGTATATACAATATATACATATATAGTGTTATATAATATATGCATACATAGTTATAGTGTTATATGTTATGTATAACATATATATAATGTATAACATATATACATTATATATACATATATGTGTGTATAGTGTTATGTACAATATATGTGTATAATACTATATATGTATAGTGTTATGTATAACATATGTATAGTATTATGTGCACATGTTATAATAGTTTGGGGTAAAATGTAATAAATCAACTACAAAAGCCTCCAATGATAAACTGAAAGACAAAACAGGCCTTTTGCTGAGCCATCCTTTCCATAATACCTTTATATAATTTTTACCAGACAAGGAAGCAGGGGGACCCCGGGAGAAATGAAAACACTTAACATACATAAGATACAAGAACTATTCACATAGGTACAGATAGACCAAGGTTGCCCAACTAGCAATTGGCAGAGCCACAATTGGACTCTGTAGTCTCTTTCTAGAGTCTGTAGATTAACCAACCCTGCTGTTCTAGAACACTCCATTTAGAAGCCATACACATAAACCAATGCTCAGTTCATAAGTTCTCACACTTAAAAGTCACTCCAGACACCCCATCGTCACTATTCAGAGAGCTTGTCCTACCTCACTTGAGTCAATCTGGTATTATGAAGCTCACTTTCTCCCAGTGCTGTATATTTCAGATAATAGCCTTCTCTGACTTGAGGGGATCAATGCATGTAACATTGGTGAGGATATCATTGTTGCATCAGTGTGTTTTGTTGAATACCTATGCTGTGCAAATTGGTAAGGAGAGAAAAACACACCCAGGGATCACATTGCTGTCCTCAAGAAGCTTAGCAAGCAGCTGAAGAAGACAGACAGCATTATTTAGAGAGAGGACAGGAAGGGATTATAGAAACAACATGCTTCATTAAATAAGAGGATGAGGCAAGTTTTCATGAAATAAGGCTTAGGAGATGCACTTGGGGGAATGAACATGTGGAAGCAGAAAGGAAGGGGCCCTGGTGAGGGAATAGGCTGAGCACTCCAGTGGGTGGTCCAGGCACTGATGAGGTATGCTGTCAACACTGCTGAGAACGCTATGAAGATAGTGAGGTGTGGCGAGAGGGTAATGAGTGGCCAGGGCTAGAGGGAAGGGTACATGAACTCTAAAGATGTAAAGAAAGTGAGTGATCAGGCCAAGTTAATACTGAGGGGACAATGAACCTAGTGCAGGAAACAGTAGGCGTAGGGTGGGAAGGACTTCCTCTGTGGGAAGAGAAAAACTGACGTGAGCCAAGCAGGACTACAGTGAGGATTGAAGATAGGTTGGAGAAGTAAAGGGTGTAGGCGAGTGCAAGTGGTCCTGTAGCAACCCTTTAGTCATGAGAACGCAGCTGGCTCTCATGCAGAATAAATTTCCTTCCTATGTTGTTTTCCCTATACTTACACACAACTCATGTTTATACATAATAAACTTTCAATACTTTTTTTTTTCACAGCTATCATCTTTCTTCTTACTTGGCCTGCTCTTGCTCTGGCTTTGCACTGGCATCACCTTTTACAAAGGCATGGCGACATCTCCAAGCAGGTCCCACTTTCCTGCTCCTTCTCCAGACATTTCATTCAGCTGCACCCAGGACACATTACCATTCACAAAATACAGCCACAGGAAGTCACTATTGCTGAGGCAAGTGAGTCTATTGCCTCGGACTTTCTGTAATGATAAATTCATCGCAAATCACAGCTGACCTTTGACCCTGAGCTCCCACTGCTTCTGAACAAATACTCTGCCCCTCGAATGACCAGACACTTGGTCAGTGCCTGGACTTTTCACTGTAGTGCCCAGCCATTTCCTGTCCTGGACTTATTTGTTCCTTGTGTTTCCTTCCTCAGCTATTTCTCACAAGTCTTGTTCCATGAAGCCTTGCCTCATCTCCCTTGTTCTGATCTGATTCCTACATCATCATCCAAAACCATACCCAAAAATCAATGTGAGGAGGAGCAAAGGGTTTATATCATATCAAATCTTACAGTCTTTCATGAAAGGAAGCCAGGGCAGGACCTTGGGGAGGATCTGGAGACAGTAACTGAAGCAGAGGCCATGGACAAATGCTGTTTGCCTGGCTCACTCCCTGCGACACACTTGGTATGCTTCTTTTATACCTGCCTAGGAATGCTAACTCTCATCAGCAATTAATCAAGGAAACGGCCTACAGGGGCATTTTACCTGCTGACCAATCAGATGAAGGCATTTTTCTCAGTTGAGATTCTTTTCTCCCCAGCAGATGACTCTAATGTGTGTCAAATAAATAGCAACAGCAAAGTAATCATCACACCCCTATTTGATGAGATTTTGGTTTTATGGTCCCTTCCCAACTCTAAATAATAAGTACGATTGACTGATACTTGTTTTTAAATGTGCTCTTGGCTTTCTCTAGTATTCAACTGTGAATTCTTTGATGACTGATGAAGTTAGAGATCTGCTAAGCTTTTTGATATCATTGTGAGAATTCAAAGAATAAACCTTCCCATTCGAGTGAAAGCAAACCAGTATGAGAGACCTGTACTTCAAATTCCAAGTAACAAACAGTACAGTCCAAGTGCATTTGCCTCCATGACCAGGCAGTAATGGGTAGCACATATCTCATGCCTCTACATGGCAGCTCTAGAAATACTCTCATTCATTTCAGGTCTGGATTTGCCTTCTGTGGTGTCCTGTCCATTGAAACACCGAACTATGATGAATCCATCACCAACCCTCATTTTATAGATATGAGACAAAAGGAAAATCAGACATGTTGTTTGCATATTTGGGGTTGGTATGAGCAGGCCAGGATAAATTTGGGCTGTGTGCATGGCTGACTCTTTTACAATAGCTCAACCAGTGATGTCAGCATAAGGCTAGCACAGAAGACTGTGGAGTTTAACTGCATAGTATGGACATGACTCAATGGTCAGTAACTCAAATACCATTGAATTTGAGGCTCATCATTTGTTAAAACATACGTTGGCCCAGGTAACACAGGTATAAGCATGTAGTCCATGGGGCAGAGGGAAAAGAATTAACAACCATTGGCTTGGCAAGATTTATAGTCTAAGAAGCAGCCAGGCAGCTTAACAAATTGTTGTCACGAGTATATTACTTTAAGTTAACAGAAACGTCCTTGGTACAAGAAGAAACACACTAGTAGTGTGGTAGCAGGAGTGAGTGGCAAAATTTTGAATTTCTGTGTGCTTTATTTTGCCTATAGTGTATGCTATTCTAATAAATTAGTTGATATTATCATTGCTTCTTTAATACACATATAAACGGCAAGCCGTTAAGTGTTCTATGAGTTTTGGGTTGTGTTTGATTTCATCTAAATCTATGGCATGCTCCAGTTTGAAGTCCCAGATTAAATCCTTAGAACATGACTTTAACTTGTGATCCTCCTGTCTCTGCCTCCTTCAGCAAATCCTACCAGCATATGCCACCTTGAAGAGTGAGGAGGGGAAGTATGAGGACCTGGAGAGAAAAGGGGGGCTCATCACTCAGACAAGCTGGAGACCTGGGACACAGAATATAGGGAGGATGTGGGGATGTCTCTAGCTGAGCCTCCTAGCAGTGGGTGACAAGAGACTTGCAGAGGTCACCGATAGGCAGGACTTGTAGTGGGTCAGGGGCCACCTACAAAACCTTCGAACCTAAATTTATCCTGCCTACAAGATGTGAAGAGAAATAAAGACTGAGGGAATGTCCACTCAATGCCTGGCCCAACATGAGAGGCACTCAATAGGAGACAGCCGACCCCTGACACCATTAACAATACTCTGCTGTGTTTACAGACAGGGGCCTTCCTCGACCATTTTCTCATAGGCCCCACCCAGCAGCTGATTGAATCAAATGCTGAGACTCACAGCCAAGCACTAGGCAGAGATCCCAGAGTCCTGTGGAATAGTGGGAGGGAAAGATAGAAGTACGCAGAAGGTACAAGAATTCTGCAAGAAGACCAAGAGAGTCAACTAACCTAGACCCAGAGATGGAAGCACCAACCAAGGAACAAGCATGGGTTGGACATAGACCTCTACATATGAAACTGATGGGCAGTTTGATCTTCATGTGGGTCTCCTAGTATGCTGAGTGGGTGCTACCTATGACATGGACTCTGTTGCCTGCTTTCGATCACTTCGCCCTAATGGGGCTGCCTTGTTTGGCCTCAGTGGATGAGGACGAGCTCAGTCCTGATGAAACTTGATGTGCTGGGGTGGGTTTACAGGGAAGGCTCCCCTTTTCTGAGGACAAGGGGAGACAGATAGGGGTAAAAGGGTGGGAGGGAGAGACTGGGAGAAGAAGAGGAGGGGAGCTATGATCAGGATGTATAATGAATATATAAATTAAAAATAAATTTAAAAAACAATCACACCAAAAAAGAATGTGATCCTAAGTCCAAGTATCAAATGAGAAACAGTTTTTTTTTTTATTAAAAATTGTGTCAAAAAGATGTAATTGACAAGGTATTCCAGAAGGGCACTACAGTGTCAGAGCCCACTCCATCACTTTCTCTAGACAGCATCCATTAATGAACAACCCTTGCTCATAGATAATTTAAGTGTTAAACAACTTACATTGTAAAGTCAAGAGAAGCAAGGACATGGCTTGGACAGCAAGAGTAGGAGAGATTTCTCTAGTTATAAATGCCTCCATTGTTGCCAAAGCATCTGTACTTTTTAGTCCTTGACTCCCTAAGTGTAATCTTTAGTAGACATCCTGAACTCAAGTGTGCTCATTCATAGAGGATAGACTTCAGAAATGAAAACCTGGTTTGTCCTCTCAGCTCAGGGTGGCCTTGAGCAGGTGACTGACTGCTGATGCACCAAGTGAGGAGTGAGTGCAAATTTGTTGGTCTGTTGTGCAAATTCAAATGGGTTGTGTGGAAATAACTCTTGATTGCATCTGTCACATAAAGTGTCTGATAAGTTCTTTACTCCTTCTATAGCTGGAGCTCAATTAAGACTTACTGACAATAGATACAGGGTAGTTCTTATTAAAGAAGCAATTTATGTACTGCGTTTTAAGGAAGTGTCATACACCGTCCATGTCAGCCTTAGTCCTTCACTGTATTTGTAGCCTTTTTTTTTCTGGATATTTTAACCCAGTACCATTTACTTTCCCATTGCTAACACACATCTTTTGATCAAACTGTGAGGGTCTTGAGCTAGCAGGTCTATTCCCACAGTGATAATAGTCTTTCAGAGGACAGGAAACAAAGCAACTGACAGAGGTGGCCTTCTGTAGGGGAAGCCTTTCAAAGTGTCTCCTCATGTTCTGAAAAATATCAGATTCAGAATTTGGGAGAAAGAAATAATTTATCCATCAAGTTTCTTCTGGATCTTTGAAGAGTTTTCCAGATGTCTTCGGGGAGGCCTCCCTTCTGTGGCCAGCAGTAGGAAAATCCACACCTGGGAGGCCTGCTTGCCTTTTCCACTCCCGTCTTTATCCTGAGCATTCCACTGAGGTACAGGCAGTTCCTGCTAGTGGCCTGGCCCCAAGCTTTGCGGGAAGGAGTACAGCTAAGCTCAGACATTCCAGTTGCTGCTTAAACCCAATGGCACTTCATTAAGTCCTGGGCCACACCCTCCTCCTCTAAGTGTTTGCTGCTTTTCCATAGCAACCAAATACCCTTTCTGTATGCCACCCCCACCCCCTTGCCTCACTCCAGTCAGCTCCATCACCAACACCTCTGTTGTAGGCATCCTCCAATTCCTTATTAGTTGCCAAGGGACACAGAGGGTACAGAATAAGGATCAAAGCATCTTTCCCCATCTAATGCCCAGCAGTAAGACTATTTAAAAAGCTGGAGGTCTGAAGTACAACTGGGCTGTAGTCAGAGAACATCATGATACACACATATGATATCATAATAGGTGTCTTAGACTATTTTTGCTCAGTTGGTAACTAGATATCGAAGCAGCTGGGATGGTTTGTATGCAAATATGGTCAGGCTGAAGAATGAGCTGATGGATATACCCCAACTCTTAAGTCAGAACAGGTCCAAACTCAATGAAATCAGAACCAGAGGAGTTCTGGATTTGTCCATTTTCAATAAACACCTATTACCAAGAACATTGACAATGTTGAACTAATGGGTTTTCTCCATGGCAGTAATGCACTGCGCTAAAGACCTGGAAGGAATAGGTCTTTACAGGAAGTACACATAATATAATATAATATTATATATATATATATATATACACACACACATATATATCAGGATTACAGTGGCAGAATGAGACAAAAGAAAGAATGAAAAGTGCTCTTATGATGCTGATAACTGGTAGGTGATCAATTAATACTAGATGCAGCTAAACACAATAGAATATACGGCAACAAAAGACAAAAAGATGCTTTATATATTTAGGGATAACTCACACAAACACACAGACACATACACACACACGCATGCACACATGCAACAACAGTTAAGTAAAAAGAGGTCATGAAATCTAAAGAGAGCCAATGTCAAGAAAATGGAAAGTTTTGGGGGGAAGGAGGAAATGTTGTAATTATATTATAATCTCAAGAATTAATTCTTTTAAAAAAGAAAGATGCTTTGTGCAACATGGCAAAACCTCTCCAAGAAAGCTCAATGTCAAAATTTGAACAGGACCTTTGGTACATAAAAAGGATACATAATGTGAAATTGGGACATATTTTCTTGCTGGTCAACCATGCTGTCAAAAGAAAGCACCCAGAAAATTATGAACCACTTTAAAGTCTGAAGAGCACTGAAGGGGGCGTGGTGTGGGCAGAGCACCAACATCGTTGAGCAGTTGGCACGCTTCCATCATGGTGCCAAGTACCTTCGAAGGTGATGTCATCTTATGAAAACTTCAAGTTACTTAGAACAGCTACTGTGTCTTGATTCACTCTTTCTCACTCCATGATGCTGTTGTTGAAACGCTGCAAGCGTTGATTTATTTTTGCTAGTCAGTCACAGGTTAGGTCTTATTGAATGGGTACAGGAGAGGGCCACTCAAAGGAAGGAGGGGGATGGGACTGATTCTGCCTGTTAGCTCGCTGCCCTAAACGGCTTGTCTCACTAGGGCCTCTTTACCATGGCTGCAGCAATACGTTCAGTCCCTGGTGTCTGGGTTCTTCATGAATCATCCCCACCGTTCCTGAGGGTAATTCCAGCACTGATGAACAATCTTTTGTCCCAGAGAGGATCTGGTGTCTGAGACCTCCTCCCCTTCCCGTGGCTTCCAGCCAAATGAACTGTGCTGTTTTCTGTAGTTATTATCACTGTTCATGCACAAGGCCATTGTCTATCATGGTCCTTGCTTCTCAGTCTGTAATATTTGAACCAATTCCTTATCCTAAATCCTTACTGTTGAGACCTAAGCCTGAGTATCAAAAATGGGGGCTTTGAAATGCTTTATTTTGTGACATTTGAGATAGTAAAATCATACTGTTCATATTCCTTAAAATTCAGTTTTAGAAATGAAAGTGGCATTTCAAAAAAACATAATAGATCCTGGGGCTTTCATCACATATCAGTGAGTCCAAAAGATATCAGAAATGAGCTATTTTCTCTGCTTCTATTTCCATTATCAGAGAACAATGAAATTTTGTTCACTTTAGTGTTTCCATAAGAGATTTACAAAATATGATTCATATACTGCCTGTTTCCAGTGTATTTATAATTTTACATATCTTTGCCTAGTCTGTGACTATAATTAGGGTAGGCAATCAAGAGTCCGGGAAGTCATCATCTTTATATTCTTTCCAGATATTAGTAGATGTCACTTTTCCTGAGCAGGTACTGATAGTCACAGCCTGGATGCTCTTCAAGCCAGGACCAGGAGGCAGTTCACATGTGTAATCAACCTCATGATCAAATTCATCACAGAGCCGAAAACTTCTTTGTTATTCCTACAAGTAGTTTTAGAGTTTAAGTAAATCTAAACTCTGTCATCAAAAACTCAATCTTTAAGATAGTCTCCAAGAACTTAAGCACTTCCAAAAGTCTTAGGTCAAGCACTACGTAAGTACTTCTTACAATAACGTATGTATTAGTTAAAACCCATATAGGGAAACAGAAATCCTATTAGGTCACTTCAGAGAGGAAGTTTGAAACGTGACACCATATAGAAAGACTGGGTGAGTGGAAAGGGAATGTCAGAATTGTAAGACAAGCTTAGATATGGCAACAGCCAGAGAAGTGCCTACTTTGTGGTCACAAAGGATGCACAGAGGAGATAGAAGCCACATATGAGGTGCTGAGGACACCAGCCAGGGTAAAGGAAGGAGGAAGCATCCCAGCTTGCTGCCTCTGCCTGTCCTCTAAGCTTCTGAACACTTATCATTGACCAGTGGAGACCAGTTGATAAGAGAGTCTAGAAATACCATTACTAAAAGTCCATTCGATGTGATGAAAAATAGAGCAGAGAAGCCCCAGCAATGCTTTCAGAAGAGACCATTGGCTGTTGAGGATGCATGAGGCTTGTCTGACCTTAGCTTTGTCCATGTGAATAAACTTCAGTCCTGGGATACCACAAGCACATGGTTTGAGGTTGGTTTACTGTCTAGTGGACAAGTCAGAGAACAGTGTGTGACTCTTTGGACAACAGCCTCAGGGTCTCTTGACATTTAACCATTCGAAACAAAGAGACTTGCCCTTTTTTATTAGGCATAGGGTACAACTGGGCTTTTCTTCCTAGGAAAGGTAGTAAGGAATGAATTACACTAATTTGTACCTCATGTGGGAGAGGATATCATAGACTCTAACAAGAGGCAGTTCAGGTGAAGAAATGTGATGTCAGAACCTGTCTATCTGTAAGGAAATTGGCTATTTGCAGCACACACATTGCAAAAGTCCAAAAAAAGATGTTTGCTTTTTCCCCTCAATTTGGATTCATGCAGACATGAACTGAGCCCCAGATTCCCCACATGAACTGAGAGTAATTTCCATACAATGTTGAGGCTTTAGTTGAACTGGAACTGCTAATTAATTGGTTCATATGAAATAGTAATATTAATGGAATTTGTGGTGGAATCAGGGTTAGTGGTTAAATTTATCAAAATCAGGGCTGGGTTCTGGGTCTCTGTATCAGTCTCTGCTATCCTGAAGGCTACTATCCCCTGAGATCTTACCCTAGTATGGACAGGACTCTGGGTGCATGGGGGCGGAGGAAACAGACCCAAAAGATCCATAATGGTATGTACAGAGCCAGAATAATAGTTCTGTAGCTTTGTATGACCCTCATGTGAAAGAAAAATAAATAAAAGGAAGCCAAACAAGAAATGAAAATATGCTCAGATTGTGAAAATATACTATGGCACTTGAAAGTTTTTCTTTTTCTTTTTAAATCTTGAAACACTTTCATACATACATAAACACATGCATGCATGCATACACATATGCATACATACATACATACAATTATATATACATATACACACATGTATATATACATACATACATATATATACATACACACACATATATATGTGTGTATATATACACACAGACACACACACATATGTAATAGATTTCAACTGTCCATTCCTCTTTCTCATCCCCTTGCATCTCTCACTTATCTTTTCCCCAACAAAAGCCCCTCCTACCTTCATGTTTTCCTTTAGTGTGTGATCCAGTGGTTTAATCGCAGTTGCTTGCCCATGTTTAGATGTGTAGGAGGCTACTTACTAGACCACAAGAATCTTACCATCCTGGCATCACTGAAGAAAATGACTGCACAGCCATCATCAATGAAGCTGCCAACAGGATCTCACAGAAAAGAGAGGCCACATGGAGGCCTTGCCCTAGCCGCAGTGAAATGTTGATGGGTCCAGTCGTGTGCTACAGGTAACTACTACTGCATGGAGATCACAAGTGGGTGGCTATGGAATGTACAGAAAATTACTCATTTGCTAAATAGCTCCCCAGTCTATGGCTTTCACATTCTTTCTACTCCCTCTCCATGGTGTTTTCTGAGCCTTGGAGGCAGATGATAGAGATGTCTCGCTTAGAGAAAAAGCATCATTTCTTCTCCACTGAGCTGATTTTCTAATGGAAATGATGGGTTTCCATGGGATCAGAGATAGCCTCCCCCTCTTGCCTGGCGTATGGCAGGCAGGCAATGATTTGGGCAGCGGGGGTGGGGGGGAGCTCAATGTGAGGAGAAGTGAATGAAACACAAATGCAGTGGGTAGAAGAACCTCATCAGCATCTGTCACATGGGCCTTGGTAGAAGTGTTAGGCTCCTCCTTGTAGATGCTCACTTTCTCTTTCGTAAATATTGTCTTCAGACTTGTGATAAAGACTGAAGGATAGTATGCAGTTAGGAGATTAGCATAGGACCTGGCACATAGGTAGCATGGACCAGCACATCCATTTCCATGAAGTTCCAAATGCAAAAGGACATGCAAACAAGATAGCTGAAAGCAATCCCTTTTCATTCAACACTTTTCCTCATTCTTTGCCAGGCTCTTCTCTCTCGTTTTCTGTCCCTGAAATAATGCCTCCTCATTCTCAGCATTACCACGTATGCTTTGAGGTTTGCTCTCCCGGAAGCACTGTGATACATCATCCCATCTTTCTTTCTGTAGTTCTTTCGTGGACCACAGACTGTTCATCAGTGAGAAGAATATTCTACTTACACATGCATGCCTGTATTGGCTTCCCCTCCTTTCTGAGATGAATTTACACCCAGGGCAGGTCTTATCTGTATACTGGTCACTAAGCAAATGGTATGGGCTTGTTAGTATTCATCAGTCCCTTTTATTTAGCAAATATAACCATTTGACTATTTTATATAATTTGGACAAGTGTCAGGAATTCTGGGCAGACTTGACATGGTAATTCTTATTTTCTTCATCACTTTGACATGAGTTAGTGGTCCTATTCAATAGGTAGGGAGACCAGTCTTCTTTTTTAACATAATAGTTTTATTATGATTATTTGGGAATGTCACATCATGCATACACATTCTCCACTCTTTCCTGTCTGCTCCTCCCTTGTGACCTCCCCCATATCCCAAATAAAATAAAAACAGAAACAAAATAAAACAAGTCCAATCTGTGTTCTCTATATACTCACTGGAGCGTAGTCAAACTCTCAGTGGCCTGCTTCTTAAATAGGACTGAGCTCTTCCCCTCCTGCACCAACAAGAGCCATCAATTGTCAATAAATAACTTTAGCAACCTTATCACACTTCTTATGAGTTCTCCTCAATGACTTTCTCCTTGGGCTCCTATTTTGGGGAAGACTGGGAGTTGGGGTGAGGGTAGGGGTTGTCACAGAAGCCTTCCACAGTCCTCTTTCTCAACTGTGTGTCTGCGATTATCGACACCATTGCAAAAGTAGCTTCCTTGCTGTTTACACTCAGAGAGAACACAAATCATGGGCTTCCACATAGTTTCTGGCCACAGCACAGACCATGAACATGGCCCATGGTTGCAGTAGGCCCACAGATCCAGATACGGCCCTTTGAAGGCAGCCAAGAACACAGGCATCATCGTGGCCTCAGGTGGCAGCACAGGATAGTCACATCAAGTTGCCCCCACTCCCCAGCAGCATGGCCCACGAACGTCAACATGTCTTCGGGCTGCAGCAGAAACCATGGATTCCCAACATCTGTATGGTTGTTGGCGGTAACACATGCCACAGATATCAACACAAAACCCCGCTGCAGTAGGACCATGGGTCCAGACACATCCTTCAATGGTGGGGGCTGGGGAAATAGTCTTGAAGGTATCAGACTGCTTCATTTGTGTATTCTCAGCAGAATTGTCTGGGGGGGGGTGTTTTATGGACCAAGAGCTACCCCATCATGGAGTAGAAGGAAGCTTGGCTGGTTTGGATTTCTTCCATTTAAAAAATGTATTTATTTTTATTTTATACGTAAGAATGCTTTACGTGTGTGTGGGGGGGGGTGTGGGTGTGTGCACGCACGTGCGAGCACACATGCGTGTGTTGCCTGCAGAGGCCAGAAGAGGTGTCAGATTCCCTGGACCTGGAGTTATGGATGCTTGTGAGCTGCTGTGCGGATACTGGAAGCTGAGTACAGGACCTCTGAGAGAAGAGAAGGCGTGAGTTCCTGCTGAACTATCGCTCTGCCTCCAAGTCTTAGATTTCGCATGTGAAGGCTGACTGCTCCAAGAGTATCAGCTCCAGAGCAGTCCAAAATCCAAAGCCTTCAGTGACTCTGATGTAGAAGTCACAGACTGTCACTTCCACCATAAGTGTTTGATCAAAACAGCCATAAACCTGCCCAGACTTGTGGGGAGAGGCAGAACAACACACTTTTAGATGGACGGGGTGTGGAAGAGTTTGTGGCCAAAATGCGGCACTGCCACAGCCTGTGTCTTCTTTTAATCATCTCTGCCTGGGCAGGGCCTCGGACTTTGATCATTGTGTTTCAGGGCATATATTCAGGCCAGACTCTTAACCTCTGATGATTGACGAATTTAAAGTGAATCATGTGTTTTGGTGGCAGACAGGAAACATCTAAAGTCACACTGTAGAGTGGAAAAAGGGAGATTTGGGGTTACATACCAGGAGGCATTTCATAACATCCAGCTAATCCCAAAGGCCTTTGCAAAGCACAAAAATGGATGTGGGATAGCCTTTTGCAACATTTTTCTTAGACATGCAGGGAGGGCTTAAAACGGAGCAGCTCTTCTCCCATCTTGTCCTTTGTGTCAGTCTATCTTCCTCTTGTAATGATGTGCTCAACGTGGAAGGCCATGATTTGACAGGCCAAGCGTGTAGTTCTCTGTGTCTAGCATAGAGTGGATACACAGCAAAGATGGTCCACTGACTGCTTCCTAGGCTCATAATTACCTGCGGAAACCAATTTTTGCTTCTTTCTAGTTAAGATGATGGCTTCAAAGCCTAGGTATTTGGAATCTGAATTATTATAACATATAAAATTTTAATTCACCAGTGGGTCAGTGTGATCACCGAACTTGTGGGGAGACACAAGGTAATAGCCACACACTCAGCACTTACTGACAGCTTTGTTTATTATTTAGTCAATTACTTCATTTCTCATAATCGTACAATAATTCTCTTAACACTGTTATAGTTGAAGTTGGCCTCTTCCTTCTACAGTAGTGGAGTGGTTTTCACAATTATTTTTTAATAGAACATTTGAATATTGAGGAGTGCAGTTAATTAAAAATGATGAATGGACCAAACTTCAAAAGAAACAATTGCACACTCACTTAAGGGTCTGATGCTATACAGTGGTGTGTGTACATTCAAGAAGGAACAAGAGAGTTCTCAGTTGGACACAGAACTGCAGGAGTTTAGGTGGATGGATGTGGCTCCCTTAAGCCTTGTTTGGCAGCTTAGAAATGAGGTTTAACACTGGCTCAATCGCATTAGCCTTTTTAGACAGTTCCTCCAGGCAAGAACTGAGACTCATCAGCAGGGTGTGATTTGTAAAGCTAAGGATAAAAGTCCTCCATCCATATGTATAACCATCTCAAGACTACCACTAACCCACTCGTGCTGGACTTTTTCACTCAAAAGTCCATTGGACCAGTCACAGGAAATGTGTATATAGTGCTTGGGAGTGAAAGTGTGTACACACACACACACACACACACACACACACACACACACACACACACCTGAAGAGAGAACACAAAAGCACACCGAAAGAATAAGGCAGTCAAGAGGAAGAGCAGAAAAAATGGAGGATAAAGGAGATGGATAGGATATGGAAAAACTTCGGAGAACAGGGCAAAGGTAGAAGAGAGGAGGAGAACATGCCTGGAGTAAGAGGAGAATGGGCGTGGGGTAACCAAGTAGTGATCGTAATACCAGTCTCTGTCTTCCCTCCTGAGCCCGCAGGCTCCTGTCTGCAACAGGGATGGCGGCTACAGCAGTCTCACTATCCTTCTGCCCAAAACCAAGACACCACTTTTCTTCAGAGGTTGAATAGAAGAATAGAAAAAGAACAGCAGTAAGGGGAGGCAGCAGACACTGCCATTCCAGCCCATACCGCCCCCTTGCCTGGCAGCGATGAACGATTGCCCTCGGATGAACTTTTATCAAGGCCCCTACACTGGCCACAGGTGAGATGGCCAAGTTTTCAGCTGTGTTTTGTTCTAAAAGTTGGGGAATCTGTGAGGCCAAAAGTACAAGTTGAGTTTTCCAATATTCTTTAGAAAGAAACAAAAGGAGGAATAAGAGGGGTTCTTCCCGCTCCTCCGTGGGGAAGCCAGTGTGCGGCAGTGCTGGGGGCACCAAGTGTACCCTGACTCCAAAGGCTATTGGTGTACTTTGGCTCCTTGCCTTTCCACTGCGTGGTGGGTACAACTGGACATGGTTCCTTAGGAAGGTGAAGTTCTCTGGGAAGGTTCCCTGTGGAGCGTTGAACTTCAATAGCTGTGTGCTATTGAACACAGATAGGCGACACAGAGTAGTTTAACTCCTGTGCTCTAGAGACAGTGAGCTCCTCTTGTAGCTCAGAGCATATAGTATATGAGAAACCTGGGGAAAGGCGAGCCACCCCACTGCCTTGGCTTTCTTATCACTAAAAGGTAGATAAGAACAGAGCTTTCTTTAGGGGATTGCTGTGAGAAATCAGTCATTTATAGTTGCATTCATCACACAGCAAATAGTCAATGTTGCCTGTCATTATTTTGAATTGGAAAGCATTATTAGGACTCAGAGACTGAGTTATACAGCCTTTTGGGCCTGTGTCATGCATTTCTAGGTCACCATAACATTCTTGGGCAGTGAGTGCAGATGGAGGCCCAGTCCTTATGTGTGATCACCAGATGTTCTGGTCTATGCAGAGGCTCTGCTACTGTTCCGTAAGTGGCAGAGGTGGGTGGGCAGGCAGTGACAATGACAGAATTCTGACAGAGAAAAGACTGTCAACATTTATAATATAATTACAAAAATTTAGGAAGGGGAGTGTAGACAGACATGCTTTTCAAATTGATAATAGCTCTAGTTTACTGAAACACTGACAAGAAAGAATATCATTCCTTGATTGGACCAAATATCAGTCAAGTCCTTTCTGTCCAGGGGAAGAGGCTGGGTCCAAGCAGAATCAAGGCTCTTAGATTTCTGATGCCTAGGAGTATACAGATATTTTATTAAAAAAAAAAAAAAACTCCGTTTATTTCCTGCAGTGGGTTCTGTTAAATAGTCTTGCAGGTGGACCTCTCTGAAGCTATATTTGAGAGGTGATGTCTCACTGCCTCTCAAAGATCATGTCGTTTAGAAGAAAGGACAGAAATCTACCAGAAATTGCAGTCCCAGTTTGATAAAGGAGAGGGGAAACCTAAAACTGTATATGGCCCAATGGAGCTATGACAGAATCTGGGTTCACCTGCGAGGTATTGGAGATAGCAACAGGAGAGTCTGGAGAGAAACCCATGAGAAACAGACATGAGTCACCCCATTATCATCTTCAGCACATGCTATGGCTCCAGCATTCCAATGCTTCCTAAGAAATGCCTGAGCTGGGGCATGAGGCAGGTGAAGTATTATAATCTCATGTCTGTCCCCAGGTGCCACAGACTTGGGACCCTTAAGCAAAAATACTTTCACTTTCGACCTTTTGTAGGAAGCAGGATGGAGCTCTTGAGCATCCTGGTGAATTTCTTGAAGGGAAAAAAAAATGAACGAAACAAATGAATACTAAAGTGAGTTTCAAGGTAATCTTCTAAGGGAAAAAAAAATCTGGTGCTGCATGAAGCTACTGGCTGGCGGGTTGAGTGATCATGCGGGTGGAGAACATCACACTGGACAAGTCCTGCAGGGAGCAAGGGTCACCCTCTTCCTGTTTAGAAGGTTCCTGTGGAGCTTTGGATGTTCCATTTTTTAAAAAAAAAGTCTAAAAATCCACAAACCAACCCAGATGTCCCCCTCTTCTCTCCTGCTTTATTTTGGCAGCGACTCCCTGACCCCATGGTGCTAGATGTCTTTGCTGTCCCCATAGTCATTGTAGGGGACACTCAAGGTCTGTTCCTCACATGTCTTCCTGAGGTCCCGGCTGAGCTCTGACCAGTCCAGTCCATAGGGCTTGATCTCACTGTAGCGGCAGCCCAGGTACTTGAGGGAACCACGCCTCAAGCTTATCTTGGGTTCCTGAAGGAGTCCATTGCACCAGCTGCTCAGATCTCCAAGCTGGGAAAGAATGAGGCCCGCTTTCCTACAGTCCAAACAACAACAAAAAAAAAGAATACTTCTGTCAGAAAACAAACAAGCAAAGAAGAGAAGGCTAGGAAAAAAAAATGCTGCCTGAGCAAGACTCCAGATTTTTAAGAAGAAGGCGCTGACCATTCTATGTTTTCCAATTAGCACAGCAGATCTTTCAGGTGTGTCTGTCCAATGAATGAATGAATGAGTGAGTGAGTGAATGAATGAATGAGTGGATGAGTGAATAAGTTGTAGCACAGGTATGCAAAATGGTACAGGCACAAAAATGAAATAGAGGCAACAAATGCATCCCGCCCCTCCCCCCACCAAAAAAAAAGCAAAAATGAGAAAATTAATAACTAACGTTTTAGTGGGGGATATGTAACTTTAAAATCATGGGTCTTTGGTCTTGAAAGAAATCAAATCAACATTCTATGAAACCAGTAATTTATCATCACTAAACGACAAGTAATGTGCTTGCCTGAGTATTTCTCCTTTCAAGGCTGTATTCGAATTGATTAAAAAAAAAACAGTCAATATGATGAAATGAAAGGGATATCTGATATAGCCAATTATGCCTGTGCTGAGGTAATTATATATAATAAGCTGAAGGACAATAGGACTCTGGCCCATGCTCATATAGGAGCCTAGTTTGGACAGAGCAGACTCCCAGGCACACACAATACTCATTTACTCTCCAGGGGAGCTCACACTGCACTCCTCCATCTGCTTCCTAAAGCCACAAGGCCATCTCCATTGCTACCAAGGCCCCATTGGAAAAGCAAGCAAGAGGGTGGGGGCACCTGAGCCATTGAGGATCCCTGTGAACAGAAGGAGAGGAGAACAAGGCTGCCTTGAAACTACACACATTGGGAAAGGCTGATTGCTTAGCAGGTGGGAGACTCTGGCACACAGCCTGGTGTAATGGCTAACATTGGGGTGATTGCTGTGTCCTTTTTTTCCTGGCCTCCGAGATAAAGGATAGCTAGAAGCCAATTCTCAAACGTTGTTGGCTTTCTCTCTAAAGCTCTAAGGACAAGAGATTCCCTCCCTTGGTTGTGTTTCGCTTCAATTCTCCAAAGATGATGCACATGGCTAGGGCATCCTGGAGATGATTCTGCTGATGGAGGCAAGCTCATGGAAGGCTCAGAGTGCTGTGCAGAAAGCCTGCTATACAGAACCCCTTGCAGTATTTACTAACTGTAAGCTGGGAAACATCTCCAGATGATTCTGTGAGGATCATCTCTCCCTTAATCAACAATTCCTTACATGAATAAGATCTTTTTCAATACTTCATTTATAATAAACGTTTCAAAGAGGAATAACTACATTCCTTTAATTCCTCTTTATCTGGGCAGTAAGTATATCATGGAGGAGGGCAGCAGCTAATGTCACTGGATTCCTAGGATGACAGGAGAAAGGAGGGTGAAGCTGATGTTGAAGGAAGGATGCTGAGCTCCAAGCAGCAAAGTCCATGGCTGATGGCGCTGTGGGGGTCACTGGAGGGAAAGTTGTATTTTTCTCCAATGGCGGTAGGTCAAAAGAATTCAAAGGAACACTCTACCTGCCAAACTAAATGGCCTCTCAGAAGGCTGATATGTGCTTTCCCTCTTAGCCTCTGCAGTTTGGCCAGGCAGGTTTTCCAAAAGCCATCACCATTAAGGACTTTGGTGGCTCTCTCCTCTTAATCCTTCCATTGTGTCCTATCATTAGCCAGCCTCTGAGGAGGTAACAGTGGTGGGGGTGGGGGGTAGGGTGGGGCGGTGAAGAAGGAATGAGAGCAACATCTCATCATCTTCCAGAAACAGACAGAGCACAACCCAGTAGCCTTTCAAAAGAGTGAAT
Source organism: Acomys minous (assembly GCF_964271855.1). NCBI lineage: Eukaryota > Metazoa > Chordata > Mammalia > Rodentia > Muridae > Acomys > Acomys minous. The sequence goes on from NC_140483.1 coordinate 34,241,633, forward strand.
TGAATTAGTCTATGGAGTCTGTGTAGCTGTTTTCATTGCTTACTTATTGCTCTTCAAATGATAATTACTTCGGGTCTGCCCTTGACCATCTTAGAGGCAACAGCCTTCTTTGTTAGCAGTGGGGCAACACTGCTGTCCTCGGACTGTTTGTAACCTCCGCTCAGTCTGGAGGCCTCTGCAGGTTTTAATGGAATTGGGTTTAGCAGAATTGTGGGAATCCTTTCTGTTTGCTAACAGGAAGCATGTACCCGCAGACCCATTTTTATTCATTCTTACGTTAACCCCAAAATGAATCGATGTCCCTCAAGGCAGTGGACTTTTCCTTTCCTGTAGCTCTCCCTGAGCTCCAGGACATTAAAAACCAAGGCTTTGTTTACTATGAACTAATGGAATAACACAATGTTTTCTACTATGTATTTGTGAAAGGCCAGTATTACCCATGAGAGAGCCCCTGAGAGGAGGGCGCGGAGAGGAGGGGGCACCAATCAACAGTAGGATTTTCTTCGCAGTGACATCCCCCATTTCCTCCCCTGCTCACTTTCTGCATTAAACAAATTTTCTTCTGAGTCTCAAGTCACAAAAGAGAATTTTTAAAGATTCAAATTCCATTAGAAGTAACAATGAAATATGCAATATTGGTGCTATTCAATTTGTGGCATTTATGCTCCCAAACAAAGAACTGTGCATGTATACTCAATAAATCTCAGACAAAAGAAAAAAAGAGGGAAAAGAGGGAATTAGGAACAGACGGGAAATGAAAGAGTGGAAGATGAGGAGGCTTTTAGACAAGAGAATATCAGGTGTGAGCAACAATTTGACCAGGGGCCGAGACAGGGTACAGAGTAGAATGGACGATCCCTAATGCTTATCTCTCTCTAAGCAAGGGTTCATTTCTTAAAACGACTAAGACAAGACAGATTAACTGACCCTTACATATTTCCCTTAGATCCACAGCAGTGGCTTTGTTTGTTTAGCGTCTATTATTCCTTAAAATATACAGAGTGCAGCAAGATCCGGTCTGACTTTATGCAAATAATCTTTTTATTCTGGGAAAAATACCCTGAATTTTTTACTTCCCTAAAAAAAAAATAAAGTAGGGCTTGGAAAGATGGTTCATTCAGCAAAGTGCCTGACATGCAGATGTAAATGCAATTCCCAGAAATCAAGGAAAAACCAGGGCACTGGATCAGGATGCAAGGAGATCAATGCCCAAAGGTGACCTCTGGCCTCCATCCATACACCACACCTGTGTACCTGTAAACACGCATAGTTAAAAACAGATAGATAGATAGATAGATAGATAGATAGATAGATAGATAGATAGATAGACAGACAGATAGACAGATGATAGATAGATGATGATAGATAGATAGATGATAGATAGATAGATAGATAGATAGATAGATAGATAGATAGATAGATAGATAGAAATACAAGGGAAATGCCATGAACAGTGGTTGCCTGTGAATATTTATAACTACAGAGGTGAATGCCCTCAGGTGTCAGAAGAATGGCTGGGATGACTTTTGGGGAAATTGTTCTTCATCTGTTGACTGAAGTTTAAGAACTGCTGGAAAGCTGGGAGTAGGGGATGCGCACGGTACTAGAGAACCAGTTCCACCCATTTACCTTCTTATCTTTATGTTTCTTCTGTTTTCTTTTTCTTTTTTTATATTTTTATTTTATTTTATTTTTAAATATATTTTATTAATTTATTCATATTACATCTCAATGGTTATCCTATCCCTTGTATCCTCCCATTTTTCCCTCCCTCCCATTTCCCCCTTACTCCCCTCCCCTATGACTGTGACTGAGGGGGACCTCCTCCCCCTGTATATGCTTATAGGATATCAAGTCTCTTCTTGATAGCCTGCTATCTTTCCTCTGAGTGCCACCAGGCCTCCTCATCAAGGGGACGTGGTCAAATATGGGGCAGCAGAATTCATGTGAAAGTCAGTCCCCAGTCTCCACTCAACTGTGGAGAATGTCCTATCCATTGGGTAGATCTGGGTAGGGGTTTTAAGTTTACTGCACGTATTGTCCTTAACTGGTGCCATAATTTGAGCAGGACCCCTGGGCCCAGATCCGCCTATCATAGTGTTCTACGTGTAAGTTTCTAGGACCCTCTGGATCCTTCTATTTCCCCATTCTCCTTTGCTTCTCTCACCTAGAGTCCCAATAGGAACTCTGTCCCACTTTCCTGGTAAGTGAAGACTTTCATGGGACATGCCCCTTGGGCTAGTGTCCAGATATAAGTGAGTATATACCATTTGACTCTTTCTGTTTCTGGGTTAACTCACTCATTATGATCATTTCTAGTTCAATCCATTTGTCCAGAAATTTTGGGAATTCCTTGTTTTTAATAGCTGAGTAGTATTCCATAGTGTAAATGTACCACAGTTTCTTTATCCATTCTTCTACTGAGGGACACTTAGGCTGTTTCCATGTTCTGGCTATTATGAATAAGGGTGCTGTGAACATGGTTAAGCAAATGTTCTTGTTGTGTGCTGGAGCATCTTCTGGGTATATTCCAAGGAGTGGAATAACTGAGTCTTGAGGAAGCCTTATCCCAAATTTTCTGAGATAGCACCAGATAGATTTCCAAAGTGGTTGTCTTTGCATTCCCACCAGTAATGAAGGAGTGTTCCTTTCTCTGCACATCTTCACAAGCATGTGGTGTTACTTGAATTTTTGATCACCAACCCTACATCTGACAAAGATCTAATATCCAAAATATATAAAGATCTCAAGAAATTAAACACAACCAAACCAAATAACCCAATTGAGAAATGAGGCTCAGAACTAAACAGAGAATTCTCAACAGAGGAATATCGAATGGCTGAGAAACACTTAAAGAAATGCTCAACGTCTTTAATCATCAGAGAAATGCAATTCAAAGGAACTCTGAGATTCCATTTTCCTTTTCTTGCTCCCCCACCTCGTTATCTCTTTCTGTCCTCTACCTTTTCGCCTGCCTTATCTTCCCTTTTAAAATTTTTTATCTTTATTTAATTAATTTACTCAGATTACAACATCACTTGCATCCTCCCGTCCTCCCTCCCTCCCTCTTTCACCCTATTCCCCTCCCCTAGGTCTATGACCAAGTGGGACCTCTTCCCTGACTGTATGGTCATAGGCTATCAAGTCTCACCTTGGTAGCCTGATTATTCTTCATTTTCTTCCACTGTTGTTTCCATATTCTCACAGCTCTACTTTCATTTTTCACGAGTTTTTGAATAATTTGTGGTACTAAATTTCATGCAACCCACCTCATTATCATGTTTAAGAATTCCAGAATTTCTAGGAGGCCTTCCTTCTCAAGATAGCAATACATGGTCATAATAATTGGTATAAGTGAGAGGGATATTGTTCCACACTCCTCCTTCCTTACTTTCCAGAAGCGGTATCTGAGTTCTGCAATCTAAAACCAGTATGTATTGTGTGCTAGGAATGTGTGACAAGCTTGGGTCCAGGGCAAGTAGGTGAATACCATAGCATCTTAATGGAGGCCTCGTCTCTGATACTGTCATGAAAGAGCATACAAAAGTCCACACAGCATAGGTACCATTCTTATGCACTACATGTTTCAGGATAATCTTAACAAAACTCCTAATTTCCTTTCCCAAGACTGAGCATTCATTCCCTGAAAATTTAACATTTGGAGTTGTGTATTGGTGTGATCAAGATCAGGGGCAAAGGCTTATTTTCAGGGTTCAGGAAGTGAATTCATGACTCAACTGTTTTAAAAGAGCTTATTCCAGACCATTTTTGCACAACCTGGCCTGTGTCAAACAAGGGCACTAGTTCTCTGAGCATCTAAGATCTTTCAGAGAATCTCTGCAACCACTGTGAAACAGTGTAAGTGTGTAAGAGATACAAGAGTCCATGGAGTGTTTAAAAGAGAGAGTACAGTTCATTGAGTAAAAAGAGAGAGTGCAGTTTGTGGAGTACCTGGGTCCTAATTCATCTTCACACCGCCAGGTGAATTCTCCAAAACTCTCGTAGTGCTGATTATAGTGGTAGAGGACTCGATGCAAAGTGGGGGAACCCAGATCCAGAAGGGTGTTGTAGGCAGTCTGCTGCTCCTTCCCGCTGGTGTAGCCGTTGAAGAGATTGTAGATCTTGTCCGCTATTTCTGAGGAGGGAAGGGAAGGCAAGTCCAGCGGTGCTTTGAGAAATGCATCATTAAGCGACTTCAACTCTGTGCAGGTATCGGGTAGAGTGGCGCCAACCCAAACCTAGATGGTGCAGTCAGCTGACATGTAGGGCATGTGATATACACAAGGCACAACCTTTTGCTCCTGGAATCATGACGAGCACCGCAGGATTAAAACAGGATCGAGAGAAAGGACTCAGTCAACGGTAGACAGAGATGTGTGCGGCTGCTGATGCTGTGAAATGGCGTGCTATTTACGACAAGGCATTCTGTTAAGCAGAGTGCAGTTTGAAACAATGCTATGTGTAGAATAGCAAATACATAAGCCAATGATAGTTGCTTGTTACCATGATCAGTATTATGTAGGGCACACAGTCGTGTAAGTTGCATGACTGGCGACACAGTGGATTTGTTTACATCAGCATCACAGGCCTGTGAGAATGCAATCTGTTTTAGCATCATAACTGCTACAGCACTACTGTGCATAGGAAGTCTGTAGCCCCATTATACTCTTATGGAACCATTGGAGTATATGTGGCATATGTGATCTGTTACTGTTTAAGTTATAGTTACAGAGCATTCCCGCATATCCACACTTACATATGCAAGGAAATAAATAGATACATAGTTACTTGTGTGTGCATGATGCTATTTTAAAACACTGACCCTAAAGTGTGAGAGTGACTTGTGCAATTCACCCTACCTCTGTGCCACTGAGTTTCAGTTCTCTTTTAATAAATTAAATGCCTTTGACTAATATACTTTTAAGGTCAATTTTAGCTGCAATACTTTCTGTCTTACCGAGGTTTACTAAAAAATATATAACCTGAGGCAAACGCTCATATATTCATGATTGATTGGAAAATGAAATCCCAGAGAAACAGGGCTGGGGATAAAGGCCAATGAGGCAAAAAAAAATGAGAATAAATATTAAGAATTACATTAGGAAGTGGGAACACCTTTTTAAGAACTGGAATGCTATATTCTGCAGGAGAGGATGTTTGAGGGTCCTGCATCACAACTGGGCCATGCAGTCGGAGAAACAAAGACTCTATTTATGCCTTGATCCAATTAAAGATTGATCCTTCTCTGTTGTATGCCTTTGGATCACTTTACCCTAGCTGGGCTGCCTTGTCTAGAGGGAGAGGATGCCCTTAGTCTTCAGAGACTTGAGGTACCAAGTGTTTGGTACCCCTTGGGGGGTCTCTTTTTCTCCAAGAAGGAGGGATTGAACAGGGAAGGATGTGAGGATGAGACTGCTAGGAGAAGAGAGAAGAGACTGGGATTAGTCTAGAAAGTGATTAAATAAAATTAGATGATAGATAGATAGATAGATAGATAGATAGAAGGATTTTAAATTTTTAAGTTAAAAAAATCAAGAACTGAAGAGATAGCTCAGTGGTTATGAACACAGGCTGATCTTCCAGAGGTCCTAGCTCAATTCCCAGCACCCACTTATGGCTCACAACTTCCTGAACTCCAGCTGCCCAGGATATGACACCTCTTTCTGGCCTCTAAGGACACCACACACACACACATAGTACACTGACATACATGCTTGTAAAATAAATTTTTAAAAAGAAATAACTTTGGATAAAATCTAAGGAAGTGAAAGCCCTCTACAATGAAAGCATAAATCACTGAAGAGAGAAACCGAGGTGGACACCAAAAGATGAGAAGATCTGACATATTTATGGATTATCATTATAAGAATAAATACTGAGGATCCCTGCAGCCTTTAAAGCTGGAGGGAAACAATCTGGTGATGGAAGAACGAAGCCATGTTCACCCCAATGTCGGTAACCAGGGCTGGGAAAAACACAAAAACAAAAGATTGGTCCAAGTTTGCTCCAGTGAGACACTGAAAACCTTATCTGTGCAGGCAGCATTTCCCTGGGTACCAAGTGGCTCTCTAAAAAGCACCAGGGAAGCTCAGGCCACAGGTGGCAGAGATGAATTGAGGCACCACCAGGTAATACCTCTGAGCCATGAGAGGAATCTGGAGAACAATCACTTTGGAAAACAGAACATTTGCTAGAACCATGTAGGCCTGATCTAAAGGTAAGCAAGCACGGGGGCAGAGGGAGGGGCGTCTATATCCAGAAACTGTAGCTAGAATATTATACAATCCCAAATGAGTAATCACTTAGTTTAATTTATGTCTGTGATGTTTCTGCTTCAAAGGTTTCCATGGCTAAGACTGAGTTTGGCGACATGGTAAAGCAGTCACAGTTTTGTATAGGCTTCCAATTTTTTGCTTCATAGCTCAAGGAATGGTACCATTACATGGTTTTTTTTTTTTTCATTACAACTCTCAGAAAAGAGATGCTTTGCATGATCTCCTAAACTTCTGGGAGCTAAGGGCCAGTGAGCAGGTGGGCAACGCTTTCCCTTGGATGTGCTAATTCTGGAGAAAAAGGAACTGAACCCTCGGGTAAGAAAGTCAGAGTGTGTCTATTTGACCCCATTAGTCAATCATAGATGAGGCTCTTTGTGTTAATGCCAAGCAAATTTAGGGATATTGGTAAATAACGGATCCGCCCAAGGGTTTTGTGGAGAAAATGACTAAAACATCCACCCAGTGTTGGCCTCTACATAACACTGCCCCTCGTGGCGACTGGAGGCAGACCTTACTTTCTTGTTATCCACAGATAAAATATCGAGTCAGAAATTGTCAGCTGAAGGGATAGAACTCAGAACGTCGAGGGTAGTTTGGTCCCATTTTCTAGCGGCGTTTCTAAGTGAGCCCTCTCCAAACTGGTTTACACTAATGCTAGAGGCAAAACATGCAGGTAACACATTCAGCTGTGTGTGACTCTCAGCTACACATGACCTTCCTTCAGAAATTCACTTCGGTTTTAGGCTGTCAAAATTCTCAGGTGGCTAAAATGAGGATTTTTAGACAAAAAAAAAAAAGGCAACCATTTAGAAACTGAAGTCCTATGATCTCTCTAGGTCTTATTAAAGGTTTACGCATTAATAAGCTAATAACTTTCCATCTGCACCCCTCACTGCAGATTTATGCATATCCCTCCATTGACAAATGAGATTAAGAGATAGACAAGGCTACCAACTCAAGATCGCATAGCTAGTGTGGGCTGTGGTGAAGGTTCTAAACTGTCTATTTGCCGTTGTTACTTTGCATCAATGCTCAGTCACCAGTGGCATATAAATAGTTGAAGAATCTTGGGCTAACTAGCTCCAGTAGAGCACAGTGGGCAGAGGCCTGGAGTGTGCTGGGGGCCTGTTTAGCAACGGTCTGATTATTTCCTCAGTATAAACATCACCTTGTCTCCACTTTGCTATGTTCTTCTGGGTCTGGCTACAACACATCTATGGGAGAATAACCTCTAAAGCATAAAGTCTCAGGTGGCTCTTCCGTCCCAAGTCCTCAGGGACATCCCATCACAGTCCCAGATACAGTCACTTCCTACCAGTGACTGGGTCCTACCAAATCTGCCCAGAGCCTCTGGGAACTCCTACTCCTCAGCGCCCGCCATGTTTTCCCACAAATATGAGCTAACAACCACAAGCTTCCTTGTTGTCCTTAAACATCCTATAGTCCAATCCTGCTACTTTCTGAAAGGATCTTTGCAAAGATATTAGTGTGGCTTCCTCCTTCCCTCACTTAATTTCCCAAATTCTAGTTTCTCCCCTTCCTTTACAAAGCTCCATTTATTATCTCTGTGCCAGGCATCATCGTTTGAAATCTGCATTGTATTATTTGATTCCATTGCCCAATGTCTTTATGTATACAGTTATACAGGTATTGTATTTTCGCTCCTGATGCCTAGGACAGATATTCTATAAGAACTAGATATTTGTTGGATGAGTTAATAAATCCATGGAATTGATTACAAGATTCATGAAAATTGATTCTGAGTCCAATACTAGGATCTGATAAGTATGTGTTCAGTGACTAATACCAGGAGCTACAACACATCTATGGGAGAATCAAATAAAGGAATGGATACAATCGTGTGGCATCAAGAAACGAGGGCCAATGCTAAGGGAATCAAGGATAAGAGCAAGCTAGCTTTCCTTTGATGAGATTCCATGGGGGACTTTGAGGCTGTCACATCTCAACCTTCATATTAGACACGAAGGTTTACCTTATTACTAATACAGGTTTGCTTCAGCTCCAAAAGGCTAGTGTCAGTGAGAGGGCAGTAGAAACCTACTTGTACAGTGGCTTGAGTGTTATGGCATAGTAAAATTCTCAGACAGTATCTAACTATCTCTGGATAAACATCCTCATGAGGGATAGTGTCTGGGAGCTGACAGCACACTCTAGGTCAAATTCCTATTTGCCCTTAGATTTAAGCTCAGACCCAGGTGAGTTATATTTATGGTCACCATCAGGGTTCAAGAGAGACAAAGCATATGGGGTTTCCTTTAGTAGAACTGTATTAGTTTGGAAGGATGCTCTCAGTTAGCCTAACACATTAATCTCCAGACTTGCTTTGTGCAGGGTGCCTTCCTGGCTGAAGGATAACAGGATCTGGGATTGTTATTCTAATCTCTTAACACTAAAAGGTCTTCTTGTGTCCCCAGTTCCTTTGTCTGGAAGCAAAATCAGGCAGAGAACCCATTCAAATATCCTGTACTGGAACCGACAGACTACGGTAGCCCTCCCAAGAGAGAGGTGCTCTGTACCATGGGCCCCGCAGCACCTACCTGCTGCATCATTTCTCCTTCTAAGCTCCTCCTTGCTATTTCTACTCAGCCAGGAGCTCCATGGCAGCTACCCACTTCTCCACAGATTCCAGTAAACACCAACCAGGAAGACACCTCACAAACAGTGACTGGGGGTGCTATGGATCCCCCAAGACAGACGACTCACACTGTCTTTGTCTTCAGGGAGCTTCATTGACCTTCCTGGCTCAGATTCTGTAAACCAGTTTCATTCCCACTGAGACACACTCCTGCCTCCTACTTGTGGGTTTCTGTTCTTAACCCACTGGACATAGCCCTAACTGGGAGAATTCTTGTTATCTTTTTTTTTTTTTCACAGCATCCCTTTTCTTCACCAGGTTGAAGAGACAATGACCTATTGATTCTTTCACCCAATAACACTCCCAATTTGTCCCTGTAACATTACAAAAATAAATGGGAATTTTGGTCAGATATGGGCTGCAAGTGTAGGCTCCATTAGGTTCTTTGTAACCTTGGGCACCTTATTTACTTTACTCTGAATTTCAATTTTCTTATATGTAAATTAAGGGCAGTGTTGTGTTCATTGCTTCATACATTAACTATTGAGTTTCTATCAGAAGGCAGGCCTTATGCTCAGTTACTGATGACTATGATTCCTAACATTTGATGAGAATTTACTATGCATTAAGCACTGTTTTTGCTTTTACTATTTTAAGTTAATTATCTCATTCAATTCTCACTAGATACCTCACACTGGGCATACTGTTTCCTTGTTCTCTCATTTCACATATAAGTAAATTGAGGCATGGGATAAAGTAACCTGTTCAAGATCAAGTAAGCAAATGGTGGATCAGGAATCCGAACATAGGCTGTTGGCTTCAAGGCCAACGTTAAGTTCTTATGTAACCTTCCCGACAAGTGTAAATGCCTTCTAGATCTTAGGGACATACAGTGCAGAAAGAGAGACTGATTCATACCATCATGACACTCAACGGCTAGTGGTGTCATTATATAAAATGAAAGAAATATCCTAAAGTCAGAAACACAGTACTGTGAGGACACCAGACAGTGGTTCTTGTCCTCTTCTCCTGTGAGGAGGGGACACATGAGGTGAGTTCGCACACTGAGATGAATTAATCATTTGGAAGGGTACAGAACATTTAGAGTAATAAGGCCTAACATATGCAATGACCCTATAATAGAAGTGAGACCTGTATAAGAGGAACTGAGGAAAGCAATAGGCATGGAATGAAGAGATTGATGAGGCAACAGAGAGCTGGCAAGCAGGCGCTGAAGGAGAAGGGGGTCACCCATTTAGCTCCCAATAAGCCTGTTAAATATTTATGCCACAAGAAGAATGGCAATCCATGAGTGGATTGTTACTAGAAAGTGTTACATTACAGTCAAATGTCTTTGAAGATACCATGCCCACAGCATGCCAGTAAGATTAGCTATGAAAATACTTTCCAAAGTTGTACACTACTAAAATATCAGTGGTTTTAATTAAATCAGAGCTAGTAGGTCATCCATTTTGGTTATCCCATTCCTGCTGCAGGAAGCTGTCTTTTTGCTTTCCAAAAAAAAAAAAAAAAAAAATCCTGCAAGCTCATTCTTAAAAGAAGAAGAAGAAGAAGAAGAAGAAGAAGAAGAAGAAGAAGAAGAAGAAGAAGAAGAAGAAGAAGAAGAAGAAGATACATAAATGTAGTCTAGATCATCCTTCACCAAATGATTTTCATCATTGCGGTGTCACCCTACGGCATTCTGGGACTATGTCCCTCTTGGTTAAGATTATATATCTACACAGCCTATATGTAAGGTAATGAGAGGCATCAGAGAATCAGCTTAGCCATGGTCCATCCCTGACAGGAATCTGTAGAACCAAAGTGTTCAGTGTCTCTGTTAATGGAAAGGTTTCAGTTTCAGTTCTGCCTAATAGATGTCAGTGGCTTATGGTGTCACCTTAGTTGGTGCTGGAGTCCTATAAAAGTGCTAAGCAGAACTAAAAGATTTCAGCTTCAGAGAGGTAAAAACTATAGAGCAGGGGATGATGCCAAGACCAGCCAGGAAGCATCTCTTGTGTGATGGATAATGATTGAGGGAAAACTTCCTAGTGGACCAGTACCACTGCCAGTGAGGGAGCTTACACTGAATACACTGAGGAAGTGGCACATAATAATTTCAAAGTATAGAGTTAAAGATGTAGGTGCATCGAAGGAGGGGCTGATAACTGATCAATTCCAAATCTACAACCTTGTAGGCTGAAACAAACTTTCATATGTACAAATTCCCAGGTAGAGCAAGTGATCAATCCATGTCCTGAGGGCAGAGATGACAGGCACTTTTGTATGGGCCTAAGCACACCTATGCCTGGGGACTTTATCCATGTCTGCTGATGACTCCTGCCCTGTGGAGTGGGTGGGACAACAGAATACAATGGAAACTTCTGCCAGAGTGCAGAGGGGCTGACAGAAAGCCCAAGGTTCTACCTTGAACCTGAATTCTTCCTTCTTGCCTCACTCAGTCACTGTGTTTACTCCTTTGGTTACAGGGTCCTTAGTGTGGCAAGGGTAGATGGTTGGACAATCATGAGTAGACCCTGATAACTTTCATGTCTCTTACCTTGGGCTTTGACATCATCCACCACAGGACACGGGGTCTTCACAATCACATCACTTGGCCTGGAACGTCGTCCTGTGTTGTCTACTCCCCAGAGGGTGAACCTGTCAGAGGCATAGGAGAATAGCATTACTAGAGGGTGCATGTCTAGGGGCTGCAGCAGAGCAGCTCCATGTGGAGGTATAGGTCTGTTTGGATAGCTCAGGACCCTGACTGCTCCATCACCCCACACTTACCACCAGCACTCTGGCTAGAAAGCAGTGGCATGGAGCCTTTCACTGCATTCAGTGGTGTGTGGATGGGATATGTGGTCCTGAGTGATGTCTGAATGGAAGCATCATCGTGAACAACACTTCATCTCCACAGGCACCATTGCTGGAAATTCCCAGGCCTGGTTTGGAACTACTCAGTATGACGTGGGAACTAGAAACAAGTGTTTTCCCAAGGTTTGACACTTTTTTTTTTGGTTGGTTGGTTTTTGCTTTCTTTCTTTTAAATTTGTGTATTTCTTTATGACAAGGGGCTCACTATGTTTCCCAGTCTTAAAGAAGAAATTTGTGGCCTCAGTTGATCATGTCTTAGCCATGACACAGCACCCGGCTGCCTTTCAGGTGACACGAATGCCATTTTTATTTTGACAACCATTGGGTGGGAGAAAAAGTGGGTGGACGTCCTTTGAAATGGATGGCTAGAACTCGGATCTAAGGCCATGCAGATTTACAGCGGCCCCCTGCAAGCTCTCTTTTCCCTTGTGTGTGATATGGAGAGGACGGAAAGTCACCGTGAGAATGAAAGGAGGTGATGGTGTACACAAAGCCCTGGAACAGCACACCACACCATGGTGGTTCTGTCCTGTTCCATACTGCCCGGTGCTCAGCTTACACCTTTATGCTAAGACTGATCATAAATCCATCCTTTGCAGTCAGAAGGAAATAGGCGGAGTGAAGGGCCCCCTGCCTTGTCCATGGTGGGACACTCTGTCTCCGGCATGCAGCCTCCTCTGTTCTAGTCATCTGTTTCCACTGAGGCCCGGGAATCTGGAGGGAAGTGTCACAGTCCAACAGAGGGAACACTAGGCCCAAGGAAGTCCCGCTGGGTGATGAAACTGATAAAGAAAGGAAAGACCCCAGGGACCTTTGCCATGAAAACAAGCCGTGGCACCTGTAACTGGGCATCTGACAGCTAACCAGGCCCCCTAAAGAACATCACTACCACCTTCCTGCCCTCCCTTCTTTGTGCTGTGTCACCACAGATTGCTGTGTTTATTGGAAAACATAGATTTTTTTTTCTTTTTGGTTCTTCTTCTTCTTCTTCTTCTTCTTCTTCTTCTTCTTCTTCTTCTTCTTCTTGTCAAACTTACAGAAAGGGAGAGGAGGAAGGGGTAAGGGAAAGAAGAGTGGCCTAGGTAAATGACCGCTGGACCTTAAACACTTGAACCTGTGAAATAGAAAGAAATGAATACTACCTAATTACTCTTCCAAGGAATGTGTTCAAAGGACAGAGGACCTCACGCCCACTGTTCCTTCCTCACAAAGAAGCACAGAGGACAGTCAGAGCAAAGAGCTGACTGCGCTGAGATGCCATGTGGCTTTCTCTCCTTAACCTCACACCAACGCCATGGAAGCTTCACATAGGCAGGCTCCACCATATCAGGACCCCTGCTCTAGTAAGACCTAAAGTGTGATGGCCCACTTAGCAAAAGGCTATGCCGTAGCAGTTGGTTGCTATAAGGCTCTCTCCGCTCTTGGATCAGAGCCAAGAATTCAGCTTTCTTTCTTATCAGCAGACAGGGTTCAGACCACCCCACCATGCTTGCCTTATGCTCTGCTCCTAAGCCCCGCTCAATGGCCTTCCGGAATAGGGCCACCAGTAAAGGTCTTCCCTAACCACATACATCCTGATTCTCAGCAAAGCATCTTGCCATCCTTCTCCTGCCACACCTTCCCAGAGAGAGCCTGGGGCTGCACTAGCACCCCTTACCTCCACTCCAGCCCTGGAAGCCATGGAATATTCTCTCCTTTGACCCTGTGTGCCTCATCAGCTTCTCAGCCCTGATCTTCCCCAGACTCTCAAACCGGTAGCTGAGACATCTGACCTTTTGGAACTAGCTCCTTTTCGGAGTCCAACTTCTTCGGCCAGTCGTAGAGCACACTCGACTACAGTTCCGAGGGGTACACCTAGAGATACCACGGGCTGCTCCCATGCAGACTCACACTTCTTAGTGTGTGATTGTCGTGCCAAGCCATGGTCTCTGTGACTCCCTAATAGTACACGGAGCTGGAGACCCCTGGGATTTGTAGAGAACAAACCTATACTTTGGGAATTTGAGACTTTTTTTTTTTTTTTGGAAGAGGCATGTTTTTCTTCTGCTTGGGCTGCAAGGTTCGGTTATTGCTGCAGGCTCCATCAATCCTAGGAGCTGTCCTCGGGAGAGCCAGGAGATTCAAAGCTCTGTTCTTTGTGGGCTGACACTCCAGACTGGCATGGGCTCAGCCTTGGATCACAAGCCTATCCCTGTTGCCCCCTCTGCTCATAGGTAGCAGCTCTTCTTCCGTCAGCTGTACAACCCCAGATAAGGCTACAGTGTGGCTACTACAGTTACCTTCTATTAAGCTGAAGGCATCAACCTCAGCTCTCTGTCTAAAGCCACTCTTTGCAGCCCATCATAATTTAATCCTGCACATTTAATTATTAAGCTACCCTGGACTATGACATTCTATTCTTTTGGTTTCAAACTGGCTGTGAGATGGACCCTTGACTTTCAGTGCCTGGAATGGAGTCAACCACAACCTCCAGCTAGTCCACACTCCTGGCAGCTCTGCTTCCTCTCTTGTCTCGCTATGAGTTCCAGCTACACTGTGTCAGATCTTGAGCTGAGACAAGGACGCCCCTGTGAGCCTTAAGTCTTACATACTCCGCAGGGCAGCTAAGTGTGAAACACAAGCTGCTAATCTCTGACTGTTTAATGGCACATTTCATTTTCACTATAAGGCAGATCTTAGGAAAGGAAATGCCTCACACAGCCTTCCAAGTACAGACAGAGCTTGACCTTAAGAACTGCTCCTCAGCAGTCCCAGCTCTCCCCGCCCCCCTTTCCCGCAGAAACACCAAGAGAGGAGCCAGGGTATTCGCCTATGAAAGGCTGGGGAGCCCTTTCCACATTATCATGTGGAAACGCCACGTGCTGTCATTTCAGGAAGGCCTTCTCTGTTGTTAGCATTTTTATCCCCGCCACAGCACTGTCCTCAAACAGCAAGGGGGTTAGCTGGAATTACTGACAGAGGAGATAAGCCTTGCTCCAGATCCAGAGGGCTCATGTCTAAGTCCGTTTACTGCCTCTTCCAAAGCTTCTGGGCTTCTTCCCCAGCCACAGGCTGGGACCTTTCAGTGCGTAGTTAGCAACGCGGTGATGACACGGGGGAGGCATGTGTGCGTGGGAACTGACACAGACTGGCTCAGGCCCCAGGGCTGCGCCTTAAAGGTCTGGAGCCTAAATGCTAAGGAAGATCGGAAGCCTGCCAGGGGCTGGCTGCAGGGCTGGCTGCGTCACCTGCCGCTCTCTCGTCTTCTTCCTGTCAGTATGGTGGCTTTTGCTGATCCTCTGATTCAGAAACTGTTTTCTATCATCTGCCTGCTGTCATGTGCTCAGAAAGGCAGGCGCTCTCCTACTGGTTTTTGGTTGTGGTGAAAGCACAGTGGGGAGAGGTGGCATGCCCCTCCCCAGCTAAAATGAAGATGTTGTATCCAACACCCTTTATGGAGTGCTTACCTGTGCTTGTGCCACATGATCTATCCCCAGAATGCTTCTCAAGTGGCAGTAAATGAGATATATGACAAAGAGAGCCAGACGAAACTCAGATGCAACTTCAAAACACACAATGAAGACCAGCTTTTGCTTTAGGGTGCAAGACGGCTTTTCTAGATCCTGCCAGAATAACCTCGGGTGGCCAGGAAGTAAGATCCAGTGTGTGGGGAAGAAGAAACCCTGCTTCGGTGCCTAACCATTTTTATATCCCTAGGTGTATGATTCTGGGGGAAAGTTATTCAATTCTATGGAACCTCATTTTCTTCAGCTATAAAACGGGAACAAGTAAAATCACACAGGGCAAGATCTCCATAAATGATGGCTACCTTCCTTCTAACTTATTAAGTAAGAAAGCTCAGGTGCAGAAAAGGTAAGGGTCCTATTTAAAGGCACTGTGGTTAGAGACAAACCAGGCTTATGGGATGCACCAGGGACGGAAGGCCAAATATCCCTTGCTCCTCAGTAGAGAGGAGTGAGTCCAACCCACATCATTATTTTCCCACAGATTAGGTCTTATGTCCAGGACACCCCATTGCCAGGGCTGAGGAACATCATGTTGCTCACTATAAAGCAAGAGCTGGTCCTCACTGAGGGCTGTGAAGTTACATGACTGTCAGCTAGCTTTTCCAGCGATCTGCAGTGCCACCTGGTGGAGACTGGCTGTCCTTTCACCTGGTGTGGCTCCAGCAATCAACATTGACAGGAAGTAGGGGGGTTTCCAGAACATAGGAAGTGAACACTAGAACAAGATCACGATCACGAAGGATGTTCAGTGTAGAAGAGGATCTTAACCTCAGGGCTTTGAGCAGGAAGCAAAGCAGGCCAATTCACTGACGGTTCTAGACTCGCTAAAGGCCTTTCTGAAAGAGCTGGGCCCATCGATTGCTTCACTAGAACTTCTAACTTCCTAATTAATAAGTTTTGTAAATGGCCATATGAGTCACATTGATTTGGAGACTTTTTTTAAAGCAGATGGCTTCTTCAGTCCCAGACCTGTGTCCCTTTGTCATGAGCTCTTCCTCGGAAGGACCACAGCTATTTAACATCAAGAGAGCTGTTATGGGTCATGGCATCCTTGTCCCAAGAGCAGACAGGAAGTATTGGGTATCGTGTGTATATCAATTCCAGAATCTCAGATATCACTCATCGTTATACATTTTACATTCACCTTGCACATCCCTCAGTTATATCTCCTATTTCTATATGGAAGATACGCAGCTGAATGTCCAAATCCATCACGATCAACGACACGCAGACTTCTAGTGCTTTCTGCCTTTGAACTCTTTAAGAGAGGAAGTGAGGATGATTTATTCTGGAAACCTTGACTTTATGCCTGTGACCTCATCTATAAACTGTTAGATGTTTTTCATACTGATGGGGTCAAAAACCTCCCAAACTGCATCACCACGAATTCTGCGTTAGATCCTGAATTTTTCCATCGTGACTTAGATTCTGTCACCATATCTCCTCTTTTGGCATCTTTTATGTCTCTGCTTGCAAATGTTTTGCAGTTGTTCCCAGATCACAGGAAGGGATGGGAAGGGATCACAGGGAACGTACGGATGTTCCAAGCATGGGGATATAATTCACTGTATTTTCTTTGAAGAAAAATGCTGACCAGTGCTGCACTCTATAAATTATTTCAGAGCCACTAGAGATGGCTTTCTAAAGCACAGTTCTTGGCATTGTCCTCAGCTTTTCTCGGACTTCTCTGACATACAGCGTTCACTCTAGTCTCCTAGGTGCATTTTCTTCCACTGCTTTTTACTTCCCATCTGATTCAGACCTATTGGCCCACCCACTGCTCTCCTTCTTTCCTCTCTACCTTTGCCCTGGGGCGGGGTGCGGTTCTAACCTAGTGTTTCCCTTCCCAAGATCACAGTAACTATTGAATTCTATACAATCCAATTTAGAATCTACTTCGAACAAATCCCCCCCCCCTTTTTCTTTCCAACATGTCCCTGGCCTTTCTAACTTACATGTGTTTCATTCTGTGTTAAGTTGCGATTGACTGTTCCTATCTGTCCTCTGTAGATTGTAAACTGTTTGATGACAAGACTTCAGACGTTTCTCCATGATGCCTATTGAGATAAAATGTCAGAGACTAAAAAAGTCTCTTGCAAAGTCTCTGGGGAAACTTGGGTAACAAAGGGGAGCCAGCGAAGATCTGGAACTTTCTGGGTGAGGAATCATTAAGGTCTGCACTACTTACATGTAAATGGTGTCAGGTTCCAGGCATCGGATGATGAGAGAAATAGTGGTGAGCTGCTTGTCTGGCACCTGAGACGGCATGGCACATGGAGCCTTTGCTCCGGAGATGATGTCATCTACAAAGCTCAGCACTGTTTCTGCACAATGGAGAAAGAGTGGGAGAAGCATGAGAAACAGTGATGTCCGAACAATGAGCAGTGCTGTGAGAACTCACGGAAACTTTGAAAATTCATAGTAGAAGGAAAAAGGAGACCTTGGAGAAATCCATCTTTTCTGACAGTTTCTTTGACAGCCAATCAGCTGAGAGCCATTTGTTCAGAACTAGATCAAGGACTACTAAAGCAGAATAATGTACATGTCACATTTGTGAAAATTTCCACTAAACACCTTGACATTAACAGAGAACAGCGGCGCAAGTCCTTGGGCCCCAACATACTGGCCTTGGCAATACCTGTGCATACCAAGGAAAAGCCTCAGACTCAGCAGCTGACAGCTCTCCATGTCCCAGAGATGTTTCTTCAAACCTCATCACCAGGTTCCCTAGAAATTCTTAGATAATGGGCATCCTCATCCCCCAAAAGGGCCATATTTTATGTGCAAGTCTTAGGATTGTTTATGTAGGCTTTTCTCTATGTGTTGGTAGTAGACTAGTAAGGCATGGGACTTTTATTTCTGTGGGTTATTTCTACTCATGCAAGGCTTCCCTTCTCTCTCAGGACTTGACAAAAGTCAGTTTGCTTTAGGACAAAACATGGATCAAGAGCATCTGTTTGCACATGCCTTTGCCTAGAGGGGGTTATTAGCAAAGGAATTTTTTTTCTGTAATCATGGCCGTGGTTAGCAGAGAATTGTTTCTTAATTGTGGGCTAGGATAACTAGTGTACTATGTTGTTGTTGCTTGTGAGTGTGCCTAGAGGCAATGAAATGGACACCTCTTTTTATAAATAAAAGAAAAGCAAAATCAAAACAAGACTCTGTCAGATGCTCACCATGCAAAAACTTAAATGGACAAGATGGCTACTGCCTGCAAGAGACAAGAGTTGGGACTTTTCCATGCTTCTCTACCCTGAGATGACGGGGGCTTGAAGCAATGCCACGAGGCAGGGTGTGTTTTTTTTTCTTTTGCTTTTACTACCTTGGAATAAGACTAGCCCAGGGGGTGGAGACTTCACTCACCTGTCTCTACTTTGGAGTGGTCCATCCGGTCAGTGACTTTCTCTTGCCGGATCAGGTAATCTACAATCTGCACTCCAATTGGTGGCTCCGAATGTTCCCACTCCAGGACCACAAGAGTGCTACTAGGTTCATGTCCTGTGGAAAGTCTCAGCCTGAGTACAGAAAAACAGAAACACGAAATGGGGACCCAGCTGGGACCTGTGTCACTCTGTAGTCACCATGTCAACACCACGTTACAAACTCTTCTTACAAATGACTACTCTAGGCTCTGAGTGCTTCTCCCTCTCTCTCTCCCTCTCCCTCTCTCTCCCTCCCTCTCTCTCTCTCTCTCTCTCTCTCTCTCTCTCTCTCTCTCTCTCTCTCTCTCTCTCTCTCTCTCTCTCTCAATGCTAATGTTACCAAAGATCTAGGGGATTTGTGTTTGGATGGTGTGAATTAATATATAAGTAAATAAGTAAAGGTGTAAGGATCAATGAAGGTCTACACAGTGTATGTGTTTGGCAATTGGACTCTTCTGATTGGTCTCTTTCATATAGCTCAAAATATAATTTCTGGGTCTTCTCTCAAGGAAATACTGAGCGTATATCATGCAATGTGCACTTCAAATCCCATTGAAGGTGGCACCCAAGAGAATATTGCCTGACTAAAAGCACA
This sequence comes from Acomys minous, assembly GCF_964271855.1. Lineage (NCBI taxonomy): Eukaryota > Metazoa > Chordata > Mammalia > Rodentia > Muridae > Acomys > Acomys minous. Next base: position 34,260,907 of record NC_140483.1, read on the forward strand.
ATTACTTTAAGATCCATAAGCATCAGTTAGTTTCTGGCAGGCCCCGCTTCCCCTGCCCTTTGTTCTGTTAGGCTTCTCTCTCTTTGTCCATCTGCTGACTGAACTTCAGAACAGGCTCAGCTTCAAAGTAATTCTCACAAATTGGCCACATGCCACATTCTCTTTGGGGTGATATCCCGTGTCTGCTGCTCAGGACCCCGATGTCAGTTTCCGTCTGTCCTTTTGGATGCCTGTGACCCCTGTCCCTGGTTCCAGTCTCCATTTGTCTTTATGTCCAGTTCACAGTCACTTCACTCTTTTCAAGTTGTCTTTTGAACTTGGTGCCTTGCCTTGCCATCTCATACCTCTCTGCAGACTATAGAGCGCCAGTAACCGATGCTGATGCTCACTGGTGTGGCCCTCCTGACTGCCCACGTGGGTTCAAGTTGCTTTCTTGTGCTGACTTTTTGTATACGGCTCAGGTTTCCTTCTTGAGTCCAACTCCTGGTTTCTCTCCGTACCACTGGACTGTAAGGGTTTTTCCAGTTCCTGCTCATTCTAGCCTCCCTCTCTCACAATATCCCTAGCATTCACCCACATCCTTGACCTTGGTCCCTCTATGTCACAAGTGTCTGCAGTCCTAGCCTTTCACCTTCTTCTACTCAGCTCAAAGGCGCCTCTCATGGTCTCAAGAACCAAAGGACAAGACAGCAGAGCTGGGTCACACCAAACTGCCTGTAATGTCCAGTTCCAACTCAACACATATGTTCATATGTTTGTCAGCTGGAAGGCTGTGTGGGAGTGGTACACAAACCCATCCCAGACCTTCTTTTGTGCAATTCAATAAGTATCCAAAACATACCATTATGAATGTGATAAAACTTTAACATGAAATCAAGGGATGCTGTTCGGGGAATAAGAAGCATTTCAACTAGTAGAAAAATAATAAGAAACACATGGTCATTTGCTAGTGGCTACCATGAAGGAGCGCATAGTTTGCATGTGACATTAGGATGGAATAGACCCAAAACAGTGCGGATATTGACAAATTCATTAATTAGAGTCATATGCAGAATGCTATTTTGAAGAAAAAGAAACCACTAGGAAGCTTAAGTTAGTAACTAAGCTTTCTGGGAACTCCAATTCTGTGAAAATAGGAACTAAGGCCAACTCCTATTGAGAAATAGAAATGTGTATGATTTACGTGGACTTATATAAAAGTAGAATATATTATTTCTAACTACGAATTAAAAAAAATAAGATGTGCAAAAAAAATCTGTTGTTGAGAGTAGTGATCAGAGCTGACAAGAAAAGTGCCATTTTAATGAACATTTGTCCTGTCTGATACTTAGCTCATGTATCACTTGGTTAATCCATTTAAAAAAGTGAAATCAGCCACAGGACATCATGGCTGGATCTTCTGTTCCTGTCTTTGACAGTCTCCATGTTACTTTTTCACAGTAGCTTTTCTATCTGGTGAATCCATATGACAGAGCTAAATTCTTAGTGTCATCTTTTCTACTAAATGAAAAATTTTTTAAAAATATAGTTAGGGATGTTGATTCAGGTATCCAAGTTGCAACTACAAAGAGCAAGAAGCCAATGGCTGGCATATTCAATGGCACCTACATAGAGAATAAATTGGCTTGCTGTGACGGTCTGTTGGCAAGTGTTACCCTCTTTCTCAGTTTTCTTCTCCTTCAGTTCTATCTCTTTGTCATCTACCCTCACCTGCAGACAGGGCAGAGGGCAGCCTCTCCATGAGGACTCCTGTCTCTGGTCCCCTGCTCTGTGTAATTAGCCTTCCAACTACTACAGTCTTGATTCTCACTTTGGGCCTTCCTGGTCTTATGAATCCATGGGGTTGTATGCCACCACCATGTTCTACCAGCACTATTTCACAGACATAACATGCTGTGCCTTAACCCCTGTGGAAGGCCCCTTGTCATAGGATAATTTGAACGCCTACATTGGGCTCTCACCCCTCATCTTTTCCGGTTTCATTCGACCATCCCATGAGGGATTAGGAATTTAGACATGGTTTTTCTCACCTACTCTGCAGCACCTCACACATCCCGTCAATGCAGACATTCCCTCATGTCTGCCCTAGGCCTCTGCTCTTCAGTGTGTGTTGCTTACAGAACACCCTTCCTCCAAGCTATGTCTCCATCTACCATCTTTCTGAGACTGATTGGAATCTTATTATCTCTGGGTTTTTTTTTTCTCACAGAGCTCTATGTCCCTCTGCCTATGGAACATCTACACAATTATCCCTCGATCACTGACAGGCAAACCCAACTGGGCCTGGCTTCCTCCTTCTCAACTCCTCACACCTCCTGATGGGTTCTTCTCAACGAGGGCTCATCCCCACTGTGAACAGTCACCATGCTCTGTTGGTTTTAACCCCAAATCATCTCTGGCTTATTCTCTCTGGCATCCCAGTTGCTCTCAGCCATGAACTGCTTCCTGCTCTATAACTTTGGAAGAGTCCAATCCCGCTGAAGCCACTCACTTGTCTATTAATTAAAGGTGTGGTGATAAAAAAAAATGCTTACTTACTCCATATATTGCCTGGCACCCAGGAAGTCTTTGAGAAGTGATAGTGTTGTTGGTCTTGTTCTGCCTTCACTACAGACCTCTAACTTCCTCCATAGCTACAGTACTGTTGCTCGTATGACCTTCTACCCACGCCGTCTTATCGAGTCCTCCATATGGAAGCAGTCTAATTGCTATTTGCTCCATAAAGTCTTTATCATTGCCCAGTTGCAGACTCAATGAACAGCTCTTCACACTTTACAAATGCAAAGATTTGTCACACCACTTCCCCTAAACAGCTTGTGTGCCTGTTAGCATACTGAAAGTTCCCAAGGACAGGAACTATGCACATTCTTCTTTCTGATCCCCAGCACTACTCAGCCTATCGCTTTGATACTAGTATCCACTCGCTCCTACTCTTATATAATGGTGCTGAAGGCATACATGCAGGAGAGGGGTCATGGGAAAAGGGACCATACACAGGCTGTGGGAGGGGCGCACAGGTAGGAAGTCCGTCTGCTCCAAAAGCAGTAGAGTCACATCGACACCAATCCTCAATGACATCTCCAGTTCCTGAACACCAGAGAGAGCTCATGGTGGCCTCCTGTAAGAGCTGAGCAAGAAAACAAAGAGTAAGTGTTGCGAAACCATGGCTGGGTGGCCATTACCCAGAGACCTAGCATCAGGATCCTATGCAGCCCTAAATCACTTTCAGAGAAAGGGTTATTCATTACTATGTCACCATTCTTTACTTTGAAACTGTGTCCCATACAATGGACTATAGGATAACCCCAGCCCTATGGGATATCTGGGGCATCTCTCTCCCTTTAGTTCATCTCCATAGTTAAGAGTTGTCACCTTATAAACCAAGTGCAGTAACACATGCCTGCAATCCTAGCATTTGGAGGCAGGACCAGAAGTTGGAAGTCAATTATATACAAGTTTGAGGCCCATCCTGGGTAAAAAGCTTATCTTGCTGGGCATGCATGCTAGTGCACCCTTTTAATCCCAGCACTTAGGAGGTAGAAGCAGGTGGATTGCTGTGAGTTTGAGGCCAGCCTGGTCTACAGAGCGAGTCCAGGACAGCCAAGGCTAACACAGAGAGAACCTGTCTCGGAAAAAAAAAAAAAGAGGAAGGGGGAGATTTCACTTTGAAAGAAAGTCAGTTTACATCACATTTCACTTTATCACACCTCATACTGCAGGCTCTAGTAACAGTAATTTCTTCACCACATATCTCTGGATGGCCTGTCTTTGCTGTATTTCCCTCTACCTAGTCACACTTGCCCTTCTTCAGAAGCCTCTCTGTGAATCTATGTCTGCCCTGTTCATCCTGCCCTAGCCCTTCACGGCTCCTCGGCCTGTTTTGTGATCCACTTTGAATGTGAATGTGGTTCTGCGTTGGGTTGTGTGATTAGGCATCAAGCATCTTTCTCAGACCGTGAATAGGATAAGCTATGTCACATAAAGGCGTCTACATCAGTCTTCTGTGGATGAGAGCCTCAGCTTTGTCAATCACTGCCTGTGACCTTGGACAAGTTACATAAACTCACTTTCTGCTCTGACAAAAATATCACTTTCCTAATAGGGATGTTGTGACAATTAAATGAAACAATCTATGCCAAGTGACATAATATATGCACCACACCTGATGCACATTATTGTTTTTGAATGACAGGGTTGAGCACTAGAACCTTATAAAAATTACAGTCTCACATAGTTCTTTACTTTACATGGAGTAATCTCATGGAGATGTTTACTGTGGAATAAAAGAACCAAAGGTAAAATCTGGTCAAAGAGGAAACAGCACTTCTGATGGGCCGTTCTCCGGCAAAAGAGCAGATCCTCAGTGAGTGACGACCTCTCCGAGGGCTCCTGCTCCCTCAACTCAGATAATCTAAGGGTGAAGGTTCCAGGCCAGCTAAGCTCAGAGCTGTGTCTCAGAGGCATTCGACAGGACAGCTTTGGCCTTGGCTTTCTTATGATTTTTTCTCCCCTCTGTTCCAGTGCCAACTTGTCCACATGGTACATTAGGGAAAGTGGACGTGGCTGTCCTGTAAAAATCCAGACTCTAAAATCATAAAGAAAAGAAGGAAGTGTGGTAACAAGGAAGTGAGGAGGGAAGAGAGGAAGGCGGGAAGGAAAAGGATATGACTCCATAAATACCGTACAAAGAGACATTCATCTACGGCTCAGTTTTTCAAAGTTTACCATTGGTCACTTCAGGCAATGAGGTAGAATAAAGGTCCCACTGACTTGTCTCCTGAGAGTCTCTATGAAGCAGAAACTGATTCTGGATTGTAGTTGTGGTTAGGTATCGTGTTACTAATTCATAGGCCCATTTAGATCCTAACTCTTGGGTAGATGGTAATAATGAATTACATAGTGAAAGATGCTGAGAGTGATAGTTAGGTACTTGCTCAGAGTCACAGGCTAGGGAGTGCGGCAGTGCCAGGGACTGGGGCCCCGGACATTTCAGGCTCCTCCCAAAATGTGCTCTTCCTTACCCCTGAGTCCAGTAGCAAGTTACTCACCTTATGGTTTTCTGACTGAAATTCAAATAAAAAAGGTGAACTTCTGAAAGCTAGGAAGACAGACTCTTTGAGACAGGTGGAATAAAAGTGAAGTTGTGCCTGCTGTTCGGCAGAGTGTTCAGTCAACCAGTGTTTGCTAAGCACTGACAAGGGGCCATTTCCTGTGCTAAGCATGAAGGATGCAATGACGCAAAAGAAGACACATATGGCCCCTGTCTGCATAAATGCTGCCGCTAGATAATAAACAAGCAAGCTGGATTCATGTAAATATCCAAATCCCACAATTGTGTGGAGGGATCCAAATGGCAAGGTGAGGCACTGTGGGTGCACACAGCAGCAGGAAGCCTCCATGAGGAGAGAAAGATGCTCTTCAGCTGCAAACAAGAATGGATCGCTCGTTTGGGGGGAAATGGAACTGAAGTATGTGAAGTGAAATAAATAGATGAAAACATAGGTATATATTTTCTCTAGTAAATGGCAGTATAGAAGGAAATGACCTGGAAATAAAGGAGGAAATGTTAGGTAAGGGAAAAGGGGAAAAGGAGCAAAGGGAATGGGGAGGAAGGGAGAAGAGAAGAGCGTATAAGGTGGGCTGAATGTGGTCCAAGGACAATATAAGCTTGTATGGAAATGTCGCAGTGCAGCACATTAAATTGAATGTATACATACATATTAATGATTTTACTTCTGTAAATGTTATCAGGTCACAAACATTGTAGTAATATAGGTAGAACATCTAGCATTAAGAAGACTGGACCCTTGATGAAACTAGACCTCTAAAATCAACTAGAAATACTTATCAGTCTCTAGGAGACATGGGGCAAAGGAGTTCTTGGCAAGTGACAGGGCAGCAGGGCTGCGTGACAAAGGGTATGTAATGGGAGGTCCCATCTCAAGAACAACGATGAACCACTGTAACATTTAAAACATGGAACATGGTCATATTTTTAATATAAAAAATGGTGGGGCACACATGTTATAATTATTTTAAATGCCATTTCTTCAAAGGTATTAACTCTCTCCCCGTTCTCCACACCACCTGATGAGAGCACCCACTCTGAGTCCTGGGCTGCATCCAACTGCTACAGGGTTGACACAGGGCTGTTATGGTTTGGATACAACATATCCTCTTCAAAAGGATCCGGTGCAGGAGGCTTGATCCAAGATGCTTGTTCTACTGAGAAGAAATTAGAAGGCACTGGTCCACCCCAATATTAGTGCACTGGTTGCTATGTAACTTAATGGGCACTGGGAAGTAAGCCCTAGTAGGAAGACAGCTCAGCAGGACTTGCTTTAGAAAGTTATATATTAGTCTTGGAATGCTCTTCTTGAATTACTTTTGCTTTTCAGCGACCATGAGCTGAGAAGGCTCCTCTGCCACACACACACACCCCTACTACTGTGATCTTCTACCTCACCACAGGCCCAGAGCAATAGGGTGGGGCAGACATGTACTAAAATGTGAGGAACTGTGACTTCCTTCCCTCCCTTTAAGTTGGTTATGTCAGGTGTGTTGTCGCCGTGATGAAAACCCAATGAACACACAGTAGAAGAGAAGAATCAAAGTGAACCCCTTCTGAGAAGGAAGAGAAAGGGAAACCCCACTTTCTTCTGCACCTACAGTTTGTCATTCCATGCACTTCCCGCAGAAACCATACTTGTTAACAGACTTAATAGAGTCTAGTGGGGAAAACATTCAACATTGGCTAGTGTTTTCCTTAAACAAGAAAAATCTGAATTTCTAATTCAGTTTACCAACTGGAGATTTTTTTTTATTCATTCATCCATCCATTTAGTTATTTAGCATAGCATCAACCCCAGCATTCTGTAGAAGACAAAGCATTGTTCACAGTCTGAGTGGAGCAAATAACCAAACAGCAAGTCTGATTATAGGGGATGCATGCTTTAAGATGTGCACATGTACAGTGGGAGTTCCATAAGGGAGTCTGAGTCAGACTGAGGCCTTGGAGGAGGGGACCAACCACGAGAGCTAGTGATACTCGGCCTGAAATATGGCATGGTAGTAGTTTTCCAGTGACAGAAGTGGGATCAAGTTTGTTTTGGGGACAAGGGCTGAGAAGTCTGAAAGGCTGAATTCCAGAAAGAAAATGTGCTATGTCACAAAGAATTACATTTTGGAGTATAGTGTACTAATGACTTAAGCATTTAAGTGATGGCCGATCAGATCATGAGCATTTGTAAGGATGTGCTAAAGTCTCTAAATTGCACACAGTCTGAAGAAACATTAAATTACCTCGATGCCAATATGGCCAGAAGTCCATACTGTAGAATAATTCCAGGTGTTCTAATACAAGGACCAACAAGAAGGTTGCTGCAATAACACGTCTGACATTACAATGAAGTTAGGTTGTGATGTGGGCCTCGGATACGGGGATAGATGCAGGGTGTACTTGTTGCACTTGACGGTGAAAGATAAGGAGGCATGACAAGGGCACTGATACCCTTTAATTAGATGGGGTCACAAGTGGTATCTATTTGACATACAAGGTAATGAGTTAAAATTTGTTGGGTTGTTTAAATGGTTTAACCTATGTGTTGATCATAATCACAAATCTAACTGAAAGTATGACATCAGAGATTATCCAGTCCAACACAAGGACAATAGATGAAAAAGGCTAGGTAGAAAATGAACCTACATATTGGAGGGGAAGATGAACATTCATACCGAAACACCAGTGTCATGCTGAGCACCTGTCCTCCTCAGCTTCGGTACCCCTTGTCTATATTCTTTGAAAGAAAGTGAAACCGAGAAAGATAGAGTTACAGAGGGGATGACAAGAGCAGGGTGTGTCACACCAAGGAAGGAAGAGGAGAATCCTCTGATAGTGAGCAAATTCTGTTTTAGAGCCAGCTGGTCTGCACTTAGAAATGAAAGGGTTCAGCACAGAGAGCCAGATGAGGAGGGTGCAGAGTAAACCGGAAGTGTGGGTTAGCAGCTTCCAAAGTGAAAGAAATGACAGCGACAGTTTGCTGCCGGACCCCAAGCTCTCTATAACATTGGAACATTATCTACAATCTTCTGGCCCAGTATATATGAAATACATATTTGTGAAGCAGGAGCTATTGAGGACTTGCTTACCCTATCTTGTCAGAGTTTGGCCGTCAACTCTACCTGCATCCAAGCTTGCCCATTTTTAGGCAGAATTCTGTAATTAATTTTATTCCTTCTCAAGACTCTGCTGGAGTTAAAGACCAGATAGTTTAGTTCTACAATTAAGTTTAGTTGTTTAGGAGTTATGATGTTTTTAGGTCTAGAGAGATGTTTTAAGTTGATAGAGATGAGATATGATAGATGTCAATTTACACTCAGAATTTTAGACTCACCAAGATAGGAAAGATGTTTTCTTCAAGGTTGCCAAATATAAATAGCCAAAACACTATGAATGTAGCATTAATATAATTCCTGATTGTTTCATGGTTCTTCTTGATGTATGTAGTTTATTTTCTACGTGTGTAATAATATACATGCATATATAAAATATTGAAAATACATTTTTAAAAAAGAAAGCTGGTGCAGAGAAAGTGGGAAGGTGTTTGGCAAGCATAGAACCCACAGAGAGGCTGCTGGAGTCTGGAGTTGAATATCCTTTGGAACCCTGGTTTTGATTTGATAGTCCCCAAGACCTTTGTCTCTCACTGAGCTCTTCTCAGTAGCTTTGTGCCCTAGTTCATTGGATTGCCCTGCTGAGCTCTCAGCCCGCATGGTACCCAGACTGGTGACACAAGAAGTGTTTGGCTTCAGCTGCCACAACCTGAGAGAGTATGATGCAAGGGTAAGGCAGCCACTGTGTTAACACCCCGCACCTTTGGGTGTCCAATGAACCAAGCCCTTCCTTCTTCAAGTCCCGCTCCCCCCAATCCTTGTTCCGTAACCATCTTTTTCCGATTCAGCATGAATCTGTAGGCCAGCGGGAGCCATTTGTCTTTTTGTTCCTGTGAAAAATTGTATTTTCAAACACTCGCTGAAATATCCATGGAAGAGGTGGGTAGGTGAGAGAAACACACATGCAAAATCCCTCCTGTGGGTCTGAGCAACACCTATGAAACCAACTGTGGCACACCAGGTGTCTCATCAAAGACAAAAAAGAAAGCAATTATCACCCCACCTGGACCAGCATCCCTCTCAGTCAGGTAAGCATTTCAGCATTTGCCTTGCAGAGAGCCTTAGAAGGCTCTCACTTGAAGCCTCTCTGTTTAGGGTTTGGCATGGCTCATGTCTTTGTCTGTGTGCTGCCTTACTCTAGTCTGTACACTGAAGGAAGGAAGTCATCCATCTCGGCTACACCCATCCTGGCCCCTGATCCTTAGGGGCTCTCTCATGTTCTCCTAAGCTCCTTAGGAACAGAGAGGTAAGAAGGAAAAAAAAGGGTTGGGAAATGTCATGACCTTCCTGCCTAATATAACAAGGTCAGCACAGACGTGGTGTTTTGTCCTCCAAGCCTGTGATAATCAGGGTAGCAGAGCTTTCCAGCCTGAGGCTGCTAGGTCCTTCCTCTGGGTCCTGTATTTGATACGTTCCTTCTAGTCCAAGTGCAGCTGGTGGTAGGCTGGGTGATCAGTTAGGGGAGACGGCCCACCTGCTCTAAGGGGGAGATGGAGGTGAGTGTCCTTACAACCCTAGGCCCTTTGCAAAAGGTATTTCAATGGCCCTGATGATTGTAAACCATGTGCTTTCCTAACTATTTCCTTCCAGCTCTTTCTGCTCAAAGGCCACAAGTGTTCAGCTGTGACTCCCGTGTCACATTATTGTGGGTGTTATGGAATGCATTGACTTGATTTGATTTGACTTAATATACAAACATGCAAATCTAAACAAATTAGGTGCCACTCTTAGCTGAACAAAAAAGATTCTCTATCTGAATTGCCGTGTGGAGCAAGTTGTCCGTTTCTGGTACCTTCCAGCCCAGAGTATCTCAGCCCTCTTACCCTCTGGGTCTGGTTATTGGTCACCAGTTCATAGATGGGAGATGCTCGGGTTACTTCCAGCAGAACCGGCTCATCAGGGGTTTCAGGGTTGGACGTCACATGACACAAAGGACAGGATGAGGGGCACCGTCCCTTGCTCTGGCACTCCATTCGGACTCCAGCTGCCATACGCTTGGTGCCAGAGTCTGACAGGCTAGCGATGTATTCTGGGAATGTCAGCACCTTGGGATCTCTTTCCCGTTCCTCCGACTCATCAGATGGGGAGTTGCCTGCCAGACAGAAGAAAAAGAAACAGTGAGGGAGGCAAGACAGCAAGGACTGCCATGACTTGGTGGCTCCTGAGTTCTGAGGTCTAGCCTTGAGAAGTTGGAATGTGTCACCAAGAGAGTAAGATTGTGACTCTGTCATTCCATTTAATTAGGGCACACATCTTCACAGTGACACGCAGAGTAGGAAATGGCTCTTCAAGTATGAGAGTCGGTTGTTTCTTTTCTGAGACTCATCGGCTCCACTGGCCCACTCAGAAGGATGTGTCGGCATTATGTCCACTACCAAGAGTGCAGATAATAACAACAGTGACTGTTCTATGCCTTGGCTTCCTCATGGCACCTACCTTTAGCATTATTAAGCGGATGAATCACAAAATGATTTGGCGACACATGTATGGTGTCTAACATACATGAAGCACTCACCATCAGAATCTTGGTCATAATTACAACTGAGATTATGGAGCCTTCCTAGGACACTGGAGTTGATTCAAGCTCTCCTTTCACCATTACATAACCACTGCTAAGAGTTCACTATTATACCCATTTCTACATATCAGGAAAGGACAATATCATCAAGGTCACAAAGGTAGTGTGCTATGAGATGTGGTATCTGAACCCAGGCATGCATATACATATATATATATATATATATATATATATATATATATATATATATATATACACACACACACACATACACACACACACACACACACACACACACACACACACACACACACACACATATATATATATATATATATATATATATATATATATATATATATAATGTCCAAAGCATTTATGCTGTAAAGCTGTATAATTAGCTCGTGTGTTGAGAATGTGAAGGGAAGTTAGGCCTTTTTAAAAATTATTTTTCTCATAAAGATTTTTCACTGTCATTTGCTGCTCAGAAGTTAGCTCCACAAACTCTTGATCTATTTTTGGTGACAAACATGAGAAGTGCCTACGAGACACCCGCGTCTGTTCCCCACACGAGAAAGCACCCCTTGCTCTTCCTTCCTCCGGTCTTCTTCACGCTCATCCACTTAACTCATTATCTATAAAGGAGTCTGTGGACAGAACCCTCCGGAGTTTTTAAAAGCTATTTCTGACAGTTGGTGTCCCGAGCAGGAAATGATTTTGGAGAGACTGCTGTGCCTTCAGAGATGGTGGCTACACAGAACGTTCTGGTCTCCCGTGGATGCATTCAGAATGTCGTACTTGATGGGGGCACAGTGTGAACTGGTTGAAAGGTTTCATGAAGTACTTCCAGGAGGTGACTGGGAGATATGACTCACAGGCTTATGAAAAACAAATGTTCTACCCCTAGGGTACAGGGAGCACCTTATCCCCTTTCTTGTTTTCTGTGTAACATGGGCTGATTTGGGAACACAGTGAGGTTTCCAAAGCTCTTGATTCCCAAATGAACAACGTCATTACGTGGCCAAGGCACTTCTACCCAACCACTCTTGACAAGGGACTCCTCCTGTGTGTGAAGGCAAAGGGCACACTCAGTGACTGTGGCAAACAATAAATTTAACATTTGCATTTTATTTAATCATAGATCCAGGGCTGAGCTCCTTCCCCGGGTGGTAGAACGGGACAGCTGCACACACACCACAAGTCAGGGACTATTTATCAAAAAGAGCCCAAATAACCAAACCCGAATCGCTTCACTCACAGGTCCATGTTTACGAATATTTAGGCTTCTGAAGCCCAGTCATGGTTCTTCACTTTATCCTAGGTTGAGGATGGGGTTCCTAGCAGTATTTGAAAGGACCACAGACTCGCCAAGACTTTCTGCACCCTCTTTTTAATCTTACCTTACGTCTTCTCCAGACTGCTGAATGACTAAGTCAAAGTAAGTGGAGGTGGAGTAAGGTCTTCGAGAAGTGTCCTGTATCTGTGCCAAGTCTTTATGGGGCTGGGGTTCTTTTCCTCTTTGGCTCTTAACCACCTTTATCACACCAGAGGCACTTCTGTACCAAGCCACAGCCCTCCTTTGTTGAGAGCCCATTCTGTACATGCAAATCTACAATACGACCACTAGATGGAGGTAGTGGATCTAAAATAAAGGCCTTCTGTGCTGTGAAACCACACTAGGGAAATTAAATGCTCTGAGCTCTAAGTATGGTGTGGGTATCTCAGCATTTTTATGGATATTTTTTCTTAACACACAGGGAAAAAAACTAAGAAGTAAAGCAATAACAAATTATATACCTCAAAACTTCACTAGATAAATAAGAGAAACAGGAGATAATGATGGGGTAATTGAATGAAAACTCACAAGAGAAAAATTTAAAAGAATCCTCCCCGAATATTCTTAATTTTGAGTAAAAGTTACTACAAAGCGGAGTAATACGCCGACACGTTTCTGTTCTCTCACCTTTTAAGCAAGCTTTACTGGGTTACTAACTAGGTGAATTATACTGACATGAACCACCAGGGGGCACTGTAACATGAGTGCCTTGTAAAGCCTTAACTTCCCTGCTCTCTAGCTTGTAATTGCTGTAAACATGAAGGGCTGCTCCCCTTGTTGCTGTCTTTGGGCATGCCAATTAAAATCAAGATGTGGTTAATCTCTGTCAATACCCGTCCACCCTGCATACTTGGCAAGATTACAGAATACACAAGGATGCTGAGAAAAGGATGTAGGAAAAGATGATGGGTGCCACCAAATGCTCCTGTTTTGCTTTTTTCTTCAGAACCTTGTCGTCCATCTTGCCCCCACCCCCACCCCAAATCAGGTCCACATACAAGGTCCCTTCTGGACGCCAAGGCCAGTGTACCTTGCTGGCCCGATGCTCACATGAGATGAAGCTGTTTAGCAAGAGGCTGGATTTATACAGAGCAATGAACAGTGAGTTCCCCAAAGCCATCTATTCAGTCTCCAGCCAAGAACAGACATGTGTGTGAGAGAGATTTTTCAAAGAGGAAATGCATTTTCTATGTGCAGTTAAAGATACAATTGGGAAATACTCTTTAAAATGATGGAGTCCATTGATGAAAGCCCACATAAATCACCCTCACCCCAAAAGAGAGTGCAGCCAGTCACTGGATGTGAGTGAATGGCTCAGATCGGAAACTCTTTGGGAAGAGTCTGCTCTTTGTGGTGGAAAGGTGGGAAGAGGGAAAGCCACTTTATCCCCTATCACCCAGTGGTCCCCTCTTCCTATTGGCTGTTTCTATTACAGTCCTTGGCACCTCTCTCCATCCTCTGGAACCTAGACAGAGATGCTCCTGGAATCTGAAAGACTGTGATACTTCTTAGGAAAAGAAATATCTACTTCAGTAGACACATAGTCTTTGAACAAAACAATCTACAGTTACGATCTTGGAAGATAACGATTGGCAAGTGTGCCCTCTGACAAAGAATACCTGTGTGGCCCCTCGCCATCAGTGTTGCAGGATCCACCCTTTTGCTCTCATGTCTGGCTGTGACATGTAGCTTTCTTGCAAGTAGAGGAATCTTCAACCTGGAATGTAGTTAACAACCCTAAAGCTGCAAAGCATTTTGCAAATACAGTTTGCTATAAATAAGTGCCATTTGCTTTAGGCTAAATCTGTATCCTCCAGCACACAGCGGATGAGTTTCCCCAATAGAATATCATGGTATGAGAATATTGGCATCCTTAATGCGCAGAATCTCACTGTGTATGTGCCCATGGCCTTAGGCATGTACATATTGACCCACCTAAATCCAGGGGCACATTAGGATGATGAAAGTGACCAAGCCATTCTCGAGCAGTTCTGCTCTGTTTATGTGAACTGACAGGTCACAAAGGTGAACGACTTGTTATGAAGTAAATTGGTACAATTCCTGTAGGATTCTGAGGACTGCTTAAAAAATCTCTCTCCCGAGCTAGTGCCCAAGGCAATGAGATGCTAATGACATCACAGCTAGAACTACACAGGCAGTTCATTAGGCAGCAAAGAAATCAAATGCAAACTAATCAGCTTACAGCTTTGGGGGGCTAGCTTTGGATGAACAGGAAGAAGGTTGACATGGGCAAAGGAAGCACCTCAGTGAGAGGTCATGGAAGACTGCCCACCCACAGCCGGTATGCCAGGATGCACCCCAACCTTTACCCCTATCTACAATGTGAGCGATGATTCCAAGTTATCTGGTGCACATCTCCTTCATCTCATGGCTTCCAAGGAGAGGAATCCAACCTGGGATGTCATTAACAACCCTAAAATGGGTTCCAGGCAGTCTCTTCAGGTGCTTAATATCTTTGGAAAGAGTTGGAAGTCAGTTGTGTGGGACTTGAACTGAACCACCAGTCACATCATCATCACATATTCTGAGATTCAAACCAAACATCAAGCTGAAAGAATAGAAGCATTTGCAAACAGTTCTCCTATCCCTGACTAAGTCCCTCAAGAATCAAAGGCAAAAGGCAAAGAATCAGTGTGGTAGCAGCTGACAATGTGACTCTACCCAAGGTCTCTTTCCCAAGTAGCAAAGCTTTAGGTGACTGCTACTACTTGACATCCACTTATACAGGTTACGTGACATCATGCCCAAGGTTGCCCTAATTGTGGCCACCATCTCTTCCACACTCTCTTGGCAGCCTCTTCCTCATCTTGCACAGCTCAGCTCAGCAGAAGGACAGCTGATTCCCCAGTAGCTCAACTCAAATTCCCTATACCTCACTGTCCCCTCTCTCTCTCTCTCTCTCTCTCTCTCTCTCTCTCTCTCTCTCTCTCTCTCTCTCCCATATTCATTCATCATCATGATCGTCAATATTACATTACTTTCTCTCCTGACCCCATGCCCTTTCCTCCATGCTTAATGCCATGCCAATGTCATGCAAGGGAAGGAGCAGTTTGAAGCCTACTCCATGGGTTGCCTGAGTTGGCTTTCATTCTGCTTTGTTGTTGTTGTTGTTTGTTTGTTTGTTTGTTTTGTTTGATTTTTTTTTTACTTTATCTCTTTACAGATGGGTGATTTGGGGGCAGGTTCCATAGCCTTCTAGAGTCTAGAATTCCATGTATACAAAGTAGACATGTCTAGATCAATTGATTACTCACTGAAAGAACCCACAACACAACTGAGCATGGAGATACATGCCTGGAGTCCCTGCATTTGGGAAGCAGAGGCAGGAAGACCAGACGTTCAGAGTCGGTTTCAGCCAAGTGTGGCGGAGCAAGCCTTTAATGCTTGCACTCAGAGAGGTAGCGGCAGGTGGATCACTGTGAGTTCAAGGCCAGCCTGGTCTACAAATCATGTCCAGGACAGCCAGGACTACACAGAGAATCGCTGTCTTGAAAAACAAACAAGCAAAACAAAACAATAGCAACAACAACAACAACAACAAGAAAAAGTCCATTTCAAAACACCAAAGCAAAAACAAGCAAAGTGAGTCTTGAGCAGTCCTCAGGACACAATGAGCAGATTCTCAGTTTACTTACTCTGACCCTGCTTGCCTACTCCCCCTGCTCTGCCTGCTCCCAACAGCCTCGTATAAGCGTGCTGTGAAAGGGAAAGTTACGTCTCGCCCTCAAGTACAATACCCCATAGTACCCAATATGTAATAACTCAGACATTCATTAGAAAACATCCTTGTCATTTGTTGAATGACAAGAAAGTTTATTGAATAGTAAAGATTTTCCAATGAGTTGTATATAAAGTGATTACTTCCTGTCATCTTCCAGTGCTAACTAGACATCTGAGCTTCAATTAATGTGACACACTGGTGTCCTAGGTTCTTCTGAAATGTTCTAGATTTGTCTGAAATGGAGGGTACCTGAGTGCTTTCCAGTATTCTCAGGTATGAAAGATTTTTCAGAGATAACTTGTTTACAAAGACTTAGGTGGACTGTACCCCAATAGCTGGGGTAACCAAGGAAAGACATCTGCTGGAAAAGTGGAGTTTTGTTTAATTGACAGTGACTCAGACAAATGCTTACTTTTCCTGCAGTTTTGAACTGTATACAAGCGTATCCATGTGGGTGCTGAGCAATTGTTTACTGGAGATGTGAGGATTTAGACAGGAATATCCAGGATGGCTCTGAGGATGAAGGACAGTGCTTCTCCATGCTTAGAAAATCTGGAACATTGTTTCAAACAATGCCTTCGAGTAGCAAAGGGGTCAGGGACTGCTGGATCTGGGTCAGCAGAATGTCCACAAGCCCTACATGGACATGAAAATGCCAACGGGAGAGGGGAAGGGCAGGGCATTGTGCGTGGGTCTGGGCAACAGAGTCATTCTGAGCTCATGTGCTTTTTTCCCAGCAAAGAGCAATAGCTGGACTCCATGGGTTGTCACAGGAAGGGAGACACCCAGAAACCTGCACCTTCTACAGTTTTCCCAATCCCCCAGTCTCAGCCTGCACACAGGAACCACTCCATGTTCTCAGCCTCTCATCCGTCAATACCAAGTAGCTCCAAGTAAGCAATCTTCTTGTGGAACTAAATAACAGAAACCACTGGTTGCTATCTGACCGATTGTGTCCAGGAAAAGACACTTAACAAGAAAGAGTTTATGTTCTTGTTCTTCCCTACAAACTAATCCTAAAAAGTTCCTTTCTTTGGGGCCTATCTCTTCTTTTGTTCTAACATCAATGTCATTGCACATTTCAGACTCAGTCCCTTGGTATTTCCTTAGGAAATATCTAGAAATAGTGGGTCTTTGCTATAATCAGACCCTGCAACCAGTCCCTGGAGAGAAGTAAGGAAGGGCATGGTGGAGCATCTGTCATTAAATACCCACTGACCACCTCACAAAGTGCCAGCAGCTGAGGGTACCCAAGGAAAGATGTCTACTGGAAAAGTGGAGTTTTGTTTAATTGACACTTCCTCAGAAAAAAAAAATGCTTACTTTTCTGCAGTTCTTGTTGACCTTTTTTCTTTTCTGAAAATGCAGTGTTCCAATTTCCTGCCTGCTTCATAAAGCATTGCCTACCAAACAGAATTAAACCTTTCCCCGAGGTGCCTCCAGGTGATGGTTTTGTTCATCAATTATGACTATGCAGATTTGGAAGTTGGAGGAGAAAGAAATAAAATGGCATCGATGCCCTGATGGCTTTTAAAAATTGATGGATAACACAATGTTATAATTTCTTAAGATAATCTCCCCTCTAAAGGCTTGTTTTCTAACAAATAATTGTCGACTTGAGGTCCCTAGCTAATTAGGTTCATGTTAAATTTAGATTCTTTGTAGGTACAGTCCTTAGTCTTTGCCAAAAGCTGTTAGTCAGTTTTGGGTTGGGAAGAGTAAATTCAATAATAAATGATCTAAATTCACCAAGCATTCCATAATGTCTCCCTTGGTCATTGACAGAGACCTTGAGTTCAAAGTTCAGTCAATGAACCTTTATGGTATCAGAATCTACCAAAGAACCATAAAACAAAACACCAAAACAGCCTTTTAAATGAATCTGTGACCCCATCTGCACCTTCCTTTTAACATCACAATGTTTGTGCAAAGAAATGAAAGCAAGGCTAACTCGGCCGTGTAAGCAACTCCTTGAAAATTCCTGGAGATCATATCTGCACAACCCATACATCTCAGGAGGAGTAAGGATCAAGGCCAAGAACTGCTGGAAGCCCTAAAGATTTCGCTACAAAAACAAACTCCTCGCCGACTCAGGTGCACCGTGAGTCCCCAGTGCGCAAGGAGCTGTCTTATGCTATGCTGCATTGTCGTGCCCAGTGCCCCACACTTGAATGTGTTCAAATCAACGGATGCACAGGAATAGAAAGAAGCCACAGGAATTATGTCCGTCCTCTGTCTGAAACCCTCAAAGGACAGTCTAAACTTTCATTAAGATTCACTATAAGGGCAGCACCAGAGAATTTAAAGCTTAGGCAGATTATCCGGAAGGCTTTGCGAAATGCCTACACAGAGATGAGAGCATGGGGGACTGGGCTGAGCCCCCAGTCGCTCAGACCTAGAGTTCCTGCAATAGTGGTGCCTTCTTTCTCTCCATTCTTTTATTACCCTTCCCATTCTCATAGAATTAATTCTACTGGCAACTTGTACAGACATACACAGGAGACACGGTCAACTACACTCTGTTCTATGCATCCGGTCGCACTCAATTCCATAGACGGGACATCCCCAGCGCGTGCCCACAGAGTCCAGTACAAGTGCTCTGCGAGAACAGTCCAGGTCTTGGCTGGCTTATAAGACTGTCGTGTACACACTGTGAGATGTTAGGAATGGGAACTTAAGGGTTAGACGAAGATCCTTTCCCGTTGCCTCCCATAGACTCATTTCTTGAGTTTCTAAATGCCTTTTCTGCAAATCAGGGCTGATCACCAAGGTTTGCTCTCACCAGGGTTCCTAAGGCTGCATTTACACATCAGCAGCAGGTGGCTTAAGTGATAAAAATGTATCCACTCCAGGCCTGAAGGCTAGAAGTTCAAACTGAAGGTGTGGTCAGGGCCATGCTCCCTCTGAAGGCCAGGGAAATGGCCACCACTGTTTCTTCCAAACTTCTTGGAGGTCCCAGCACTTGTTGGCATTACCTGACTTGCAAAGTTGTCACTCCAGTCGTGGCCTCAGTAGCCATGCGGCTTTCTTCTCTGTGAGTATGTGGCCAAATCTGCTTTTCTCTTCTATACTAGCCATTGGGTATAGGCTGTGTCTTGAGTTCATGATCACCTCATCTTTCCTTTTGCAGAGACTATTCTCAAATCCATTAGCATGATGAGGTCCCAGGTAGGCATGGATTCTAGTCAACCCACCGCTGTGTCCCAGCTTTTAACACCATAGGGTGAGTCCTGCGATGCAGACCTAGTGAGCTTTCATTTGCTGGCCATCTGGGCACTGGCCACCCCTTGGCTTCCTCCCAGGGCACTCAAGCATTGGAAAAGAGAAACACACGTCTGACTTCTTCAGCATCCCGCTGCCCAGCAACAGCTGCGTGCAGCTTCTCATCAATGTCAAAATAAACCTGACATAGAAATTCAGAGTCACATCCTTCAGGATGTGCAGAGCTGGCCTGCGTTCTCCCTGCTGTGTGCCCACTGACGGAGTGGCATGGGCGTGAGAGGGAGTGGGGAGACACAAGGCTGGGATGGAGGTGAAAACGAGGAACACCTGTGGGATTTGCTAGTCTCCAATCCCCATGAGCAGGAAGACAAAGTGAATGGGGACGCATGTTCAGCAGATTACCAGGAGAGAGCCTCCCGTGCCCTTGTGTGAAGGGGCACACGTAGGCTGTCCACCCATAGTTCCCTTGTGTGGCAGGCTGGACTAGGAAAACAGAGATAAGATCCTGTAAAATCCCATGGCAAGTGCTTGTTCTCTTTCTGGGTCCTTCTCAAGAAAGAGCCAAGAAAACTCTCAGAGGAACAGCCCAAAGCAGGGAAGGGAAGAAAGAAACATGACCTCTCAAGAAGCAGAAAGACTCAGAATCCTACAGACAAAAGAGAGCCTCCAGATGTAGCTTCCAGCCCAGGAAGTGTTGAGGATCCACGCGTCTATAGAAGGAAATCAATGACGCTTTCTTCTAGCCATGTGACAGCGTTATTCTCAGGCAGGGGAGCTGCTGTGTCCCTTTGGCTCTCCAGCTCAGCACTCCAGCACTCGCTTCTTCATGGATGCACTCTGGACTTTGGAATGATGGATGCCTACCTTTTGATATACCCCTGACCTCTCCCTTGTGCGCACCTGCCTCTCTGTCTTCCTTTCAACTTGGGCAGGAGCGCAGGACAGAGACACTCTGGAGAGTTCTAAAATAGGGCAGCCCTGATACGTTAGCATGGCTTGCCCTGGCTCCTGCGCACTCTAAGGATGTGGCGGCACGTGCAGTGTGGCTGGGTGAGGACAGGTAACGTGAGTTACACGCAGGTGGGAGTCTCTGGAGTGAACTCAGCTCCATGGTGTGATATTCACAGCCTCACCAAGATGCTGCGGGGGCTGGTTATAAATATCCTTAACTACCAAATGGTCTAGAAATTTTTAATAAAAATATTATTCAATAATAATACTACTCCGACCGGCAAGGGAATGCTGTAACAGCCTCCATTTTCCTCCGGACAGTCATCTAGCTTCTGTTTTTCAAATGAATTTGGATGTTAAATCCTTTTGCTGCCCTGACCAATTTATCCTGAAAATTAACTACATATGACAGAACTTAAAGTCCGTTACCACTTAGCTCTGCTTCGCTGAAATTTATGCTGCTTCTCTGCCTGCTGGGGCCACTAGCTCCAAGCCACTGTGACTTGGTGGTGATTTGGGATTCTGCACAGTCCTCTCACCTCTTGGTCCTCATCTCTTGAGTT
Source organism: Acomys minous (assembly GCF_964271855.1). Classification (NCBI taxonomy): domain Eukaryota; kingdom Metazoa; phylum Chordata; class Mammalia; order Rodentia; family Muridae; genus Acomys; species Acomys minous. Next base: position 34,281,411 of record NC_140483.1, read on the forward strand.
CCAAAAATTGCTGACTGGGCCAGGCTCTTTTCACCTCTAGGTGACCTGTGCCCTCTGTTCTCGGGTCCTCTGGTCTCTGCTGCTGCCTCTCTCAGCCTTAATGAAGTTCTCTTTATGAGATGTGGCCTCACTCAAGGTTGTAAGCCAAACCAGCAGACTCCGGAGCCTTGGACTGATCTTCAGTACCACATGTGAACTTTGGAAGCAGCCAAATGGTATGAGACAAAGAGGCTAATGCTGAGCATGGCATGGATGCTAAGCCAGTGGAAGGGTATGAGAGCATATTAAGAGAATGTGATGCTGTGGATGGAGGGCCACGTTGCCATGACAGACCTACACCAGGAGTTGGCTCAGCTTTCCTTGGACCAAGTGCAGAGTCGCATTCACCCTGGGGGAGGTAGTTAGACTTGCAAGACACTTAGCTGTCCTGTGCTGGATATCTCCTAGATGTTTTAGATATCTGATAGGCTATGTCCTAGAAAGGGCACCACATGTTTTCTGTGTAGATCAAAGATCAGAACTGAACACCAAAGGCAGGAAATAAGAATGACTTGAGTTTACTGAACTTTGGATTTCCCTAACTATATGTGCGGTGCCAGAATTGGTTCTCAGTGTTCGTGAAGAAAAATGCAAGATAGTTAAGGAAATAAAACTCATTTTTTTTTCAGTGTTCCTAGGATGGACAGGAACATGGCTATGGTATGAGAGCTTGAGTTAGAGTATTGGGAGGAATTTAGTGTACACAGAGAAGTACTGAGACCTACTCCACTCGGGAAGTTGGGCTAAAGAAAGACACTAAATTCCTTTAAGAATGGCTTTTGTATCTGGGCGCAGTGGCTCATGCCCCCTGTAATCACAGCACTCTAAGAGGCAGAGGCAGAAGGATCTCTGTGTTCAAGGGCAGCTTGATCTGGAAAGTGAGTTCAGGACATCCAAGGCAACACAGAGAATCTCTGTCTTGACCAACAAAGCAAACCAAAACAAAAAAGAATGTCTTTTGTAATAATGCTTTCAGCTTGTACGAAGTAGGGTAGGCAGCCTTGGAGATGAGACGGCTGACTTCTAACCAGAAGTGGTGTTCACAGAGAAGCTGGAGAGCCACTTGGCAGGGATGTGAGCACAATATGGGCATTGAAAAATTAGTCCCATGTCCCTTTAAAAGTTAAATTTAATCTCACTATTTGCAAGTAAGTGGCAGTGGATATCTGCATCTGATCAGGCACCCCTGGGGTGCTGGCTGAAGCAGGCTTCAGGTAACATATTGAGATTTACCACTCCAGTAAGGGCAATATTTTATTAAATATTTCAAGACTACCTTTTACAAGTCTTATAAACATTTCTAATAAATAGAAAAGCTTAAATTGTGGGATAGACTTTTTAGGCATTCAGCAGGTTATTGTTTGATGACAATAAACAATTCCATTGTTTATGGAGGTGTTCTTTAAGCATTTATGCAGCACTCCAGAATATACAATAGGGCAAGTTTCAGAGCTATTGATTTCAGCTCTGATGACCTTGGCCTGAATTTCCAGAAGCAATCAAAGGTTCTCCCCAACCAGGAAGTTTTGCTGAATCTGCATAGGTGACTGTCACAAGCAGAATATTCTATCAGATACCATAGTTAATTTGCTTCCTGAGTTTTACAGGACAAAAATGCTGTGCCCTCTGTCATAATTAGCAACAAATAAAGTCAGAAGCATTTTAGATTCTTGACAAAGAAGAAATCTACTCAATTGCATAAGTTCATCTTCTCATGAAGAATGTACTCTGGGCCTAGGTGTAGGGTCCGTGTATTCAATCCAAGCATGCAGAGGCGGAGTCAGGAGGGTCTCTGGTTCAAATTCAGCCTGGGCAACATATAGAGTTTGATGACTGTCTGGGCTACACAGTGACGTCTTGTCTGAGAAAGAGGAGGAGTGAAAAAGACATTGAAAAACAAGAAAGCAAGGTTCTGATGGAGAAATGAGAGAAGGTAGCACCCCCATACGCAGCCACCCAATGAGACTAGCACAGCCATCAGAAGGAGAGGTAGATGAAGACACGTGCTCTCTTCCTAACATGGCTCCTGTGTGAGCTCACACTGACAGCATGCAGCCTTAACTCTTCTTATTCAAATGTCTGAAGGAAAACTTTATCATTAGGTCCAACAAGATGTGTTGTGATTTTGTGTTACTTCTTGGTATTCTTATAACAATAGTAGATGTGGAGCTATTATAAATATTGTGGGCCTGTTTGTTCAGAGTGACAGGTGGCTTTTGTTCCCCAGGGAACCTGCAAAACTGGGAACCAATATCTCTACAAATTGTCTGTGGATCAATATTACAGGGAAGAAGTGGGGAGAAAAGAGGCTATTGGCCATGCTGAGCTTCATCTCAAAGAAAATGCTGTATTAGTAGAGAGAGATTAAGCTCTGATCCTCAAACCCATTCTTTTCCATTACAAAGGATTCTCCCTGAATTGTAGCCATAGTTGGATGATGCTTACACAGGGTGATGGTGTATAAATGGGAGCCGTTAAGAACTTCCATTCTGTATCTTAAATAACTATTCATAATACTTAGCTGTCAGCACTAAAGCAGTGCTCAGATTTCTAGATTATCTTTTGTTTTCACAGAAAAATGAAAAATGCCTGCCCTTCAAGGTATCAGTAAAACCCAAGGGGTATCTTTACCCTGTCTACTGCTGGAATCAGAAACCTACAGAGAAACACACTCTGATATATTAAGTCATGAATTCTATGTGTTTCCAAAGCTTTCAGCCATAGGATCTTGTATTTAATTTTCATTCTTACAATAACAAGCCTACTGCCAGACAGCTCAGATATTGTCCTTACTATACTGTAGTGTCAAACAAATAAGTCAACACAAGTCAATGTCTATTCCTGTGTATACATGCACATCCCCAGCAAAAGATCCCAGTGCCAGCAAATTCAATCCAGCTAACAGAGCTGGAAGATCCGGGTCCTCTTAAAAAGCCTGATAAGAAAGTTTCTGAGTCCCAGGCACATCAGACAGGAAGGTCTCATACATTGCAGGAGCTTTCCACTTAAATCTCCAGCCCCCAACCACAGCTATTTTCCCCCATGTGTGCATCATTTTAGGTCCTTCCTGCGCTTCCTCTGTCAGCCTCTCAGGACTGTCTTTCTATCAAAAAAGTTTCATGGCCATTGGGCAAAAGTCACAAGACCCAAACGGGAACTCAACTCAATTCAATATAGCAAATACAAAGTTACTGAGTGTCTATTTACACGGTGCCGTGGTAGCTTTCCTGAATATCCCAAAATGAATTATATGTAATCCCTACACTCACGGGATCTATTATCTCCCAGAAGAGAGAAGACAGACACAGAAAATATAAATGCCATTTTACAAAAAAGGATCATGTAAGAGGCAGATTCCATCAGGGAGGTTAGAATGAGAAAGGACCCTTGACAGGCCTCAAGGGATATGAGCATCCTTTAGGGGAGACTCATTGCCATCTATGGCAGGAGGTGACAAGGTCTTTCTATAAAGAACAAGACTGAAAATACTTTAGCCTTTGTGGGCTCCTGGTCTTTGAGGTGACAACTCCATAGTACCTGTATACTACAAAAGCTACCACAGACATTATGCAAAAGAGCACATTTGTTTCAATAAACCCGTACAGTTCCCAAAGCCTCATAGTTTGCAGGTAGCTTTACATAATTTGCACATGTTGCCAAGTTTGCTCCCTTTTTAATTTTTATTTAACAACTTTCAAAGAATTCTGATACTATTCTTAGCCTGTGGCCATTTAAAAAACAAGCAGCAGGCCAGAGCTGCCTATTGAACACAGTGTACAACCAACCTCTCCTCTGCTGACGTTTTACTGCAAAGAAAGGCTTTGTTACACCTGACCTCCCGAATCCTTAGACTTGCTCTCTGAGGTAGGCAGCATCATTCTCAGCTTCCAGACTTCCAGATAAAGCTTATTGACCCTGGGTCATGTGGGTCTCAAAGGCCTTGCCTAGACCACTGGGCAACACTGTCTCTTTATAATGGTCAGAAACACATAGGGACCATGTGATAAATGTTGTTTGGTTGTTTTTTTGTTTTTGTTTTTTTTCCCAGAGGCGCTTCGAAACCCAAGCGGTCTATTAACTAGAATATGAGGTTTGGTGTGGTGATTCTTGCTGATTAGAGTCACTTTGGATTCCTGTGTTTATCCTGTTTTCTCTTTAACAAGTCATGCCAGGGCAGGATATAACACTCAATGATTTTTTTAAAAAAGATTTATTTATTTATTTATTTATTTATTTATTTATTTATTATGTATACAGTGCTCTGTCTGTAGGTACACCTGCAGGCCAGAAGAGGGCATCAGATCACATCATAGATGGTTGTGAGCCACCATGTGGTTACTGGGAATTGAACTCATGACCTCTGGAAGAACTGCCAGTGTCCTTAAGCGCTGAGCCATCTCCCCAGCCCACTCAATGATTTTTATTTCCAGAATATCACCCCCATATTTGAGGAGAGAAAAAAGTACTCTTTCAGTATATATTCCAAAGTCTTCCTTCCATCTCCCATGCCGGGCCAGAAGCCATGTGTGGAAGGTTCTCTAAGGACTGCAGGTGGTGGACGCGCTTGGAGACAGGACTGTCTAAGCCTCTGACTTCTCTCTTTATTTTTTCTCTCCATTCAGAGGCATGATTACCTCTTGCAGGCTTCTTTACGTTCTCTGGTTTAAAATCGATTTCGTGTGCTGGAGGAGATGGAGGGAGAACGGAGATTGCCATGTTTTCTCCCATCACCTGGTATGATTACCCCAGTGGTGGTCTCCAGCCTTCTTGTATCATTTTCTTTCTCTGAACAGAGCTAAACTATCCTTTCAACTGTCTGTGGGGTTTTCACAAATGTAGGCTCTCCCTGAGCTGTCAGCTTTTTGATGGCACAGACACTCATCAGTGGAGACAGACCTATTAGAAATCAGCCTCGTGTCGAGCCCTGGGCCAGGCCCTGTGGGGAGTACATGCAGTAAATTGTCTTTCCTCAAAGAATTTATGATTTACTTAGGATAGAAGACCAACAAATACATAATAACAGCATAATGCCAACTTCTCCTTATTAAATATTTTCCATGTCCCTGGTGTGTGTTCTATCAAATAAAACAAACTTTGGCTTAATAATCAGAGATTTATTCAAAAGCATCATTGCCAAGGTAGAAGTGGCAGGGACACTGTTGCCATACAGAGAGAACCATTTCCATAGTGAAAACACTCTGATGGCGTCTGCAAGTTGCTCAAGTTACATGGAAAAGCTTTCTACTTTTATAGACAGAAGCAAACAGAAAAATAAAGCATATGAAATGCTATACTTGGATAGAGGAGCTGAGGTCAGAATGCTCTCTTGTAGCTGTGTCCTGGCCCTTCCTGAGGGTAGGCCAGAGCTCAGAGGTTGAAGAGAACTAGCTAAACCAAATGTTGATTAACAAACACTTCCTTTTCTGTTGATGATATAAGCAGTTCAGCCGACCATTTATGAGACAAAGAACAGGAATTTAGTAGTTGGCCCTGCAACCTCATCAGAGGTAAAATATGGTATCTTTGCCAAGTCCATCTAAGTATCAGAAAGATATTACTTCTTGAACATGGATGAGTACAGGGATTTCTCAGTTTCTACACAAAATGCATCACCATCCATAATCTGCTTGCATCTTCAAGGTTAGTGCTGAAACAGTCGATCTTACGCCCAGGTCTGAACCCAGGGAATATAATCACTCCTAAATTATATAGTAGCAACCAAAGGTGTAAGGAAGAAGAGAGTGAGTGAGGGCTGGAGAGGCCCTCGGGATTTTGTAGAACAAGTGGAGGCTCCCTAGATTGTTAGGACAGAGTATATTCCTCACAGAGGGGAGGAAGATAAATGCACACACACACACACACACACACACACACACACAGAGAGAGAGAGAGAGAGAGAGAGAGAGAGAGAGAGAGAGAGAGAGAGAGAGAGAGAGAAGGTATAGAACTTAGTAGTTTAGCTCTGCACCCCAGGCATGTTACCTGGGAAAGAATAAACACTAACGTTACACGGTAAGCCATGACCTGAAGAAGCAAGGCAGAAATGGAGGGTGTAAAGCCACATCTGGAGGAAAGCACTTGCTGGAAGCTGACGAAACCTGCCTGGTGAGCAGGCTGAGGAAGGTAAGTGATACAGCATCTGGACTTCAGCCCCTGAAGGTCTGGGTGAACGAGAAACCAGTCAGAAGACAAGGACAGCCACTCAGACTTAGAGTTCCGGGGGATCAGACTAGCAAATGAAGGGAAAACCAGGGGCCTAATGGGAGGATTCTGCAACACGGCTGAGGAAGGACGGATCTCACTGTCTTAGAAGGTAAATAACAACAAAACCTCAGAAATTGTTGAGGTAGGTTTTTAGGAATTTTGTTTACAGACCCTCCGATGGCTCTTTTGTCTAGAATCCTTTAAAAGCATTGTTTAAAACAATAAACAGGCTAACACAAAAGTTTTCACACTTTGAGATGCCAAGAGAGCTCATGTCAAAGTTAAGCCTACAAATCTTCAAATCTTATGAATCTTTTTATAACTCTGTTAAATTCCTAGTATGTATTAAAATCTCATAGGATGAAATAGAGAATGTGGTGTTGGGCAAAATTCAATTCTTGAAGAAGACCTTGTTTGGACCCATGTACTGCGAACCCACTTCAGCAAAGTCCCAGGAGTCTCATTATTCAGAACCTCCCATGGCCTTGTGACCTTTTGGAAAGGTCACAGTGTTTTCAAGGTATCCAGTGTTTTCATTCTTCCATTGTGTAGATGAAAACTCTGAGGATCAGGGTGTTTGGCCCTTTGTTTGAAGATTATATAGCCACTAAGGATCTAACTACTGCCTCCCTACCCCAGCTTAATGCATCCTTCCACATGACAGATGTGCAAGATCGTCAGTATGAGACTTTCACAGCTGACTCCAGAACACCTGATTACCCAATTCTTTCTGAGTTGTTTTCACCACATTCTGAAGTCCTTGCTGGATTTCATGCACTGTGAGCCTGCTGATAGCAGCTTCCAATCTATTGGCATTCGCCTGTGGTTCTACACGGCTTCCGGTGGTATCATTCGGATTTTAGATTGCTCCTCTCCCTTTGTTCTCTAGAACCTGGCATCTATAAACATGACAACACAGGCAGGAAAGGGCACAATGAGCAATCTCCTGCCTCCTAATGCAGGCTGGTGTGCTGTGGGGAAGAGAAGGGGGCGGGGGCAGGCACGGATAAAGTCCTGACGTCTTATACGTCCCTGGAATTGACATGCACCAGGCTAGTTCTCACAGTTGCTCCCATCAAGAACCATTTAGTGTTAAATTTAGAATAAAAACCAATTAAAAGATAACAAGGAAACATATGCTCAGAATAGCAAGAATCAAACACGACTGCTAGCTACTGGAGGGAAGAGTTCGTACGCTTCACAGATTGAATTCTCCCTTGCTCATTCTCCATCTCTTGCCCACATCGCCGATTCATCTCTATCCAAATGACCTGGGGGTGGGGCACTAGGATTTTTACTACATGTATGGTGCATGCAGCAACCTGATCATGCAAACCAGAGTTCCTACTGATCTGGTCCTAGATCAGAGGAGTCTGCCTAGGGTGCCATGAAGTCTTAGAATGGTGACACGAGCTAGGTTTAAGGCACTTCTACATGGGCTTATTGCCATGGCACTGGTAGCTAATGAGATTAAGACATAGATGATATACCAGCTTCCTGTTTCTCCTGTCTACCTCAGGAAGATGTACTTGAAGCTGGGGAGACTCCACAAAGCCCAGAAGGTGATATATGTTCTAGTGCCTTCTATGCTGCTATGATAAAATACTCATCAAAAGCAACTTGGAGACAAAAGGCTTATTTTGCTTAAAATGCAAGGACACAATCAATCATTGAAGGAAATCGAGGCAGGAACACAGTCACGAACCTGGAGGCAGAAATCACACAAGTTGCTTACTGGCTCTTTCTGTCTGTCTATCTGTCTGTCTGTCTATCTGTCTGTCTGTCTCTCTCTCTCTCTCTCTCTCTCTCTCTCTCTCTCTCTCTCTCTCTCTCTGGCTCAGTAGCAGGTGCATGTTTAACTAGCTTTCTTATACAGGCCAGAACAACCTGTTTAAGGATGCCATAGTGTGAATTAACAGTTAAGATAGACCTATAGGCCAATGTGATCTAAGCAATTCCATAGTCTAGGCTTTCCTTTCAGACAGCTCTACACTGGGCCAATTGACAAAGATAACTAGGCCACTGCCTTCATCATTGCCAGCCTCTTCTGCATGCAGAAGCAAGCTGACATAGAACACAGTTCTGGTACCCAGAAAATCATGTCATTCAGTTTTCTGCCCTTGCCATCTTGCTAAATGTTGGCTTGGGAAGTTATACAGGCCCTTGTTGGGTTTCATTTATGGCTTCCTGGATAATCCCCTATGTTAGGCTCCGCTATGGTTCCTCACAGTCTTGCCCTCCGTATCCAGAGAGCCTTGCAACCTGACAGAATTCCCTCGACTCTTGTCACAGCCACAGCCCACTGGACATGGCTTTCCCCTTTACCTAACCTTACCCTCAGCAGTTCCTACCAGCTCTGCTCCAGAATGTTCTTGGTTTCCCATCTTCTCCTATGGTTCCTTTCCCTCCAGTCATCCCTCAGCATATTCTTGGTGGTACCTTTCTAAAGCACAATCAGAGTGCAAATTTTCCTCCTGAAATCTTTCAATGACGTTAAAATAACTGAAAGACGAAGATCAGATAAGAAGATATTGCTGGCTGGCCCTTAAGCCTGGCCCCAACCCCTCACTCTCTTCGGGATCTGGGTGCTCCATGTATTCTGAGCACCTTCACTTCTTGGTCTCACCTGCCAGCCTAGACCCGTGTCCAGCTTAGATGCCCTTCTTGGCCTTGGAAGCACTGAAATTCATTCACCTTCATCACTCAATTCAGGCAATGTTAGTTTTTCTCAATCCTGAACCAGCCCAGGTCATAATCTGCTCTTTCAGTTTTTTTTTGTTTTGTTTTGTTTTCATCCCATTAGTAGCTCTCTTGCTTCATTTTCACTTCTTGTTTACCGGCCACTGCCTAGCTATCTGTGGAACAACTTAAAGGCACTGCCTACATTTTATTCATCAATGTACCCCAACCCTCAGCACTTCGTGCAGGTCTGGGCTGCTGTCCCATATACATACTTCATACACATATTTGAGGAATGCAAAAGTGAGAGGAGAAGGGAAGAGCTGAGCAGAGTTAAGGTTTTCTTCTATTCTCTTGTCATTTTAATATTTCCCTAGCAACGATACAACTGTCAAGCAAATGATCATGACTGATTTGGTACCCTTGTGCAGGGAAGTGGGCATGCCAGGCAGATCCAGGAAGGAAGAGCCATGCCCAGGCAATAGGTATGTTTTGGACACAGATAAAAACAAATGTGTATGTAGTTCTTTGAGACTGGGATGACAGGTAATACAGACCCGGTCCCGGTTTCTGTTCTGTCGCTGTGTGACTCACCAGCTACAGTCCTCCCCTCTAGACCTCTGGGTGCTAGACTGCTAATGGAGGAAGAAGGAGCGTCACAGTACAAAACGGCTGTCTCTCTGGATGATGGTGTCCTGACTGGGAAGTGGCTTCTCTGTCACTAAGCTACAGATGAGGGATAACCTCCTGGCCCTTGTGAAATCTCAAGGGACAGCCCTGTTCAAATCAAAGCTGCACTTTTGTGAGTGAACACACTTTCCATAAGCCCTTCACCAAACAGGATCTTGCTTCCTCATATGGTAAGGCAGTAAGAAATGAAGTATGTGTGGAAAACAATAACAATTTCAAATTTCTGCATATGTACTTCATTATAATCATGTTTTATAGCTTTCACAGTTTTGGTACCTTATGACTCTCTATGGCAGGCTGTCCAATCTGCCTTAGTAGTTTATTACCAGTTTCAGTAGGACAAGATGTGGCTGCTCCACCCTTAGGTACCACAATCTCCCATGTACCTTTACCTCGTGGCCTCCGCTCTATAGTCACTTTGCTGCCCACCCACTTCTTCCACTTGACCTGCAACCAGGGCACCCTAGAGTTGAGTCTTGGGGCTACTCCTTTTTTCCCTGGCAGGCTCATCTCCCCACCTTCCAAGGCTTCAGGCACTGCAGGTTTGCATCTGCAGCTCTGATGCCCCCTCTGAGTTCTAAACTTGGCACTCTATTTCTTTTAATTTCTGCATTTGGATGTCTCTATGGCCACTCAAAACATCCAGGTCTACCTGTAGCTCTTTCCTCTTACCTCTCTCCCACCTGGTGGGTTCCATCACTCCCAAATTAGGAAGTGATTCCTTCAGATAATCAGTTACTGAAGCAAATATCCAGAAACTATTTTTGGCTCCTTTCCCCTTGCTCCTTACTCCCAAATTCACCTCATCACCAAATTTCTCTAGCAATTACTTTTAAAAAGGCAAACATCTCTTTTTTGATCCACTGCCAGGGCACTGCTGTGAGCCACTTACAGCTGTTCCTGTGTCAGCTATGGCTTCTCTTAAGCCATTTTACCCAGAGGAGGGGCGATCTGGAACTCTGATTAGTGACCTCCTACCTAATGTCCTAGTTGGGGCTGCATGGCTCTGTCTGTCAATCCTTAGCCTCTCTACCTTCCCAAGCGAGAGGTCATTGTCCCATTGTTCATATTGCAATGTCCTACCTTAAAAGTTCTGACTGGTCACTGTACTCTGCCCTCTGCCCCCTGCCCCCACCCCATGGATGCCTTTCCTCTACCTAGCTCATCCTACACAGCTTTGGCACGGGCAATTATTCAGCTGCGACTTTCTTGATACTTTCTATTATGGGCAGCCTGACCTTATTCATTCTAATAGCTATTCAGTTAACTCAAAACCCATAATCATTTGCTGTTTATTTACTTCTTTAGCTGCCATCCTTTCCACGGCCTCTGTCTCTAACAGAGCAGTGACGGCTTCCCTGATCCTGTGTTGTTTGCCCAGTAGCCATCAGTTAGAGACTTAGTAACTGTTCACTGCAGGACTTAAAAATAAAGTTTGAAAAGAAAAGCCAATTTCACCGGTTTTGCATTTTTCTCTTGTCTTTATCTGTGAGTCACCAGTGACCTTTGCCAACTCTACAAGTGCAGGGTACATGATCCGTATGAACTGAAACATACTGAAGACCCTTTGGGAAGATATTGAAGACAGTTTAGAGGATCCACCCTTTTTTCTCCACATAGTGCTCTAGAAGAATCCAGAGAGCTTTGTGTCCAGTTGTCCTCATCCCACTACTGTGGCCAATACCCAACGCGAACTCACTGTGAGCAGGATCTGTGGCAGCACCTAGCGGGGCTGCAGGGAGTGGGACAAAGCCTGCACTGTAAGTAAAGGAGCAAACGGGGTATATTTCAATCTTCTATCTGTTGAGGCTTGCTTTGTGACCTACTATGTGATAGCCAAGGGATAGGTCATTCTCCACAGATGAGTGAAGAGTAGGGACTGACTTTCACACAAACTCTGGTGCCCTATATTTGACCAGGTCCCCTTGATGGGGAGGCCTGCTGGCACTCAGGGGAAGGATAGCAGGCTACCAAGAAGAGACTTGATACCCTATGATCATATACAGGGGAGGGGGTCCCCCTGAGTCACAGTCATAGGGGAGGGGAATAGGGTGAAAGTGGGGGAGGAATGGGAGGACAGAAGGGATGGGATAACAATTGAGATGTAATACGAATGAATAAATAAATAAATAAATTTTTAAAAAAAGAAAGAAAAGGAGTAAACAGACGGAATGAAATGTATACAGCCTAAAGGTCCCCAACACATCAATATAACAGAGCCAATTACCACAGTCATTAACAGACTGACAGGAGGAAGCATGGCCCCTCGCCTGGGCAGTAGAGGCACATGCAGGATGATTACAGAGTGACAGTATAAGACCCCTCTGTGGGGAAGACAGCAAAACCTCCCAGAAAGAAAAAATGCCCAGGGAGTGTCGCTGTCAGCTTAGCCCATCACGCTGTTTTCCTCTACTGCTGGCACTCACATTTCACCTCCAAAACTGGCACATGTTTTGAGAAATTGAACTGCAGAAGGACATGTTTCTCCCTTTTCTTTTTCTTCATGTTTATCTTGTCTTAAACAACCAAACAACCAAACAAAGAACAACTCTCATTTTTTTTCAGTTACTCTAAATTAAAGACTTCTACATTCTAACTCAGTGGGATGTATACTTGCCCTGCCTGGGTGAAACACTCTGGTGAGTTTGTGTGATTATTTGACTTAGTGGAGCAGTGTGATCCTCTTTTACTACATCATGCTTACAAGACACCAGCGAAAATGACACCAACAAAACTGCCTTCACTGCCCTGAAGTTTGAGCTTTGCTGAATCCTACCCTGAACCAGAGGGCAGCCTGATGTCTACCAGTCTTAGGCTGTCTAGGGTGTGCCTCGCCTCCCCCCACCCCCAACCCCAACCCTGCCCCAGCAGCTACTTGCTCTTAAAAGGCTTATGTAAATTTCCTTCGCTCAAACCTTCCTCACAAGCTCCCTTGCTTTTCCATTGTTCATCCCACCAAGGGCAGCCATCTCCATTATGGTACCCTGTGTGTGAAAAACCGAGCTCTTGCTCTCTCGCTAGGGAGTGTATTTTGAACTTTTCATCAGCTTTCCTTGCTTCTTCTGTGGGACCCATGGAAGGAACCACAGGCTCTTTCCTGAACATAATGACTAGGCAGCTGTTAAATTCACCCTCAACGTTCCCTGTAGGGAGAGTTTAAGGAGGGAAGTGGATGCAATTGAAGAACCACCGGATCAGTAACAGATGAAAGAGGTAGACCAGGGCCCCTTGGCTGTTGTAACATGAACAATCTACATTTCAAATAGTTACTGACTGGCCAGTGGGACCAGGTTTGAAAATGATGTCCCTTAACTTCCTTTTAAAAAATCACTTACCATATATATATGTGTGTGTGTGTGTGTGTGTGTGTGTGTGCACGCGTGTGCGTGTGTGTGTGTCTGTGTGTCTGTGTATGTGTGTGTGTGTGTGTGTGTGAATCCTGGTATATATTTACATATTAAAATATATTTATACTTAGAAATATATAATATACATATATGATTCACATCTATACATATATAATGTATATGTATATATATTTACTGATTCCCTAAACATTAATTTTTTCATATGTGTTTCTAGCTTTTTTTCTTTAAATAACATCTTAAGAGCTCTCTAGTAGGCCTAAGCATAGCAGTCATGGAGCCAGTAAGTCTTACCCTCTCCTCTCCTTTCTTTCTCTTGCTAAACCTTTAAATTAGTCCCTTACGCAGGCCACCAAGGTCTATTCCCTCATTTGGCCACTTCCTTGTGACTGACTAAACCTCTAAGGTTTAACTATCAGAACACATAGGCCCAGCAATCAGAGCTCATTATTTGGCTTCGCTGTCTGGCTAACATGTGTAATTAGGACTTACCAACTCCCTTTTTCTCTCCTTAAAAACTCCTCCTGCAGAAATACGTGCTGTCAAGAAGGCACCACTCCCTGTTGTTCCTCCAGAGTAATAAATCTCCTTTGTACTGAGAATTTGGTGTCTAGGTTTGTAATGTGCCGACTCTGAGGCACATTTCACTATGAATGGAACCAACTTCCAGGAGTTCTCTAAGACTAAAGAAAACTCGGTCTCTGATACAGAACATAAACTTATGAGAGCTAACAGTGAAGGGATTCAGTTATGTGTTGATTTTCTTCAAAGTATTTTCTTATCTGGTGTGTTTCTTTTAAACATAAGTTGTACCACCTAACACTTATCCCCTTGTCTTTCATGGAAAAACTCTTTACATTCACTTTACCAAAGAAAAGCCATGAGAGCTGGGCATGGTAAACGTAAGCTTAAAATCACAATGCTTATGAGCTGGTCTGGGTTACACTTGGAAATCCTGTCTCAAAACAGAAAGTTAAATAGTCATTCCAAAAACGATCTGAAAGGTGGCAAAGAAAAACTTGCTGTTGATTTCCTACAGTAAGTATTGGTATTGATAACCCCAAACTCAGAATAACAATCACAAGTTAGGAGTCAGTTGTGAATCTAACCTGTTGCTGACGTAACTTCGAGTCTCACGTCGTATTGGATGACTTCCTTTTCCTATCTAGCTCACTCTTTTAATGCCACATTTACAGGCAGGACATTATTACCACACCAACTCCCATAGGTGATGGAAGTCTGAGAGGAAGGTGAGGTTTTGGAGCAAATTGCCTCTGGAGTCTGGAAGGGCTGGCAGGCATTTATAGAGATGATCTCTTAAATAATACCTGGCCAGTTTTCTTGAAAAATGAAAAACAGGAGGAGGGAACGGGATGAAGAACAGAAGGAAGAGGAGGAGGAGGACGAGGAGGAGGAGGAGGAAACAAATGGAACTAGAAACCATTATGCCACGAAAATAACCCTGACTCAGAGAGACAGTGCTCAGTGTTTTCTCTCCTTGTGCACTCTATATTTTAGTTTTTATGTACATGTGTGTACATGTGAGGGGAGGATGCCATAGTCCTGGAAATGGGACCATAGAGGGGGAACCTGAAGGAGGACAAGAAGGTGACAAAATACATGTGCTGTGAAAACAGAAGATGGGGTGGAGGGGGTGGGGGTGGGGGGACTGGGGAACCAGTAGGAGGGAATAAGGGGCACAGAAGAGGAAGAACGAAAGACCAAAGGACTAAGAATGAATCAAGGTGGCGTGGCGTAATGAAGCCCATTACTTCGTATGCTAATTAAAAGCAAATACAAAGTCTTGTTTTGTTTTGTTTTGTCTTTTCAAAAGGGAAGGTCTGTGCGGCTGAACAACCACTTCCCCCCTCCCGGCCCCCCCCCCCAGCTGTTTCTGCTTGGAGGACGCCTCCACAGTTCCTAAGCACTTAAAAGGCAGTGGCACACCCGCTGCTCCTCAGAGGTTTTCTTTGGGCACCCCTTTTCCACAGGGAGCTAGTGTTCGCACCCCCTCCTTCAAAAGACCTCCTGTGAGATACAGGTTTGATCCTTGCTCCCAGGAGTCTGGCTCTTAGGAGATTTGTCGCTTGTGAAGAAAACAGCATTTGTTTGTTTGCGGGAAGAAAGGGAGGGTTTTACTGAAGACCCTTCAAAAGTTTTTAATCTGTGGCCATTTTGTTCAAAAGTAGGGAGATGAGCTCCGTATTTCATGAAAATGCTGATAAGAAACACAGAAGCAATAGCAATAATCTGTGTCTTGGTGCAGCAAATACAAAGCACCAGATATTTTGCTTTACATAGGAAGCTTGAATCCCTTCCTTGTGCCACCTTGCGAGGCATCTTACTGGGCCTATCTTCCGGACAAGGGGACTGAGGGCCACAGCCAGTTAGCAAACGTCTCGACAGCCACATGTAATAAAACATCTGATGCAGTTCTGTCAGACACTGAGCCCTAGCTGCAAGCAACTCCATTAAACTCCTATTGCAGTATCAGTTGAATTAACCTATTTAGCCTTGAGTCAGGCGTTATTAAATGTTGCATTATGTTATCAGAAATAGAAATCATTTGCGGAGTTTATAGAGTCACAGAACATTAGAAGCCGAAGAAACTCTTAAGTGTAATCTAATTTCAAGTTTGTTATTATAGAGACAAGAAAATTATTTTGAAGAGGGTTAGGTAATTTCTTCAAGGTCAAGCTGGCTGGCTAATAGCTCAGCCAAGACAAAAGAACCTGGTTCTCTAATGATGTCCCTACTCTAGTGGCCCTCGCCTCCACCCACGGCGACAGAGGAAGATGAGACTGGCAGGCTGAGGAAGAGCACTCGTGCCACAGAGCTGCGAGAAACCCAGTGACATCAAGTTCAGATTCTCCCTTTTGATACTGTCTCCTCCCAAATTACACTCTTTTCTGTATTTTTCTTTTACCATAATTCCTGTAGAGGTAATTAGGTGTAGAATTCATCCAAAAACTTTAATCAAGATAAAAAGCCCCCAAAATAGGTGCATTGCATTGCTAAGCGTCTAGCCATATGTATTTTCCTCCTGAGTCTATAGCATCTTTGCAGCCCACTGGTATATGTTGGATAAAACTAAATGGAGCAAACAGAGTTTCCACGTTTTACATTGGTGAATTTAGTGACTAGAATATATTTGGCCATATGCAGAGTCTCTCCTCTTTATATTCCATTCTCTTTATATTGCACTCCAGAATCCAGCCCTCTCTCCTCTCCACAGCCATGTTGTTTCACAGCCCGGTATTTTTCATAACTCCTCGTGTTAGTTACTCTATGTGCGGCTGAGACGACAGCACATGAGAAAAGCAATTTAACAAAGGAAGTTCTATTTTAGTTCACTGTTTGAGGATATGGCTAATGTGGGAGGGAAGTCAAAGGGGTGGGACTTTGAGGTGATTGGTCACTGTATCACAGTCAGAAAGCATAGAGAAAGGAAAACTGATACTAGGCTTGCTTGCTCTTTTCTATGCAATCAAGATCTCCAGCCAGTAGAAATGTATCCTGTCATTTAGAGTGGGTCTTCTGGTCTCAGTTACTCTAATCTAGAAATTACCTCACTGATATGCTTAGACGTTTGCTCCTAGAGGATTTTTAGGTTCTGTTATATTGATGATCAATATTAATGATTTCACTTCTATATGCACTACATTATTCTAGGAGCTATAGGAATAAAGGAAAAGGGCTATATGGCTATTATTGCATCTGTCTATATTATTTTGCCCTCAGGGCTTTATTTTTCATTTTTTAAATTTTTATATGTATGAATGCCATCTATGCAGTGGATCCCCTGGACCTGGAGTTACAGAGTGTTACCGGTGCTCAGAAGGAAATCTGATTCCTCTGCAAAGGAAGCAGGTTCATCTAACCACTGAGCCATCTCACTACCCCTGTACCTAGGTCATCATGGGGCCAGCCCCCCTCTTATCTTCTTAGAGCTACCTCTCTCTGTCATCACCGGGTGAGTCTTGATGGTTTCCAACTTCCTCCATCACCAATTTCCTAGTGAACCTTTAGCATGTCAGCTGCTTGTAGTGATATGAAGGCGTGGCATAGACTCCTGTGTGAAGCCATTGCTTTCATTCAGTCACTACTTGCTTATTTTCTCTCCTCTCTAGTACGCGAAACTCCAGAGCGGTAGATTTTTCTTCTGCGTCATTCATCATATACGCAGCACCTAGACCAATGTCTAAATAGAGAGAAGCTACTGCAGAAATAAACGGCTAAACCTAAAACCCATTCTTAGGAACCAATCAATCAAGCTGCAAAAGTGAAGCTTATATATTTGTAGAGACTGAAAATAACCCAGAATACAACTGTGATGGGTGATCTTGACTGTCAATTTGAAGGCATTAGAAATAAATAACTGAACTACCAGGAATGCCTGTGAGGAGTCATCTAGGTTAGGTTAACCGGGGCAGAAAGGCCTGCCCTAAATACGCGTGGAAACGTTCCATTAGCTGGAGGCCATAAGAAGAGAATGACCTGTGCAGCAGCACTGATCCCTCCTCTGCTTCCTGACCATGGACACAATGGGATTGACTACTTCCTGCCTGCCACTGCCACTGCACCTCCACTGCCATGGCACATCACACCGTCTGAAATGTGGAGCCAAAATAAACGCTTCCTGAAGCTGCCTTTGCCAGCTATTCAGTCACAGCATGAGGTCAGTAACTAATACAACAAGTCAACGACAAGGCTGCATAACAAATATGTTGCTTTTCTACTGTTGGATCTAGACACCAGGGTTATCCTAGCAACCAAAATACTGTCTGGGTTAAGATATGAAATTATTTGACAAACTGTGGTACCCAGAGGGGGCAAAGATGACCATCTTGTCTTAAATATAGTTTGCAGCAATCTAGATATAGCTTGCTTGAGATAGTTGGCAAGATAGTGTTGCCTAGAGTACAAAGCTAAGCACCTTTAATCCTGACTGATGTGTATTTCAGATTCTCTTCAGTGTCCAAGTGCTTAAGACAGTGGCACGCCGGCTGCTTCTGCACACAAGCTTAATAATGAATGGCCTACTCAAAGCCATGTCTCCAGCCAAGCTTAGTTCTTCAGCCTGTACCACTCCTTTGCAGAAAGGACACCAGGAGAGAGCCCTGCATGGTACCAGCGCTGAAGTTTGTTGCTTAAAACGGTGAGAGAACATTCTGCCTGTTGATCTTTGAGAAAGTATACACAATGTGTTCCTGGGATGAACAGCTTTGGTGTCATCTGGAAGCGGGCTGGAATGCAGCATCTGAGGCCCCACCTAGGCTAACTTAGTCATTTTCCATTTGAAAGAGATCCTATGCAATGTATGTGCACATAAAATTCTGAGAATCATTGTTGGGGTTGGGGAACTCCTGGTACCCAATACCCTGATGAAAAATAATTCCTCAACAAGCCACCCAGATCCAGAATATTAAAAGAGAATGACAGAGCATCCACCATGCACCCAGCAGGGCTGGACATCTCTCCTTGGTGGGCTCATCTTAGATCAATTTCCTGACTTTGGTGATTTCCTGATCTCACCTTGAACCCTTTTTGTAATGTGTACTTGATTGGTAACATGCAAGAAGCCATTTTCAGTATATGTCATGTGTGTGTGTGTGTGTGTGTGTGTGTGTGTGTGTGTGTGTGTGTGTGTGTATGTGTGTATACACATATGTGTGTTTGGGGACCAGACATCAACTTTGGATGTTATCCCTGAGGTTTCATTTTCCTTGTCTTTTGAGATGAAGGAACGCACCAGGTCAGTTGGGTTAGGTTTCCGGCAAGTTCTGGAGCTCTGTTGTGCAGCCTCTTAAGCACTGAGAATATCAGCATGTACCGTCATGCCCAGTTCTTTTTCATCTTTTATATCTTTAATGTAGGTTCTAGGGATTGAACTCTGGTCCCCATGTTTGTTTGAAAGTGCTGTGCCAATTCAACTCTCTCCCAGCCTTGCGGTCAATCTTTCTTGGCCTGACTGGCTACCCATTAGTCTTGTAACTACATACAAATCACCAAAGCTCTGTGGAGATTTTCTTTCTATAAATGGGGGAGGGGAGGGCTTGAGTGATCTGTCTGCTAGAAAATTAAATGAGCAAAGCTACATTGTGTGTATAGCAGGTTATCCGGCTGAGAACAGCATTCAAAGCAGTCATTATTGGGAAATAGCATTCTTATTGATATCCTTCCTCAATTTACAGATTCTGTTTACTCTGAGCTCATTGTATCAGAACCTAAGGAGCCAAAGCCTCAAACTGGATGTTCGCACATATGTTTAGGAAAGCTTAGAGGGTCTTTCAGAGGCCCTGCCTATGGCACTGTCATGCTTAGATCTGGTAGCTCCTTCTGCAAACCTGTAGATGCCGCAGAGCAGCATAATTCTCCTGGTCCCCTCTTAGATTACTGCAGGCTTTTACATGAAGCAGACCCTTAGCAAATGTTTGCTGAATGACTAAATGAATCATTTAGAGAAAATAGCCATATGCCATAATTGCTTTGCTACTTGAGGGCTAACTTTGTTGTTGCAAATATACACAGAAAGGGCCTTTGGAGATGGTTTGCAACCTAAGGGTCATAAAACAAAACATTACAGAAAATTTAATGACTACTTTTCATCGGATTTCTGTAAGCTTGTGTCTTTAACTTGGTCACATTTTCAAGGCATGCATTGCAATCTGGGACGTTAGCCTGAAACCCACACTAGTGTAAAATATATGAGACCAGATTTCAGCCGACCAGCACTCAGCCTGGCATCTGAAGGCTAACCCCTGATGCAGTGGCTGCTCTTGTGACAGCTGGAGCAGGGATCTGTTTACTACCCTGGGAAAGGGACTGGCCAAATCTGTCCAAGACCAAGGCCACACAACAAACAGCAAAGCAGAGAAACGTGGAAAATCTGATCCTAAGTGGAGGAGATACAATGCCACAGAGGTGAATTCCTACCTTTTTTTGCCTCTAATCTGACCACTGATGGCGTAGAACTGGAGAGCATAAGATGGGACAAACTCTCACCAAAATTTCAGAGGAAAACAAAGGCATCCTGCTCAGCTTTCCCCATGGGAAGGAGGCCACTGTACTGATAGCAGTGTGCACTATGCACTAGCATTATAGGCTAAAAATTATGGACTATGCAATAAAGACTAAGCATTATGGACTATGGATTATGGACTAGGCATTACAGACTAGCATTATGGACTAACAGTCAAAGCAGAAAGAAAACCGTGCTTATTGCAATTCGTCAGCCTAGATGCCTCAGCTGATATGCAGCAAAAAACACTGGTCAGGAAGGCAAAATGGCCAAAGGTGGCATCTCAAGTAACAATGCAAGTCATATTGAAAAAGGAGGGAAAGAAAGGCCTAAGGGACCAGCTCTGAGCGGAAGCATTAACAAATAAAAGAAAGACAGGACCTGTGCTGGGTGAGTGAGCAGGGGATTAAGGCTAAGACTGTAAAAGGCTTATCTGAGGGAGGACCACTGGGTTTTGATCACTCTTCTGAGATCCACAGATCTATAGCTTTTTACTGTTTCTTCAGAAGTGAGGGAAGGTAAATTACTCATTCTTTTCCCAATCTGTGGGTGCCAATTGTACACCAGACCCTCTCTTGAGGATAAAGACTTAGAAACTAATAAAATGTGGTCATGATGCTTTGTATTTCTTCCCAGACTTTTGGCCAGAGTTCAGAGATTTGCTTTTTCTTTTCCTTTTTTCTTTCTTTTCATTGGAAGAGGGGTTGCTTAATGTTTTTCATTCAAAATCTCACATAATCCAGGCTAGCTATAAGCTTGCTGGGTAGCTGAGGATAACCTTCAACCTTTAACTCTCCTATGTCCACTTCCCAAAAGCTGAGATGACAACCAAGCCGAAGCTGAGCTATGTGTAGAAATAGTTTGCTTTTGGAGGTTAACTTTTATCAGTTTTTCAAGATAACATAAATTTTTCAGAAAATATGCTTTAGTTTTCTAAAAGTGTTTATTATAGAAAAGGTATATATTTTTGTAGGAAATGAAATATAAACATTGTCACAATAAAAAAAACCCTCTATTATACTTGTCACTAATCAATCTTGGAGCAAACAGCTAGACAACGTGCTCTTCTATATAAATGAAGTGATTTTGAGATTACATATACATTATATATATATATATATATAACTAGTTAATGTGTATATTTGTGTGGGGGGCATAAGTTACTGTGTAATTCAAACGCTGATTTCTGCACCCTCACATCTGGTTGAATCCTTGTTCTGAGAATCTCCTGTCTCAGTGTGGTGTAAACACTGCTCCCCAATTGTTCCCTGATGTCGCAATAAAGCAACTTACAGCCAATCACTGAGCAGGAAAGAGAATAGGGCTAGACTTCCTGAGAGCAAGGACAGAAGGAGTTAGAAGAGGAAGTAAGGGATTCAGCCCCTGACAGAGGTCCAGGAGCAAGGAGAAAGATTCAATGGGAGCAGAATAGCCATAAAGTGCAAGTATCTCAGGGATTTTGGAAAAGAGGAAGCCAGATTAGCTTAGAGGGTTAAGAATAAAGCAATAACTGCTCAGTTATTGTGTTGTGACACTTGTTTAGCAAATAATATCAGAGTCTCAATTAGTGGGTTAAGAGAGAAACTGAGAAACAAACATAATTATATAAAATTAACTGTAACATGTGTGAATTTATATATACATATGTCCATCTCTATATGGATCTATACATAGATAGGAATATAGTTATACAGAGAGAAAAGAGTTAAAAGTTTTTATATGTATATTTATGTATTTATGTATTTGGATACAAACATCACACACATATGTATAAGACTAGATCCTAATTTAACTCTCCTACAATTTTTTCATATGTTTATAAATAGTGAAGAACAGAATCTCCAGATGTCCAGAGAATAAACTAGTAGTGATCTGATAGTAAACTCTCTTCTTGCCTCTGGTGAGTAGATTACTAGGAAACAAGATTTGGGTGGTGGGATTTGTTTCTTGTTTTGTGCACCTTGAATATTTTAAACAAATACACTTAAAATTCAAAAATAGGAATAGAAATATAGTTAATGCTGCCAAGGTCATCATTTTGGGAGACAGTCCTACACGGAAATGACAACACAGGGGAGTGTGAAGAATGTTTCGCCGAGCCTACGAAGCACAAGAGAAGCAGGAAACACACAGCAAGATCTGCGCTTGGAGCCAGGAAGGCCCTGTGGCAGTGCTGTTGCTCTAGTTAGTTCCTGCAGGGTGGAATGGAGCTCCAGGATGGTGGGCAAGCTTGGGTAGATGGGTAGCCCCAGGCTTCAAGGCTCAGAAGTCCAAAGAGCTTCAGTGCCAAAGCAGGATCTGAGAGAGCCCTTGTTCTCTCTTCCAGATACCAGCCCTGCAGGCTTCGGCCCACTGAGCCTGGATCTGCACTTCTGCTCTCCAGAACTAGAAGACTGTGCACCTACGTTAAGACTTCAGTCTCACGTAATTTGTTACAGCAGCCACAGGAAACTGATACAGGGAGTAAAGCTGCACTTCTCATGCTGAGACAGCAGGATCGAGTGAGCATACGGTTTCAAGCTGAGGAGCAATGCCATTAAACTGCATTTTAAAAAGGTAACAGATGGTGAGGTTTAGAATGCAGTGAAATAGCAGGAAACAGAATCAAAGGAGTTACAGGAAGAAACCATTTAAATGGTGTTGTTATTGATGCAACAATAACTGTACAGATTTACGGGCACAGCATGACATGTTGACTGATGGATATTATGTACATGCATGATGTTATGCTTGATGTAATAATCAAAGCAAGGTGATTAGTATAGCCATCACCTAAAATGTTGATCACTTATTCATGAAGAATACACTAAAATGTTCACTAATAGCTACTTAGAATATGATAGCATTACATTTAATTATATTCACCCAACTGTGCAGCACAGATCTGGACTTAACTCCTGCTACCCATCACAGCACACCATGCACCATGCTCTAACTATTTCTCCTTCCCCTTTACGCTCTTGAATCTGAATCGATAGCAGTTGATATAGTAAATTTAGCCTTGAAAAATGCCATACACAGGATCAGAATCTAGTGGCTGCAGGGAAACCAGGTGTTGATCACTGCTGCTCTGGAAGGAAAGGGATGATCCAGATGAAAGATGAAAGGCGGCTGGAGAGACGACTCAGTGCTTGAGAGCACTTGTTGCACTTTGCGAAGACCAGCGATCAGTTGCTGGCATCCGAATTGGGTGTCTCACAACCACTAGTGAGAGCTCCAGCTTCAGAGGAGCTGATGCCTTCGCTCGGTCTCTATAGGCACTGTCACACTTGCGGACATACACACACACACACACACACACACACACACACACACACACACACCACACAAATACACACCACACACATACACACCACACCACACCACACACACACACCACACAAATACACACACACACCACACACACCACACACACCACACACACCACACACACCACACACACACACCACACAAATACACACCACATACATACACACCACACCACACCACACACACACACCACACAAATACACACACACACCACACACACCACACACACCACACACACCACACACACCACACACACACACCACACAAATACACACCACACACATACACACCACACCACACCACACACACACACACCACACCACACCATACACACACACACCACACAAATACACACACACACCACACACACCACACACACCACACACACACACACACACACACACACACACACACATACACACACCACACAAATACACACCACACACATACACACCACACCACACCACACACACACACCACACAAATACACACACACACCACACACACCACACACACCACACACACACACACACCACACCACACAAATACACACACACACTACACACACCACACACACCACACACACACACACACACACACACACCACACAAATATACACCACACACACATACACTGAGAGAGAGAGAGAGAGAGAGAGAGAGAGAGAGAGAGAGAGAGAGAGAGAGAGAATAAATCTTCCAAAAAAGGAAAGATTTGCATTCTTATTATAGATGTAAATGGTTTCTTTAAAGGACTCAGGGCAAAGGGGATGAAAATAAAGATTAAGAACATAGGAAGAGAGCATGAACAGAACAGCAGTAGGAACATCAGTGAAGAGAAGATTTTTAAGGAGTGGCATGGTGATAGAAAAGTCTATAGATAAGATGGATGGAGTGGTCACAGAATAAATGCTAGTGACACTCTGATTAAAAGGTCCTTGATTTTCTCCTCTAGTGCTGTTAAAAAGCAATTGGAAGAGTGAAATGAAGTCAATGAAAGGAAGCAGAGAAATGACACAAAAACTCTTAGGGAATTTATTGAGAATATGTTTAAAGTAAACAGTCATAAAAGAAAGGCTCACATTTGCGAGAAGATGAGTTTTCAAAGATTCGGCATTGGGAAAAAGAAAATCTGGCTGCTGAAGAGGTTGTAAAGATTTAAAAAGGACACAACTAATGAGCAAGGTGTGAGGAGAGAGAAGACGGTTGGGAGCCAAGACACAGGCAGAGACGTGGGCCTGAGGTGGAAGAACTTCCCGTTCTTGGTGCTCAAGGGCAAAGAATGGTGAAAGAAGAAAACAACTAACTTTACAGATTTATGTACAGGGACAAAGGCTATTGGGAAATTCTATTTGCCATTGTGTTCTTTTGTGAAAAAGAAAGTGAAAGCGATCAAGCGATCAAGTCTAATCTTAGATGTAAGAAAAGGAAGTGTACTTTTCCCACAGGTTTCCACAATTTTCATGTAAAGATATTTAATCCAAATGCTAGGCTACACAATGGTATCATGAAAAGTTAAAACAAAACAAAACAATATAAAAACAAAAAACTATTGAATGGAAAGCTGCCTTCTAACAATCTGGCCGACAGCAAGCACCTCTGAGTTTTCATCAGCCGTGTAACTAATGCTGCATGCCTACAATGGTGCCCACATAAAAGCCCAAAACAGAAGGGTTTTTGCATCAGTTATTACCACTACTATATCCACTGGCAACAGCTGCACGAAACCATAACAACAGTAGCAACAAATGATCGTGTTTTAGAGTGAAGGGAGACCAGTGTCCAACAGGACAAACAACAGCACAGATGAATCCTGTAGCTTACAGAGAAGTCTCAAGAATGGGTGTACACCAGGGTAAAGATGGACAGTGGTCACTGGTGACTGCTTACAAGTCGGGCATAACTAAAGCAAACTGAAATGATTGGACACATTTTAAAAGGTAAGTGGCAAGCAAGAAGTTACATAAACCGTATTCTGAGAAGACAAGGCAACAGCTGGGCCCTGAGTGGCAAGAGTGGCTTCCCATGAAGAGAAGCAACGCACCATGCCAAGGCTAGGACACATTTCCCTACTAGGCTCAGCATTTATTTTTAAGGACACTGCCGTGCTGTGCCTGGAGAGAAGCAACATGTAAAGGCAGGAGCTTGGCGAAAGGGCAGATGTTCATTTCCCAGAAATCCGGCCTTGTGATTCAGTCCCTGGCTTCGGGAACGGAGACTTGAGACAGTTTTGCTATCTGGAACTGATCTTATCTATGTTCGCTTGTACTACGCTGTTCTCTTGGCAAATTGGAATCAGAGCATTGCTCACATTCCAAAGTGTGAGAAGTCCAAGGTTGCGTCTTTGGTGGACTCTGGCTTGGGGGACCGTTCCTACCGGCGGGTAGTCCAGAGATTAATCTTTTGGTCCTGGGGAAAAGATGCCACCCAGAAAAGAAGCCATAATACATCTGCATCCTGTTGAGGAAGGAACACAGGTATGGAGCTCACAGAAACAAGAACTCTCAAGCCAAAGCCGTAATTGTCCTTTTGGTGGAACTGAAAGAAGAGGGTCCCTAGTCTCAGTGGAAGTTTTGATCCATGAGTGTTAAGGTGTTCAGTTTCTTGAGTTTCATTTATCAGTGTAAGACGTCCCCATTAGCAGCTCGTACATCCATAAGTAGCTCTCACCAGAATACCATGCAGATCAGCTCAGGGGAAGTCCAAGAATGGCAATGCTAAATCGGTCTCGATATGATTATAAATACTTAGGACAGCACCACTACCATACAACAAAGTGACTTCTGAAGACTTGAAAGTTTTCAGGATATTATACTTATTTAGACTGGCCATTTACTCGCTGTTCAGAGAGTGGGGACAAGGGAAGGTTTTTAATCCTGTCATCCATTAAGACATTCCTTCAAAACACAAATCAACAGGGAAAATGGAAAATAAAGCTAAACATTGTGCAAGATGGAATGAGAACGGGCTTAGGATGTCACTCCTGTGAGGGTTAAGAGGCAATATGTTGGGGGTCACTGTGGGTAAAGACTGGAACATTCTCCTTCTTTCCTCCTGTTCCACTGCAGTGGAAGAGATGGTGGCTGTCGACCGTTAGTGGATACTGTGTAGTAACTATCACAGTGAACATATAGTTACCATTCCATTCTGCTTTGTATAATATCCTCCTTTTGAGGTTTGATATTAGCAAGCTGACTAAGAAAATCTGAAGATAAGCACACAGAGATGAGGGCAAGCTGAACGACCCTTTTCCGCTGGTGCCTTTATGTTTGGCTATACAGATTGTATGTGGGCAGACAGTACTTTTGCCACTGAGCAGGTCACTCACCTTTACTGATGTCCTCATACTCCAGCCAGAGTCGCCGCTGGACTTGCTTGTTTGGGTACCAGATGGAACAGGATTCCTCAAAGCCATAGACAGCTTCCTGGATGTAATGGTTACCAAACTGATCCAACAAGGCCACAAAATCTGCACGAGATGTAGCCCCATCCAAGGAGTGGAGAGCATTGCTGAAGGCTATGGGAGAACATCACCCAAGAGTAAATAAGGATGGGAACTCACCAGTTAGGGTTATATGGATTCCTAGGCAACTTTGTCCCATATGTGACTGTGTGAGCTAAAGTGACATTTGAGAGCTAAGTAGGAATAATATCATGCATTTCTGTTTAACTGAAGTAAATATTCCTGTTCCTAAATAGGTATCTTTTCAAGTATGTTGGTTGCTTTGTTAATTTTATGCAAGTTAAGCAGAGGAGTGCAAATTCTGACTCCTGAAACCATTAAGTAAATGGTTTTGTGTCCCCTAAAACTGCAGTTCATGACATTAAATCAATTTAGCTGGTTCAATTAATAGCATTTTAAAAATAGAAAGAGAGTAGCACAGTCTAAAATAGAAACATAAATATTAGCAGGGAACATTTCACATCACAAGATGAAGTGTTGTTTTATGATATATGTGTTGTGTGAGTGTGGGTGTGTGAAGCACAAGGTCATACAATATATATATAATTACAAATTATATATAAATTATATATAAATATATAATATATATGGGTAGAGACCAAGATGACTAATACCGATTGTCAACCTGACAGAATCTTGAATCACTTAGGTTAATGAGCTTCTGAGCATGTCTATGAAGGAGTTTCTAGATTAGGGTAGTTGAGGTGTGTCCAGGTTGGTTTTGTAAGCCTGGCACAAACCTGGACAAAAAGAAGAAGAAGGAGAAGAAGAGGAGTAGAAAGACGAGGTGGAGGAGGAGGAGGAGGAGGAGGAAGAATATTGAGACAATGTCTCCATAAGATTTGACTATAAGCAAGTCTGTTGGGAATTTTCTTTATTGATGATTAATGTGGGATAACCTAACCCATTGAGGGCAGTGTTAAGCTTTGGCAGGTGGGCTTCAGTTGTTTAAGAAAACAGTCTGAGAAAGCCATCAAGGAGCAAGCAAATAAGCAGCACTCCTCCATGGCTTCTGCTTCAGTTCTGGCCTGGAGTTCCTGCTTCAGCTTCCTCCCGTGATGGACTATTACTTGGGAAGTAGAAGATAAAACAAACCCTTTCCTCCTGAAGTTGCTTTTGGGCATGGTGCTTTGTCACAGCAATAGGTTAATAAGTGACGCGGGTGGGAAGATATTCCCTAACTCTAGCTCTGTGTGGTACCATTCCATGGGCTAGGGTGCTGGGCAGAATACAAAAGGAAAGCGAGTTGAACACCAGCATTCATCTCTCTCCACTTCCTACGAGCAGACACATGTGACCAGGTGTCTCCTTATCCTGCCTCCCTGCTTTCTCTGCCGTGATGGTGAGGCAAAACAAACAAACCTTTCCTTAAGTGAACTGTGCCAGGTGTTTCTGTCATAACAATGAGTAAACTAAGGAATACAGGGACCAAAAAAGCTTGTAAAACATTTGACTAAGAAATGGGTAATGAAAAAAAGTAAAAAAGAAAAAAAAGAAATGGGTAATGAAAAGACAACAGAAGCCGGGCACAGTGTCTCACGCCTGTGATCCCAGGACTCAGGAGGAAAAACAGGTGGATCTCTGTGAGTTTGAGGCCAGCCTCGTTGACAAAGTGAGTCTAGAACAGCCAAGGATACACAGAGAAACCCTGTTTCAGGAAAAAAAAAAGAAAAGAAAAGATAATGGAAGAAAATAGGTAAGAAAGGAAAAACTGCTTATATTCTATTTTATATATGTCAATGAAGCAATGCTTATATTTTATTTTAGGAAAATTGAAGGCCAGCCTGGTCTACAAATTACATCTAGGACAGCTAAGGCTCCACAGAAAAATCCCTGTCTCAAAAAAAGCAAAACAAAACAAGGTGTATAAAATATACCTTGCAACTTAATCTGTGCCTAGAAAAAAATCACATGTTATCCATTTGCTCAGAGGAGTCATTCTGAGCGTATGGGTTGCGTGCCTCACAGAGTGTCTATGCGTTAACCTGCTTCTGAGCTTCATGGTCCCTTTGGAATGACTGACATTCCTAGACCTGGGGGAAGGCGGAGGGAAGGCGTGCTCTAGTGCTCACCCTGAGAGACAGCTGCTTGGTTGAGTTTGATGTGGTACATCACAGACCGAACCTTCCAGTGTTGCCGCACTGGGTAGCCAGACACTTCACTGAAGTTCACCATCCCTGGGGACAGAGGAGACGAAAGGTCAGTGTGTGAGGCTGATTCGCAAGTCCCGAGTTGAAAGGCATGACCCAGCTCAATTAAGCTAAGGATGTAATGGTGAGAAAATTATAAAGTGCTCTTTGATGAAGAGACTTTCTAGAAGCATAGTTGTAACAACCATCTTCTATTGAACTCTTGCTCTCCGCTGGGCATTTTGCTAAGCACTTTGCATATGTTAAGCCATTTGATCCTTGTCCTATAGGTGTTAGCATCTGCACCTGCCAAATGAAGACTCTGTGATGCTGAGAGGGTTCCTATATAAAGTACCCAGGACACTAGGTTAAGCCAGGGTGAGCTCCCAGAAGGGCCTGGACCTAGGACCAGAGTCCTTACTCATTCTCTTGTAATATCTAAACAATAAATTTAAATTCAACACTAGACTTACCATAATGCCAGATTCTTAGTCTCTAAAAAAATATTTTCACTAATTGACTCAGTTCACGTATCTGTAACATCGATTTTTCTGTCTCGTTTAACTGATTTATATTTGGTATTTACACTTTAATTATTCTGAGGCTGATAATGCTTATTTCTCCTTTACCAGAAGGGATAGTGTCAGGGTAACTAAGTCGTTAAAGGGTAGTGACAGTCAAATATCAAGAGTCATCTATGTGCCAGGCAATACATTTAAGGAGCACCTTTCCCTATGAGAAAATACAGACTCTGAAACACTAAGTCTGTTGCCCAAGGTTCGCTCAACATGTGTCTCCTTGGAGCCTTTACACATGTTATCAATGATACTCTTTTCCTTAAGAGCTGGGAGACAAAGTTCCTCAGTTTGAATTCTAACCTTTACCATAAATTTAAAATGCTATAGAAACAAAATGATTAGGCCTCAGGAAAAAAATGTCTTCTTAAGTTTATATTTTAAAAAACAATTTTAGCTTCATTTCTGTGCTTGACATTTGTTATATAGATGCCACATATGTGCTTATGTGTGTGCATATATGTACACATATACAAATACATACAGCAAGTGTATATACACTATGCATGACATATAGAAAGTATATGCACAAATATGGCAGTGAAATAGCCATACACTTCCTCAAACTAAATCAACCAACTTAACAGCAAAACTGAATGAAAAGTGGGCAGGATTAATTAGCTGCTTGTCAACTCTGATCAAATTAGGTGAGTAATTACCAAATTTCCAATTTTGTGTGAATCATATGGGAATAATTATTGGTAAGGTAAAAAGAAGAAAGGTCAGGAAAAGTTTTTTAGTGAAGTGATTGCTTAAATTTAATCTCAGGTAATCAAAGAGAAGTTTCATGCAGTGAAGAGAAAGTCTAGGGTGTCTGCATTCAAGTGTTTATCTTTCAAGGTATGACGCCTTTTGATGACAGTCACACGACTGCAGATTTTGGCCTTCAACCTCTCTATTGACCTCGAAGGCACACATAGGAAGTTCAGACTTCACAACTGTAAGACTTCATTACCTTAAATATAGAATTCCCTGGCACAGAAAGCACGTGTGCAGTGTGGAGCCCTTCCATACAGAGTCCACATCAGCACATTCACTCTGCTGCTGTCTGAAAAAAATGCCTATTTATAACACACACCAAGTCTAACAGATACATATCTTTAATAATAGGGGATGGATCCCACTAACTATGTCCTAGTAGGAAAAGAAAAAATAGACAAGTAACCAGATGACCTGGCCGCCAAGGTTTGCAGTGTTGCTACAGCTGAAAGTTTCAGAATGACAATTACATTGATGCCTGCCACTTTTCCTTCTTACAACCCAAGTAGCTTCTGTCTGGCTATGTGGCTATGAGACATTTTGATTCCCAGACGTTTAATCTGCCAAGGCAGAGGGATGGCTGAAATAAACTCTGGTTTCCTTTTCAGTCCTGTGATTTCAAATAGCTGTACATATGACTTGAGGCAAGCGGTGCAAACGTTTCTGTTTTCATATCTGAAAAGCGGGGCTGGGGGCATTTATCCCATTTACTATACGGGTAGGTGGCCATAACAGAATAAAGTTATGAGTGTAAGACAGTGTGGAGGAGAATAAAGTAGCATGTGCGTGCATGTTCCTGTGGTATTCTCACTTTTCTCCCCTCCCCCTCCCCACAAACATATGTAAACTTGACATTTTTTTTAATGCATACATTGCTGTGACCTTATAGACTGCACTTCAGAACGACACAGAGAGTTTAAGAATAGGGATGATGGCATCTTCTCTCTACCCACGATGAGATAACAAGACTAGATGTGCTTACTTAACGGCCAAACACAAATCCAGTGGCGGTGCGTAGGCTCCACTGCAGTCAGTGAAGAGGGTACATAACTGTTGGTGCTTGCGAAGTGTCTGCCTATGCCTATTTACAGATAGTTGCTCCCTAGTTAAAAAGGAAGAATAAAGTACGTATTTTCCAGCTGAGTCATGTGTGTTTTTTTCTCAGTGTGTCCTTAACTTGCAGTCAGGTTCATTTTATTATCATTTTTGAAACATATTTGCACCAAACGGCTATTTTTCAAAAAAAAAAAAAAAAACAAAGCAAAACAAAACAAAACAGAAAACAAAACAAAAAAAAACCCTCCATGTTTTTTTGAGAATGGGTACTGGTTTTATTTTATGTATTTTAAACTATGCTTGAGTTGCTGAACATACCTCTGTCGAATCTGAAAAGAGAAGGGGGAAGAGAGAAGGGAAGGAACCAGAAGAGAACGAGAAAGGGAGAGGAGGGCAAAGGAAGGAAGGGGTGTGCAAACGGACAGAAGACAGAACAACACAGAAGGAGAACGCTACCCAAATCTACCGCGAGCACTCGGGGAAACCATCCCAGCCATTGTCTCTAGTAACAGAAAGCACACTTAAAACCCATAAGTCAGTTGCGTGGAAGCCAGACCCTCTCAAGCATCCTACATTGGAAGCCCAGTGATTATTCTTATAACAATTTCATTCCTACACCCAGGATCTTATTAACAACTGAGTATCCACTATGTCTCCCTAGCCAATGGCATAGGTCCCAGTTAGCTTTCCTACAGGTCCCGCACATCAACAGCTGCCAATCATACTTGCACCCTCCCCCTCTCTCTTCATGAAGGTTTCCTGCTTTCCTTCCTACTTTTGAGGCTGTGCCAAAACACACAGGATAGCTGCTGTGTTCCTTGCTATCACCAGCCTGGGATAAATAGCTGTTACCTGTTTTCATCTGGCTGGCCTTCCTTTATTTCCATGCAACCTGTAACAATGAAAGGCCTGGGAGCTTAACTGTTACTGTGAAGACGCCAAGGAAGATTTATAAATCAGTATTTCGAGTGTGTTATTTAATAATTCTGCCAGATGGTCTGTGTGCAAAGGATTCTCTAATTAAATAGGCTTGGGAATCGCTGGGTTAAATAAAGTGAGAGGGATTTCTTGCCTGCGGGCTTGCTAATACTAAGGTGATGTAAATTACTGAGAGGAGGGTGCCATGCCACATGCAGCTTTCCTGAATGTATTTGAAGTCAGAACCGGATTTTGAATAGAACTTCGATTTTTCATGAAAAGATAAAGAAAAAAAAAAGCTTAGAAATGCTGAGACGGAAGACTCTGAAGATCACTTTAGCTCTAAAACCCTCCGAGCTTGTAGGTCCAGGAGGATTATGACCCATAACCACACCGAGTGTGACAGGATGAAAGATTGGCTGTATCACTGCACGGAAAGTTATCACTAAAATATTGCCAGAACTAGCTGGAAAATATGGAAGGTATTTGGTCAGCCATCTCTTTCTTCGATCCTTCTAATTGTTCTGGGCTTTAAAACTACAAAGGAAAGAGTTCCATCTTTGCATATATCACAGATAGACGTGCCCTTGTTCTAACTAGCTCTGCTTAACCAAAATAGCTTAAAAGTTGGATAGAAAAGCATCCAGGTCAAGAAGCGTTACCTCTGTGATTCCTATTTCCCCTGTCTTGGAGCCATGCAGGTTAGAAGTGTCTCAACTTGCCATCTTTAGAAAAGAAAACTCTAATAAGATATGTTAATAGAGGTCCAAGAACAAAAGGCCAAATATAATTTTGTTGTGGCTAAGATCCTAATTTGAAGCTCTTCCTTATCTCAAAGATGTGGGTTTAAATCCAGGTACTACTGATGTTTTCCAGCTCTAGCTCTGTCACTCCTTCTGAACTGCTCCTGATCTGCCCTGGGTATCCTCTGAGCCTGGGAATTTCAGAACAATCTTCCCTTCCAAAATGAGTCACTAACTTGGCAGGCGGGATGTGTGTGGCCCCTGGTGAGTCTTTAAACAAGTAGTTTGTTAGTAGCATGAAACTTCCCCTACTTGTATGTGTCAGCTCCCAAATCTTCTTTACACACACACACACACACACACAGACTAGGAGGGGAAGAGAGCAAGACAGAAAGAGGGAGAGAGAGACAGAGAAAGACAGACTGACAAACAGACAGATACACACACACAGGGTAGGAGAGGAGAGGAGAGGAGAGGAGAGAGAGAGAGAGAGAGAGAGAGAGAGAGAGAGAGAGAGAGAGAGAGACAGAGGACTATCTCTTGGTAAATAAAATGAAGTGAAAAATTATAGCAAAAATGTACCATCCAAACCTTCTTTATAAGTCCTTACACACACACACACACACACACACACACACACACACACACACACACGAGAGAGAGAGACAGAGACAGAGACAGAGACAGAGACAGAGAGACAGAGAGACAGAGAGAGATGGTGGGTGGGGGATGGGAATAGAGAGAGGAGTGCTTCAGTAAATAAAATGGGAAGTGCTGCTGGAGACCTATGCTCCTTATAGCACGCCTATAGAACCCTGTCTACCATACTGTATCAGAACCCAATAATTATTCTTATAACAATTTCATTCCTACACCCAGGATCTTATTAACAACTGAGTATCCACTATGTCTCTCTAGCCAATGGCATAGGTCCCAGTTAGCTTTCCTACAGGTCCTGCACATCAACAGCTGCCAATCATACTTGCACCCTCCCCCTCTCTCTTCATGAAGGTTTCCTGCTTTCCTTCCTTCCTACTTTTGAGGCTGTGCCAAAACACACAGGATAGCTGCTGTGTTCCTTGCTATCACCAGCCCGGGATAAATAGCTGTTACCTGTTTTCATCTAGCTGGCCTTCTTTTATTTCCATGCAACCTATAACCATGAAAGGCCTGGGGAGCTTGGAGAGCTTAACTGTTACTCTGAAGATGCCAAGGAAGGATTATGAATCAGAAGTTCTATTCACTTGTAGTTCTACCAGTGGGTCTAGCCACAAGTAGCCCTCCTGAGGCTACAAGTTATTATCATAAGGGCTGTATATGTGTGTGTGCACGCGCAACGTGTGTGTGTGTGTGTGTGTGTGTGTCTGTGTGTGTGTGTCTGTGTGTGTGTGTCTGTGTGTGTGTTCAGTCTTCCACAGGCAACTGATTTTTTATTTTAAAGATATCCTTGAAAGCCCAGAATGTATGTACTTTTTGTTATTATTTTTATGTTGCTTCCTTTCCTACCATAGGGAAGATACATAAAAGACATGGCCAACCTTTTGACATTGAGACATGACATTGTTGAGACACAATGTTGTCATCTACCAAGTTCTTGCTTAAAAGATGCCATACAAAAAAAGAAAGAATAAAAAGGATAAGAAGAAGGAAAGACACAAACAAAGGAGAAAGAAAGAAAGAAACCAAAAATTACCAAATTATCTCACAGTGTTTTAAGTAAGTTTACCATTTTCCCATCATATTCAGCCACAGGTTGTACATACTGAACGGTAGCTTTCATTGTTACAGTTATTTAGTCAATAAACACAGTTGTCACAATGTGTTAGGAATCATTTTTATTAGTGTTAGTCTCTCATATAAATTCTATGAAGAAGATAGTGTTCTAATACCGAATTTTAAAGGTAAAAGAAAACTAACCACAGAAAGGTCCAGTAGCTTCCATTGAACTCAGACTAGTAAGGAGCAGATCCCAGCTGTCAGGCTCTAGAGCCCACGCTAAGAAATTACTATGTTTCATTGCTTCGGGAAGAGCCACCTCTAATCCCTGGTATCTGCTGAACAGTTATGCTCAGCCATTTATTAGAAAATGGAGGAAAAGAGGCAGAAAGTATAGAATAAGGGAGACAGAATGAATACAGAGGGATAATGGAGAAACAAGCATAAGCAATGAAATTGAGCTCATGCTATTGTCCTAGCAAGCGGTGTCAAATCCCAAGTCACCCATCTGCTACAGCTCAGGGGGCCACCAGAAGCCCACCTTCTTAGCTCAAGGAGGATCTATTCAGATACCCGGACCTGGCAGGGGATGGCATATGCTTTGGGCCCTGCCCTGTTAAGGAGGCAACATGTCTGTCCCTTACAGGCCAGGAGAAAGAACCGTGGGATTGAAGAACAGAGATGCAGGCTTCATTGTGTCCTTCACTTGATGAGGGATCCAGAGGCCTTTGCGTCACACAGCCAGATTCAAGCACAGGGTCACTGGATAACAGAACTCTGCCCGTCTCTGTCTTATCTCACTGCTCCATAAGTTCTTTGCAGGGAACTCAGCCACACTATGAACGCACATTCAGGCGATAAGTGCAATCCATCTTCTCTCTGCCTCTATGACCTACATACCTCTAACCCAAGCAAAGCATCTGAATGCATATTCTTCCCTTCTGACATTTTTTTGGGAGAATTCCTATACAAATTAGCAGGAAAAATATTATCACATCCATTTCGTAGTAATTATGTGAGAATATTGCCTTTACTGACAATCCTAATAATGTTTGATTTCATAACTATTGTTTATCATGTTTCAATGAAATGACTGGCTTAGAATCAAAATTGACATGATCAAGCAAGCCTCATGATTTTAAGAGACTATAGACGGCTGCCTGGGTTTGGCTGGAAAGAGAAGGTGCACTTACCAGTCAAGAAGTCAGGGTCAGGAGTGGGCTCCGAGATTTCCTCTAGACACTGACTCTCCAGTGGGACAGTGGCCACCACAAGACCATCTGGCAGTTGTTGGTCTAAACCACGAGCAAAGTTATTTTGTCTAGAAACAGAACAGACCTTCGTTTTCTGAGTGTCCATGGCATTCTTTAGCATGCAGTCTATATTTCAACACACAGTGTAAGAACTCTTTCTTGACCAAATGTCATGCCTCACTTGGTACATATGGCTTGACCTAGTCATACAAATAAGGGAGGTAAGGGGGTGCATAGAGATGAGCGGCAAATGAGATGGGAAAAGTCTATTGACAGAGTAGAGAATGCTTCCTTCCACCCCAGTTTTTCCCCTCTGCTTCCTTCTTTGCAAGACATTAACAGCCTTAGTGACATTCATAGACTACAGAGAATACTCTGGCCATCACAAGATCAATTCTGATACCACACTTCTTGTCCTGGCAAACCAGTGCCATCGATGAAAATGGAAAATACTTATAAAGTCTCCTGTACAGAAGAGATTCAGGAACTGAATCCAAGTACTATCTTGAAAATTTGCCTCTAATTTGTTCCCAAAAGTATATAGGCTTAGGTTATTACCAAGTCATGTTTCATGATAAAATATTAACATCATCATCATCATCATCATCATCATCATCATCATCATCATCGTCCTCTAGAAAGCATATTCCCATGGGTTCTAAGAAAATTCAAATAGCCCCCCCCAAAAAAGAACAAGAATGAGGGTCAAATTGAAGAATCACTCATATATTTTCTAGATATATGCTTCAAATATTTTGTCCTCAGAAGTGCTTTATAATCTTCAAAGTAATTAAATGTCCAAATGCTTGGTCCTGGTCATAAGTGTCAGTATTTACTATGTTTGAAATTAAAAAAGAAAATTTAAGAATTAATTCATATAAAAGTACCAATAAGCACATTTGATATTAACCTGTTTTATGGGAAAGAGGAGACTGGCATTATTTTATATATTAAAAGTCTTAATAGAAGACAATTGGATTCTTACAACTGAACCAACTTATTACAACACGTTTTAGTTGAAGTATATGAAGGAAATTTAGCTTTTTAATAGGTAGGATTTAAGTACTCCCTAAAGAAGTCCAGTAATGTGCCAGAGTCCTTTGCAAGCACCCCGAAGACTGGCATTCTAGACTCACTTAAGCCAGGCCTTAAGGTTTGGCGGTAGAATGGAACTTGAACATTTCAGTGTGGCTTCAATATAAAATCGTAAAGGTGTGATTTCATTTAAGATTCTACCATGTACCCAGAAGGAGCCCATGTCTTGGATTTTTGAATGAGGAGTGTAGAACTGAACAGGACTGTGGCCAAGACCACAATCTGTCCCTTTAGGTATATCACATTCACCCTGATCCAAGACGCACAACGCTATGCAGATAATAAGGTTCTTCAGAGAGGAAGATGCATCAACTCTGAGGAAGCAGCTTCTATGCATATGAAGTTCACCTGAACGTTCCTTTTAGCACCTGTCCAGTGGCCACTTCCTTGGACTGGTTGTTGTAACCAAAGAACATCTCCCCAAAGAGAGTCTGGTTCATGGGGACCTCTCTGCCTTCCCCACAGTCGCCTCCCTCTGGGCAGGTCTCGGTGACCAGTTGGCAAGACCGTCCATCCACACCAAGCTTGTAGTCTTCGATACACCTAAACAGACCAAGACCTTGAGCTAAGTTACTCATCAGTGAC
Source organism: Acomys minous (assembly GCF_964271855.1). Lineage (NCBI taxonomy): Eukaryota > Metazoa > Chordata > Mammalia > Rodentia > Muridae > Acomys > Acomys minous. The sequence goes on from NC_140483.1 coordinate 34,319,009, forward strand.
TCAGAAGAACAGACACATTCAACGAATAGGGAAGCAACGACCTCGCAGAAATGCTGCCTGGCCACTAACTAGGAATACTCCAAGTTGGTTTTGTTGTCTTACAACTCAGTTTCTTAAATCTATAAATTGAGGTGCTTTTCATCGTGGCCACATCAATTTTTTTTAATGCTTCCCTAGAAATGAAGTCTTTTAGGCTTAGGGAGCATCCACCTCTCCTAGCCTTCTGATTTTCAAGTCCAAGATAGGAATTAGAGGCGATCAGCTCATAAGCGAGTCAACATCCTTAAGAGTAAGGTGTGCCGGCATTTGTATGAAGACCATTCTATGGAGCTTCTGCATTTGTTTGCGAGGTAGTTAGGTAGCAAAAGAGTGACACTGTGCTTAAGAAATTAATAACTCTCTAAACGGGTCCTGTGGCAAGTCAACCAACAAATGATGAAGTTTGTGATCTCCTGGCTGTCTTCTGTTTGAATACATACAAACAAACCAGCAACTCAAGCCAACTCCCCTCCAGTCAGCACTGACATCCCGAACTAAATGGATGCCTGGGCCACCGTGTGCTCCCTAAGCCGAAATCTGCCTCCTCGGTGGGTGCTTTTCCTCATTGCACTGCTCTAATTAGGAAGTAATACTCATTTAGTAACCATGGGTCAGTGACTCATAAGTCATTAATTGGACTTTATTTGTAGTTATGTTATGAATAAGATACATTTGTTAACTCAAGTAAGACTTAATATTTTTAATAAGGCTGTCATTGTTTAAAAGAAAAAGAAAAAGAAAAAGATTTGTTTTCCTCCTGAGAAATAGAACAAATTTAAAAATGTAAGACAATTACGATACTGAGAACATCATTTATCGCTATCTGCAATAATTGCAATAAGTTAAAGAACTCAGCCTTTTGTAGAGGAACAAAGGATCACAGTTTTCAAAAGTGAAACATATTACTGAAGCAACATCGAGGCCATCCCTAACTAGGTAGCTCTGGACCAGTTGATTAAACTCTTAGCAGATTTCATTTCTAAAACTGCAAGAAAGGTGAGGGAAGTAGCTGTTGTACTAGGGCCATGGAGGGAATTAATTCATATAGTCAACATATAGAGCTCACGTCATGCTGAACGTACAGCTGGTTCTGGTTAAATGTTGCTATTGCTATTAGCAGGAGTACAAACGAGGACCATGCTTGTGCAACCGTCACTGCTGCTGCCTTTCCCCAATTATATGGTTGTATCCGCAGGTGTAAGTGGAGCTCTTTATTTGTAAGTGAATGCGATTACCTCAAATCAGGACTTACCTGCCAGGCAGACTATATATATAGTACCTTGGGCAACACATGCCTAATTTTAACTGAAACCAGAAAGAAAGCCCAGCAGGACGTTACAGCTTTTGTCCAGGGAACAGCTATGATTCAAGACCCACAGAGGACTGATTCCAGAGGGACACCATGAAATGATTCCTTCCTTAAGCCATATAAACCAGAGACTGGACAACAGGATTAAAGTTGGCTGGTTCCATTTCAGTCCATCTTAAACATCTTGGCAACTGCCTGTCCTTCCCACTCATTCTTCTGTCCAACTATCACACAGCGGATTTCCTTGAAATGGGAGCTCGAGCTGGGCATCCTTGGTTGCTCTTGTGTCTAAGACCTAACTAGGTTTTTCTGCACAAGCACATAATAAAATGTATATACAGTCAATAACAACAGACGCAACTTTGGCTGCCTCTGCTTCCGCTAATTGAAGTGGGTCAATCCTAATGGTAACATTACAGAACATTAAAATTTAGAGCAAGCTTCTATTTATGGAATTGGGATTTTTTTTTTTTACAAGAAACTACATACAAAAATTGCTCAATTGCAAAGGGAATGAGATAAAATACAATAAAATAACATTACACGCGCACTGGATATCTTCTCCTAGTTACTCAGCAGGCACCGGCTTTTAGCAAGCCCCTAACATAGTTTTATGACTATAAACATTGATTTTTTTCACTGCATGCTTATTAGATGGTGAGATCCTTGAGGACGCAAACCTAAATGCTAGTCTCTTCCTCAGCCACCTAGCGGCCAGTGTAGGTGTAAAACCTATAGCAGAGACCCCCAACTGACCTGCAGCAACAGGATGGGGTGGGAGAGTAGGGCAGGGAGTGTGGGAAGGGAGGAAAGGGTAGACACGCAATCTATAGGCATAGCAGAATTGGCTAAATCTTTACTTACTTGATAAATATAGCATGAAAATGACTTTAAATATCATCTCACTCAGTGATACAAATTTAAATTTTGAGGAGACTGCAGAGCTTTTAAAAAGTCAGAAAGGGCCTGAATTCTGGTCCTCATCTTCCTGTCTTCCAGTCTTGAGGGAGATAGTTCACTCCACCAGACATTCCTTTTCTCACCTATGAAGTAGGGTGGGTGGTGGTGCTCGCCCTGTTCCCTCACAGGAGTTTGGGGGAGGGCACAGTAGAGCATTATACTCCCAGGAGTCAATGCCTTTGCCAAAGGAGGAAGGGATATGTAAAATGCTGGGGTTTTGAGAAGTAGAATTTGAAGTTTCCATTCTTCTAAAACCGCCCCTCCCTTTTGACAATCTAGCAGTTTCACATAATCTTTCTCAAGTTTTGGATTACGGAAACAGTTTCTGTCATAAAACATATCATTAACATAGCTCCTCTAAGGCATAGTTTGGAACATCCCGGCTTAATTTGCAATGATTTACGTAAACCATGTGGTTAATTTCCTCCTTTCAGGTAAGCCAGAGGCTGTGTTTCTGTAGCCACTGGACTAGACTTGCCCTAAGGCTTCTTCCTCTAAATTAGACTATCAAAGTTCTCCTCCTATATACCAGCTCACTCCTTAGAGCCTAGGGAGTGAAGCCTACTTCGGGTTCCGCCCAGCAACCTCATAGCAGCTCCAACTCACCCACAGAACATCAGGATGTTGTACAAGGTGGGGTCGTCCGGAAAGGGCGCCATCTGCTGGAGACAAAGCTGTTCGCAGCCGCCGTTGAAACCATCTGAGCAGTCCACCCCGATGTGGCGGTCATAGCAACCTGAGCTGTCCTTCATAGGGCTGAGTCCTGAAGGGCACTGGCACAACCAGAAAAAGTCCACACAAGAGGGTAAGCAGGAGATCCGAGTGGAGACACTGACACACTCCACGTTAAACTATTACCCCTGGGCAAGCAATCCATGAATTTCCTTTTTCCCCTTTGTCTCCTTCGAAAAGCTAAATAACAGGCTTTTTTTTTTTTTTTTTTTTTTTTAACTTTCTGCTTCTGTCTGGGCACAATTCACACACATTTGCATTAAGCCTCTGGCTGTGAAGCAGGCTAGCACGGAGCACTGTGGCAAGACAGAGCAAGCGAATAAAGCTGCTTCCCAATCGGACCTCGGGCTGGCAGAAGAGGCGAAGTGGTGGGCCAGGATTAAAATGCATTAAGCAGGGATTCCTGTGGTCTAGGGAAAGCAGTGGTGCTGTTTGGACGCCACATTAAGAGGGCACTTCATCAAAGTTGCTACTAGTTGGTGATGCTGGGAATAATGGAGTGAGGCAGGACTGCCCGTCTGAGGGCAAAGGAGACTTTTTTTTTTCTTGCAGCCTTGGAGAGGAGGGAGATGCCTCCTCCCACAGTGGGAAATCCTGGGCTCACCACCTTGATTTCTCAAATGCATCCCTTGGAAACCACAGAGCTGACATCTGCTACACGAGGATGCTGTGCTTGGCTTTGGCTAGCTAGTCTTAATGTGAAACATTTGCTCCTCTGTACGCATTGTCCCCAGTCAGCTTCCTGACAGCCAAAGAGGTGACAGCAAAGGAAGAGATCATAGAGGTTTCAGACTCTGGGAAAGGTCACGGAGCAAGGTGAGCCCGGAAGCACCTGCACAGCCCCGAGCCACTGGCCTACCTCATTGTCTAACCCAATCCTCAGGACACCCCGTGAGAGGGGGAGTGTGACCCATCTGAGGAAACTGAGGCACAGGCCGTTTGACTCCTGCAATCATAGCTGTTCCACTGCGGCCCACATTTCAATCCCCAGCAGATTGGCTTTGGCATCCTGGTTGCATGGCTCTATCGTCTCCTCATGTCACAGTCGAACTCTGAGTGACACACCTATTTACTAAACCCCGGGCCTGTGATACTTTCTCTCACAATGCCCTGTGTTATCTTCATCCTAAGTCAAGGAAAACCCTGATATTGCTCTAAACTCTCTATGATTAAATTTTTTAAAAATTGCAACCTTGTTCCTGTGCTTGTGTGAAGATGTTGAGCATTAATATTAACACTGAATCTAACAGGCTGGGCAGAAGACAGGTATGAAAGCCAAGCTTGAGCAGCTAGAATAGGGCAGAGCTGAGAGTATGTCTAGATTTGATTCCAAAACAATATTCTCTCTCTCTCATCTATCTATAATCTATGTATCATTTATCAGTCTATTTACCTATCTATCCATACATCCATCTATCCACCCACCCACTATCTAATGTATGTACATATGTACGTATGTATATATGTATGTATTTACCTATCTATCTATCATCTGTCATCTATCTAAATATCTATCTACCTATCTATCCATTATCTATCTATCTATCTATCTATCTATCTATCTATCTATCTATCTATCACCTGTCTGTCTGTCTGTCTGTCTCTTGCAAGCACATTCCTCCAAAACCCAAACAAAACTTCTGAAACTTGGCACAGTGTGAGCACTTCCCTTCACTCTCCACTGCCTGCTTGTCCCCTCCCTCTCCTGCCAGGCCCCTTGGCTTAGCGTGGAGCTTAGTGCTTCTGCAGATGTCTCTGAAAAGCCACCCTCCTTCCTCCTCAGTCCCCAGTCAAAGATCGCAGCAAGATAGGCACTGTTTACTGACACTAATTCTGCAATTTCCTAAACAAATGCCCCCCCCAGGACCTGCCAGGCCCCCAGCTTGGTCTATTCCCTTTCCCAAGAAGGCAGATGGTATGCTGGAAGGTGGCAGCATTTAAAGCCAATTCCAAGGGCTGCCCCCTGCTGCGCACACCCAGATGTTTCCCATAATGGTTATGATGGCAAACAAGCAAATGCAGAAGCTGAGGAATGCACCCCCACGATTTGTTAGCACCCCATCCCACACATCTAACTCCTTGGCCACCCAGCTGTTAAGCCAGATGTGTCACAGGGGGTGCTGGCTTAGACACCCTGTAGCTGCCCAGTCTTGATTTGGGTATGGAAACAAATGTCTTGTACTAGTGGCCAGGAGTTGCTCCCCTGCCTCCCCCACCTCCCCCGACCCCCTCCCTTTACAAAGCCTGTTAGAAGCCATCAATCAGAGATAATGCCAGCTGTCTTGCTAATACTGCTTCACGTGATTTCAGCCCTCATACCAGCTAGCTCCATCAGCTTCCAGGCAGGACTCCCCAGCTTTGCAGCCACCTGCCTTTCTTCCAAGTGTTCCATCATGCACAATTTTTGACAAAGACTTCAGTGAATGCAACCGAGCAAGTAGGCTTTGTTCCAGGAACTCCATGTCCTGGCATATTCATGTCTTGCCTGGCCCTAATGTCTAGATGACCATGGCTGTTCCAAATTGGACCACCTGATGTTCAGCTTCTCTTAAAAGAGTTGGAGAGAAGACAGTATTAGCTGTTTTGTAAAAGTTGGATATTTTTTTTTCTTATAAGTAAAGCTAAAATATAATAGCCAGAGCTATCATGAATTAGGCAATTCTTTCTGTAGTCTGTTTTTATCTATTGTATTTTCTGTGGTCCCAACAATGCAGCTACACTTTGTCTTCTTAACTTTAAAGGTGGCTCAGAGAAAGAAGGAAATGTTTAAGGTCACCATGATAGGGAATGGAAGAACCAAACTTTGGACCTAGATTTGTCTGAATCCCAAGCTTCTGTGTGTCTCTGACATCCTGCTGACTACCTGTGATAAAATCTGCCTCCCTTAGAAGAAATAAAAGCCATGCATCAACAGCATAAAACAACCCTGTAGACTTGCCACTTGTCTATTTTAAGCTATTTCTGAAGTATATTCTTGGATCAATTATGGACTTAGAGGTTTAGCCTAAGTTTGTTTATGTGTTCACACACACACAAACACACACACACACACACACACACACACACACACACACACACACACACCATGTTATTAGTGGAACTATTTTACGACAAAACACTGCAAGTTGCCCAGAGTGATGACCTTGAAGGCAAAACAAGATCTGCAGTCACTGAGAAAGATGCAATTATCTTCATTGTACTGTAACTAACTGGGTGGCCGTTCAGTGTATTTTTAAAATGTTTTCAGGAAAAAAAAATATTGACATGAAATACTGTCCTTGGTATCTGGATCACCCGTTCCCCAGAGATCTGATCATTCAAGCATCCATGAAATAAATTTGGTTTCTCACATGTTTTCCTTCTGTTAAGACATTCAAATTTCAGGTTCGCTCAAAAATTTTGATCTGACTACAAAGAAGGGCTTACAGCCAACTGTGGCTTTGTTTCTGGAAATCGGTACAGCCTCACCCAAGGGATCCGAGGAGCTCTTGTCTATAGCAGTTTCATTTCCTGCTGGTAAGATTGGGGTGTTCTCTCTTGGCTATGAAAAATCCTTCCATTTAGTCCTTGAATAAGAGCCATTTGCCCGGGAGAGAACCCCAAGGTCATATATTCACCCCTCTTTGCATAGGTTACATTTAGCAGTCCCAGGGACTTTATGAACTACAGGCTTAGGAAGAAAACTCTATTTATTATAGCCATAACCCTCCCCCACCAGGAAGGCCTAATAAATGAGCTCATATTTCAGTGACCCCTAAAACACATGAGGTTAATCGTCTTTCATGAGGTCTTCATGGCTTCTTGACTCTTTACTGGTCTAAGGCATAATTTGCTAATGAGATTAAAATGATTTTCCCTATTCAAGTCTTTTTCTTTGCTGTCTTTCCCCCTCTTTCTCTACCAATGAGTTTTGGTTGATTAATTACTCAGGAGGCTAAATTGGAGACCACAGACATCTCAGGTCCAGATTACAAAGTAGATACTCTGATGCCAGATGGATATGAGTGAGAGACGCATGAGCTTATTCATATCCCCTGGGAGAAGAGGGACAGATTTCAGCAGCTGAGCCTGCCTCACCTTACTTGGATGATTCGTAAGCCATGCGACCACATTTTCCTACTGGAAATAGGTTCAATTTTTACTGTGTCGCAATCTCATTCATTTTGCAAGTGATGACTTCCAGAATTTCTTGATGGGCTTTGACATGCTGGTTCAAGCCATGCAGGACTGCTCCCAAGGCGAAAAGTATGATGGAGTTAAATTTATATTTCAGACCACTATGGTTTTCTGCCCTCATTTTTCTGGAAGCCTCTGAAGTGTATTCATTTACCCATTGTCCTACAGAGAGAAAGAGAGGTGCTCATTTCTAATGGTCTCTATCTCTGTACATGTGTGCTCTAGTGAAGGGAAAATGGGATGTGTTATGGGAAACCCTGGTGGACAGCAGGTGGAGGAAGGGTGTCAGGGTCACTGAGCAAGCCAACGTTCCTTAGAACATAATGGTCAGGCAGGGAAGGTTCTATACACAAGAATTCAGGAACACCACCCCTGCCCCTTGCACGGCCACAGTCTACATATCTAGTTTATTTCAACATTTTGCAAAGCAGAAGCATTTGTTGGACACTTTCAGCATGAGTGTGAGTTAGTAGGTGAGGAGGAAATGTGGAATTTCCTAGTTTCTTCATTTGTAGTGTAACAGAGTGGCTGTCATTTTCTAATTTTCAGGATACATTTTCTGCTGTACTTTGGTAGGTAGGACTGATAAGAATGAAGGGGGCCAGGAAGATGGACCAATGAGTAGAGCGATTGCTGCACAAGCATGAATAGTGAGTTCACATTCCCAATACCCATAGAAAGAAAACCTAGTCTGTATGGATGCAAGTAATCTCAGCACCAGGGAGATATACATGTAAGGATCCCTGGGGCTTTATGGCTTTCAGGAAGATTATCTCAGTGAATTCTTAAGATTTAGGTTTAGTGAGACATCTCATCTCAAAGAATAAGGTAAGGGGTGATTAAGAAAGACAATTGATGCTGCTCTTTAGAATTCACATGAATGTGCGCATACACACACACACACACACACACACACACACACACACACACACACACACACACACCAGTAAGGAAGCCCTTATAAAAACTGGGGCAGGGGTGAGGAGGCTGGAGTTCAGTCTGCTAAGTCTACTCAATCTCCACTGCCATTAGTCATGGATGGTTCAGCTAAATTTGTCTATATTACAATCATAGGAATGTAAGAGCATATCTCCTTTCATGAACAAAAGTATGTTACAGATGTGAAATCAAGGATCTTGAGATGCGGGGATAAGTTTGGATTACTTAGATTGGATCAATATCATCATAGGAGCTGTTCAAAGTAGAGGAAGAACATATAATGGAAAGGAAATAGACTACACAATAATGGTTAGAAAAATACAATGTCTCTGCCTTTAGTTTGCGGTCTACCAATAGAGCTCTGAGCTGACAAAAATGTATGGAGTCTAGGAGCTGAAGGGGGTAAAAGTGTCAATTCTTTCTAGACTTCCAGAAAGGAATACAGTCCTGACTACCCCTTAGTTTCAGCCCAGTGAGACCTATCCTGGATTCTCACGTAGAGCTGCAATATTAGAGCTGCAATATAATATATTTGTACGGCTTTAATCTACTAAAATCAAGTGTGATTTGTTTCAGCAACAATATGACAGTGTCTGGTGCAGGAGAATTTAAGGGCAGTGAATAAGACCCGGCTGTCAATAGTGGGTGGTAGGTAGCCTTATGCCTTGGAAAGGCTCAGGAAGCTTTCACAGTCCTTGGTTGTTGGAGAGGAGTCACATTTTGACAAGTGAGTTAAGGTTTGCTCAAGGAAATGCCTCTCATGGATATGTTTCCTGTCCTCAGAGACTATATAAACAACAGGATAATTAACTGGTAGCAATTAACCCCTGAGAATTTATGCATAACTAAAAGAGAATGAAGGTTGCGTAGCCAGTGTGGAACATAACATAAACCCTACCTGTCTGGCTTGAGTTTAAATTAGAAAAATATGGAGCTGCATCTTCTGTAAAGTCCACATCTCTGACTTCTTCCCAGGTTCCTGAAGGCCCAGGATGCTCTTGTTTCTCATTCTTTTCACCTTTCATAAAAATGTGCCTTTCTTGGGCAGTCTTTCCATTCAGCACTCAGAAGACTGGAATGTGCAGAGGTGGGCCAATTCTCAGATTGCAGGGGGTGCAGATATTCTTTGCCTCTGGCCCAACTCCAGATGACGCAGGACCACTCTGCTAACACGCCAAGACTTTGAAACAATACAGGTGCCCAGTAGACTCAGGCCAGGCTCAAAGTCAGATCCTGAGTCATCTTTTCACTAGGGTCACAAGCCTCATGGTGTGGTGTGTGAGCTCTCACAAAATCCACCCTTCTGTTGAGGGATCATATGCTTCACAGCCAATAAGAAACAGTGAGTGGGGTGTATCTGCCAATTGGCTTGGCCCTTTTGTCTCTGGGAGCCACGTGGAGTCACAGTGACTTCAAAGAATTATGCTAATAGAGTACTGGTATAATTGGGTGACTTTCTGCAGTGGCTCTGATTCTGCAAATGCATATTCATCAGGGCTATTTCTGCTAGCTCTGTCTCACAGATTACAATACGAAAACTGTAGAAATCCATCAGTGCAGCTGCATGCCAAGGGAAAGGCCAAGGATGGCCAACAGAATGCACCTGAAAGGCAACACTCCCGCCCCGGCCCCCCCCTCCACCCCCACCCCCACCCCCACCCCCACTCCTGAGGGAAGAGTCCTGATAGGAAGAAGTAACAAGTAGGAGGGAGTCAATTCCTTTGTATGACTATTCAAATCCTATGTGTGGCTAAAAAGAGTGGATAAGGGGTGGGGGGTAGGGGGAGAATCACATAGGTGCAGTCCAGGTTTCAGGACTTAAAATGACCCCAGAAAATAATGAGTGGAAAACTGAAGTCAGAGTAAAGAAAAGCAGACTGGGTGGTAAAAGAGAAAAGACAAAAGTACCTCATCTTGGAACACAATTGAGCAATGAAATTGTCTCCTGGGAAACCCAGGCGGGTAGAACAGGCTAAAAGGAGGAGAGCACTGAGGAGCTTCCAGCCATTCACCTCCTGGCTGTCCTGGAAGCCATGAGCTAACAAGCACTCTCCTGTTCTTTGTCTTCTTTGGGTATCTGCCAAAGCATCCTATCTGCCCCACACCTTTATCCCTCTTTTGCTTTTTCCTGTGTCCACTTCTTTCTGAGGTGAGCCAGACTCCTCCTGGATGCAACTTAGTACCAGCTTGGCGACTACACCCTGGACATTCATCATTGACACCGAGCAACTCCCTGAATGGAACAGATGCTCAGAGTTGAGTAAGAAAGAGTGTGAGAGATGGTGTTGGCTCTGCATCCTCACAGCTTCCCATGGTCTGGGTCCCCTCCCACATCACAGCTGTCAGGATGGGAAGTTAAATGGGGCACCATATCCTCCCCAGGGCTGGAAGCTCCTGGTTCTTTCTCCCAACCCAACACGGCAGAAATGCACATCTCAATGAATATTCTCTACCTCCTCTGTCCTCACATCAAGCATCTTCCCTGACACCTTTCCCTGAGCCAGCCTCTCTCCCTTCTTGGCAATTTTATGATTCTTCCTCCAAACCTTTAAAGAAGGTATGACTAAAAACAGATACATCTGTTAGGGCCAATATAAAGCAATGGCCAATATAAAGCAACCCCCCAATGGCTCCATTATCTTGTGCCTCCATTTACCTTTCTGGTCTAGTATAATTTTCATTTCTATAACCCAGGAGATAGCATAGTATGTCCTAGGCCCCAAAGTCTTACTGCGGAACAATGTCGCCCCCCCCTTTTTTTTTAACTAGCCAAGGTTATGGCCGTGAAAACAAACAAACAAAAACAAAAGAAACAAGAAATCAGATCACAATATATATTTTTGGACACAGTATCCATGTAGCCCTGGCTGACTTAGGACTCATTATGTAGACCAGGTTGGCCTCAAGCTGTCAGAGATGCCTGCCCCTGGACAGGAAGCTGGAGTGCTAAGCAGGGTGCTGGGGACACTTTTGTTGTCAGTCTTAGCCTTTAACAGCCGAGCCATCTCTCTCGTGCTCCCATCACATTTTAGTTCATGTTTTCCCCTAGCATTCCTACCATAACTTACTCCTTTCATTTCCCTAGCTTTCATTGGTTTTCTCCTAAATTTCCCTATTAGGCTTGGAGACAATGCTAATTGTTGAAGCAACTGATTAGCTTTCAAATAGCTCCCACCAAGTGGAAAGACTATACTATGGAAATTCATCTAGAAAGGTCTGGAACACCTAGTAGTGTTCTGAGGACTTTTTGATTAACTCCTCATTCCAAGAGAAAAAATTTTAATTTAGACTATCCCATCATCACTCCCCCATACAGGAACCTCCATGACGGAAAGACCAACATACCACACAACCAGTAGAGTCCAACTTGCGATCTGAAATGCAACGAAAATTCTTACTGCAGCCTCCATTATCTTTGCTGCAGTCACGCACCGGTCCAAAGGAGTCTAAAAGGACCTCCAGGCTGTCAAAGGATGATGATGTCATCAGCTCCTCTCTGTATGAAGAAGCAATGGAGGAATCAAGGGATTCCAAATGCAACAAGCGTCCCTGTATTTCCACGTCCCAATCTGGTCTGCTTTTGCTGGTCTCACTCTCGTTTATAAAAATTGCAGATTGGCCATACTCAAAATCTTGAGCAAACAAATCATGGGCATTTGCCATATCTGGGAAATGAGCCAATGCTATAATGCCTGGTCAAAGAAGGAGATCTGAATGTAGGCAAGGAAATTATCATTTTATTGCCTGTCAGTCCTTGAGGTTTGTGGGAAGTGCTTACAAACTCGAATTTTATGTCCTTTTCCAGTGAATGAGCCTTGGCGTACACAATGTCAATCCAGATGAAGAGCATGTCTGGACTGTGTATGTGGGGAACTTGAACACAGCTTTGTCAGCTTCAGCTTGCTAAAACACTACCACCACCACCATTTCCACCACCAAGCTTTGCTACCTTGATGTAGTTTCTCACTCCACTTCCTAAGCAACCCTGAAGCAAGACTCACCTGACCTCCACAGCGTCTTCCATCACTGTCATGTCGGTCTTACACTTTGCCGATGGATTGATGGCCAGTTCAGCTGGGGGAATCACGAAGCTCTTACTGAGGGGCAACCACATGCCTTCCCCGAGGGTGTAGGTAAATCTGCACAAACACACATACCAGGTGGTTACGGCTGAACATAAGTGTCGACTGGTATTCTGTCACTAGCTGCCCCCTCTTCAGTCTTCATGGATCTACAGGTTCCCACATAGCAGGTGACTCTGTAGGGATCTACACACCAGGTAGTTATGGTGTAGCATAGCAATTACACTAGAGGGTCTGAAATTCTGTCTCCACTTGCTCCTTTCTCATCCTCCTCTTCCCTTGCTGTGCTCTTCAGATAGGTGAGACAGTTGAAAGTGTCCAGCATGGACAGCATGATTGAGGCAGAGAGGCCTCCTCCCATTCACGGGCAAAAGATTATGGTACCCATTCACCAGATGTTAGAAATAGCTTTCATCAAGTCATAAAAAGTGAGTGTCAGATTTCTTCCAGGTTTGAAGCTGGGCTTCCCTTATGTTAAGTCATACAAAATATGGAAGCATTGCAATTGAAGCAAGGTGCTGGCCACGCCCAGCTGCATCCTATAGTTGTATACTTTCAGTGGCAGCCAGGGTTTCTCCAGCCCTGAAAAGGAAGAGGTTGCCTTTTCTGGCTTCTGTATGACAGGAACAGAAGTAACTGAAATAAGGGGCCTCCAGGGGTAAGAAGAGAGATGAGCAAATGAGCAAAACATTTATTTTCTAAACCCCTAACTACACCCAGCGCTAACAATGATAACCCATGGGATACAGGGAAGACTTTTTTTTTTATTTATTCTTATAACAAGAGCTAAAAGGAATAAAAGAATCAATCAGCATTTCAAGGGAGAGCTTAAGGAAACCAGGAGAGATTATTTGTTTATTTATTCATTCATTTCATCTCAAAGACATTAAAGTACTCTGTATTCATGGTTTAAAAAAACGTCTGAGGGATTAAAGCCACTGTGGGTGGAACATCACAAGGAGGTGGCAGCCTAGCGTCTCCTCCCAATGTGATGTGGAGGGAGGAACAATAGAAAGATGTGTGCAATTAAGCAGAACTCTGCACCGCTCCCATCATCGTGCTGGTCACAGCTCTTCTCTCCCCTAGCCCACAGTCTTCTCTCCTCTCTGGGTTGCCTGGGATGTTAGGAAACCAGACTGATGCCTTAGATTTGTTTTTATGAAGTATGTAGGCCACCCCAGAGTGCTGGCCACATAACAGATGCACAGACTGGGGATGCCTAGCTATATCATTTCTTCCCATGACTGAACGACAGTTCGTTGCTATCAGAGTTGCTGAAAGAGGATAAGACAGGTTCTAGCATCACCACAGGAGGCTCTGGGAGAGGGGTGCATCTCTGTGGAAGTGGGATGTGGCTTGATTTGGTAGATATTTCTCCTATTTCTAATTCTGCTTCTTACTCCTCTACTCTTCTGAACCTTCTGAGCTTCTGGGAATGTTCTGAGATGTCCTTGATGCTCTAGAAGGTTCTCAGATCTTCCTGCTTCAAAGGGTATGAGGCAATAGGCAAACCTATGACTTAGGGGGAGGGTTGTGTGCAAAAAACTATTGCTGCAGTCATTAAGAACTCAACCTGGTTCCTTAACCCCCACTGCTGAAAGTCTCAGCTAAGGTCACCCCATAGACTCCAGGGAGCTTCCCCCAACTCATAGATATCTCCCCATTGATTCCTGTTCTCTCTCCCAGTCATTGGGATGTCCCCTTTCCCCACACCTGATTCTGACCACTGTTACCATCACCATCCCCTCTCCTGCAGGTCCCTCCTTCCATCTACGTCATATGTCTATTTTATTTCCTCTTCTGAGTGATATTCAACCATCCTCCCTTGGGCCTTCCTTGGCTTCTTTGGATCTGTGGATTGTAACATATTTATCCTCTACTTTATGGCTAATACCATGTGCATCTTTCGGAGTCTGGGTTACTTCACTCAGTATGATGTTTTCTAATTCCACCCATGTGCCTGCAAATTTCGTGGTATCTTTGCTTTTTGATAGCTGAGTAGTATTCTACTGTGTAAATGTATCACATTATCTTTATCCATTCTTTGGTTGAGAGACATCTAGGTTGTTTTCAGTTTCTGATGGGACTTCCAGTGGAGGAAGGGAGACATCAACCCACCCATAAAACCTTCAACCCAAAATTTGGCTTGCCTACAAGAAGTATAGCGATTCAGATAGTGCAGAGACTGAGGGAGTGGCAAATCAATGTCTGGCTCAACTTGAGACCCAGCCCTTGGAAAAGGGCTAATCTCTGACACTATTAATTATACTCTGGTATGCTCTCAGAGAGAAGTCCAGTATAACTATCTTCCAAGAGGCTTTATCCAGAAGCTGATAGAAACAGATAGAGAGACTCACAGCCAAACAATAGGCAGAGCTTGAAGAGTTTTGTAGAAGAGTGGGAGGAAAGATAGAGGGAGCTGGAGGGGTCAAGGATACCACAAGGAGACCTATAGAGTAAACCAACACGGGCCCATGGGGGCTCTCTAGACTTAGAGCTGTACACATATGTAGCAGATGTGCAGCTTGGGTCAACATATGGGTCCCCTAACAATGGGAGTAGGGCCTATCTCAGACTCTGTTGCCTGCCTCTGGATATCTTTCCGCTAGCTGGGCTGCGTTGCCAGGCTTCAATGGGAGAGGATGCCTTTAGTCTAACTGCAACTTGAGGTGCCACGGTGGGTTAGCACCTCTTGGGAGCCTCGCCTTCTCTGAGAAGAAGAAAAGGAGCATGGGGGAGGAGTGTGTGAGGGGTGAGTGGGAGGAAAGGCAGGAGGGGGCTAGGACCAGGCTGTAAAGTGATTAAATAAATTTAAAATATTGGTGAAAAAAAGAGAAATCAGCCAGGGATATTTATTAAAGGCATAGAAGCACATTTACACACACACACACACACACACACACACACACACACACACACACACACACACAAACTTCATCTGGTATTATGACAATAATAGGCTGATCTGAGGTGCACTGAGTCTGGGACTTAAAGATAAATGTGGGTTGAAATATATAACCTTCAGGCATTTGAATGATTTAATTTGTATTTCATAAAAGATATTCTTGAGGTGGCCACTTATTCTAGGCAGCTTGGACAAGGGCAATACTAATACGCACCATTTCAGAAGAAGAACCACAAGTTTGAATGGCATCAGCATTAATGTGGCTCATGGGACATTGACCTCTGCTTTTTATTTTGGCTTTAAAATTATAATTTTACTTGGATAATATAACAGGTTTTTGGAAATAGTTGGCAGCTCTGGCACATTTTACTTTTATGGAAGAATAGGGTTGCTGCCCAACCATCTTGCAATGTTCCTAAGGGGAAAAAAAACCACTTATAATTTGTCCCAACTGAAACTATTTTTCATATTCCTGTGCATGCAAAGTTGAAGACTCTGAAAGTGTCATGATGATCACATCTTTTGCTTCTTCTGGCCCCAACCCTGCTTCATATTTTCATTGCTCGCATATCATATGACTGTAGCTCCTACTATCCTTCTACACTTTTTATCACATTACTCTTGCTTCTGTTATTACTTCTTGCTGGATTTTATTTTCTCCTCACCTAAACTGACTCACGTAGACGTTCATTTACAGTCACAAACCCTTACAGAAAGTGTCCCAGAAATGTGGTCTTCAACACTCAGGCTGAGAAAGGGACTCCTCTCTTTCTACATACATCATCTCTGCTGCTGGTCCTGTATTGAATTGTACCTGTCATTTTTGTGTGCTCATCATCACTAAGCAGAATGCGCATTCCCAGGTAGCAGAGGACGGTTAACATGATTCCTAGAATAAGGGCCTCATTCAATAGTTACTATTCAACAGGCTATTTTGCTTCCTTCATTATCAATGGTGTCTGGGTGACATCCCTTCACTGTTCAAATTTAAAGGACGTATTGGTGAAGCTAATTCTTTATGGTAAACAGGGTGTGAGATAACTGTTGAGTCTGGATGGATCTAATGACCAAGACATTATTTTCCATGAGCAGAAGATGAACTGCTCTGTTAGTTAACAAGCATAACAATGTAGTCTCCTCCAGCCTGTGGCAGAATCAAGGCAAAACACTGTAGGAGAAGCCAAATTAGATGTGGAATGAAACTGACATTTGCTGAGAAATCTCAAGACAGAGAGAGAGAGAGAGAGAGAGAGAGAGAGAGAGAGAGAGAGAGAGAGAGAGAGAGGGAGACTTGCCAGAGCTGCTCATTTATCCTCATGATGGCCCTCTCAAGGAAGTACTGTGGCACCATCTTACAATCATATCATATAATACTATATGGAGGCTAGTGACCTCCTAAAAGTCAATCCTTTGTAGGAAGAAAAGATGGAGTTGGTCAGGTGTGGGTCCCAGCAGCTTGCCAGCCCATACTGACTGGTGCCTATGAAATTCTAAAACTTTATTTCACCCGCAGAAGCTACTGAACTCCAAAAACCAAATATAGACCAAGCTGTTAGAAAAAAAAAGTTGTGTCCTGAAATCTCATATGTCCCTCATTCGTGCAAATCTGGCAGGGATGACTTTTAAAACACTACCCTGGGGGAGGCTGGGTGAGCATCTGGAATGCTCTCCCACACTGTGCCTTCTCTAGAGATAGCTGGTGATGACCACTGCTGTTGAGGACTCAGCTTTATGCTACACAGAAATCCAGATAGCTTTATGCTGTTGAAACTCAGACAGAAATTTCTGTCCAGAGGCAAACACTCATTAGCTGCTGTAAGACAAAATAAGCATGTGGTCTCTGTAGCACATATAGACTGTGAGAAAACAGAATAGCTTTTGACCCGGTGTCTTTACCCTTCCTTGGGCCAGGTTTTTCTAGGACAAGGTATTATTCTCAGGGAAACAAACATATTTGAAGGGAAGATCATAGTGGGAAAAAAAGCCTATACTAGTCCTTGGCAGCAGAGAATCCAGTGGAATGGATGGATCTTCACAATGAGACACCACACGAATGTCATTGCTGTAAAAACTCAGCTGGCTGAATCAGGGTCCTCTTCCATGCAGTTTGGGGTGGCTGGTTTTTAAAGCTGGGGTCACTGTCCATGTCCTTTCCTATTTTGATTTCAAGAGCTTGGGAGATACCTCGAATGAGCACCCAAATATACCTGCCAAAGGCCTATATATTCAAAAGCAATATCAAGTTTATAAAGCTTTCTATGGAACTCCTTCTTTCCTCAAGAAGACAACCATCTAATTCAGAATCAAATAGCCAAGTTAAAAATAAATCTGAGACAAATTAATTGACAATTATCTACTATAGTCATTCATTATGAATCAGTACACTGAAGATTTATAAGAATGCTTATCATTGGCTTGTAGATGAAATTTACCATGATGTGCTCAGAAAGGATTCATCCCCTGGGCACAACTCCCAGCACTTTTGAATACATTGGTTTGTGCAGGGTATGTTGGTCCTTATATTTTCTGGCATTATCATCTAAAGCTAGGGATAAAAGAGCATCTCTTGGTTGAGTCAGAAAACTTAAAGACAGGAATCTTCTTTATCAAGTTTATGAAGGTCATAACTACAGCATCTGAAAACATGCTTTGGGATGACAGATACTCAAGAGGATCATGGATCTGGAGACTTGGTCTGAACTGCGGACATGTTCAACACTTATATTACGAGGAAAATATACAATCTTGCTGAATGACAGAGTATGAGAAAATACTGGATATAGTTGATCAGATACAATGGGAGGTGGATTTGACCAAGAAAGGAAATTTCCATAGGAGAAGATCAACTTGTTTAATAGCTGAATGTCAACATTCAGTGGGGAGAGGACTGAAAGCCACAATTTAAACTCTATTTCACAGGTTAGAGAAATCTTCAGTGACTTGGATTGATCAAAATAAAACCGTGTTAGTACAACAGCAAACAAATAAAGTTTTCATCACTGACCAGATGAAATGTTTCCCAGAATTGCCATTGGTAAATGGTTGACTTTGATGCCAGAATGGTTTTAATTTAAAAGTGCCCAAAATAAGTGAAGCAAACCCATTGTATTCATTTGAGAAAGGAGTTATTGCCATGTTAGGGACCAAAATTGTTAATAACATATTGATCACTCCATTGGCTCCTGAGGCGGTGAAGTCATGGATTAAACCACACACCTGCTCCCCTCTGTAGATCATGGCTGTCACATACACTTGGCAACCAGCGAGCTCGGGGGAAAAAATGATGCTTTTGGAGATGGCATGCATTTTTATATTCAAGTTCTGCTCTAATAGAGATTTGACCAAAACCTTTTGGGTTTTAGTATTAACTTAAAATTTTGTAGAAAATGGGTAATTTATCTATGTCAATCAAAGGAACTGCTCCCGACTACCCATCACCTGGTTTTGGTTCCCTCAATCACTCTAGCAGGAGAACAATAAGAAAATGAGGGGAAAGTCATTAAAAAAAAACATGGTTGGAAAATTTAAGACCAAGCACTGTTGTTGATTTCTCATAGACCACATGTGTTCAAGAGCAGCCTGATGCCAGTGTCATTAACTTGACTCAGATGTCCCTAAGAGAGACATTCAGGAGACTGAAAGGACAAGGAAAGGCCATTTGAGGAAGTGGTCCTGTAAATGGGAACGGTAGCTGCATCCATGCTAAATCATGATGGTGAATGGTAAACACGTTGCATGAGGTCGTGGCCTCATGGAGGCAGATGCATGGGGCAAAATCCACAGGGAAGCTGGGTGTAATTGAGAGAGACGGGGTTGGAGAAGGTGGCTGTAAGGAAACCTCAGCTAACCGCATTACTGCAGGAATGAAGAAACAAGTATTCCACCCGTCCCCCACTGCTCACCCTCCAGCAATGGCATGCAGTAACTGAGCGCATTCTCTGACAACATCCACCTGTGAAGGTGTGCTCAGTTCCTCCAAAAGCAGGTTTGCTCCTGGAAGAAGACAGAAGTTCACACTGCCAGGCCAAGCACAGTCTCTGACTTTAAACGGCTACATGCTAAATGGATGGTAAGGGAAAGGCATACCAACTACAGGAATGAACAATACGATCTTAGATTGGAAATAAGCTTATGTTCCCGAAAAGGCCTGGTGTGAATTAAATTTTGTGAAAATTCAATAGTTCATGGCTGGCACCCAAATTCTCCCTTTGCTTGTGAGTCTTTCTAATATGTGCTATTTATTACCAGATATGCAGGTAGAAGTTGGGAGGGAGTAGGACCATCAAATTTGATCAGGAAGGTAATAGATAAAAGAAAATAATAATGAGGTAGGGTTGAGAATAGAGGGAGGCAGGGGCGGGATAGATTAATTTTGAACAACTTAAGCCTCTATGAGGAAGGTGCAAATTAGATGTAAAGCCAAGAGGCAGAAGCTGACATTAATTGCCTGTTCTGTGCCAGATTTTGTGCTGGGGACTTTCCCTGTATTATCTCGCATATCCTTCACAATATCCAGCCAGGCATGTAATATTGCCCCATTTAACAAACGGGGAAACTGGAGTGTCTGGGAGTTCGAGCACAATCCTGAGGCTCACTGAGGTGACAAGGAAGGAAATTAGACCCAAACAGGATCTGACTGACTTCCCAGTCCTCCACGCTGCCACCGGGGATGATGTGGGTCAAGTACTTTGTTCTAAGTAGGCAAAACAAGTCCAGGTGTTTTCCGTGTCTAACACTGGGAATGTTCAGTGAGAGGGTGGCACACTGGGTTTATAGACACACACAAGCACGTCCCTGGACATGAACTTACCTGAATATTTTATCAGAGGGCTGTTCTCCCAAGACCAGGTCAAAGCCTCGCTGAAATATTGTGTAAGGCCAAGGCCTAAAAGGAGAAACATCATCCAATTAAAGTCCACTCAGCAAACACTCTCTTCCTGCCAGGTATCATGCTGCTTCTAAAGACCCAAAGAAACAGCACACATTCCCTGCGCTCAAGATGCTTGCTAGGGCGAGCTTGTGTGCAACCTCGAACCCAGGGAAGGGGTCAAGAACAAGGTTAATATAAAACCCTTTGAGCTACCATGAAAGCAGAAATTGACAGACATAACATTGCTTCTGTTTAGCGTGAGATGGGCTCAGCCATAACTTACTATCTTTCTGTTGTACATTCACAGAAATCTATGTTTGACTTACTTAAGAAAGATGGGGGGTATAATACTTTTAAATAGTCAAATTCTTTGAACTTAGGTATCCCTGGATTCAAAACCTGCTCTGCTACAGAGCCAGCTGTTTGAATAAGGGAGATAGTTTGCCTTGTTGACTCTACCTCCTCATTTGAAAAAAACAAAAGATGTAGGGGGTTAATTACAGCAACCTAACAGAATTTTTAGGTCAAGAGTCATAGGTCAGAGTCTTCACTGTTTCTTGTCCCTACTCAAAAGAACATGAGGGTTCTTAGTGGTTGAGATAACTCCAGATATATCCAAACATTTTAATGCCTCTCTTATAGCCAGGCAGTGGGGGCGCATGCCTTTAATCCCAGCACTCGGGAGGCAGAGGCAGGCGGATCACTGTAAGTTCGAGGCCAACCTGGTCTACAAAGTTAGTCCAGGACAGCCAAGGCTACACAGAGAAACCTTGTCTCAAAAAACAAAACAAACAAACAAAAAAAAAGCCACTCATACAAACAGAAGATATTAACTCTTTTCAAGTCATTATCGACTCTGCCCTGCTAGCAAACATCTGAGTACTGGTAAGAATTCTAGAAAGTAGAAAAATATCTCTTTTGACAATGTGGATCCTTTCACTAGCTCAGCCATGGAAACCCCAAATGAGTTATTAATTCAAACGAGTGTTAGAAAGCCTGGAACTTGGGCTGAGTACTGAGCTAATGTGTACACTGGGTGGACTTAGTCCTTCAATTATGGAGCGTAATTATGGAACAGCCTCATAATTGATCCAATTACTGAGCATTTATTTTTGGCTATTCCTTTGTTTCCTGGGGGGCTACGAAAAGCCAGAGAATATGTTATAATTATTATTTGGGGCTGAGCCTAATATTAAGCATTAACTCTATGGTTGCCAGCACAAGGCTTAGCACCTGGGAGACAGAATTGAGGGAAATGTAGAGGATTGCTCTGGAATGACACAGTGGTAGTTGAACAGCAGCACTGGCATACAAAAGGTAAGGTTAGGATGATACTGTAGTCACCAAGACACAATACTGCTGTGCACAACACATGTCCAGCATATGGCCATTTGGTTAAGCGCTAAAAAAAAAAAAAAACCCTGCTTATAAATCTGAGCCTAAATGCTAACTCGATTTACATATAAACACAAAGTAGTTTGTACAGCTTTAATACAAGATCCATCTCAGGGATCCATCTCAGGTGTGTGGCTATTGAGAAATTATACATTGCATAGTCATTAATTGATAAAAAAACAGCATATACTTGTCTACATTTATTTTGTTTTGATAATTTTGAGAAAGGGTCTAATGCTGCCCACGCTGGCCTCAGATTCTCTTCATAGTCAAGGGTAGCGTCAACACCTTGGTCCTTTTGTCCCTGCCTCTGAAATGTTAGGATTTCCGTGCTGTACCACCATACCAGATGCAATATAGCATATCCCCATTAGTCTCCATTGCTCTTATTATATTCACGTGTCCATTATGTCTTACAGTAGGCAAATTGTATTCCATACAAATGTCTGCAATAGCACTTTTTTTTGTGCTGTAATAGAGTATTTACATGTTAAAAAACAGTTATACCACTATAAATTTCCTTGCTATTTCTCATTTAATTGCTACTAAAGCATCCTATTTACTTGTAGAAATTCTGTATGCACAGCTTGTGTTATTTATGAAATTAAGGAAAATGCAAGAGATTTTAAACGGTTGTTATAAGATGGGGTATTGTGCTAAATCAAAGTTGAGAAGCGCCAATTAACCTAACCAGGTAAACTATCAAAGGCACAGGAGAGCCCATGCTTCACAGGAAGAGGAAGGAGGAGCCATTGGTGTGACAGAAGGGAAGACACAGCATAAGTGATGCCTTTTTGTGCTTACTATTTAGAAATGCTTTCTTCCTAGAATTCAATTTAGAAATATCCAAGGCTTCAGAAGTATCTGAACACTGCAGAATGAATAGCCTCCACATCAAAGAAACCTTTCCCCCACTAGATGCTGTCTATGTTTGTTATGTTCTTCATATATGGGTGCAGACCCATATTTAAATCTGTTCTTGTTTGGCTTAACAGGAAATGATGTATCCTGAGTACTACAAAAGATGAACCAATTCAATAAAAGATGACCCAGCTGACCCTAAACACAAGAACAATTAAAAATAAGGAAAAGAGGCTTGCTCCTTTTTTTTTTTATTTGCGGGTAGTATCATATTCACTTACTATTGTTTAGTAATTTTAATACACAATTTGCCTTCAAGTCACCTCTCAGTGACTTGTGTGTGGAATCGGAGTAAATTCTTGCCTTGGTTCCTGGATTTTTAAAAAATATATTTTTAGGTAGGACTAGCTTGATTACAATGTGAGTAAGAAATGCATAGGCACACACACACACACACACACACACACACACACACACACACACACACACAGTCTGTCTTCAAGGTACAGTTAATGAATCAGCCAGCTTGGAAGCACTTAAGCAGACATCTGCATGTTTCTCAATGGAAGTAGAAGAGGCCTCCAGCTCTTGAGTCAGTCCAAAGCTTAAGTAACTAATACATGGAGGGCTCAGATATGCAGAATAGACTTCCCCTCCTCTCGAATGCTCACATTTAAAGGCAGGTGATTGGGACATAGGTTCTGAAGCGAGTCTGTGTGATCTGAATTCCAGGCCACTAACAGCCCCTATAATGACCTTGGGCAAGTTCTTTAACCATTCTGTAACCTCATGTCCTCATCTATGAAATGAAGCCAATGACAGTGGCTGTGGCTGTCAGGTAAGGTAGCAATGAGGAGACACTAGCTCATCATTAGTATACGCTCAGAACAGTGCGTGCATTTAATGAGTATCATAGAATCCGTTATTATATATGTTAAATTTACTAACTACCTGGGTCAAATATAAACCCTACAGTAAAGAGTGATTTATCCATGTCTATAGAAGAGTGTTCTCAACCCACGGGTGATGATCCTTTGGGGGGTGGTCACATATCAGATATTCTATTAGCTATTTCCACTACAATTCATAAGAATAGATAAATTACAGTTATGAAGTAGCAAAAAAAGTTATTTATGGTCAAGGGTCACCACAACATGAGGAGCTGTATTAATGGGTCACAGTCTTAGGAAGGTTGAGAATTTCTCCTATAGAGGAAGCTGTGTCTTGCCCCAAGGTACAATGCAATGCCAGCACAGGCTATATGTAAAACTCAGATTGTAGACACATTGGAATTTTCAGGAGAGAAAACAAGTGTGAGTATGGGAAAGGCAAGGCCCCACCCAGTGGAGCCAAGCACTCAGTATTGACACTAATCACCAAGAGACGGGGAAGAGGACATCATAAAATTGCTGTAGAATTCAGGTAGCTGCAGATCACAGTAACAATGGAATAAAAAAAAAACATTTATTTTTTTTCTCCCCGTTAGGCAGGAATGATCTGGCAAAGACAGGGATTTTAACTTGATATATTTGCCATCTATTTCCAGAGGCCTATTGTGTGTTAACTGTGGTACTAGGCAACAAGAACTGGAATAAGGAGATTCTTGCCCTCCAAGGAATCTTCAGTTTTTCTGAAGAAACACATGTTCATTTAGATAAACAAAAGAGCGTGTTAACAGCAAAGATGGGTAGAGTTATAGGAAGCAGGCTACATCCACACTGGCTGATAATAGACCAGCCATCCAGAGAAGAGAAGGCTGTGTGTTTGGCAAAGCCCGAAAATGATGGTGGGGAGTTTGGCTTATAGCACTGGGGAGGCAATGTCGTGACTCAGGAATAGCAGGAAGTAATGAGGAAATAGTATAACAGCACCAAAAATACTTTGAAGTTGAAGATCTGGAACCAACCCCAAAAGGAAAGGTTTCTGTTATTAGAACTCCTTGAATTAAGTCAAGAAAGAAAAATGCACTGGTCCCAACACAAGGAAGCGCATCTCGCCTCAGGGCAGAGCTGATCCTTGAGGTTAGATGCTAGGTCTACAGGCTGTTAGAAATGTCTCTCTCTTTTCTTTGCTGCTCACACCATGAACTTTGTCCTCTCCACATTGGTAAAGCACATGGTAGATGGACACAGTAGCCACAGCTCACGTCTCCACAGCCTCAGACCTCAGGAGAGAAAGTCCTCTCCCTCATTAGCAAAGCTACAACTGTAGAATTATTGGGTCATGTCTCCCAGGTCTCTCCATCAGATTGTGGCCCAGGACAGAGGCATCTCAGCAGGTTTCAAGTCACGTTCGTTCCTCAGCATTAAATCTGGGAGATAGTGTACCTTATTAATCAAACCTGAGGAGTTCTCAGTCTTTTGCTTCCTCTTGGATATGTAGCCTCCAGTATTTCCTGTGCTGTACTAGGCAATACACCTGCATCGTCTTAGCTCAGGGAAATGGGCAGAATCTGAAGTTAGAAAATAGCTTTTTTTTTTTAACTTGGTACACAACTTCATTCTGACAAATCAAGGCGCTGAACCTTCCCCTGCCATATGGGCATCCTCAGATGGCCTCTCCACGAAGGCCCACTCAGGCCAAGTCAGTGACTGTCTTAGAGCCATTGCTTCAGACACAAGCAGACTGGTGAGCCACCGCGAAGCCCACTGTAATGACGGCATGGCAGCCGGAAGGGTCTACACTCAACTATGCAAGCTGAGAACACCAGCAGCCTCTTACTGCTTTTCTTTTTCTGTTTATGTATCAGGTGCTATCCACAGCATACTCAGTCTTCTCCATGTACTGACGATTTCTTAGCTTTCAGTTTCTGTTAACAACTCTCCCTTTTCCCAAGTCCTAAGGATGTGCTGGGTCATGAGTGAGTTGGTTGTGCACATGATTGGCCTTTTGGTCTTATTTATGATTACTTTGACAGTTCCTTCACTGTGTGACTTGGATATAATTGATTTAGAAAAAAATATTTGACCAGCCTGCTATGTGTTGGGCTGAGAACTCTCTTCCTCTGGGCTCTTTCTTTGCAGAAACAGACTACTTGCATTCTACATGAGGGTCCTTTATATGCTCAAGGGCTAACTCTGATTTCCTGTTAAGTAGGGCACTGGAAATAGAGAGTAAAGCCTTTGGCCAGAATGTCAGGTGATGGACTCTATTGTGGAGGCATCACAAGGGAATGGTGAATAAATGTGTGTTTTTATCCGAAGTCTTAAGAATAATAATGGTTAACGGTGGCCAGGCTTATATATGACACCTATACCCTCAGGGTATTTGCAGATACTTCTATACCTAGAATCTTTCCTGCCACCATTTATATTACTCTTAATTCATACGATTGTGTATTATTAATAGTGTTTGAACTACTAAATAGTATATTTTGCACTGTCTTCATTGTATGTTGTAGATAATTAATACTATCTAGTTTAGTGTATAGTTTTACATTTAGCTTAAAAAAATAGCTTCCAAACTCTTAGGCCATCCCTGGCTCTTTTCTTCCTAGAACATACAAAAATAATAAATATATTAAGTACTCAGCTAACATACCCCCTCGCCATCTAGAGAGGTCATGATAACGGCTATGTCTCTGGTGGTCACTGCATCACACAGCAGGTACTCAGGAAGCCTCACTAAATCACAGGGGATGGATGGTTGGACAGATCTGTCTGTTGCCCTGGGTGAGACAGTCATTGAACTGCACACTGACAGTAAATCACTTGATATTCCCAACCTAGTGTAACCATCTATGGGCATGTGCAGATGTCAATCAATGAGCACTTTCAGAGCCCATTTGAGGCTAGAAATCATGGATTTACTGTGCCAATCAGCAAAGTAACCAAATGCAATGGTCATTGAAGTTATTGAGTGCTAGAAATATTTTGGTATATAGAATATAATACATGAACGAAATCTTACTTGGTATATTAGCACAGACTTTGGCTGTTTGAGACACATTAATACTGGATTCCTAAGGAAAACATTTTTAGGACAGCTATCCATTATGGTTCACATTTCTACTTGGTGAATAGAGAACGCATTTATAATGTCATTATAAAATATGAATTGTGATGACGACAGCATACTTCATAAACTTGTGATCTTGTAACATGTAAATCTCATGGGATGTAAAATTAAGCGTTCATGAGAACATATCCATTGTTCAGTGTCTATTCATGGGTAACATTAATTTCTAGTCTTATATGTAAAATAACATGGTTATCAATAACTAGCAAAGTAGTCAGGAGTGGGCTCAGGAGCTAGAGCAAATGGTTTCATATAGGCTTCAAGAATTGCTAACTCCGTGATTATAGAAAATTCATACTTCCTAGCACAAGACCATTCCACCCACTTCTGCACCTTGCCAGTCCCGCCACAGCCACAACACCTTCTGCCTCCCTCCAGTCTCACAGTCTAGATCTTTGTCTTTGCCATGGTTTCTATCATTCTCAGTTATTTCAGTATCCAATGAAGTGGTCCTTTCAATGTTTGTGCTAGATAGTTTTATGTCACCTTGACACAAGCTAGCATCATCAGAGAGGAGGGAGCTTCAGTGGAGAAAAAAAAATGTCTCCCTAAGATTGGGCTGCAGACAAGACTGTAGAAGATTTTCTTAATTAGTGATTAAGGAGTGAGAAATATAAGCCAAAGGAAGCCCTTTCTCCCCGGGTTGCTTTTAGTCAGGGCGCCTCATCATAGCAATAGAAACCTTACGTAGGACAATGTTCAAGACACTTTTCCAATGATCTCGTCTCTTGCCTTCATTCCCACCACCACATCCTCACTTGCCACTCTCTGGAACCCATCACTGATGTCTGAGCACAAGAATCCCAATATCTAGTCTGGCGTGGTGGCGCACGCCTATAATCCCAGCACTCAGGAGGCAGAGGCAGGTGGATCGCTGTGAGTTCGAGGCCAGCCTGGTGTGCAAAGGGGTTCCAGGACAGCCAAGGCTACACAGAGAAACCCTGTCAAAAAAAAAAAAAAAGAATCCCAATATGTAACTCTCTTCATTCACATTCTTGCCCCATTCCTGGTATCTGCCAATATTCTACTGCCCTGCGACAGAGAGCCAATACACCACCATTCCCCTAACAGTCACCCAACTCAGGTACTTTCTTTTCATAAATTAAGATTAAGTTCAGTCATCAGTTACTGCAACAACTCCCTTTCGTGTTGACTAGTCCCCACACTTCCACATACTTTTCTGCAATACAACACTGGTTAAATCCAATGGGCTTGGGGCTCCATTTCTGTGTTACACAAGGGAAGGCAGCTGGCAACCATACTGTTGGGTTTTTTGTAAACCCCTGACCATTCACCTCAGTGTGTTCTGAATTCTTCCCATTGACCAAGTTACATTTATTTTGACCATTCGCTCTCTTTTCTAGACTACTATTTAATTACTGTCTTCTTTCTCTTCGAACCTCTGACACCTGACCCCTCGTCGTCCTTCAGCTAATGTCTTCTCTCCACACAACTGAGGAGAAAAAGGAAACCAGATTCAAAGCTTCCCTCACCACCTCTGTGACTGTGGCTTGGCCTCTTGATGATAACGAGGCATAGAAAGCTTATGGGAAGTTTAGGCTCACCACTGGCATCCTACGAGAAATGGACTGTGAGGCAGAAGCGTTATATGGAACTTAAAATCCACACACTTTCTTCAGATCTCATGCTTTCAAGTAAAAAACAAAAACAAAAAGCAAAGCAACAAAGAAAAACACCGCAGAGCTCCACTCTCTTCATATGAACCCTTGATATTGTTGAATGAAGTATGCATAAATAAATTTCAAACCATTAAGAATCTTGGGTTTAATTTTAATTCAGTTTTTTTTTGCAGTAGTTTTCATTCTATATTTTATGTGTGAACATGAATATGCTTTACATAAATTATTTTATTTAAAGATAGAGCAGTGAAAAACTGCCACATCCCTGCCTGCGTGTGGCTCAGTTTTCTCCTCTATAATAGCACCTATGTCATCAACTGCACACAGTGAAATTATTTTTTTCAAAGATGTGCACTCAGAGTCCCATAACTCTAGGATAAAGAAATTAACTATTATCATCTATATATTATATGAATGATTAAGTTGTTAAAATGAAAATTTTAATCTTTGTATTGTATATAGTGTGTGTATGTGTGTGTGTGTGTGTGTGTGTGTGTGTGTGTGTGTCCAGAGGCACACATATGTCACAACACTAATACAGAAATCAGAGAATAATCTTAGGAGTTGGTCCTCACCTTCCACATCCTTTGAGATGAGGTGCCTCTTGTTCATTCATTCACTGCTGAATGCACAAAGCTAGTTGGCCCAGAGCTGCTAGAAAGTTCCCTGTCTCTATCTCCTTCTCCCATAAAAGTACTGGGATCACAGATACCCCCAACTATGCCTCAGGCTTCTGTGTGGGTTCTGGAGATCTAATATGGGACCCTTGAACTTGCACAGCCATCACTTTGCTCACTGAGCTGGCTCCCACCCCTTAAAATGGAGTTTTACCTGAAGACATTTCAGAGGTATATAAAGTGATTTGGAAATGCAACAATGAAGAAAATGTACTCCGCCCCCCCCCTTAGATTTGTGGATTCTGGGATACAGTTTGACCACCCTCTAAAGGAGCAATAAGCAAAAACAGACATATTCCCAAATAAATTCCACATTTGGCTTCTTCTTCTTTTTTTTTAAAGGGGGCAATTTGGATAATATAGGAAGTAACTCCAATGATATGGAAGACATTAGTACTTTGACTCCGAGCACCTGACTTATGGGGAGAAATTCTACATGTTCTTTGAATTAAGAAGCATCATAGAAGGCAGAGGTAGATTGCATGTATCCTCAGATGGGGAAAGAGGGCCTTGTCTTGAAGTTCCCCTGAATATTTTGGGATTCAGGATTATTTAAGGCAAAATGAGGGGGAAAACTCTTGAATGAGTCAGAAGAGGCTGGTAATAGTAGCTGCTATTTATTGAACACTTATCATATGCCAGGCAGGCACCACACTGCAACATCCATGTAAAACTCATAGCCACTTACAGAGACTGCAGCTATGTAATCATTATGCACATGATGCATAAGTGAGGAGATATGGTACAGTTCAGTCAGTTGCTTAAGGCTGGATAGCTAGTAAGGAGGAGAGATGAGGGTCATCATGTATCACCTGATCTACTTTCTGTCACGTCTTGTTCGGTTCCTCTCGCCACCATGGGATGAGAGCTGTTGGAGAAAATTTATAAATACAGCCTTGGGTCTAAACCCAGGAATATTGGATAAGCACTGACTTGGCTCTTTGTGTAGAGATCATCCATTGGAGCAGAAGTTATCTCCAGTCCACAGGAAGACTCCCCTGTACTTTGGCCTGTATTTTTAGGGCAAGTACATATGGCACAGATAGTAATAAAATCACTCATTTCTCTCCATTTTTGGATGTTCTGAGCCACACATAGCTACAGAATCTCCTTTATCTCTACACCACTCAGAAGTGACACTTAGCACAACATTTCTCAAACTTTAGGGTGCTGCCTAAAGACTTGCCTGCAATATGACTATAATGATTCGGAGTTGTGGGGTTCTCTCATCCACATATCTAAGGTTTGGCTAGACATAAATATTTTGGGGGAAGTGAAGCAGATGACCCCGAAGCCAACATTTCAGGAGAATACTGATCTATCAGCCAAGCACATTTTTATGACACACTTGGTGTTTTATAAACTATGGCTGCCATTGAAGCGGAAATTATAATGAATCCTTAGAACTCAATGAAACCCATTTATAAAATTCTGAATGATGTCGAGGAAGAGAGTATATTGAGTTCCTTATTAATAAACTAAGATAGCCTAAATCTCGTTGCTCTTATATGTGATGCAGATTTATTTTTATAAAACCCATCAGTCATTTTTATTTCTGTAGATCAGCATTCCCATTAATACAGCATGTTTTAGTCAGTGTTCTGTTGCTGTGAGGAGACACCACAACCACCACAACTCTTAATAAGAAAAGCATCTAATTAAGCCTTGTTCATGGTTTCAGAGTTCCATTATCAGCATGGTAGGCAGACATGGTGCTGGAGGAGCTGAGAATTCTACAACCAGATCTTCAGGCAGGAGGAAGGAGAGAGAGAGAGACACTGGATCTGGTTTGAGCATTTGAAATCCTGGAGCCTACCACAGTGAGACACTTTCTTCAGTAAGGTCACACCTCCTAATCCCTGTCAGGTCGTGCCATTATCTAATGACCCAGTGTTCAAATATATGAGTCTATGGGGGCCATTCTTATTCAAACCATCACACAGTATTACACAAAATTATGGCTTCCCACATATATCAACACATCCACAAATACGGATGTCTATGCTCCAGGAGATGTGACACAAGCCACATGCACAGTCGTGGAACTCATATTACTCAGATTGTACAGCTACAACATTTCTTGTAGGGTTTGGAGACCAGATAACCTCTGCTCTACCCTCCTAGCAAGTGCTGCAGATAAGAAAGCACTAATGCGGAGCACAGCTAGCTGAGGTAGGAGAGCGGGCCCCTCACAGACTACCACTAGCCCTGAGGACATTCAGACAAACTAATCCTAAAAGGTCTCACTATAGCTCCTGTGGTGTCTGGGCTCTGAGGTCCGGCAATCTCTAGTCAAGTGCAAGGTCTAGATCTGAGTACCGTGCCAGCCACGTAAAACTGACACATGTAAGATACTTAACCCTTCAAGTACCCGCTCCCCCTTTGCATAAAGATGTTAATAGTCAAAACTCATTTCTTAGGGAACTGTAAGATGATTAAATGAATGAATAAGTGGATTTTCAGGACATTAACTGAAGTAGAATTGTCATTTCTGAATAGAAATTTCTTCTCAGCTTTTCTCAGTGGATTCTGCATTTAGAGGCTCAATAGTTTTGCACTCTGGGCTAATGCAACCTGGGTCTTAAGTTCAACCTTCCTGAAAGCTTGTTAGTCTTGCTTTCTCTACAGAGCCTGCAGTATGTCCCTGACATCCAACTTCAATCCCAAGTGAACAAAGAGAAGAACTTGGCAATGGATCTACATAAATTCACTGGCAAACAAGGAAAATGGTTCAACATCCACCCGTGACAGAATGTGACCTCCTAGGACAAGGGAAGCCACAGACCTGTGGCCTCCTACTCCACCACAGATGCACACATTCATTCTTGTAGGGAAGTAAATAGTACTAACTCAAGCGAAGGGAGAAGAATGAGGGAACAGAATGTACAGTGGGAGGCACTGATGGCTGAGTTGGTATGATTAATAATGTAAATAAGCCAGAGAGGAATAAAATATCCATCAGGGAACCCAATTTGTATTTTACTAATCTCCCAAAGCCCCCCATCTACCAATTTATTTCAATTCAACATATATTTAGAAGTTTTGCTTTTAATTGAACCTCTCATCCATTTATTCATTTATTTATTTACTTGAAAATATTAATTAACCAATTGCCATGTAAAAAACACTTTGCTAAACACTATCAGGGGACATTGAAATGATTAATAGACATTCCTTGCCATCAAGGACTTCATTAATGTACTAAATCATTCCCCAAGCATCTATTATGCACCTCTGATGAGCAGCCACTATGGAGAGCTCTGGGACACAGACAAAAGGCTGGGTCCTTGTCCTGGATCATGGTCCAATGGGATGAAGATGACAAGTAAACAAACCCTGGCATTTAGGTTATGACTGAACAAGTAAAAGCTGCAGTTTATTGTATATTAACTAATAGTCCTGAGCAAGTGCTTTACATTTGTTGAA
This sequence comes from Acomys minous, assembly GCF_964271855.1. Lineage (NCBI taxonomy): Eukaryota > Metazoa > Chordata > Mammalia > Rodentia > Muridae > Acomys > Acomys minous. The sequence goes on from NC_140483.1 coordinate 34,351,037, forward strand.
TCAGCTCTCATTAAGAACCATAGAGAAAGCTACTGTATTAGTCCTACTTAATGTACGGTGAAAGCAAGGCTAAGGAAATCTAAATAGCATTAGTCAGAAGCTTTCAGCTAATGCAATAGAGACAGAGTTCTAGTCTCAAGTCTTAGAAGCCAGAGCCCTTTCTGCAGTGTTTGAGAATCCCCACCACCCTGTTCAGCAGAACAGAGGATATTGAAAAATTAGTGGGGCTAATGGGATGAGCACACCATCTGGATCCCGAGAAGATACAAGATACTCCAAGTGAAATGGAAGCATATGGGCTCAGAGGAAGAAAAGATTACATCCAGTTCAAAGGTCATGAAAAAAAGACTTGTGCAGGGAGAGACTGTTTAGAGAAACGGGAAAATGATCTGAATCTAGGTATTTGTGGTGCAGAGGATAGAAAAGACTTGCTGCAGAAGGAACAGTGTGGACAAAGGCATGGACCAGGTGGACACCAAAGAACACCAGAAGCAACTAAGGGGACAGTCATGGGAAATGTAATGTAAGGGCAGTTAAGAGGAGGGGAAGTGAATCCCAGAGTCATATGGTGATGGTACTAGAAAATGAATCTCTACTATTATGGCAGTCGGGAGCCATGTGCCAGATTCGGAGCAGAGGAGTAGTAACATCAGAACTTTGAGCCTAGGAAATCAGGACACATGGATTATAGCAACTTTAAGATAAATCAATAGCTGACATTTTGCAACCAAGGTGAAAAAGATGCATAAACTTGGTGGTAGACGTGACTCTTAAAGAGACGTTGCCTCCTAGGGCATGGCCTCTCTGTGGTTGCTCAAAGCAGTAGTTGAGAAACAAGGGGTAGTTTAAGGTGGCTTTTGGGTTCAGAGATAAAAGGATGGGGACAATAATCCTGCTGTGAATTAAGCCAGTATTTCCAAAGGATGGTTTTTCATGGGATGCAGGTGTAGAGGAGCAGGTAGCTAGACAAGCTGAAAAAGCGTGGACCAGAGAGGCAAGAACACAGGTGGAGTCTCATGTTGAAAATGGCAGACACACAGGAGAGAAGAACATAGTTACATCAAAATATGGTGACTAGTCACTTCATGCTCCCGTTTTGCAGACAAGCTCAATGAAGTTTGGTGACTAAATCACCAAAAACTCACGGAGAAGAAAAAGGAGAAAAGATAGCTTATTTGTTCATTTACTCAACAAACAGTGCTCCTATGAGATGGAAGTAAGCAGAGGCCGTTGGTGACTTAGTGAATGTGTCTAGAAATGTATCTATAAAGGCAAGCTGAGGACGGTGCTTGAAAAGATCACGGTGAGGCAGGAAGAGCCTCAGTGTGAAGGCAAAGACCAAGGTTTTGGGGGCCTAGAGACTGAAGAAATCCCTTCTTTAAATCCACACCCAGACCATACAGGTTCCTGTATGATGCCACCCTTCCCACTGGTCAACCTCATCTCTCACTTTTGCCTGCTGTCATGGTAGCTAACAGTCCCTAAAGGGGCTCATGCAGTCCTTCTCCAGCACCTTCCAGGCTTCCAAAGCTCATGTCATCCCTCCTGGCCTGCCTGGAGGCCAGTGCTCAGCTTCAGCTCAGAAGTGCTGGCTTCCAAACTTTAAGTCAGCCGTCTCCTCCCTGTCTCCTCCCTGTCTATACACCTCACTGTACTTTTCAATGTAAGTCCTTGTAGTGTTTGTTTGTTTGTTTGTTTGTTTGCTCTGGTGATTTCACCACATTCCTAGTCATTGGAAGCCAGATACCTCAATGTTTTATCCACTGTTGTGTCTGTAGCCTGTATTAAAACTCAGTACAAAGCCAAAGCCCTTAGAGTGAGTGGGGAAAGAATATAGAAAGAAAAACTTCAATTAACTATTTGCGTGATTATAAACTAAGTGTGTGATATTAGAACATTTTTATGAATATGAATATAGGGCATGGAACAAAAAGGGTCAGAGAGATTACAATTTGAGTTTAAGGTTTTAAGGCACCAACTGTAGCTCCAGCACCCAGGAGATTCATCAAGGAATTGGTGATAAAGACAAAACCAGTATATGTGTACATTTTCCTTAGGAAGTGCAGGCAATGAAAGTAAGTCAGGAAAATAGTAAAGGGTCAGGGGCTCATTTTGATATTTGGATAAGGGTGAGAAGATGACTCGGTATAACAGAAAATTCAAGTATGGCTGGCCACGGGCCAGACTACAGAAAGTAGAAAGCCAAAGAATCCAGCTAGTGAATAAAACTATGATTCCCAAACACATACTGGAGTGGGGAAGGATAAAGATAAGGAGAGCAAAAGATGAAAAAAAATGATGAGGGAGAGAAAGCAAGAATGTTGAGGAACAGGAAAATAACAAAATGCCGGAGCGGACAGGAAAGGCTGTTGCCACATGGCAAGAAATAGCATGGTGATGCTGCTGTAAGCCCTGACCTGGTCTTAGAGCGGACACAGATGGCTCATTTCTGTGAGGTCTGCCTTAGTGCCAGGAAGTTCCCGAGCAGAGAATCAGGAAGGAAGCCATTCCAGGCAAGGCTTGGGATATGCCAGACAGAGGTTGCAGAAGAAAAAGAAAACAAAGATTTGGGGGTGAGTGTAAATATACTGTAGCAATGGCTTTTCTACTGGCCTGGGTTGGTTGAGGGAGCAACGGAGTCAGAAAAGGCCAAAACAAGCCTGGTGGACATGAAGGACATTAAGAAACAGTGTCCAGGTATGGAGCTTGGGGAGAGTAAAATGGAGGAAAGAGAACGTGGGGAGGCTGGGGAGGGATCCACGGTCCAGATGCCCTTCCCACTCGTTCCCTGTCTCAAGCTGGAGATTTCCTCCTGAAAAAAAAAATCACAGCTACTAACATCTTGTTATTTTTCGTAAGAGACAGAGAGGAGGACAGAGAATACAGTGTGTGAGTCTTGTTGGATCGCAGCAGATTTCAATCCCTTTTACTTATTTATGGGCCCATTTTCCCCAAGTGCTCCCTTTTCCCTGGTATATTTGTAAACACGTTTTTATTCCACTTAATCCTTTCGGCAACATTAACTCATTCTGCACTTCACCGCCTTTAGCTTTCCCATGAAGTGCTCATAGACAGTTAAAGCTCAAACATGCTTTTTTCTCTTCTACCACTTTTTATTTTGGGGGGCTTTGTGGGGTGTTTCTTTTCTTTGTAGATCCCTTTTTTCCCCTGAAGGCAACTTGCTCATCTGCTCAAAATTTGTTTTCTGCTTTTCACAGCACAGTATCTCTGTGCAGTACACAGCCTCTCCTCTCTCTCTCTCTCTCTCTCTCTCTCTCTCTCTCTCTCTCTCTCTCTCTCTCTCTCTCTCTCTCTCAAACCTCTAAAGTATTCACTCTGACCTTGGACATGGGCACAGTGGTGGGCAGCTTCCGGCCTCTGGACTAACAAAAGGTTTCAGATCCCTGTGGCCGTGCCTCACGCATCTCCCACCAGTCTCAATTTCACTCCTACAAATGACAGCTGCTGGCACTGCGACTGTTGGATTGTGCCGCGGTAGAATGTTCTGGCTGGAGCCTAATCCGTTCTGTCAAGCTGACTGACTGTGAGCAGAGACTCCAGGAACTCCAGCAATTGTAAGAGCCCAGCCAGAGGCAAGACAGAGAAAGAGACAGCAGCGGAGCCTCCTGTCCTCCCCCTTTACGGACACTGTGAGTGTTTTGCCATTTCTTCAGTTTTTTTTTTAGCATCTTCCAACATGGGGGCTTATTTTCCCTCCACACCACTGCTGCAGTAGCCAGGAACAAAAAGCAGAGGCTGTAATTGTTCAGAACAGACAGTGACAAGAGTGGAACAGTTCGAAAGTGCATTCTGCCGTGTTTGGCTTTTGATATTTTTCTCTTCCTCCAATTTAAGTGATGAGGGATGGTAAGCATCACTCTGGGGATAAAGGGATGAAGAAACTTTGCCTCTATTACAACCATGGGAAAGCAAAGTCATTGCCTTATAAGGTATCAGGGTGCCATCACATTGAAAAAAGTTCAGACACTGAACTCTGTGGGAAATTTTGAGATGATGGTAGTCTCAGTGGACAGACTGGACTTCTTTGCTTTGTGAGATCATAAAACGCTAAGGTTTAGACTCCTGGAAGGCATGTCCAATCTGCAGCCAGTGGGCTGCACGCCATCAAGGACAGCTACAAGATGCAACCTGACACAAAAATCAGAAACTTACTTAAAATATTGCAAGACTTTTTCGTGATCTTTTCTATAATCCAAATGTGTGGTTCTCAAGTGTGAACTTTATAGGTGACAATGTCGTGTCACACCGTCACAAAGTTGGACATATCTCATACATTTCTCCCGACAAACCCATTGCCACGTGCAATTATTGTGAGCTTCATTCCCAAGTGCCAAAGGATGGGACACATATTGCCTCTCAGTGCAAAGTATTCTATTTTGAGATGGTGTAATGGTGTTGAGCATTCTTTCTTTCTTTTCTTTGAGACAGTGCTGGGATTACAAGTGTGCGTCACTATGCCTTGCTCATTTGTATAACATTTCAATTGAAATATGCTCCATTCTCATAAGCCTCAGCCTTTCCTTTCTGGGGCAAAGCACAGAGAGCTAGCCTCATGTTCTTACTCCATTGGTTTGAATATGTCTCTCTTACTTCTTCTGTAGTGAGTGCTTCCCCATAGCTAACCAAGCCCTGGTCACTCTTATCTGTATTCTCCTCAGCCTGTCACTGAATCCCCTAGACTTATATCATGATATCTACAATTGGCATATTCTAAGCAAGAGTCACATAAGCATCCGTGTCATCTGCTCTGCCCTTTCCTGGACACAATAGATCTCCTTGAATCCACGCAACATGACCTTAGCTATAGTCAGGTGAGACTCACGTGCTTCTCAAGTTTGACCCTTAGGCCAAGTATCAATGAGAACACCCATGCTCTTACCAGTCCATTCTGTTCTTGAACCCTGGGATACAGCACGGACACTCCCTCAGGCACCAGGCACTCGGGTTCCCAGATGGAGAACAGGACTGTGGACTGAGTACCACCAACCCACCATTGGGGATTGCCCTTGGCAGAAGGGAGCTGCTTGGACTCATAGTGGCCTGCTTCTCAGGGAAGTTTAGATCAATGACTAGTCAACATGGGAGGCAGTGGTCTAACTTCCAGCTCCATTGGAAACCATTCTAAGGCCCATCCTAGATCCAAGCTCCCCAAGCTGCCAGTTATGGCCTCTTCTCTTTCTGTACATTTGACATCTCTCAGTGTAGAATCTGTGCCTCTCACTCTTGCCAGAGCACGCTCCTGAATTCTTCTCCGAAATTTCCCCTATCCAAGTCTTCCCCTACAACTTGACTTACCACCTGTACCCAAACCTCTCTCAGGCATCTCTCATACCCTGCTTTGATGCAATGTGAAGAAACCACTTGCTGCCTTCTACTTCAAATCCAGTGAACGTTTTCTGCAAACACCTTCCCATCCTAGGGGAGACTTGCCTGTTCAGATATATCAAAAAACCCTTTCATGTTACCCTCTCTTGGGACAAACAAGGTTAGATAACATGCACAGTCTGTGCCAGGTCAAGAAAATGCCCGAGATGAGCAGACCAGTGTCCACTTACCTGTGTGCCAGCCCAGCATGTGTCTCTACTCTCTCTTTGTTCTCTCCCAACTGCTGGCTCACCCCTCTCAGCACTAGTATAACCTGAGCCCCATCACCCTTTCACTGTTGTGTTGTGTGCCTCTCCCCACGCCCACCCTCGTTTCCCATGTTTCTAGTCCTCAAGGTCACTGGAGCTTTGTGTTCCTTCATTCTGTTCCTTGCTCTTAGCAGTCACTGTACCCTCTAAAAAGAAGGCTGGATGATCAAACAAGGATTCTGGGCTAGAGTGAGTGGCCTGAACAACAGGGGCATGCTTTCAGTATCCCCTTTTGTGGCTTGCTGGTCCAGAGGACATGCCTTGGTGCCTCATACTAGACCAAAGCCAAAGTAACAGGTCTGTAGTCTTCCATCCCTCAGCCACACCTGCTTCCTGTGTCCACTGCTGAAACCCTTCTCGCTGGCCATGTGTTGAACAGCCTGTTCTGTCTTTCTGGCCCCACTCGCCCTACTAGATCTCTGCTGGTCACTAAATGGATACCTTTACTTTCAAACCATAATCTCTAGTCCTTGCTATTTTGTTGTTATATGATCTCCTGTCTAGGTTATTTTCTGAATGGAAGAAATGGGGCATTTTCTTGCTACAGAGGTGACCATGAAAACTCTGATAAGATCAGAGAAAGCCAAATGACAGATGTGCTGAGGTGGTGCCTGAGCCCTGAGAGGCTGCCCTTAAAGCTGATTCTTAAACTCACTCTCTTGCCCCTCAAAGCAGTGTCTTTCTCTGTGGTTGTCTTCCAGGGTCCCACATTCATCTTATACACAATTCTCTTCACAGCACATCTATTTGCTGGGCACAAACTAACTAGGAAGACTCTAGAACTGATGTTTGGTTCATATAGAAAATTAACCCAGCTCCATTCCAAAAAAGCCCACTTTTGGGCTTTTTGGTAAAGCCATAAACAACATTAGTGCAGAGCTAAGGAGCCACCTTGGCAACCCAAGTCATGTTATACTGACTGATACAGGACAAGGAAAAAAAAGATGAATGAAGAATCATCTGAAGAGAGATCCTAGCTCTCTTGGTGGTTAAAGTGGAACAAAAATGGTCTAAAGCAGGGGAGAAATAGCCCATAACATTTTATTTTCTACAGTGTCATACCCACTGTGCCACCAAAGCACATCAAGTCTCTTCTCTTATCACTCAGGAGAGTTTCATGGTCACATATGTTAGGTTGGAAGCCAGATGGGGTGCAGAACATAGATTTGACATGCTGGCTGGCTGACCTTGAGACAATCTTACTCCTTTGTCTCATTTCATTCTGTGCACAATAATAATCATTTAAACCTCACTGGAGAGTAATGACAGGACAGTATTTACCTCATGAAATTGTGGGCAAAATCGAAGGGGTTAATGCATATAATGTGATCCCGCCAGTGGTAGGCACACAGCAGCACTGTGGACATGTATGTTTTTATCACTGTGTCTGCCATCCCATGTGGCAACAGAGTCCTACACTGATGTTCTTACAACACTAATGCTGAAGTCTACAGTGTGGGTACAGGCAGACACAAACACACACACACACACACACACACACACACACACACACACACACACACACACGGGGTGGTGTCTAGCCCTCTCCTGACTTGGGAAGCCTGCAAACATTTCTAACTGTCACAGCTTAGGGGTTGCTTGCTACACACGTGTAGTGGAAGGAAGCCAGGGACATCAGAATCCATACTACAAATGACAAGAGGGCCCCATAGCAAATGGCAATACCTCTGAGACCGAGAGCTTTTTATGTAATGCAGGGATTGTCAAGCTTTTTCTGTTAAAAGCTCCATGATAAACATGTTTAGCTTTGTGGGTTCTGCAGTACTCGTGGCAAGCACATGACGTTAACACTGTAGCAGGGAAGCAGTGCACAGAATACACTTAAAGGCACGGGTATCAGTGTGTTAACAGTAAAACTTTACTTATAAAACCATGTGGGAAGTCTGGTTTGGCCTGAGGCCACTCCTGTCATACCCTCATGGCCCACCTCACATCCCGCTCTTTACAGTTCCCCATGTCCTATTAGTCACCACCCAAGCTAACTGTTTGGAATCCAAAGGCTTCTTCAGTTTTCTCTCCTTGCGCTCTTGCCTCTCCTTTGAGAACCCACAACATGATCACACCACCGTCCCCAAAGAAGCTGTGCACATTCCACAGCCCAAACCCTAGTACTCTGCCCTACCATAAACACCACCACATCCCAGATGGGATCCCCTTGTTCCCTCCTTCCTTCCTCTCTTTCAGAGGCATGCACAATGACAGTGAGGGCAGTCAGAACGGCACTAATGGTGTCTGAAGACACTGGAGCATTCTCGGGGGCAACTGCTTTGCAAAGAAAAGAAACAAATAGCATCAAGAGGCATTTCCAATACGAACAAATCGGGTCTGGTGATTAATAGTAGGTATGTGAAGGAGAAAGTGGACAGGGTAATTGTGGGGGAATATGGAGACTTTCTCCCAAATTACTCACCTGGGAGGATGCTGGGTAGATGATACTGCTTATGTGGGCTACGATGTTGGGAGTCAGAGGAGCTACCCATGTGGGAGTAGGCTTCATGTTCCATTCTGGACAGGCTAATTTTAGATACTTAGAGCAAATCTGTGAACAGATATCCAGAGGCAGCTAAAGATGGCGGCATAAAAATAAGACTAGGGACGCGGATTGGAGATAACACCTTGGAAGTAGCATATGGACTAGAGTCAGGACTCCGGGATGGGGAGAGCTACTGGGGTGGGGTGGGGATAATGTGGTCATGGAAGGAAACAATGACCCTGCAAAGCCTCCAGGAGGAGAAAGGAAATGCAGGGAATGTCACTGGAAACAGGAACGTTTCAGATCCTCAAATGAGTAGACTTGTCTTAGTGTGGCAATCAAAGGAGTTCAAGGTATATATTCACATGAATAGGAATGAGGGGGAAATGCACTTGTAGCCCTAGATATAGTAACAAAGAAACTTCCAAATAAAATTTCTCACTCCCTCAAAGAAACTTGGCTCTGGGTCTAAACCCACACTCTAACTAAACCTAAATGTGCTTTAAAGGATCCAACGGATGCTACTGCTTTTGGATCCTAAGCTCAGAGATGGTATTTATTCCTTGATGGAACCTAAGAGCTATTTGTTGCTCCTTCATTTAAAAAGAAAGTATTTTGAATTAAGGATCTTACATGTTTTTAAATCTCTTTCTTTCTTTCTTTCTTTCTTTCTTTCTTCCTTTCTTCCTTCTTTCCTTCCTTCCTTCCTTTCTTCCTTCCTTCCTTCCTTCCTTCCTTCCTTCCTTCCTTCTTTCCTTCCTTCCTTCCTTTTAAACTTATGTTATTGGTACCTGTACCAGAGCATCACTGCAAGAACAAGGGGAGGCAGAGTTGCTCTCAGATAAAAGAAATCAAAATTCATCATTAGGACGTATAGGCCAGGTGGAACTAAGTATTTATACAAACATGCGCATTCTACTGTTTGTTCAAATGGTACTAAAATATCTCCTTGTGTAAGGAACACTGGGTGTGACAGTCACTCCCTTGTTAAAACTGAGGAACTCTACACAATGGGATTAGCATCAAGCCTAAATGCAGGAAATGTAGGCAATTACCCAGTTGACACTGCAGTAGGGAAGAGGTCTCAAGTATTTAATAGGCTGAAACCCAGGTTTAAAAAAAGAAAAAAAAAAAAAGAGTATTCACTCAGTTTTGACTGGTCCTGATCTTTTACAGGATTGAGGTTAAAAAAGTGAAATGCTAAAAAAGTGAAATGCATTTGCCATTATTTTGACTCACATAGGGTTATAAGTGTGATGGAAGAAGAATGCTGTGTGACAAGATAGTTCATTTTGGTGTTTGGAGTTTGTGTTACTTTCTGAATGACTGCGGGCCTAGACATTCAATTTATTCTGATTTAGCAACTTTTTATCCAGCTGTCAGAGGCATAAGATCTACTCACTGCCACTTTCTTCGGAGAACAGTAACCTCTGCATGGCAATATTTTCTGTCCCTTTCAGTAGTAGGTAAAGAGCCAATTAAGCGTCACCCTGCAGAGGTACAATGGCCAAACACACAAACCGCAAACCTAGCAACTCCATTAAAGCTTTGCAGTCATAGCCTGTGAACACTGAAAGCCGGAAGAGGGTACCAGTCACACCAGGCCTCTAAAAGTGAGGGTCACTTTCTCTTTTTAAATGAAGGGCACATGTGGTCCCCTGCCTTCAGTGTATTTCTTCTGCTTTTTTAAGAGTGCACGGAGAAGAGGAAGGAGAGAGAAGAAAAGAAAGGGTTAGCCTGGATGGTGATTTTTTTTTCCCCAGTAATGGAGGAATAATGGCTCATTCCAGGAAGACAGAGTAAATGGGCTAAATTAGAAAACATTTCACAATGCTAGGCCTCAGTATCAAGTTGAGCCAAACTCAATCCAGCACAGCAATTTCCCACCTCCCAACTGTTTCTGCCTGTGCTCAAAGCTCCAATTATATCAGCCCGAATCCTTCTCCTAAACTCCAAACTCTGGCTTCTCCTTTGCCTCCCCCTGCCCCCACCTTGAGCTCTCTCTGGCTCCAAAAGGGAGTGTTGACTGTCAGTGGATTTGGGCTTCCTTCCCTCCTGCAGCTTTCTTGAGCTGTCTCCCTTCTCTCCGGTTTCCTTTATTAAAAATGCTAATGCTACCATTTTCTGCCTGGATCTCAGACAAACACAGTCAAGAGGAGCCGGGATGGGAGGGGACAGAAATGATCTGCACCAAGGAGCAGCTTTTTATCTGGCTGTCCCTCTAGTGGATGCTCCCAGCCTTCCACTGAGGCTCACAGCACTGCAAGCACAGCAGGGTTTGGGGGAGGAGGAGAAGGGGGAGGAGGAGGAGGCTGATTTTTTTTTTTCATTTTAAAATTAAAATCCCCTAAAAGGAGAAAATGCTGTCCTTGTAACTTTGGCAGAGACTTTCGGCTTTTGTTCTCTTTGTCAGGGTGGCAAATTTCATCTACTTTGGAGGGAGAGAAGGGAAGAACAGAGGCATGCCATATACCGCGTACCTGGAGGAAGAGGAAGCCGAGGAAGAGGAAGGATAAAGAGAGGGATGAAGGAGACTGAGTGTAAGGAGGTGGTGGCAGCAAAAAGTACAGAGGGGAGAGAAAAAAAAAAACAAACAAAGGGCAGATTGGAGTGGACTTAAAAGAATAGGGAAGAAACAAAAAGTAAGATGACAGTTCCAGAACTATAAAAACTGCATATAGGAAAATGACTCACGCAAACCTCCAGAGATCGGCTATCATCCCCAGGTATGTTCCCCAGGACTTTGTCCATCTCCCAGGCAATGCAGAAATGTGTGTGGTGCCCCCTCCTGTACTGTCCACATCACCTAGCAAACATCAACATCACATTCTCTTCCTACATTTTCTTCCATTTCATCCCATTTCCTGGTTATATCTACTTAAATAATTTTTTCTGCCCTATCCGATGACATTGTTATCATATGGATATTACCAGAGCATGGGCACATCTCATATAAGTATGCTTACCAAATTATACACCCCATGTTAGTTCTTTTCTCTCTCCCTGTAAACTAATGCCTGTCCCCCCTATAATTAGTTTCGGTACTCTTCGCCAAACTCCCTCATTTTTCTGTACTTCAGGTAATAAAACACCCTTTACATCTGGCTGTGAAAGCTGCAGAAGCCATTATGAGTGGTTGTCCAAAGCTGGGAAGAAAGAGTTCATTGAAGAGGAAATAAATGCACAAGCAGGCCCCTGGAGACCTGATCCCTGATAATTCAGCATTAATCAGCTGTGTGACCAGCTGGATTTGTGTGAAGCCTGCTTTATCTCTGACAGTCTTAAGACCTGATCTTCCTTAAGTCTGTAAGAGAACAGCACACTGGGGGACGGGGGATTGGTTTCAGAGCCTTCCAGTCTTGGGCTCAAGTCTTGGCTTTACACACTTACGAGTCATATAGTAATTTATTTGACCTTCTGATGGCGATGTCCCCAGAGACAAGCTTGGGGAGATAATGCTCACTAGGTGAGCTTCTTAGGGTGCTGCAGAAAGTAAGAGGAGATGCTCTAATGTGACTCTCTAGTTTTCACAGCTCCCCTAGGCTGAAAGAAATATTTACAAATTTCATTTACTACAGATTTTGTATTTATAGCTACAACTTTGCAGCCATTAGAAAAAACTAATAGCCATAAATTCAAAGTCATCAGTATAGTATGTGGCCTTCACTGCTGTTTGCTTGATAATTTAAAACACCTGACAATGGCTCTGTAAAATGCCCCTGAGGTAATCCAGTGGTTCTCAACCTTCCAAATGCTGTGACCTTTCAATATAGTTCCTCATGTTGTGGTGACCCTCAACCATAACATTATTTTCAGTACTAATTCATAATTGTGATTTTGCTACTGTTATGAACCAAAATGTATATATCTGTGTTTTCCAATGGCTTTAGGTGACCCCTGTGAAAGGGTTGCTTGATCCCCCAAAGGGATTTGGACCCATATGTTGAGAACTGCTGATGTAAGTGAAGTATGGGTAAAATTCTTCGTAAGGACACAGTAGACCTCCTACAAATGACAGCTTTTTCTGCTACTAATGGGAATATTTCACAGCATCTGAGTTGGACCTACAGAAGTGAATTCACATTGATCTCATCCAGACTCATTTTCTTCCCTATGGTGTTAAAAATACGGGTCCAAAGGGATGCAGGAAAAAAATTCAGAAGTCAAGTCCTGGCTGGCACACTGCTTTGAAGGAAATGTGTGTGTGTGTGTGTGTGTGTGTGTGTGTGTGTGTGTGTGTGTATGTGTGTGTATGTGTGTGCATCCATGTATATGTATATGTTGTATATGTCTATATTTGCTTATATATTTCATATACAAACATATAACTGTATAACTATATGTAACTAATATATATGAAATATATACATGTGTATATATAATATATATGTACACATATATGAAATATATGTATATATATGAAATGTATATGTATATGAAACATATATGTATATATATGGAATATATATCATATATATATATATGAAAAGTTCCAAAGATAACCATTTTGAGTGAGAATTCTCTCTTGGATCTCATTAGAGGCCCGCACCATGGGACCCTGGGCTACTGACATGAAGAAGCAGGCTAGGTGACTGTGAGAACACCCTCCACTGGACCCCGTTTCTCTCCTTTGGGGTTTGCCATCCCTTCTGAGATGAGTGCTCTTGTGCAGTTTGTGCTGGGTGTGACTTTGGTGGAGGGTTCTAAAGCAGGAGTGACTCAGAAGAGTAAAGAAATTCCTGTTACTCTTCCTCTGGGAACCAACCTCAGAGAGACGGCAGCCATTGGCTCTGCTCCTTCGTTCTGATGTGATTCTTACTCAGCACTGCCCTGGGATAAAGTGTGCCTCTCCTGAAAACCAGTCTCTTTGCAAAGGCCTTTAGAGAGGTACTAAAACTAAAGAAGGATGTGGGGTGAAGCTCTTATTCAGAGGGGACTGCTGTCCTTAGGAGAAGAGGAAGTGAGGTTCCAGAGCTTCCTTTTCTGGGTGAGGACACAGTGAGAGTGCATCCATTGGAAGTCAGCTGTGGCTACCTAAAAAGCACTCCAACCTGGGCCTCAAGCCTCGCCAACTGTGAACAAATCAAATAAATGTCTGATGTTCAAGGTATCTAATATGCAGTCTCATTTTTTTTTCATTCTTATCTATCCTTTGAGAATTTTGTGTGTACACACACACACACACACACACACACACACACACACACACACAGAGAGAGAGAGAGAGAGAGAGAGAGAGAGAGAGAGAGAGAGCGTACTCTAACTTCTTGCACTCTGATATGCATGGGAATTGAATGTGAATTGGTTATATCAGGAAGATTTCTTGATCTACAAAGTGAGTCCAGGACAGCCGAGGCTACACAGAGAAACTCTGTCTCGAAAAACCAAAAAAAAAAAAAGATGGGTTTTTTCCCCTCTCTCTGAGTGTATGTAGTCACTTCTCCTTCTGTGTTATAACACAGTATAGAGTTCATTATCAGATGTTACCATATGCTTTTAGAAATGACCTAGCATATGGTATTCTGTCGTAGTGGTGGAAAACTAACCAAGAAAAGACAAGGTGCTGATATAACAAACATCTGAAATACATGACTTTGGAAATGTACAATGTGAAAAGGATAGATGAATTGAAAGAAATATGTGGACCAATCCTACAATTGCCTGACTACAGCATTAAGAGCAATTCTGACAAAGGAGGACTTGGAAGATAAAAGCTGTAGTAAGGCCTTTTGGAAGTCTCTCGATAGTTGTGACTGGATCGTGGATAGAGACATTATTATGAGATGTGCACCAGTCTAGAAGAGACCAGATGCATGGATGGCTCACTGCATGGCAGCCTTCTCTTTCAAGGTCATAGTCAGTCTGCAAGACCAGCATGATACCTTGCATCATGACCTGACAGCCTTCCAACATTTCCTGCCTCTTAAAAGTTTTCACCAACACAACACTGCAGGGTTGAAATTCCAAGTACGTGAACTTCTTTGGAATCAACTACCCCCAAAGGGAAGGTTTCTGCAGGGAGGTGGCGGGGTGAGCTATTGAAAACTGGAGTGAAGGCCATATTTACCATACAGTTGCATAGAACTCGATGAAGTTCTATCTGTATCCCATCTGGAACTTTATGGAAGGCAAAAGTGAGGAACGATAAACCTTGATATGTGGCCCCAGGCATTGAAACTTCTACTTTAATGTAGCCACTTTAGCCATATACACTAAAGTCAAGAACAGAGAGATGATTTAAAGATGACATGTATAATTAAAGTGTTACCAGATTGGGAGAACTTGGAACCTGGCTTCCTATAGATTAAAAGAGTAATGTATAGGAGAAAATACTGGAGCTGTAGACCTGCCCACCAGCAAAGGAAGGCAATAGGACAAAAACACTAAAGCACCGAGGGCCCCCTCCTTCTAAGGGTTGCAGAGATCTAGAAGGGTAGACTAGTTTATGAAGACACTCTATGGGATCCGTGCCTGGAGCTTTCTGGAGCCTCTGCTCTCCGTTCTTGGACAGTTTTCCCAAGTCATAGCTTAATCAGCCTCAGGTACAAACTGGCTCTGGCTGTTGGTCTAGAAGGTAGAACTGGCAAATCTTAGCAAAGTCAACATGGCCATAGGTCTCAGGCTCCAAGGATGTAAGCGCTAGGGCAACATGGTTATCCTGGGTAAGATTCTGATGGGAGGCCGTCTAGACAAAGCCTTGCCAAAAAAAGCAGAGCCACTGCAAACAGCTCCATCATAGTGAAACATCTGAGCTGGAGCTGCACTCGAAACCCAAGAATAGTAGAGATACCAGCATGAAGTGCCAGCCGAGGATAGCCACGGGACTGAGACTCCAGCCCTAGAGGAATAGGGCTTAGACATAAGGAGCAGTTAGGGGTTTGGGAGCCAAGTCTCGTGTGCCCTGTTGGAAAACATGGACTTGACCGCCATTGTCTTTTAAGACTCAACACATGCCCTGTTAGGTTTTTGGGGTTCCTTGGGACCACCCCATTTTCTTGCCTACTGCTCTTCTTCAGAACAGGAATGTCCACTCTGTGCCTATCCCACCTGGTTATCTGGGAAGTAGAAAATGTGAATCCATGTGCTCACAGCTGAAAGGGATGTGCTTCAGGTTCAATCACACTTGAGTGCCATCTACAACCGGCTTAAATGAAACGCTGCCCTTTGGACTTTGGACTTTATGTTTAGAAGAATTTAGACTTTGCGGCTAACGTGTGCAATGAATTTATTTTGCTTGTGAGAAAAACACAGGCTTGAGGGGACCTACTATCATCAAATATACCTCTTTAAAAGTTATGCTAGCTGGGCGGTGGTGGCACGCATCTTGAATCTCAGCACTCAGGGGCAGAGGCAGGTGGATGTCTGTGAGTACGAGGCCAGCCTGGTCTACAGAGTGAGCTCTAGGACAGTCAGGGCTACACAGAAAAACCCTGCCTCGAAAATTTGAGTTAATTAATTAATTAACTTAATTAATTAAGCTGAAATTTAATCTGTCTTAACAATATTAAGAGCTTATCTACCTAAGCATATTTGACTCACAGATGAGTGTTATCTAAGGAATGGTTAAGTGATCTCTAGAGTAGTGGTTCTCAGCCCTCTTAATGCTGTTGCTGGTCCTTCAGTACAGTACTCACATTGTGGTGACCCCCCCCAACCATATAATTATTTTTATTGCTACTTCATATCTATAATTTTCTACTATCATGAATTGTAATGTATATATCTGTGTTTTCTGATGGTCTTAGATGAGCCTTGTGAAAGGAGTGTTCCATCCCCCAAGAGGTCATGACCCACAGGCTGAGAACAACTGCTCTAGAGCCAGCTCACTATAAAAGGGAGTTGGATGTTCTGTTCTATCTTCTTTGAGGTTTCCTGCTGTAGTGCCACGCATGGCACATGTGGCAATTGCTAGGTGCTAACGCCACTGGACTTCCCAGCTTCTATAGCTAAGATAACTTCTATTGCTTATAAATGATCTATTCTATGCTATTTTGGTATGTTGCAGGATATTTGATCCCATTGTGAACCCTGAGATTGTGAACTGTAGAAACCTGTTTCTAGTTTTGGAGTGGCTCAGCCCTAGCACACACCTTTAATCCAAGAGCTAAACAAAAATCAATCTTAGTTCAAGAGGTGGAGCAAGAAACCAGCTGACAAGCTGGGAGTGGTGGCGCATACCTTTAATCCCAGCACGTGGGAGGCAGAGCCAGGCAGATTTCTGTGAGGCCAGCCAGGTCTACAAAGAGTCTTGAAAAATCAAAAAGACAGAAAAAAAAAAAAAAAGAAAGAAAGAAAAGAAACTGGTAGACAGAGATTAAACAGAAAGGAAAGATATTGAGAAAAGGCGTGTAAGAGAGTGCGTAGAAGAAGGAGCTTTTGGCTTTTAGCTTTTGGCTTTTTTCATCTGCATTATGAGCTGAGTAAGAAAGGCCCTTTTCCTTCTGGGAAATTTTAGAGTAGGAAGGTCATCTGGGTACTTCATCTGCCTCTCTGAACTAGCAGGCTTTCACCCCAGCATCTGGCTCCTGAGTCTTTATTGGTAAAATCGAACAATTGGATTTTTCCTTTCACTATAACAACATTGTTGTACATCAAAATGCATTAAAAATCCTGTATATTCTACATAGCATAGATCCAAATGGCTTGTATATAAAGCTTTGGACAAATAACTAATGCATCGCCTTCCTTTTTATTTTCTTTCTTGCCAATTTCAGGTGCCTTACTCCTCACTCTTGCTCTAGGATTGCATGTTCTTATATAAGCTGGTTCTAGCATCTTAGACTAAGACAATCTCATACAGGTCGTTTCCACATAAGGATGCTTAGCAGTGACTATGAGTTTATGTAGGGGGAGACATTACAAGCAACTATAGAATCTATACTTTGAATGAGTTTTGATTTTTGGATTTTTAAATGTGAAATATGATTTTCTCTTCATGATGTTGGAAAGTCACAGCTCCTGGTCAAGCCATGCAGTTGCCAGGTGAATAAGTAATACTCTCCAGCACTAAGTTTATAGGGTTGTGAGTATTAAGAGAATGTTTGTGGGGGGGGGGGGAGGGGATGTTACAGGAATTAACTATGTGGTCCAGAGTAGCCTCAAACTGACAGTTTTCACTCTGTATACTCTGAAGTATTGGAAGTGTAGGTGGGAGCCACCACACCTGACTAAATACAGTTTGACCTATGGTGTTTCAGTATATCATAGGTTTATTGGTAAGTATCCCCAATATTATTTGAGGTGTATCTGCATTCCAGTTTACCCAGTTATAAAATCCAGATGGACATTGGCCATACCTTCTTCTAACTTTGTTGTAGAGAATAAATGAAGTGAGTGCTTTGAACAGAGTCTACCTATCATCAGCCCTGAGTGGTGGCTAGTTATTATTATCTATCTCTTTTTCCTTAGGTACCTAAGACAA
This sequence comes from Acomys minous, assembly GCF_964271855.1. Taxonomy (NCBI): domain Eukaryota; kingdom Metazoa; phylum Chordata; class Mammalia; order Rodentia; family Muridae; genus Acomys; species Acomys minous. Next base: position 34,368,606 of record NC_140483.1, read on the forward strand.
TACATGAGACATCAGCAAGGGCTTTATAAATGAATAAATAATAGCGGTACTCTACTTTAGTGGTGCTCAGAAGACAAATGAGATAACTCATAAAAGAATACCATGCCATAAAACACTGATTTCTCCTTAGGAGACAGAAGGACTTAAACACTAGGTGTCATGTAGGGGTTTGATAGAACCTGCATGCTTAGCCCTAAGTACACCCATTCATTTACTCAGCCCATGAACATTTATGGGGTGCTTAGAAATGAATGTGACAGGAAACACCACAGAGTTATAAAAATGACACATGCAACTTGGTATAACAAGGGCACAGGGAGATACACACACAGATGATTATGGTTACCAGATTATGGTAATTATCATTTGAAACCAATAACACAGGTATTAATGTGGATAGCAGGATAACAGGAGAGGCAGAGGGCTTCTTGTAGACTGGCTATCACTGGTAAGCATTGCAGAAAGGGCCATCTCAGTATAGACTTAAACACTCATATGGTGCTTGCGTGTCCAGAGGGAGAGAGGAGGAGGAGGAGGAGGAGGAGGAGGAGGAGGAGGAGGAGGACAAGGAGGCTTCCCAAGCACTGGGTATCTGCAGACAAAGATAGTAGAGACATGGACACAGCGTGGTACATACACAGCCTCTGCAAGAGCCACACTGCCATAGCATTCCAGACGGAGAGCGGTTGGAGTGAGATGGCTGGAGGGCTTGGCAGAGATGTGGCCAGGGAAAGCTTCTAACTCATCTTGGACAGCTTCATGTTTCTTTTCTGTAAGGCCACAGAGACGACAGATGAGTCTGAGGCAGAGTGGGAAATGGCCAGCCAGCTCTTTTTGATAAATCCTTTTGGTGGCTGCAAAGTAAGGTCTTGGGGGATAATTAAGGATGTGGGAGCCAGATAATAGCCTGGCAAAGGACGCAATCAGAGACAAAGCTCCTACCTGGAGAGCTGTGGTCCTACAGAGGAGTCTATGTGCATCCGTGAGAGATCCAATGAATAAACATGTGGGGGTGGGGGTGCCCCGTGGAAAACTTTGAGGAGTAATCGCAGAGACCTGGACCCCATACCAGTGTCCTTTTTTAATGAGTCCTATAATGGAGAGTCATCATGGGTCTTCCAAAGCACGGGCAGGACAGGCTGTTTTTCTTAGAGTGCCAAGACATCAGCACTGAAATCCAATGCCCAAATTTGTGCAGAAATTTAAAATATGATCTTGGAAAGATATTTTTGTTAAACATTATTTTATTCACATTAGCCAAATAGCTTTGAAGGGGGTTGAGGGCTAGAAAGCTAGAAATAGAGATGCTCTCTAGCTCCTCAATAAATAAAAGCTAAACTATGGCACCAGCCAAGGATAATATGTGCAGTGAACTTCAAACCCCTACCCAGATCTAGCCAATGGGCAGGACATTCTCCACAGTTGAGTGGAGAGTGGGGTCTGACTTTCACACGAACTCTGGTGCCCCATATTTGACCATGTCCCTTGGATGGGGAGGCCTGATGGCACTCAGAGGAAAGATAACAGGCCACCAAGAAGAGACTTGATACCCTATGAGCATATACAGGAGGAGGAGGTCCCCCTCAGTCACAGTCATAGGGAAGGGAAGTAGGGGGAAAGCAGGAAGGGGGGAGGAATGGGAGGATACAAGGGATAGGATAACAATTGAGATGTAATATGAATAAATTAATAACATACATATGTTAAGAAAAATAAATAAATAAAAGCTAAAATTCAAAACCATAGTAAAAAAAAAAAACAAAAACAACAATCAACCAACTAACTAAAAATTAAAAAAAAAAGAAAGAAAGAAAAAAAATAGAAGGAACAGAACAACCAAAACAGCAACAACAACAAAACTAAAGTCTTACTAATCTACACGCACACACATGTACACACGAGAGAGAGAGAGAGAGAGAGAGAGAGAGAGAGAGGAGAGAGAGATTGTTTTCCAGCTTCATAGCTTACAGTGATTATCAATTATATTTTGAGTATCTTCTTCCTCAGAACCATTTCTTTTTCTTACCAACCCCTATCTCACAGTAGCCTTAGGCTATCAACTCGAACTCCAACCATGCCCTACATTCTATATTGTAGGCCATAATAAATTTAATTTCTAAATTGGCTGAAGATACAAAGAATGGGAAGAAATTCTAAGATAGCATCATCAGCCTACTCCCCGAGTTTCAGTTCAAAGGATTTGTGGTTTAAGGCCAGAAAACAGCAGACTTAATGCATATATAGGCTCCTGTCTCCCCACCCCCTTCCCCACAATTCTCTGGTGTACAAGGGTGGAGCAGGGGGTGTTGGGAAACAGAGTCTTTGATGATGTGTCCTCCCTGCTGTGAAGACTAATGACTTCAAAGAGGGCATCTGCTGTGCTGGGGGCTTCTGTGGAAAATCTGACTGCAGCTTAATTAGGCAAGAGGCCTGCGTTTAGGATATTGTGTCCAACAGCACCCTCCCCTGCCCAGTGCGAAGCACAATTTCGGGAAGAGTGAGACAAGGCTTTTGAAGAACATGACTGTCTTTGAAGCCGGCAGAGAAAAGAGAAGAAGAAGAAAAAAAAACAGTCAAAATCCAAACTAAATAGAACCCAGGCACCCCGTGGCCTCCTAGGCAGTGACTGAAGTTCAAAGTTTGGAACAGTGGTAGCGAGACCTCTCTTCTGAAAGCCATGTCCCTAGCAAGTGTTGTGTCTGATGCCAGAGTCCCTCATTCTACAAAGAAGAACCGTTTAACTTTATTGTCACTGGTGTTACCAGCCTTCTCTGGGAGCCATACACCTTTGCCTTCCGTGATTCTGTCATTTACAGTCAGCCTTCAGGGTGTGTGTGCCCCCTGACAGAACTGCATCCATACTGAGCCAGCACGGACTCTCCCTTCTCGTTATTTCCTAAGCAACGCGGTGCAGCAGCTGTTTACTGGGTGTTTACAGTGTACCTGGTGATTATGAGTAAGCTAGGGATAATTTCAAGGTTATAAGGAGATGCACATAGGTCCAAGTGCAAATGTCACAGGGGCAGAAGCCATCTTGGATTGTGAGTCTGGGAGCAGTTAGGAGAGCCAATCATCTGAGAATGCTGCATGCTGTTTTTACTTCTTACTGGCCCTCAAAGAAATAGTTACTGTTAATGACTCTAATTCATAGGGGAGGAAGTGGAGATGCAGAGAGCTTAGGGATTTGCTCGGGGGAAGTAGGTAGGTAATAAGGAGTAGAGCCAGGAATTGGGCCCAGATGATCTGTAGAGACTTAATTCTCATCTTCTGGCTCAGTTCTGTACAGACTAAAACGTCTTGTCTCTGAAATGAACTGGATCACAGAGGGCTTCTGGATCACCAAAGGGTAGATAGTAAAGAAGAAATCCCTGGTAGAAGTGATGTATTAGAAGCAACATCAAAACAGCCCTTCCTTCATGACCCTCACATAAAAATTTGTCCTGTGAGTCCATATCTCATAGTATTAGAAATCTCACTAGAAGCCACTATTTAATTTTTATTAAACATCTATTGTGTACATCTGAGAAAGAGTCTCAGAGATATTCTCTTATTCCAAAGCCTTATTAATGAGCCGGGTGTTAAGACAAGACAGTACAGGACGCAAAGTGACATAGCAAAGTCATAAGCCTGAATCAACCAAAGATGGAGATGGCTTCCAAATGGAGATCCGGGAAGGTTTAAGGGTGGAGCAGTTATTTGGGCTAGCCTTGAAAGAAAGGTAGATTGGGGCACTATTCTGAGCTACTCAGGGGCTGTCCTGAGCCTTAGTGGAGAAGGTGGTATGGACAAGTGACTCAATGGGCTGTTGGGTCCGCCTTGGGAGAAGCTGCTGTCAGAGACCCTGGTGCGTGCTTCCATGGGGCCAGATTTATCCGCAGACCTCACAGGTAGCCTTTGGCCAGGCTTCTGAGATCATCACACCTCCTTCCACCCCTACTGGGGGGGTCTCATGCAACCTCTGCATACCTTTGTGTCCTGACATCCTCACTCCTCAAACTTGCAGAGGAAGTGATGTGCATATTCATAAAGCTTCTATCAGTACTGCCTGCCACTGAGAAAGCACTTAGTAAAAGTGACCTGATACTAGCTAAACTAGGTGCCAGACATAAGCAACTAGATTAGTTCATCACTTAGAAGGATGTACATGACATGTCATCTCCCTTCCTCACTTACAGGAACCATGGGACAATTGCAATGAGTTCCTCAAGTGTACCCTGTTGATGTCTGCAGCAGTTTAATTCTCTGTGTTAAAGTCCACTTATTCATCATGTGATATTTACCAAAATCCAAACAATCCTGGGACCTAAGAGGAAAACCTCAACTGAGGGCCTCAAGCCTAGACAAAGAACTCAAGGCAGCTAAGGAATGCTGAGAAACTGTTTTCTCCTGGGTAGGGTTCCCTCTATTGATTATCCAATACCAATTGTCATCTCTAAAACCATATACGTGCAAGTAATAATATATGGACTGAATAGGATGTATTTATATATTTAAGAACAGATAGCTAGACAGACACATCATATATATGTTTAACAAGCAATTAAAGAAAAAGAAAGCATGAGTTTGAGAGATAGTAAGGAGGTAGGGACATAAAGGAGAGATTGGATAGGAAAGGAAAGGTGGGATATTGTAATTATGATATAATTCAAAAATAAAAATCACAATTAAAAAGAAAATAAAAATACTGTTAGCTGATCTAACTGATTTGTTTTAAAACCAGTGCATATCTATAATCCCAGGAGAGGTGGGGACAGGCAGATCCCTGATGCTCACTGGCCAGACCCAGCTTAGTAGAATTAGTGAGCTTCAGGTGCGGTGAGAGACTCTGAGAGTGACTGCAGAATTCTAGCCTCTGTATACACGTCATACATCACACACACACACACACACACACACACACACACACACACACACACATAAATACACTCATGTAGACATATATCACACACATACATACACACATATGTGCCATGTATACATCATAGATCACACACACATACATACAAAAATACATAGACAATGTACATCACACATACATACACAAATACATACAGCATACATCACACACATACATACATACACCAGTATATATACACATGTACATCATGCATACACACACACACACACACACACACACACACACACACACACACAAAGTGGGAGAAGAGAAGGAATAGTTGGAGATTTAGGCATTTTTGAAAAGAAAAGTCTCAAAATAGTTATCCTGTACACACTGATCTGGAACATCAGAAAAATTAAGATCCAGCCAGCCCACACCTGACAATGTTATTTGTTCTCAGGCATCCACCCTACACTGCACAAAAGTTCAGTGTATTTTTGTATCTACATCAAGCTATCACAGGAATTAGCAGTGAGGAATAGAAAAAGGAAGTAAATACATTGATTTTTATTCCAAGGGACAGAATTGGCCAAACAGGTGAAAGCCACAGGGGAACATTTTTATTCAACCCAAAGATCTGTTTAAGAATCCATGTTACAACCACAGAATGAGCTGCCTCATCAAATGCCATTGTCCCTGTCACTAACGATGTTCAAGCAGTGCCTGGAAGGCCATCTGCTACAAAGACTGCAGGAGGGATGTCTACACGGAGTGCCACATTGGATAATATGACCTTGAGGTGGGCTCCCAACTCTGAGTTTCTAGATTTGTCAGTGATCCAGCTGATAAACTCCTGTTCTTGTCCCTAAAATTAGATATGTGACTCACCACTTTCAGGAGAAAAACTAAAATTTAATAAGGTTTTATATAAGACCTGTAGAAAAACAAGGCCTGGTTTTGTCTTTTCCAAACCACATCCAAACTTGATAATTCTAAATTGGTCACTGGCTTTGCCCAGGAAGGATTCCTCAAGATGAACATGTATTTTTCACTTACTTAACAAATATTTACTGAGTTACTACTATGTTCCTGGCAGCATGTTATGGTATGGCAATGCAATGACATAATGAAACACTATTTTTTTCCACCATGTAATTTATATTCTGGTTGTAGGTTCTGTTAAACTCACCTGCAAAATTGACATTAAGATTGCATCATTTGGTGAATGATTAAAGAGCAGAAAATAGCTCACAACTAATGCTAAACAAAGATTTTAGCATTCACTGTATACTGATCCAGAACTTACATGTTTATGAATATTATTGAGTGGAACACATCATATTCAGGTTGTCTCAATAATCCTTATGATAAATTTTATTAAGTAGATATCATTATTCTTTATTGTTAATGGCAATGAAAGCAAGGTTTATAAAAGTCATAAATTATCCAAAAACAAAGGTCTTTCTTAGTGAGTAAAAGATTTGAACCTATGTCTGTCAGACTCAGCCTCTTGCATTTTGCTTTGCGCTATCTCCCATAAAGGTTAAATGTGAACAGGTGAGGGCAGTGGGTAAAGCTCAGTGATAGGGTGCTTGCCTAGCCTGCAAGATGTTCCGAGTTCAGTTCCTAGAACCTAAAATATAATAATAAAACCACTGGGTAAATATTAATCCTTTGTGGGTGGGAGGTATACAGTTTCCTGCCTAGCAGGAAGTTTGATCAAAACTGCTTGGAGTCTGTTAAGAATGCCCAAGACTATGCCTGAAAGAAAAAAAACCTCTGAGTACGCCCCTGATGACCATGTCCCTAGGTCAGGTAGCGGGAGGAAGATGGGCAAGTCTGTCTTTCAGACGCGAACAATGTAATACCCACTCATAACTCACTGGACAAGGGGCAAGGGCTGTGAAAGATGCCCAGAGCGAGGGTCTGCCTCAGCACTTCACTCCCCTGCTGTAGGTGGTGCATCTGCTCTTCTGAGGTGAGCCATCATGGCCGGGTGCTGGCCATGGTTTTGCACTAACAATAGCACAGAGATACTCAGCAACAGACGCCTGTTCCACACAGACAGTTACAGCCTAGGGCCCCCCCGGCATATATGTAGCTCAAGTGCCATTTTACCTGAGTTGGACCGAGGCCAATGGCACTTACTGTGCTTTAGCCTCCAGCAAGGTCCCTCTAGTGACTTGTTATCCTCCCTAGGATGTTATGTCATTCTGAAAGATTCTCAACTCAGAACACAAACTTACTGTTTTAACCCAGTCCCAACTCCTAAAGTCTCCGTCCTCGGAAATCTAAAGCTAAATTTCAGCCTTGTGTCTGTTTTCCTCTTGAGACTCTTGGAAACACTTACTCTTAAAGTGTTTGACCAAACAAAGTCCTCTGTAGGGACTAGGATTTTATCGCCTTGCCTATATAATGTGGACAAGGATCTTACCTTAAAGTTTTGAAGTGAGAATGAAATCTCATCTAGTGGTGGGTTAGTGAAATTGATAGCCAACTTCACACAATTTACAATGACCTAGGAGATGAACATATGTTTGAGAGGTTTTTGGAGGCCTATTTAACTGAGGTGGGAAGACCATCATGCATGGGGGGTGGTGCCACCCCACAGGCTGGGGTCTCCGGCTGCATAAAAAGGAGAAAGCTATCTGAACCCTGGTACTTGTCTCTGCTTTCCAACTGCGGGTGCAATGTGGCCAGCCACCTTAGCTCTAACCTTCCCTACTATGACGACTGTAGCTTCCAACAGTGAGCCAAAACAAGCCCTTCCTGAAGCTGCTTTTGTTCAACAGTTTGCCACAACAAACAGAGAAGTAACTAATACAGGTACTTAGAAGGGTGGCTGCAAAGACCACGTAAAGGCCACTTTGTTACTATGACTATTATCATCACAAGCGGCACTCCTGTACCCGCCGGGTGGAGGACGAGGAATGTTTTAATCACTGGCATGTGAAGTGTTATGGTCCTCAACTCATGTCAGTTCCGCACTAGGTAGGCATTTCCCAGAGTTGACTATGTTCCCTCCGGAGACCCTCTCACAGTTGTGAACCCCGACTCCACTAAAAGCCAGTGTTCTCACATGACTATAAAGAAAAGCATCCCTGATGTACATCAGCATGGATGGACAGACTCCATGCTGAGAACTAGCATCTGAGAGGCCTCATGGGAGACTTGCATCTCTAGAGCTAATCGGGCTGATGCAACCTCAGGGTTTGTGCAGCTGTTTGTGGCCTCATTTCACAGTCCTCTACAACAGAAGTCTGGGGATTCCAGAATGCAAAGGTCTTAAATCCAAAAGCCAACCACGAGGGGTAGGCGTGGACTGGCTGTACATGATTGTGTCTCCTGGCTGTATCTCCTCAAGCTGTGATGCTAATCTCAGTGTGGGAAAATCCTGTGGGACGATTAATAAACTAGGTGAAAAAGAGACTACTAGGGAAGGAAAGGAAGATTCCAGTTGATGAACACCACTATAGTATAATGAAAATAACCCGGATGTCAGGATCAGAGTTTAAGGAGTTCTGCTCATGCCTCTGTGAAACTGACCAATGTACTACTGAATCTCAAATAATAATAATAATAATAATAATAATAATAATAATAATAATAATAATACTTTTGGGGCTGTGTGTTTGTATTTACTTCAAGGGATGAGATTTTACATTACCTGGATTCTCTTACTTTTTGCTGCTCTCGGTTCCTCCCCCAACACACAGATCTTTTTCGGCCCTATGCATTGCTTTTCTTATATGAAGGGAAACAAAAGACTCAGCACAAAACTTGATATCCGTGACAAACTGTTTATTTCCTAATTTTTGAAATTATATATAACATTTAAAGCCTAGGAAAATAGTTATAGTGTGAGTGATTGAAAAATAATCTAAACCACTTGTCTAGGAGGAATACACCATAGGATTACTTTTAAGGAAATAGCTTTCACAGAAATTGTAGGTGCCATAAATATCACTAATTGCCCATCTCTTTAAAAAAGCATTGTTTGTAGGATTTTTAACTAGATAGATATCGTTCACTCACTCACTCACACACACACACGTATGATTTTTTTAAAAATTATTTCTATTTGGGGGAAGTGTGTGTGTGTGTGTGTGTGTGTGTGTGTGTGTGTGTGTGTGTGTGTGTGTGTTGTATGTACAGAAATGTATGCAAGCACTCATGGATGTCGAGGAATGACATTGGTGTCCTACTCTGTCCGTCTCTGTTTTATTCCTTTGAGATACATCTCTCACGGAACCTGGAGGTAATGTGACAACCAGCAAGGCCCAAGCATCCTCCCATTTGTATCCTCCCCAGTTCCAGGCACACGTGCCCATGCCTAGTGAGTGGTGGGACTTGAACTTGGATCCTTGTACTTGCTCAGAGAGTGCTTTCACTCACTAAACTATCTCTCTAGCCTCTTAGGGTGATATAGCTTTAAAAACAGCTCAGCATGGTATTTATCCTTACATGCAACAAATGATAAGAATTAGTTAGCATTGCATGAGGAACTGCTCTGTATGTGAGAACACTGAAGTTGTATTATACTAACCATCACAGTAAACGTGTAGGCAACTACTTGCTGTTCACGCAGCTTTTTTCTTTTTTTATTACGCTGACTTACAGGGGCGTGTACTAAAGTCTGGGCCTGCATGCTAGGCTTAAAAACCACTTGTTTCTTCTAGCTCACTATAACAGGTTATATGTGTTAATTTTCTAATGGGAAAAAATGACGTTTCCATTAGGCATCAAGACTAACTTCCTTATGGAAAGTTTTGAGAAAAATAATGTGCTGCAAGAATACTTGTAATGATCTTCTCTGTGTCTTTCTGCTTTTCATGATTATAAAGCTTAGGCATATTCATTGCTAAGCTATGGGAAAGAACACAATGCATGCAGATGGAAGAAGGTGGTAGCAAGGAGAATTTCTGATGCAAAAAAAAAAAAGGAAACTGGAAGGAAATACACACAAATGGCAAATGGTAAAGGTAGTTTAAACATAAAATAATGAGTGAATTTCTTTTCCTATTGATTAAAAAAGAAAGATATGTAGCTCAGATTCCAAAGGGAAGGAAAAACTCACAGCAGTCACCTACCTAGTATTCTGAGACTGGAACCTAAGAAAACTGAGGGCTCCGGGAGCATTTTTAGTGGAAAACATCCACGCATCAATAGAATATATGAATTCAGGACACTCTCTGGAAAGCATAGGCAAGACATAAAACATTCATTTCTATAAAATTGAAACAATTTATCTTCCATTCTTGAGCAGATGGGAGGGTAAATTGAGGTTGATTTTTTTTCACCCTGGTGGTCAAGTTGGAGGAAATATGAGAATTCCCGCCTCTGGCACTGTTTAAAATAAGTCTCCTGGTGCCTTGACTGGGCTAGGCAGAGACAGCAGTGTGGTAGAGGGCTACCCTCCTGTGGAGGGTAGGCAGCACCGGAGGTGGATGCCTGCCACTCAAATGGGGGAAGCCTGCGATAAAGATGAGTTTAGCTGCCCTGGGATAGGGAATGAATTCAAGCAAGCCTGCCACCCACCTCGAGCTAATAACTGACTCTCAGAATAGTACACACTTTTCATTCCTCTCCCTTAAATATTTATCCAATTGATTTATCTCCAATAGTCAGTTGTTACTATACAGCTTGGCTACCAATTATGTGGTCCAGAATAAGTTATTTCACCTCCCAGTAAAATGAAAATAACTTTTAAAGTTACTATTCCACAAACCCACTCTTATCTTCTCGGGAAAGGGGTGGAAAACTGATGGCAGGTGCCCTATTCACCAGGTTTGGAAAGTGTTTGCTTATGAAGTTTTCTTTTCTATTTCTTTTTTGGTTTTCTGGGACAGGGTTTCCCTGTGTAGCCTTGGTTGTCCCAGACTCACTTTGTAGACCAGGATGGTCTCCAACTCAGAGATCCACCTGACTCTGCCTCCCTGAGTGCTGGAATTACAGGCCAGCACCACCATGCCTGGCTTTTTAAAAAATTCTTTTTCTCTTTTTTCTTTTCCTTTCTTTTTATTGATTTTTGTGCGAAGTTTTCTTAAGTTTGGCTGTGCTTCACTGTCATTTGAGAGAGAGTATTAAAACTACATACTCAGAGACTGAGGAGATAACTCAGTTGATAAAGCATAGCCTTGCAAGCACAAGGACCTGAGTTCGGTCCCTAGGGAACGCACATGGCTGTGATGGCTCATGCTTGCAATTCTAGCATGCAGAAACTAGAAGATTCCTGAAGTTTGCTGGCAGTCAGTCTATCCTGATTGCAGAGATCCAGGACAATGAGAGATCCTGCCTCAAAAAGGTGGACAGTGCTCTTGAAGATGATACCCAAGATTGTCCTCTGTGCACCCATATTTACACACAGGCACACACACACACACACACACACACACACACACACACACACAGAGACACACACACAGACACAGACACAGACACACACACACACACACACAGACACACACACACACACACACACACACACACACACACACACGCGCATGCACGCACACCCCTATTAAAATCCAAACCAAACCAACAACAGAAATATTCTACAATCATGGCGCTCTCCAAGACTGATGATACTGAAACCATCAAATGACAAAGTCAGAAATGGGATTCCTCAATGATAGAAGAGTAGTTGTTCTGTGGACTGCACTGGCATGCAGGAGCCTCTCATCTAGGCAGAGCTTGCTTTTAGGTCATCCACAAGTGACCAAGACAGTTATAAGTGTTATTCCTAAGAAGGGAGCTGAGGGCTTTACCCAAATTGACCCTGAGGGTCAGCAGTAGCTGAACAAGGGCTGTTGTGCAGATTAGACACACAGAGTTTGCCACAGAGGTGTCATGCCTTGGAAAGCACAGGCTGGATTAGTCTGTCCACAGAAGATGAAGTGGTCATTATACTCAGGTGGATGGTCATACACTTTCCATAAAAACTGGTGACATATGAAAGGTTGTGGGGAAAGAGGAACACTCTTTCATTGCTGGTGGGAATGCAAACTAGTACAGCCACTTTGGAAATCTATCTGGTGCTATCTCAGAAAAATGGGAATAGGGTTTCCTCAAGACCCAGCTATTCCACTCCTTGGAATATACCCAGAAGATGCTCTAGCACACAACAAGAAAATTTGCTCAACCATGTTCATAGCAGCCTTATTCATAATAGCCAGAACATGGAAACAGCCTAAGTGTCCCTCAGTAGAAGAATGAATAAAGAAACTGTGGTACATTTACACTATGGAATACTACTCAGCTATTAAAAACAAGGAATCCTCGAAATTTGTGGACAAATGGATTGAGCTAGAAATGATCATAATGAGTGAGTTAAGCCAGAAGCAGAAAGACTCAAATGGTATATACTCAAAACTGGACACTAACCCAAGGGGCAAGTCCCATGAAAGTCTTCACCTACCAGGAAAGTGGGATAGATGTAAGGACATCCTATTGGGACTATAGAAGAGAGAAGTATGGGAGAATGGGGAAATAGAAGGATCCAGAGGGTCCTAGAAACGTACAAGAAGAACATTATGAAAGGCAGATTTGGGCCCAGGGGTCCCGCTCAAACTAAGTCACCAGGCAAAGACAATACAGGCAGTATTTAAACCCCTACTGAGATCTAGCCAATGGACAGAACATTCTCCACAGTTGAGTGGAGAGTGGGGACTGACTTTCACATGAACTCTGGTGCCTCATATTTGACCATGTCCCCTGGAGGAGGAGACCTGGTGGCACTCAGAAGAAGGATAGCAGGTTACTAAGAAGAGACTTGATACCCTATGAGCATATACAAGGGGAGGAAATCCCCCCCAGTCACAGTCATAGGGAGGGGAATAAGGGGAAAATGGGAGGGAGGGAAGAATGGGAGGATACAAGGGATGGGATAACCATTGAGATGTAACAAGAATAAATTAATAAAAAAATTTTTTTAAAGTAAAAAAAAAAAACTGGTGACATAAAACCTATTTTCATTTGAGAAATCTGTAAGAGTGGGGTCCAGAGTTTGTCAAACAATTTCTTGGTCAGGGGATGAGGCTAAGCCATAGAGGAAATCCTGGCATGTGTGGGCCACTTTCAAGTTCTGGCTTGCTTATTCAAGAAAGAGGTGGTCTGTGGACTGATTTCCGGTTGCAGTTGGCTTCTGCAGAGAAGGAGCCAGGAGATTTAGGCTTCATTCTAAGAGCCCACTTCTAAAATTCTAACCTTGAAATGAGGAGGAAAATGACAACAGTATTGCTTCTGACTCTTGAGGGGGAGAGGGGGAGACAGAGGGAAGGGATAAAACAAAGCCAAACAAAAACAGAAGGGGAGAAAAAAAAAAGGAAAACAAATAAATTCATTGAAACTCTTGTTAGGAATTAGTGACAGTGATTACAGATGGGGGCGAAGAGCTAATGGGAAGATAATCCCATTTGTGGATGGCATGGCAGTGACAGGAACTGGGCACAGACAATGAGGTCTGGTCTGGAGGGCAGGGGAAGAGGCACTGAAGATAAGGCAGCAGCCGGTGGCCTTGCTGTGTGTTTTATCTGAAGGGTTAGGGGAAGGTGGGTGGCCCTGGTGACATAGAAACAAGCAAGGGAGTAGGCTAAAAAATAAAAAAATAAAAAAATAAAAAAAAGGCCAGATTGTGAGATAGAAACAGGTTCTCCAAATTCAAGAAATATTGTCTTACCAAGGACTTTAACTCTATCTAGAGTCACTTCCAAAGAGTTTCATTGCTGGTCAACGAAGTTCACACTAAGCTCAAAACCCAGGATAGAATTAGAGCTACACAGAGGCCTCTAGCCCAGCTGCGAGGAGATGACGCACTGGTGGCCTGAGGACCTGGGTTCGGCTCATCGTCTCTACATAGAAGGCTAGGCGTAAGGAAGCCCCCCCCCATAAGTAATCCCAGCTTTGGGGAAGGGGATACAGGTAGATGCCTAGGGCTTGATGGCCAGCCAGGTGATGAGCCCCAAGTCCAGAGAGAGACCCTGTCTCAACCAATCATATAAAGAAGCAATTATGGAAGAAACTGAATGTCAATCTTCAGCTTCCATATCCACGGATACACACGCATATATTCACGTACAATGTACGCATAATGGAATACACACACACACACACACATAGGCACGCAAATGTGTGTGCATGCACACACACAAACAGAGGATTTCATGGGCTTACATGGGGACATTAATCCTTATAAGGCTGGATTCCCTGCCTAAGCAGAAACCACTGGGTAAATCAGAATGGAGAAGTTGCAGAAACGGATGAACTGCAAGCTCCTGGGACAATGGCAGAGCCATCCTAAGGCAGTATAGACCATGTACGAGCAAGTGACTCAGTACTGAAGATGTCCTGGGAAGGGTGTCATCTCCCTGGGCAGCCATGAGAAGAGCAGTAGTCCTGGGAGCAGGGTCAGTCCTGCCAAAGGCTTTGAAATCCTCGCAAGCACCACCTGCTCATTTCCCGCAGCAGGCCTCTCCCCAGCTCATGAGTTATCACTCTGTCTTTATCCTTCAGCATGAAAGCCCAGTGATATTTTATAATTTTCTATTGGAGAATCTCCTTGGTGTTGCCCTCTGCAGCTGAGATGCCAGAATAAGTAATCAGACTATTATTTACCAGGAACCTCTGAAAGCATGAATTTGATCTAATTGTGGTATTCTGAAAGATGTTTCTAGAGGCCCTTGAGTACACTTTTAATTTAGCAAAAAGCCATTATTATGGCCTTTCTTAATAACTCTGAAGTATCTAAATAAATTTGGGTGTCTCTTTTCTTCTCTGATATTCTCATGTAAATCAATCTTTCTTGCTTCTTCCACCCCCACTTATTGTTTTCATTTCTCATCTGTGAACATTTTCAATTTGTCCTAGCAAACAAATATCAAATGCAGCCTCTGGCTGGGTCATGCAGCCACAATGATGGGAGGGCAAGAAATCACCGGGAAAATTCACACAGGAAAGACAGAAGATACAGAAAATATGGCACTAGTTCAAACACTCCAGTTCTGTGCTCTCAACTGGCAGTTGGGTGATATGGAGTGTTACAATCGGGAACGTTTGATTTTGTTGCCAACATCAAAGATTAAGGATGCATTTTCAAACATCCCATGTTCTTCGAGTGACCCACTAGAAATCTGTAAGCCACAAGTTCTCTTTAGTCCTGAAACCATTTTTACTCTCAGTGAAAATTTTCTTCTTATCCAAATGAATTCTACTATTTTACAATCTTCCACCTGGACCCCTTGAGCTATGCAAGTTGGAGCAGCTGGCTTTACCGTGCAGAAAAAGACATGACTGTCTCAACCTGCTTGCTTTCTCCTGGCATTGCTGGCAGGACTGAGGTATCAGAATTATTGTAATATAAATCCTTAGTAGATCTTAGACATAGTCTCTCCAATTCTCAGCCATTCTCTCCTATTTGTCTACAGGAAAGTTTCAGAAATATATTTAACTTGAAGAATGTAGGTAAATAAAACCTACAAAATCCCAATAGGTTTTGATCTTGGTGTGTGTGTGTGTGTGTGTGTGTGTGTGTGTGTGTGTGTGTGTGTACAATTATTTGAAGTCATTATAAAGGATTCCCACATTAGCTGTGTGGGGAGAAGATGCACAAACATCTATGAGAAGTTCCCCTCTATTAACAGTTCTAGGGTCCTGTAAATGGGTTTTAGTGTTCGTAGCTTCAGTAAGCAAGACTTCTTTGAGAGCTAGCTTTTACCCATTTTAGCTTTCCCTCTTGGCCATGTTCAAGGCTTTTAAACAAAATTGAGCTACTTATCTACCATTCCTGGAAACCACTGCTCCTCGTATATCTACCTATCGAATAGAACAACTCAAAAATCTGGCTTCTCCATTAAACTCTATTTCAGTTCTTCATCTTTATCTAAGCACCACTTAACTATGCTCTCACTGACCTTTGCTCCACATCTTCCTTTTGGTAGGCCTTAGAACTATTTCTACTTGTTCATTGTATGTCCATCTTCCTACGTGGACTATTAAGTATCCCAGAACAGAATATCAACCTTGTTTTCAGGCATAACAACTATACGCTCATCACCTGGTGAGTAATGGGTGAATAGATACTGAAAACATGAATGAATTGAAGAGTAAATGACAAGACATAGTGGTGAGAGCCATTGTATAAGCATACTGGCTCATTTCATATACACAGTCACACTGCACAGTCATAGAGACACCACACACACACACACACACACACACACACACACACACACGGCAACCAGCAGTGGCACAATGTCTCACAGTTAACTCCTCTAACTCACATAAGCACCCATCTGTAACTTTTTGTATGAACGTCCTTGATTAATTTTCTTCCATGTCTGAAAAATCACTAATGCCTTTTTTGCCACTTTTCCCTGACATATCAACCTTGATTTCTCACAAATGACTTCAAGTATTACTAGACCTGGATTTGGTTTTTCTGCCTAGAACGAACCTACTGCAGTCTTAATGTATGCCTCATCAGTATGTTAAGAGGCAAACATAAGTACCCCTTATGTGGGCTGCTCACCTTCGCCTTCTAGAACGTTAAGTGAAAATCCTAGGAAAATTAGGCTTACCATTGATTTTTCCATAACACTCCAATATGTATCATAATTTAGAAGTCTGTCAGACGGTTTCAATTCAAATGGCAGTCTTTACACTCAAACCAATTTAGATTAATTTGGGGGGAAATCATCTAAACATTACATTAGTTTGGTACCCTGATTTAAATCACGATGTATGACATCTTCTACTTTTCACTTATCTTTTTTATTTCAGGAGGGAAAATGCATCCATTTGTCTGGCATTGTTTTATAAATGTGAACTCAAGCTGCTTATCACTGCTGCTCCAATGTCCTCAAGATACTCACTCCCTTCCCTCCTCCTGATAGTTGTTCCATGATTTTATTAGTGTCCACAATGAGACCTCATAGACAGTGACGATCATAGAATAATGGAAATTAGAGATGGAAATGACAGATTGGGTGTCTTTGTCTATTTCCTGGGGCTAGTGCTCTCGTCAGTGTGCAGCTCAGTGCTTTAGTCTATCTTGTTCCAAATGACACCAGTGTTGGGACCTCGACCGTTTCTCCCCCGAGGCTCTTGTCTGCATCCTAAGACTGTCTCTACACGCAGCCATAGGGAATAACAAAAGCTTTGCAATTACCAAGTGAAGTCAGGCCCATCCTTACGCGATATGTCTACAAGGCTAGGGATGTGGAGGCTTGAGCGATTTAGCCACCAAATCCAATCACTGCGGAGGGCCAGCCTGGATCATTTAGAGCAAACGTGAAATGATATTTTGGAGTTGTTTTCTTCAGCGGCAAGATTGCAGGCTATGAGATAGAGAGGTGGTGATCCATCACCTTTCACAACATTTTACTCAGTAAGAACCGTGGTCGGTAAGATCCTCAGCCATCGCAGAAGCTGCAGGGCTGGTCCCACAGCAATTGTGCAAACAATTCAGTGCCAACGAAAGTCCGAGAACAGTGTGAAGCGCAGCCAGTGCATGTCCTTCTACGTTCATACCTCACTGGACAGCCATTGGCCAATCCTCTGCTTTTCTCTCCAAACACATCCTTTTAAAGTTTGTGGACTGCCTATCTGATAAAAGCTCAAATTCCATACAAAGCAAGCCAGTCTTCACTTTCACTAACACAAAAAAGATTTCATGGCCGTTGGACTACCCTAACTTTTCTGACCTGTGACCCAGATTTCTTTTTTCCTAACTTCATTTACTCTTGTCCTTATCCCTTAACTCCAACCGGGTTCCAGAACATTTCCCGTTTTCCGTGTCTGTGGACATCTATCAAACCCTGGCTAGTCCTCAGCTGGCTAAGTCATCAGCATTGAGTTCTTCCCTTCTCTTATCATAAATCACTCCCCTGGGCTCCTCAATCATTTTTATTGCTCTTCTCCAACTCTCACCCATTTGTCACCATATTTATTGCTTTGAGAGTCCAGAACTGCACTCAATATTCTAGGTTCGGTCTCATCAGAATCACGTAAAAGGGACAGATTATTGACCCGGGAGTGAGAGTCTCTATGGCAATGTCAGAAATGACATTGTGGTTTGATTGGGTTCTTTCCCACGTTGTCAGGCTGCAGTCCAGAAAATCACCTACCAACATGCCTTGATTTCCTTCTGATTCTCCCTATCTCATTGACTAATATTATCAGTTAGCATTTAATAGTTAACATTTATTGAATGTTCTCACCATATGCCCAATGCAGAAATCAAGCTCTTGGAATTTAAAAGAGGACACATAAATTGCTTTTAAAAAATCATCACAAGACATAGGGTGGTGATGGCTCTCTAGTGATATAGGCTTACTTAATTTCATTGAATCATAGACTCAGAACCTATTAACATGGTAAATTCATGCTACTTATGTTTTATTACAATAAAAACATTTAAAAATGTAAGAAAAAAAGGAATAGATAAAATAGCTACTTTCCTCCAGTCACATGGAGTTGTGGGAAAATAAAAGTCATACAAAGAAATGGTAACTGGGGATCTGACACAAACGCTCTTCCTTAGCACAGAGCACTTTCTTAGTCTGGTACGTCACCCCTGTTGACAGTGCTGCTGGTAGCATGTTTTGACTCCTGTCAGTCTCTCCCAGGACTCATCAAGCTCCAAGAGCTACAGTTGAGTCTGTGTTGCTTCATGTGTGCCAACGAAAACGTCAGCTAAGTTCTGCCTGAGAAATTCTCATGGACGGAGGTAGAGTGGAGAAGAAGAGGAAGGCAGCCTCATTTCCAGATCCCACTTGGAGGCCACAAGTCAGAAGCATCATCCCCCGACTTGCAAAGGCAGGGAAAGATGGCATGGACATCACTGGCACAGCGTGACTATGAAAAGGCAATGACATTTTTACTATGGGCTGTTTGGAACACAACCACCCATTAACTCTGCTTCCCTGTGCACAGTTGCCCCCAACATATCTGCATACGAAAGCAGTGACATGGGAAAGTGCCAACTTGTCATGTCACTTACCCCTGGTTTGTCCCCCATTCATTCCGAATGCAAAGATGCTTGTGGACAGGATCCTTCATGTAGCCTTCATAGCACAGACATTCCCCTTGGGATCAGGGTAGGAAGAAAAAAGAAACAGACAAAAGTCAAAGATCAACTACTGTGTCAGTACTTGAGAAAGTTAGTGTGAAATGATCAGATTAAACCTGACTTCATTAATAGCATAAATGAAACATACATCCCACTGTATTACACATGCTCCTCTCCATTGTCCTCATGAAGGAATCTCCCCACTTTCCAATGTATGACAATTTTGTACACTGAAGGACCCTAACATCTGCAAGCACCTAGTATGTGTGTATGTGTGTACTCTATAAACACAAAGACCAGTGAGCCTTTGAGGAAGGGGGCACCTTACGTTCATTTTACCAGTTGCAGGGTACTACATGGCAACTAGCAAGTGATGGTAACTGTTTAAAGTCTGCACGTGTGAACAATTTCAAGTTTCTCTAAGAACCTAGGTATTGTTATTATATTATATGCTGATGAGGAAGACGAAGCTTGGGCAAGTTATGAGACTTACCAGCCTCTTAAAAATGACACAGTTAACACGTGAGCCCATGGCTATGTGACTTGAGACACTCTCATCACGCCATGCTATGTCAAGGACATTGCGCTCTCCTCTTCTGTTTTTCTAGGAGCTCTAGGTTTTCCAGTGACAATGGCTAATGGTCTCTTGAAGCTAGTAAATAAGCCTGAACTGTTCAGAATCATTCTACTCTTCCCTATCATTAGTTTTATGGGAGGTTTTTGTTTGTTTGTTTCTTTTGTTTTGTTTGTGCATACTGAGAGGTCCAAAAGCCCTCTAGAATTGCACACAAGATTACCTATCTGAGGGTGTCAGTCTCTCCAAGGCAGGGTTGCATGGAGTTCAACCAGTTAAGAAGTAAACATGAGACCTCCCAAAGGGTTAGCACCTACTGCTCTCTTGAGTAGCAATCCTGAGGACAGTAGCTGCTGCTTCCTGATGTGACTGCTGTCATACATGGTGCTACTTGTCTCTGAGCCATGTGACATGTTACCCTAAACCATTTGCTTTTCATCTTCCAATGGCTGGCTATTTAATTTACAACCAGTGAAATAACAAAGTGTGACTTCTTGAAATTTGTAAATAACAAATTTACAAAGGTGCCAAATCCTGAGGAGACAATACGTATGCAGTCTATTTATCTCCCAAGGAAGAGAAACTTAAGCTGGATATAAATAGAATAACAGCTTTAAATGCTCTTTCCTCCTTATGAAGATAAAACTTAATAAAAAAAAATGAAGAGAATGTATCTGACAGAAGAGTGTGAGTGGGGCAATTTTTGTTTAAGATTTTAGCTCATACATTAAAAGCTATCATCTCTTAGGGCCTCTATACCAACTAACAGTCACTTAACCCCTATCCCAAACACACTCAGATCAATGTACTGGTGGATGTAGTGAAAAGGGGGTGACTTCTTTGTTTCAAACAAATCTAAAGAGTATTAGAGATCGGTGCATTGTTTTATGAGTAGCAAATTCTGATTTTAGTATCATGGGCTATATTGGAACCCACTGACCTACTTTAGGTGCAAATTTATTACCTTCACTGGTACTGGGCTATAGCTACAAATGGCCATGGAGCTTAAATTGAAACATCAGAAATGCAGCTTGAAATTAGATGGCTGGTGATCAATGATGGCCATTGATAAAGGGAAAGGTAGAAGGCAGGTTCGAGTTCAAAGTAAAAAGAGAATAAAGGCTTTATGCCTCAAGAATTCCAAAGAACGCCTAAATCCCAACTGTAAAATACACAGGACAAGGATAAGGTTGATCTCCTCAAACAAGTAGGCTTTGCATAGATACTGTGTGCATAGTTACTTGTCTTGCGTTATGACAAATAGTGGACAAAGGCAATCTATGGGTTATTCAGTCTCCTCTGTATGATCCATCAAGGGGGCAGGAATATTGCATCTACAACCATGAAGCAAAGGACAATGAATGCGGCACTGAGCTGGGTTTATCCTTTGTGTACAGTCCAGGAATCTAGCCCCTGGAGCAGTACCTGTTAATCTAAATGACAGTTCTTGCTTCAATTATCCTAATCTAAACAACCCCCATAGACAATGCACAGAGGCTTGTCTCTCTCAAGAAAAGTTAACAATCAATATTAACCATCAAACTATGGTTCACCAATTAAATAATTAAAGTGTTTAACCTGAGAATATAGCTCAGTGGTAAAGTGTTTATTGCTCAAGTATATAAGAACTTGAATTTGGATTCCCCGGCATCCATATTCAAGGCAGGCATGTCAGTGTGCACTTGTAAGCCTAGATCGTGAGGTGTAGACTGGTGAGATTACAGAACCCAAATGGTCAGACAATCTACCAGAAGGGGTGAACTCCATATTCAGTAAGAGACTCTGTGCCAATGAATGTACACACACACACACACACACACACACACACACACACACAGGCAGTAGTAGAAAAAGATAGCTGAAGTGGATCTCTAGACTTCACATACACACCCATTGACACACATGAATATATATGCACACATAGGATATATCACACAAAAACACAAAAATAAAGGATAGAATCTGTTTATTGATAGCAATAACCCCTAACACCAAAATATCTAAGCGAATTAATGGGTTAAATGCCCAAATGTATCTTTTCTTTTGGGAAATGTACTCCCCTGTTTGTCCTCATTGGCAGTTAGATGAGAAGATGATGCTTAAAAGCAGGATATACTCATTGGAGAGTGTCAAGTACATCCTTCTGAGTCTCAGAATGGTCTCAACTGGACCTTGGGTTGCAGCTCTGTTGGTTGAGTACTTGCATGCATTCGAGCCTGGGTTCAATCCCTAGTACCACATATACTAGACATGGTAGAGAATGCCTGCAACCTCAGTACTGAGGAGGGGGGCATAAGGATCAGAAGTTTAAGGTCATTTTCAGCTACATAGTGATTTTTAAGCCCATCCCAGACAACATGAGACCCTGGCAAACAAAAACAAAATAACAAAGACACGAAACAAGACTAATCTCAGCTGGACACCTTGTCTAGAATTAAGGATGAACAATAAAAGACCATCCTCTTCTCCATCTCATATCTGGTTACCACAAAACATGTAAAAATAAATTCAGTAACCACTCTGAGTTCAAGCAGAGACCCATTTTGCTAATGACGTAAATATCTAGCATTTGTACAGTGCATTTACCTTCTCAAATTGCCTTCATGGTCATTATCCCCACATGAGGCTTCCATCACTCATTACCATGTGGGGACCCACTGCTGACAACAGATAAAGCTTTTCCCCATATAATGGCATATGCCACCCTAAGCCAGAGAATCAGGAATTTTCAAACATACCAGGCTAGAGTTTGGGGATATCCAAAATCTGCCTCTCAAACAGATCCTCATTTCTGGACTCCACCAAACTTCCCTCTTCTTTATTCCTCCTTAAACCAGTTTGGACATATATGCTGCGAGGAGAGTTCAGACTTGATGAGGAAAGTTACTATGGAAACCAACTGCTAAATCTTGACTTCAAGAGGGGTTTCATGTAAGCACAGACTCCGGCTGTTAGCTGTGAATTTTAAAGACCCCACAAGGGTGTTGGATGCCCTCCTAAGCCGAAGTGTTACAGTCTCCGCATCTGCTGTGACAGATGGCAGGGAACACATGAGGTGCTGACTCTGTGGTGGTGTACATAGGAACCCAACAGAAGGACATGTCGTGGCCATGGAGAAGTGCCCAGCCAGGAGAGTGTAGCATGTCACAGTGGCTGCAGAAGGTATTCTGTGGATCACACTGCCAGGGAAGAAAGCCCACTGAAAGGGTGCAAGGGACAGAGACCCCTATACCTACTTTTGTTTGGTACCTGGAGAGCAAGCACCCTGGGCTATGTTGCATGGTGACCAGCACCTTTGGTCACCTCCCATTATACAGTTGAATCACTGCGACAGAAATCTCACCTAGGCATTAAGAAAGACCTTCAAGTTAGGGGTCCTCATGTTTGACTGGGATCACCACAAGTTGCTACGTCATAAACCCCAAATCAAGGCAAAAGCCTGAAGTCATTGCATTGCTTCAGGTAGCGGTTGGCTTTTATTACATAGGACTGGCTGTCCCTTGCCTAAAAGAAAATGTTCAACTGGACGTGGATAATGTCAAATTGCCTAATAAAACCCTACCACTGGGAGTGAGCAGGAAAGAGGCATGCGCAGGGCTGAATGACCCCCATGAAACTCTGCGAGAGAATATAGGGAACATGCAAAAGCTCACCCTGAAGGAAGACACTATAATGGAGCAATGGAAGTGAATTTGGAATGTGTATGTAATCCAGGTTAGAGCAACAAAACAGAACTGAGCTCTCTTGATAAATTGGGCTTAAAAATGCCCAGTGAGAGAGACAGAGAGAGATGAGGGTACAGGAAAGTGGGGGAGAAAGTGGCTCAGAGCAAGGAAAAAGGTTGAGGTGACTTGTTTGGAAATCTGGCCCATGCTCCTAAGCAGCTTGGTACATTTTGACCTGGTTGTGTTGGCCATAGAAAGACCTGGGAAAGAATAGATTTCTGAGAACATGTTAGATAGATATCAAAATATTCAAGTTGAAGTTTTCTTGGATATCTGTGCTCCTTGCACACGTGAAAAAGTGACACATCTTGAAGAAGGTCAAGGTGGTGGGGGCTGTGGCCAGAATTGATGTGGCTGAGAAAGGAAGCAGGCACCCGAGGCCCCCACAGCTGCGCGTACGTCAGGACAAAGACTTAGAATGAGTAGAGAGAAAAGCCAATGAAACTAGGTAGACTGTCATCAGAAAACAAAGCGGAGACAAACAGCCACCAACAGTCACACTTAGTAATCACATAGCAGGTCTGGTGTGATGGCACACACCTTTAATTCCAGCACTCCAGAGACAGAGGCAGGTGGATTACTGTGAGTTCGAGGCCAGCCTGGTCTACAAAGTGAATCCATGACAGCCAAAGCTACAGAGAGACCCTGTCTCAAAAAAAACAAAAAGAAAGAAAGAAAGAAAGAAAGAAAAAAAAAGAAAGAAAGAAAAATAAATCACAGGGCAAGTCAGCCTTTACAGGACCCAGAAGACACTAAGAAATGGTGCCTTAGAGCATCTAACTTGGCCAGAGATCCTTCAGGGGTGATGGGTTGGGGTGGGGGTGGGGTGTCAGTCTTGTGAGGTAGGCAGGGAGATTGGCAACTGGCAAAAGGCCTCATTGGAAACTGAGGCTCCCAGCAGCCACCCAGAAGGAAAGAGGGCAACCCTCAGCCTTACAACTAGGTCGCCTTCATAAGAAGAAGAACATAAGAATAAACATTACAAAACGACCAGACGTGTGGGTTCTGATGTATCATGTACCCTGAGAGTACAGTCCATCTGGGCTATTCACTGGGCAAGGGTGGTAAGCCAGTTAGTTGGTCAGCACCTCTCTAAAGTGGAGATAAAAATACTGTCGGCTTTATAGGCTTGTGTGGGGAGCTTTGATTGTCTAAGCAAATCACAGTGACAATAACATGATGAGCTCCTGATAAGCACTGCCTAGCATGATTTATTTATATTTATTTCTTTTTTCAGAAATCATTTTCCCACACATTTTCTACTTGACATTACAGAGCAGTGGGGAGAAGGACCACACAGTATGTTGTATGAAGTCATCAGCAGTCTGCACCTGTTTACAAGCATCCCAAGTTTTCCCACGGCCAGGTACTCGGACAGATTCATCACAAGTTGATATCTGCTAGAAGAGGACCACAGTGTTTGGCAGAGATCGCAAGGGGCGGGCATGAAGGTCTCCGCTTTCTCAGGCACAGCCACACACAATCAGAGGGTCTGAGGAGTTGGCATGATTCTAAGAACATTTAGCAGTGATGATTTGCTATTGTCCAAAGTTCGTTGGTGCCTGAGCTCCATCCGTCACCGGTAACATGGTGTTAGAATGTCAGTGGAGAAGAAGGAGCAAGTTTCCTGTAGCCCTGATTCCTTCATAGGTCCTCATATATCTTTAGAAGTTCTAGAATTATGATGGGGGTATAACATGCTTCTTTCCTTTAGCTGTTTTTCTTTCTGCCTTTGGCGTGTTAGTAGCAGATCTCAAACTCACGTGTAATAGCAAAATCAATTCATCATGCCATTGTAGGCCAGAGGGGAACAATGTGGGTTTTGTGGGGCTAAGATCAAAGTGAACTACATAGTAGGTCTCTACAGAGCTATATGCTCCTTTCTAAAGGCTGTGAGAATCTGCTTCCTTGCCTTCCTCTTTCTAAGCTGCCTGCATGCCTGGTTCATGACTCACCCTTTGTCTTCCAAGTATACAATACCGTGATGAGTCCTTCTTTCATCACGGCACTTGTCCCTATTTTCTCTTCCACTTTTGAGAGGTATCTGCACAGCATGGGGACCCCCAGATAACCTAGGGTCGTCTTGCTTTTGTAATATCAGTTGTTTGGCAACCTTAATTCTACACGCCGTTTTACCTTCCTTTGCCATGCAACATCACACATCTACAGATTGTGGGGAGGAGGATGTGGGCATCTGGTGGAGTAGGTCCATATATCTGTCTCTGCCACCTGCTCCTGTAGAGTCCTGTGCAGTTAATGTGTACACACACACACTTAACTTTGGGATACTTTTTGGAAGGCTGCTTAGGGAGTACTCCAGGCACCAAAGGCTGCTCCTTCGCAGTGCCTGAGCATCTGTGTTTGTGTGCTTGTGTGTTTATGGGTACGTGTGTCTGAGTGAAAAAAAAATACACAAGTGCATTTGCACAGCCCTATGCATCCATATGGGCAGACCCCTCAGCTCGGCTGAGAAAGCACATGTCCCAACACTCTGACATTTCCAAGTAAGCTAGCTGGAGGGCTGCAAAAAATAACGTCGACTTGACTTGAAGCCAATTCCCACACTCAGCTCTTTAGAGAAAGGCTCTAGGATGGCGTGTGGGAGGCGATAAAGTTTCTTAGTGATGAGCGTGTGGGATGACCACATCATCCCATGTGCAGAGAGAAGCAGCACAGGGGTGGGTGGGGGTTCCAGTCCCAGCGTTAATGAAAACGAAAGGCTCCCACGGCATCATTTCTCAGCTGCCGCGCCAAATGAAGATGTTGTACCTTAGCTCTGTCGCAGGGCCTGGGTTCTGGTTTTTAATATCCCTTGTGACTTTCCTGTTGGAAATTCATTAGTTGTTAGAGATACCAGGAAACCATTTGCAGTGGAGGGGCTTCCCAAAATCTATTTTGTGGGAAGGATTAGAAATTAGACATTTGGATAGGGCTGGACGGTAGACAGGACGACTTCTGTATAGACAACCAGCTTCCTGGCACACTCACCAGGGATGCTTAGTGCAAGTTGCCTCCTACTCCTAAAGAGCTGAGTGACAAATATGTTGGATCTGGCATACCTGGGTATATCAGGCTTCCCTTGACAATCCTACTTTTGCTCTGACTTCAGATTAAACATAAGTTCTCCTTATAGGTAGCCATGAAGCTCTGGGCAAATCAGGCCCAGAGAATCAAACGTTATGTAAAGTAAGAAGGAAGTGTGTGTGTGTCTAACCCTCCCGAGTGTACACCAGTCACCTCCTTTGCACATGTCAATGTAGGCCCTTTATTTTCTTTCCAGGCCAAGAAGGAACATGTGCGATCCTCTGGAGGTCTTACTGCTCTCAGAAGTGAGTTTATCAGCTAAGATTGTCCCAAATCCTTGTAATCCTGACCAGCTGGAGAACGAGGGAACCAGAGACCAGCTTTGCTACATGGAGAGTTCCCACCTCTGAGTTGAGCTCTTTTTAATTTCTTCCAAGCATACTAGCTTTTGGGCATAGTGCACAGCCCATCTGTTTGGTTTGGTGTTTGCCTGACAGCGTAGGAGGGACAGCAAGCAAGCACCGTCTTAGACATCAGATGTTGAAAGTGCTGTACTTTCTCCTCCATATGGGGACCTAGAATCTCTGTGCTGGGCCCACGTAAAATAAGTTTAAAAACCTAAGAACATGAACTTTAGATGTCACAGTTACCTGCCACTTTCTCAAAGGGATTTAATAATGGATTACAACAAATGCAGAGTATATAACTTAGGCTACATCTGTAGAAAGACCTTTCTGAACTGAACTTTCTGAAGATGGCCCACCCCCTGTCTGTCTTAGGAATTACACATGAAAGACAAAGATCTTGAGGATTTCGTTCATGACCCCTTCCTTTGTTCTACAGTATTGCACTACTTCTCCAAGAAGGGTTCCACCTGTGGATTTAAGCTCCTGAAAATGGTCTTCCTCACAGAGGCTACTATGTATGAACCTCTTATTATGGCTTAAATGTGAAATTTGTCTTTAGGACTATGTGTTCGACTAGTTGGTCCCCAGTTGGTGGCACTGGAAGGCTATGGAAACTTTTGGGCATGAGGTTTAGCTGGCAGGTGTAGTGTTATGGGAGCAGAAGCAAGGTTCACAGCTTCTAGGTGAGCTCCATTTCCATCTTGAGATCTCCGGTTCCTGGTCCATAAAGATGCAGTAAGCCATGCCACACTTTCCACCATCACATCTAGAACCCGATATGCCATGCCTTCCCTGCCAGAATGGACTATGTTGCCTTCAACCATAAGCCAAAATAGAACCTTCCTCCCCTAAGTTAGGTCTGTTCAATATTCTTCCATGATAACAAGAAGAGTAAACTCCCTTCCTGCCACAAAAATATAAATCTATCTGGTGTAGAGACGTGAGCTCCTGGGTGTGCAATGCTCTTGGTGTAAAAGGCAGCAGTTCCACCGCTGAGTCTGCACCTTACTCAGAACTACCCTAGTCCTGCTTGATGGAGTAAGACATTTAAACATGTCCACAGCCTTTGTGTAGTGATCTACCTCTAAGATTCACTGGGAAAAAATAAATTCTTATGTGCTCCACATTTCTTTGTTGAGAGTTTTGTTTTCATAGTATTCATAAAAATGAAAAAAAAATAGAGCTTCCTAAATTCAACGTAATGAGACTGTTCAAATGAGCTGTGATACAGAGGTACAATGCAACAGCAAATGACCATTAAAATGTGACTGAGGATGATGATCACGGAAAGTTCTTATGATAGAATATTAAGGAAACAAATTCAGGAAAACCCCAACTAGATTTCCTATGGTTATAGGAAAACTTTAAAAAATTATGCGTAGGTTAGTGGTGGAAGGAAAGGACATACATTTTAAAGTGATTTACCTAGGAAATAGAAATATAGATGATTATAATTTTCTTCTATACTACTTTCATAATAAACATAAATTGGTTTTGCCATCATAAAATGGCAAGCCATGATACCTAGAAAATGACAATGTGGGCTATAGAGGTTATTCCAAACTGGCCTTTCCTGAGTAAGGATACAGTGGAGGTCTTGCCCAGGCTTCTGCCAGACTTGCTTATTTTTATGCTCAGTGGCTCAAGCACTTGGTAATATGCATGTGTGGTCCATGCTTAAGATGGAAAGGGGACAGTGAAACTGGGAGAGATGGCCTGAATTTCAAGGGGATGATTTCAAAAGGCATGCTCTCTCTGACAGTTACCCGCTGCCCGGTGCTCCCGCCTACCAGTTTCGGGGTCACATTGGTGTTCACAAGGGTCCAGGAGCCGCCGGGCACAGAGGTCCATGGCCCAGGGCCCACTGGAGTTCTGTTGAGAGAAGAGAACCACTTGGGCAGGGTTCAGCCAGTCACTGGCATCCAGCTGGCTCCCCTCCAGCAGGATGAAGCGGCTCCCTACAGGGTGACAGAGAAGCAAATCTGAGGGTTCGCACACAATACCGGGGCACAAGTCACCAGAGGGAGCATACATCCTGATCTGGGATCATGGCTCCCACCAGCCCTAGCCTACCATTAGTACCAGCACAGGGGATCAGCAGATGGAGGTTCTACAGTCACACTGACTGCTGTGAGGCCAGGGACATCAAGCCTTCCAGCCTTATCATCATCTACTGCCTCGCCTCATCCCATATTGCAGGAGTGTTCCTAAGGGATAGAGGGACAGAGTGGCTCTGTGGTAGCCATGGCGTGGCTCCATCAGACCTAGCCACAAGGCATGGGCACTGAGCCAGGTAACAGGCATGCACTGCCTGTCTTCACTTGCTGTGACATAGCAGGTCCTCTAACACTGTGAGCATTCCCCCACCTGTTTCCAGCCTTGTAGCAACAAAGAGAACAGACATTAACAAGTCAATTAGGTGCTGTGGGCTTAAAGGACTCAGGGAATCTCAGAACCCATGGTATGCCCTTAATATATTGGGGTCCCCTGCGTGAAAGCAAATAATTCCTTTTGACTTCTAGGTTCATAACAAGTTAACGTAGTTAACAGTCTCTCACCTGAACAAAACAAGCCAATTTTTCTTTGAGACAAGAGTTTCTCTGTGTAGCTTTGGCTGTCCTGGACTCACTTTGTAGACCAGGTTGACCTCAAACTCACAAAGATCTTTCTGCCTCTGCCTCCCAGAGTGCTGGGATTACAGGCATATATCACCATGCCCAGCTGCATGGCTGATCCTTAACCACCTCTACTGACCTGTTGAGTTTTTCTTTTCTCAACCAGTGAGGGACCATAATGTCTACCCATCTATATAGTCAGTGTGCATTGCATTTCTCTACAAAGAGGGGCTTATTTATAAACAGAATGAGCATAGAGAAACAGAGATGACTCATCCAGTTGATTAGCCCAATTTCTTAGATTATTAGCTGGCAGACAATCTAACTGTAACCCCTATCCTACTCTTTTGAACATATCCCCTCCAACCCACTCTAGTTATCCTTAGTTTCTTCATCTTTTCCCCAGCCCAAGAACTGCCAACTACTGAAGGTGCTCATACTCTTGGCAGAATAAGCTCACCATCGGCAATCAGGTGCTCGGGGACATGTAGGGTGATTTTGACAACAAGAGGGCAGCTGACATGCGAGGAGCACACAAGGCCAATCACACAGCTGGTGATGCTGATCAGGGTCAGGGTGGTCTTATTCACCGGACTTCGGGGAGAGCCCACTGAAAGCAAGACAAAAACAAGACATGGTGGTAAAAATCCAGGCCTTGACCATCTACTCAGCCTTCAGTTAGCAAACAGAACCCACAGCGGTCAGACATAATCTCTCTATGAGACCTCAGGAAGCTACATTCAGGACATCACATGACCTGATGAAGCCGGGAGGAGCCTGGCCAGATGATAGCCCTCAAGGTCAGTAGTGGTGAGTTGGGTACAGATTCTCTGCACTTTGACTGGGTTGGGTTCACAGGAGGCCACGAAGACGGCAACTCTCCCTTGACTTCCCTAGATGATCTCAAAACTCTTGGAGGCAAAATTGTTTAAACCCTACAGCACTGTCCTATTGCTGTCTGCAAAGCGTGTCTTAAGGCCATGCTCCCAGTGTAAATCTAGGCTTCCAGAAGAGTTTGCCCCACCGGAAGAGAGTGCACTTGTTCTTTGGTGAGCAGATGATGTTATCACACCAGATTCTTCCCCCGAGTCTGGACCACTGGAGGGAATGGTAAAGGAGGGGCTTGTGGTGCTCATCTGGGTGGCTGGAGATTTTCTGCTGCTTTTGGATCAAGTGATGGTAAGTAGAGGATCTTTTACTTGGAGTCAGGATGCATGTGGGAGGGTAAGAAAGCAAGGCAGCAAAATGTATAGTTCTCCTGGAATGTTCTTATTTATGTTAATATTTATTATGAATAGTAATACACATCCCATTATGGAAGACGCTCTGCTAAGCATTTCCACACATTATTTCCTTTTAAATACTTGCCTCTTCATAATACACCTGTGAGCCTGCACAGTGACTATCTACTTTGCAGAAGAGGGAAATAAGTCTCCAAGAGATGGCCCTAATTGTGACAGCTCACACTTATGAAGTGGTCATTATGTGCTGGGTACCTGTGCTCAGGGCTGTACATGGCTCGTGTCATTTAATAACAATGGGCACAACACAAAGTAGCTGTTGTGAGAGGCAAAAGAGCAGAGCCAAAGCCAAGGAGCTATAAAGGTTAGAGCTTTGGGAACTGCTGCTCTCAGCAAATGTGGGGATGAGTTTGGGGCCCAAGACCACCCACCTATCAGTGTGCAGAGTCTTCTGAGGGGCCCTGGAGAGAGCTGTGAGGAGGAAGAGATGCTGAGGTTGCCGGTAGTTTCTTTTTCTTGCAAGTTGGAGAAATACTAATCACACTAGTATCTTTAAAGCATGTGTTAATTCTGAGATTCTCTGGGGGGAAAACAATCCCACCATTTTGGGCCAAATTTGAAGCAAGCTTTATTAAATTAAGCCTGGACCAAGAGATGGACTTTGGTCAGGTCCATTCCCTAGAATTTCCCAGCAGAGTGGCCCTGAGACCTATGTTTTAAGGGTCTATGAAGACAAACCTATAGGCCACCATACTTTCTCATGAGGCTTTGTGTTATGTATGTGTGTGTGTGTATGTATACATATATATATATATGCATATGTGTGTATGTATGTATGTATGTATGTATGTATGTATATATGTATGTATATAACTACAGCATTCCAGACAGTAACCTGGTCCTTGGGCAAGTGGGGCTTACAGAATACTTTTGCACATCAGACATGCAGTTTGTTCCCTCACACTTAAAGATCAACACAGCTTGGTCAGATCAACCAACAGAACACCCCCACCCCCCACCCCAGCCCCACACACTGAAATGCTACATACAGCAAACGACACCTGTCATATTTTTCAAAACCTAGCTTCCTGTCTTATCCCCATTGTCCAGGGTCTGACTCTGACATTGGATGTCTTCTCAACTCAAACAACTCCATTAGGTCCAACTTGCTCCCCATTTGCCCACAAGATACACTTTCTTACCACCATTTTATTTTCCCCCATTTTATTAAAAATTTTACCTCCCTTCTCTCATGTTACAGTAGAATCTGGCAGTACCCATCTTGCCCTCACAGACAGATGTCCTGAATCTCAGCTCCCATCTAGACTACCTAAAGAGGAGACTTCCTCATATCACAACTTGCTAACACAGAAGAATCAAGACCTCTCCCGTCACGACCAAGTACTTCCTGGATTCTGCTGATCTCTTGGCTTTCTTTCCTGAGCAACCCACAAACATGTATCCTAGACTTTGCTAGAGGAAACTATTTTTTCAGCTTTCTCACTAGACCATCACTTCCATTCCAGTGACATTGCACATATTATCT
Source organism: Acomys minous (assembly GCF_964271855.1). Lineage (NCBI taxonomy): Eukaryota > Metazoa > Chordata > Mammalia > Rodentia > Muridae > Acomys > Acomys minous. The sequence continues at coordinate 34,400,643 of NC_140483.1, forward strand.
CCTCCTCCACAGAAGGCCATTTTGTCACCTTGTCATCCCGGTCCACACCTACTCTTCAACAACAGCTTCTTGAAAATACTTCCCTGAAACCTTCAAGAACAGATCCTCAGGCACCGTAGCCCTCAGTGCACCCTGCTGTTACAGCTCTTATCACACAATGTCATCACTGTTTGCAGGAACTTGCCACTGCTCTCCTGTGATTGCAGTAACTTGCAACTGATATTTTTGTCCCTTTCATCTGTTTGCATCATCAACCCACAATCCAGCATCCTAGCCCGCCTTCGCATTTTCCAATGGTTTCCTATTTGTTTACAGAGGCAAGTACAATTGCAACAGCGTGGCAGGTTTGTGCTTTGGTAGCTAGCTTATTCTCCAGCCACATCCCTACCTTCCTTATATGTTTATATTTATATCCTAGCTACAACTGCCGGCTTGGCTCCCTCATTTGCTTGACAAGCACATTGCTTCGAGTCCTTGGAGCTTTTTATGTACTACATTCCTCTACTGAAATGTTCCTACCTAAGTCTTCTTTTTCAAGATATTCTATACCTTGCTTATATTTCAGTGCTAATTCTTCTTTATTGCCTCCTATTGCTGCCATGTAGAATTAAGGGTTATTGCTTCTGAGTATTCATTTTATTTGTTTATATTATTTAGTGAAGCCTTATTGTTGTGTCATGTTTTCATGTTTCTGTTGCCTATCATAGAGGCTGACCCATGGGAGGCAGGTTATAAGATGTTTTTGCTGGTCTGATTGACGTATCCAGCCCAATTAAGCAGACACTTACACATATAAATTATAGGCAAAATCTTTTAGTAGGCACTTTGAAAAAATGATTACAGGAACGCTCTACCCCTAAGCTACTTACAGTTTACTTAATAACAGTAGAAAGTAATGACACATTACAGGGGCTTGGAATTTAAAGAAACAAATAATTTTACGCTGTAAACCAACTAATTCTAACTCATTACCAGGGGTTTTCTCAAGCAAGACTTTATTAAAGCAAGACACAACCTGCTTTGATACAGCCTGGATTGTACGTCTGCTCTATAAAATGTTTTGGGGGTCGGGGAGAGAGGATGGTGCCATCCACATTCTCACTTTCGAAAAAACAAGACATGTACATTAGGCAATTAAGAGCCCCACTGGCTCTTTGGAGAAATAATAGTGAGAAAATCTCAAATGTTACAAACTGGGAATCTTACAGATACTGGAATACAGAAGGAAAACACCTTCCTTCTTTCAGTCTCTGGGAAGAATAAATTCTGTATGAAGAGAATTTGAATACAGGTAGGGTTCAGGCACATGTGTGAGTTCTGAAGGCTATTGGCTAGGTATTGATTGGAAATGCTACTGAGCTGTGTCCACACAAAGGGGACAATGGATGCCATTCATATATCCTCCACAGCGTTTCAAGGGAAGGCTGCTCAATATATTCGAGGGTGGGGCTCTGTAAAAACTATAGATCACTATTGGGAAGATGTGGCAGCAGCAATGGGGACTTCATAGCACCTTAACCATTGCCAAAATAAATAAAGGATGTGCTCCGCACAGAAGCTTTATGTATGCGTTATTGATAAGTCATCCTATATATGTGAGAACTGATGCTCAGGGAACTGTGTCCTTACCAATGCCACATAGCAAGTAAGTGCAGAAGCTCACTGGCATTCAACTGTAGAACTCCCTTGGAGGTAATAGCAATACCAATAAAGCCATAGATGGTGGCAACTACAGCAGCAGGAGCCATGTCTGAAGTCACTAAGGATGAGCCTGCCGCAGTACATACAGAGGCTGCACAGGGAGATGCGTCAGTGTGGAGAACAAATTAGCTTCTTAAACTGTGCCAGGAGAAATGAAGGGCCTGTGGGCTTGGGACTCGAGATTCTACTGAATAAAGACTTAAAGGCCAAAGAAAGCTGTGTCTTCTCGACTCTTAAACAATTCCTCACTGGCTGTGCCCTTCTACCCCAGCCTAACTCAATCCCAAAGTCAATGCAGCTGAATTGATGACGAGTACACATATCATTCATTTATCAAACTTCATCCATTCTTTTGGTCTGAATAGCAAGGCATGACTGCTGAACCTTCCAGAAGAAATGGAGAGTCTTCTGACCAAGAAACAGCCTTTCAAACAACTTGGAAACTTGTTTGAGAGTGCCATTATCTGGGAGAGATGATTCTCACTCTCAGCGAACTCTAGGCTTTTCCTTCTTCCTGGGAGGAAGCACCAGCTGAGATCCAAGCATTCTTCCTGCTGAAGTTGGCTCAAGTCCACAGAGCCCTCTGTGGCCCCTGCTCCCCAACCTGCACCACATCAGAACTCCTGCCCCACCATCCCTACCTCGACTGCGCCTCCGGCTCCGAGAGGGGTCCGTGTAAAAGGTCAGCTGTGGGTCATTTTCTGCCTCTGTGCCAGAGTCCCCCTCAGGGTTCAAGAAGGCAGAACCAGCTGAAATAGAGAGCCAGAACAGATATTTTCACTTTTCATCATGTAGAATCGTAGGGTAAGGCATAATTGTGAAAATCAATACAGATGAGAGTGGTTGACAGACACTCTGGGAGAGGTAGCTGAGGGGCTAGAACTTCTTGATATCCAGGCTTGTTGGGAAGAACAGGCATTCATGAGAACAACTGATAGTGCTCTGAACTCCACAAAGAACATGGTTCCGTGATGAGGGAGTGGCTGACTCTACTTGTCATGGAGGACTTCCAGAGGTGGGAGGGAAAGAAAGAAGAAAGGGAAATGTTCCCTTCTGGTTGATAAGAAACCAGGATTACATCAGAGCAGGAAAGACATTCTACTTCTGAGTTTTTTTTCTGATTCCAACATATATATTCAAGCCCTCTAAATCAGAAACAAATTCTTTTATCGTTTGATGTATATACCCTCTGTTCTTTTCTAACACTGAAGCAGGCAAAAGGTTTTTTAATCTCCTTTTAAAGTGAAATTATGTCATACCTTCATTATAACCTCATCAGATAGATAGGTGGGCAACTTTCCATATTAACAAATAAAGATCTATATGATCATTTTAAATGACTACATGGTAAGTCACTGGACATTAGGCAGCTGTGCCAGATAGTTAAGCAGTTCCCTCTTGGTGGGCATCTAAACCATTTCCCATTTTTAGCTTGTTAAAATCTAATAAGCAGCAATTTACCCACATCTTTGCACACTTGTTCAATTGGCTCCTAGAAAATATTTATGTCCAGGAAAGTATGTAACCAAAAGGTTTCTACTCTTAAAATTTTGGGGGCAAGTAGCACTTAACTGGCTTGCAGAAGACTGTGCCAGATAGATATATATATCTTTGTAGCCATGAATCACCATGCACGTAGTCAGTTTAATGGCCCTACTTCTCACGTTCTGAAACCCATCTGCAAGACGCAGGGCTAGATATGGGTACCTCTGGCTTTGTTGTTGATCCTCTTCCTCTGGCTGCTGGAAGTGTGGGAGAGCAGAGTGGCTTGCTGGTGGTTGGCATCCACCGGGCTTGTGGCTATGATATTATCTTTATACTTGTTCATCAGGGAAAGCTTGGCATTGTCACTTCCTGTATAAGGAGAAGTCAAGGCAAAGGGGAAAAAAAAAACGTAAGAGAAAAGGCAAAAAAAAAAAATATGAAAGGAAGTGAGAAAAATCTTCTTGAGCTGAGTGGATGGTTCCGGGAATTGAAATAAGGAACATATAAAGTGGGAAGCTGGTGGAAACGAAGACACTCCCCCTCTGCTTTCTAGGGGCTACAAAGATACAGGAGGGGTGAAGTAAGAGGATTACAATTGAAAATCCAATTTAGCTAATGCTGTATTGATAATGGTATTGCTTGCCAGCCCTTGGCTAAACACAGAATGCAGGGATGTTCCTTCTGGCCAGTACTGAGTCTTAGCAGAAATAGAATCTGTGTGCATTCAGACAGAATGTGGCCTGTCTTTCATCACAGACTTCACCGTTCCCGGCTGACTAAATGCTAGCTACTGCTCACATTGGTGGGCTCTGTCTGTTCCCTAAAGGAGTTTGGGCTCGAACCTCCAAGAACCCTATGTCCAGTCCGTGGCCTCGGTACTATGCCGAGTGTGGTGTGGAATCTGTGACCTGTGCTTCCAAATCCTCCTTCCTATTCTTAGGTTTGAAAGTTCTTGGATTTAAAGTTGTATTAGGAAATGATTATTGATACAGGTCCCCTTCAAGCTGCCAAATAGAATTTCCATTTTCTGCTATGTGGTTTCACCTTTTGCAGCCTCACCAAAAGCCTGTGCATCTTTAGCAGCAGTGTGCAGTGTCAAATGTGTCTTCCTCAAAGAAGGTACTGGGCAGTGCCTTGAAGCATCACTGTTGAGCCGTTCTCTTTCAAGATGTACTGATTGGTAGAAGTTTGAAAGCGAGAGAGGTGGGCTACCATGAAAAGAACAGTTCGTCCCACTCTGCGTGTTTTTGACCCTGATCCTCTTCTGCTGAGCTACTGGCCAAGGCTCTTCGATCCACAGTATCCATAGATATACCTAACATCTAATATCAGCTGCTTTGATTGCATTCCTTCATTTTCTTTGAACAACAACAACAAAAAAAAATGCACCCTGTGTAGAGACCACAGAAGCAGGGGCAAGATAATGCAATTTAGAGAACCAAGGTCCACGTTTTAGGAGACAGAGAAAAACAGAAAAAAAAAAAACCAACCCTCCATGTCACTAAAGAATTAAGTTGCCTGTGCAAATATGTGACCTACAAAGAAGTCAGGCCAGGTTGGTTCCCGATGCTTCCTAGAGGATTCCCAGTGTATATGAACGTGCTCTAACACACTTCTGCTCCCGAGCTAGGGGAAAGTGGAAGAGGAAAGAGATCCAACTTCTACTATCCTTCTTATTTTATAGACTAGAAAACCAGTACAGTTATCTAAGGAAACAGGTTGGTGTTTGGTTTTTGTATTTGAGAATTCATAAATGTATACAATGTGCTTTGATCAGATGCATCCCTCACGTCCCATTCTTACTCCTATTACATCCTCCCACGAGCTTCCCCATCCCAACTTTATGGCCTCTTAATAGAGTTTTTTATTTCTTTTTGGTGCTGCCTGTATGTATGTGGGTGTCGTGCTGTCCACTAGGGCCCAGGTAACCTACTGAGGTTCACACTCATAAAGACAACTGGCTCTTCTTCTCCTAGGAGCCATTAACTGATAATAGTTCCTCAGTTAGGGGTGGAACCCATGAAATGGGTTATATTTGCCTACCTGAGGAAAGGCATTGGTACATCTTGTTATTTAATATATAATATATAATTAATATATACAATATATGATAAATATATAATATATAATAAAGGGATGCCCACAGCTACCCCTACCTACTCTAGCTCCCTGACCAAGGAATAAACAGGCTTCATCCCTTCTCCATTCCTACCTGGTGTGAGGTCCATGCCAGACTTCTCATTGCAGCCCTGTAGGGAGTCCAAAGTGCGTGTGACCTGACTGGCAAAGTCCTCCCCTCCATTCATGCACTCCCTCTGCAGGTGGTGACGCAGGTCCGTGATGTCATACTCATAGCCATCCAGGATGGGTGTCTCCCGGATGCTCAGGGTGCCGCTGGAGTTGTGTCCCTGCACACGGGCATTGCGCAAGCTTTCCCGCCCATGGCCTCCAATCAGCACAGATGGAATGTAGTGGATCTCATTGGCTGCCTCTGCACTGGCACTCTTCTGGGGCTGGGGAACCCGGCGACGTTTGCACCAGCGCCTGCGAGTGTACAGGATCATCACCAGGCACAAGATGGAGAGGAGCAGGGCAATCATGCCACCCTGGAAAGACAGGACATCGGGTGTTTGCACAAGGAAAGACGAGCTCTCCCTGCAGTGCCACTGCTCCATTTGCTAACTCCACTCATCATTCGTTCATTAATTCATGCAATCAGATGTACTGAGCACATATAGTGAACATTACGCAGCAATCAAGGAATACTCTGCTGGCACTTGTGTTTAACGAGGGGAAAAAAATGAATCGGCGTGACTAGTGCATCATTTCAAAGGCTCCAGTTGCTCCTGGCTTAGCAAATATTTGAGACAGAGGATGGGGAGGACTGAGATTTTTGGGGCTTTTGGTTGTAGAAGTCTGAAAGAGGGCTTGTTTCTTAAATCAAACGTGCTACACATAAGGCTGATTTCGGGCTCTCTTTTTAAGGGCCAGCATGGGGTGGCATCGAGTTTCATCTCATTTCTAAACAATCAATCTTAGATGGATCCTAACACTGGATCCACAAATCGATACGTCCTATCAGTTCTGAAACTCAGACTTCTTGTCTGTACAGGGAAGAACTTAGCTCCTCATGGTGGTCGCTAAGTCTTAGGTTAATTGTTGATGTAAAGTGACCAGCTCAACACGTCGCACAACCTCAAAGCTCTGCTCAGAGTGACCCTAACTGTCTCCATTGGAATAACCAGCCCAGCAGGGGAAACCATCAACACATTTGCAGGCCTCAGAGTTGAAAACCAGCTCGGTGAAGAAACCCCACTGTTTGTGCGTACCTTGGGTGGTGGGGACACAGTTCGGTTTTGCTTCCATGGAGGAAAGGCCTGATACCATATCCTAGAGTAGTCAGGCTGGTGGGGGAGGTTCCTGCTGAACCTTCAGGAACCCAGGGGCCACCATTTCGGTGACCAATTCTTACAAGTTGGGACAGCACCAGCTGTCTGCTGGAGACAAGGCACATTTGCTCAGTGAACTGAACAATTGGATCTGCCAAGCCCACGCTAGGGTTTGGAGAGGTAAAGAAAGAGAGATGCTCTCGTGCTCTTTCCTCTACAGCATTTCACTGGCATCAACCTTCTAGTATGCAGTCAAGCGCACCCCTGTGTTTTGGTTAATATCCCTTCAAATCTATTTCATTAGGTTCGCCTCCTGACTTTGGCTGCAGCCACTGTCAACCTACATATATTATAGAGCTAAAAGGTCCTTATCATTTCCCATGGGGCCCAACCACGTAAAGATGGATCAAGAACATGCCCCCCAGCAAATTAAATGGTCTGATCCCCCCCCCCAGTTTCATAATGATTATGTTCTAGATTTATAAATACGGTCTTAAAGTAAATCTTCCTCTGTATCCTCCATTTACCACCATCTCTGCAGGAAAAGGACATATGTACTCATAATGTACAAACAAGCACACGCACACACATACATACAAGGCTACATGAGGAGGTAGAGGAACACATGGTAAGTCAGCTGCTAAGTGACATACTAAGCCAGGGTTTTTTTTCTGGGAACGTAAATGTCTGCTTTTCGAATCTTTCTTACTTTATTTTGAGGATGCACTCTTCTGATGCAATCTCTTGGGAAAATGCAGAGAGAGGAAACACATTCTGGTTGCACAGAGTAGAAATGTAAAACCAAGTATTCTATGGCCTCTTTAAGTGCTGCCTCCCCTGCAGTCCACACCGGGGAGGCTTAGACACACAGAACAGAGCCCCATCAAGAGGACACTGCACTCGACTATACAGAACCACGATCTGAGCTAATCCACTGAAAGTAAGCATCTGTGTATGACCTAGTAGTTTTCAGCAGAGCCATCAATCATCTTCATGTCAGAGTCAGATGGGCTATCCTTTCTCTCACCCCAAACTAAAGCTGCAACAATAGGTAATTAAGCCACATAGAAGGAATAACTTCCCGACTGAGAGAAGTTGTCAGACATTGAATTAGGCCACTGAAAGCCAGAGGTAATTTTATTCCCTAAAGAGCTGTAAGAGCAGCATAAACATCAATCCCCAAGGAACGGCTTAAGCACCATCCTTCTAGTTCATGCAGGGTTCCTTAGGAGGCCCTCCACCCTTCCTTACTAATTCTGCATACAGATGGTCACAACAGGGTTACAGTAAAATCCAGCCCATAAATCCATCGCCCATATCACTCAATAATAAAACAATAGCAGCTGTTCATTAGTGGGTTCTTACTATGTGTCAGACAGTTTTAACTCTAAGAGGCAGTTTAACCACTGTTGTTTGGGGCGAAAATGAGGCATGGAGGTTAAATAATTTGTCCAGTCACACAATGTGTAATTAAAAGGTCTAAAGTGGAGCCCTAGTGACTAATTTCAGAGCCTATATTCTCTGTAGGGAGGGGGGGTGTATGAATGGGGTACATGCATGTGCACAGGCCACAAGTCAACATTGGGTGTGTTCCTTTATTGATAGTCACCTTACTTTTGAGATAGGGTCTGATGCTGAACCCGAAGCTCCTGTTTCGGCTAGACTGTGTGGTCACCTAACTCCCAGGATCCTCCTGTCTCTGTCCTGCCCTACGCTGCATTCAGTTATAGAATCTCACCACAGTGAACCACAGCACTTGAATTTTATGTGGGTGCTGGTCATGAACTCAGGTGCTTAAGCTTGTGCCATAAGCACTTTATCTACTGAGGCATCTCCCTGGAGTACACGCTGCCAGACTACAGCCCCAGAGCCTCTCGGCCTCCCTCATGAGCTTTGCCCATACAGACATAAGCTCTCTCTGGCTCTTCACAAATCCAAAGGGCAGAAGAGGAACATGGTGGTGCCTGTACCTAGATCCATCCTCACTTTTTACAAATTAAACAAAAAGAAACCAGCCAAAAGCCACATCTAACTGACCAGAGGTCAGACAGAGCATTGTCACAAACGAGAGACTGTTTGCCAAGCAGCTACTAGGAATCCGCACTCAAAATTATTTGCTAGGAACACAACCAACCAACCACTCCACAGTTCTCTCACACTTTATTTTCTCTGTGTTTAAATAAACCATGTGTAGCATGTCCCCCTATATGCTAGCAAGATGCTATTAGGTCCTCAGATGTAGCTACATTTTAACAAAGAAATGTATGCTCTCTAGCGACCCACTGAAAATCTCTAGGTGGGACCCGCCCCTTCCAGTGATGAGCAGCCTGAGGCTCAGAGAAGTTAAGACATTGGTGGAGCTGAGTGGGTGACTCCCAGGTCCTCTTGCTGCTCTTTTCACGAGGCCATTTTTGTTAGGTTCCCATACAATTAACTTCCTATAATAGAGTCCAAACATTCAAGCAAAGATATCTAATTTTGTTTCTCTCTATATATACCTATATATAACATATAACCTATAGAAAGCTGGAAGTCAAGGTTTTATTTGGCTAAACGTGTGTATTTAGTATTTCTAGTGTTGCTTCAGTAGACTGTCTTCTGTTGAGAGGCAGTGACTTTTGATGACCTCAGCTCTCTAGTAATTGGTGACCAGTAATAAGCTCCAGTCAGCAGGGGCAATCCGCCTCAGGCATAGGGGACAGGATTCTCAGGGCTGAAGTTCTTCTGTAGTTTCTTTGCTCCCATAACACAAATTGGTGACAAGTGTCTCAACACATTGCTGTGACCTGCTAATTAATTGTGGATTATTATGTAAACAAAAATATGTAAGATGCAATGTTATATAATATTTATATGTTACCTAATAATGAGATTTTGTGATAACATCAATAAGCTCTCTGTGTCTAAGTTCCTCTGAAGTACCGACATGCTCTATTCAATGTTCAGATTCAAATAGAAGTATGCTTCATGATAAAAAAAAAAAGACCCATTTTTATATTTGAATAGGGTACGTGTCTAGAAAGCTAAACAAACTATCTTTGTACAATGAGAACTCAGAAGTCCACTCTCACATCAAGCTCCTGTTATATTCTCATACAAGCCCAGTTCACTGGAATGTCCCCGAACTTCATATAAAAGTTAACAAATGAACACAGATGTCTTAGGATATTTCTTTTGAAGATGCTAAACAAGGTGGCATATGAAAATGGCCCAAACCTTAGGTCAAGGGCAGCTGGGACTTCTTGTTAACCAAATGAGGAGAAATGACAAGATGAAGGTATTATCTTATCTGCAAATGAAAGTTTATTGGGAGATCAGTCTCCTTCTGGCATCTGCGTGCAGATGGACTTCTGTCTCCAGGCAGGCAGGGGAAGCATAGAGTTGCCGGCAAGCCTTGGCTGGCTCTGGGTTTCTGGACTCCCTCACTTTGCTCAGAGTGTATTTGTGTTGGCCTCAGATTTTATGGCATTGAAAATGCAAAACAAAACATTAAGGTGGATCTATATTCAGGTGATGAGCAATAAGTTGTAGACTTTGAACATTTAAAATAAGTAAAGACTGACTTCATGGTATAGCACTATTTTGCTCTTTGTTCACCTTTGCATGGGTTTTCTGACTATTTTATTGATTTGTTTCAAAATTGTTAACATTTCATAAGTACAATTGTACTGAAAGTATATGAGGACTCCACATCTATTCACAAATATCTTGCAAAAAAGTGGCATTTTAAAACACATTTTTCTTTTTAAAAAATCAATAAATCATTTCTACTGGCTTTAATAGAGATCAAATAAATGAGAACAACCTTTATTTTATTATGAAATTGACATTTATGCTACTCACCTGAGAGAGAGTAACATAAAGTTTATCAGATAATTTGTATATTTTATAATTTTTAATGTAACAGTGTTTTTTTCTATAATATTGGTGGTAATAACCGAGGGTCAGTAAATATTTATTCAGATTTTTTTGTGTGTTCATCCTAACCCCCTGTTTCATCCACAAGGCCCTCTGCGTCCTCACTCTCAGTCCTGGGTCATGCCTCCCACTTTAGCTGACTCATCAAAGTTAGTTCAGCATCGTTGCTTCCATGGACTCCTCTCAAGCCTCAGTGCCCTGGTCATAGAACCTTCCACACAAACCCTAAGTCCTTGTGCCTTTCACTGGCTTTTCCATCTCTTCAGACATAGTCTAGGCTTAATGAAAGTCAGAGTCATGTCTAACATATCTTTTAAGCTCTGGAGTTGATTGTAGTGCCTGGCATAAAGAAGAAAGTCAATACCTGCTTGTAGGATGAAGGAAAGAATGGAGGAAAGGAGTGGGAGAAGAAGACAGGGCTCATAAACTTTGAATACATTGTATTATAGACATCTCTATGCCTACAAGCTAAGCTGATACAAGCCCACTACATATGAGACTAATGTGTCTGTTACTGAGCTATTCAATGAGACCTGCATTAGGAATGTGTGTTTCTAGTGGGTTGTTATCACTGTTACAGAAATAATACAACTAGGGCTTCTAACCTAATGGAGTTTACATCCTAGTAAGGGAACAAAATCAAGCTAACAAAAATAAATGCAAGCTTAAAAGAAAATCGGGCTGATTATCAGTGCTAAAAGCAGCTAGGGCTTTTTTGAACAAAAGGCACAGCAATAGGTAAATATTTGTTGTACAAGAAATGAGGCTCTGAGTAACCTGGGAGCTGGTGAAACCCTTTCTTGATCAGTGGCACATGATCAATGAATCATAGAATAAAAGAGTAGGGGTCTATTAAATGTCACAGAAGTTTGGAGCATCACCTGGGCTGTGTGAGCCATTGGCAAGAAAGTGGAAAAGCTGAGATTTTGTTTCTAGTGACCATCTGTCTAGAGACTGTGGCCAATCAATCAGCTAGCATGTCAAAGCCTAGCAGAGGAGTAACAGTAGAGTGAATCTGAGACATCATTAATTATCCCTCGAGACAACTGGACACATGGAATTCAAAATCACATCCCTAAGGGAATTAAATAGTGGTGAGAAAAATATAAATTAAGTAGGCACATTTGTTCTCCCGTTTTTCCTTAAGAAAACCTGAAGAGCAGGGACAAGACTTATATGATACCAGTAACTAACATCTGCCTTTGACTTTTCCAGGAACCAGAGAAAAAGAAGACTCGGGAAAGCCATGGGAGCATCTATATTGTAATCTAGAACTAGGTTTCCCTGGATGAAGAATGAACAACATGGATGGCAGACAGGAAGATGATGAACACATAGACTAGTTAGTTATATGATAGACAAATAAATGTTACATAGATGGATATATAGAAGATAGATAGATAGATAGATAGATAGATAGATAGATAGATAGACAGACAGACAGACAGACAGCTTCAAATCCGTTCTGACCTTGTGATTTGTAAGTCTGGTAGAACCCTAGCCTAAGTTACTAGTATGATGATCTCTGTGATGATTAAACTAATTTGTTAACTTGACTGGATTTTAAATCACCATAGAAACATACCTGAGTGCATCTATGAAGGTGTTTACAGAAAGGTTTAACTGGAGAAGAAACCCCAAATCTGACAGTAACTGGCACCATCCCATGGCCTGAGGATGTAAGCAAGCACTAGAACTGATAACCCCAAACATCCCTACTTCCTGTTTGTGTGTACCCTCGGCTTCAAGCTTCTCCTACCATGGCTTCTTCATCTTACCGGACTGTACTTCTTGAAATATAAGCCAAAGTTAAGCCTTCTCTTCTCAAGTTGCTTCTTATCAGGTCACAGCAACAAGAAAAGAAATGAATGTAGTTCCAAGTAAAAGAATGACTCTGTCCAACTGTGCAGCTCTCTGCGAACTTCACAGCCTCATTGAACGTAATACAGACCTTCCTCTACAACATAAGGTGATTGAAGAAAATGCAGCAATTCATGTTATCAATTGTTGATGACTGTAATCATTATCCATGACAAGCAGAAAATAATGCTAAGGTAGTAGGGTATTAGTTGTCACGTCTACCTGCCTATCAAACCAAAACTACAGACTAAGGACATAATGGAGTTGATTCAGAAGCAAACATCAATTCCATTTAGCCCTGATAACAAGACACCTCCCTTCCCAAAGGTACAGGCAGATCTTTGAAGTCAAATACTGCCATCAAGATATGGTAGCATATTCTTAACCTTGAGGATCCCCTTTCTGCCAGAAGAAGCCACCCAAACTAGGAAGAAAATCCCTTGGTTATCTTCCCTGACAGATTTTCTCTTCTGTGGTGACTGGTGAATAGAAATCCATTATCCCTTGCCTATTTCTTTCCCAAGTGGAAGACAAGTGGAACGCTTTAAACATATTGAGTAGCAAGTTCTATTTGTATGTTTTTAAGAACATCACCTTCTCTTGGGGGATTTCTGGAGCTTTTAATCTTGTGGAAATGCTTTCCAGTTGCCATGGGCCACCCATATTAATTAAGAGGCTACAGTATGTGCACTGAGTCTTCAGACATGAATTGTACAACTCACTGGCAGGAGCTAGCCTACCACACCTGGCTAGCCTTCCAAGGGAGTGTGCTTTTACTGAGACTTCCAGATTCCCCCTTTTCACTCTCCTAGTTCCAAGTAGCCAGTGCTTAGAGGAGAAATGGGATGTTCCTATGATCCTGCCTCATTAAAATGCTATCTGTCTCGTCAAGAGAGAGAACAGCAACGTCCTATAAACAAAAGACCAACTCTGGCATGAAGAATCTTCTAGGTAGGCAGGGTGATCCTTAGCCCTACCCCCACCCCATCTAGTGAAATCATGAGCAGACTGTTCTCTAAGGCATCTCAATGTTATAATTTCTTATTTATTTACCTCATCTCACTTTTTCTAGGTCTGAGAGCGTTAAGACACTTAGCTTTGATCACTGTCTTTCCTCTCAAATCTGGAAGGTTTGTCTTTAACTCTTCTATGAGACTCAGGAGTTTCATCTAATGAGCGCCCAGAGCCAACAGGGACTGTGGCTGGAGGCAAGCTTGCTGGAGTCAGCCTGGGCTATTTTGAGTTATCCTCCTTCGAATTCTTTTTTTAGAGATGCTTTTTATGGTTCTTGAGTTTTTTTTTTTTCTTGACTCAGACCCCTGACTTTGCTGTCCCACTTCAACACAAGGGAATACATTTCTTCTTAAACTGTGCCCTGATCCTTAGTGGCCCCAGTTACCTGTATTTGCTTTAATGAGAATGCTAAGGCTGAGTGGTGCTGAGTGGAACAAAATGATAGAAGAGAAGTTGACCATGGCTGTGCTTTTAGATCCAAGGCCACCTCAGTGGATTCTTTCATTCTAATGAATGGCTTAGATCGCTAGAAGGGCAGTGAGGAATCAGGCAGAGCTGAGGTGAGGTCCTTACATCCCTCTGGATGTAAACTCAACAGCTTTATGAGAAATGATGCAATTGAGGCAGACATTATGGATGTGATCCCTAATCAGTGTCAGATATTAAAAGGACAGATCCTCATGGAACCCATTTGTGTAGCTGTGTGTGTACATCCGTGCATAAATGTGCATATTATGCATGACAGCCAAGCTGGCAGATTAAAGGATCCACATAGAAGCAAAAGCAGTCCAGGTCGCTGTTTCAGCAACCCATGGGCAGAACAGCATGAGGCAGGCTTTCTCCCTGGGCTATGAGCACCAGCCCTTCAAAACTTCACTAGCCAAGCATGAAGCCGATAAATACACATCTCCAGCTGGCTAATGCCCAATGCCTATTCTTGGCTACACTCCTTTTCTCTTCCCTCCTTGTTTCCATGCAGTGGGTGATCTTGATGAAATAAAATTGTGATAATAATCTGCTCCATTAGGACCAGACATTAAGGGGATTATTGAACAAGTAACAGAAGAGGTGGTTGGTATTTTTGCTAATGACCATTAGAATTTTTAATCAGATGGAATTATTTGAGATTTTCTTTTATCTCTTCAATTGTGAGGCATCCCAGTCCTAGGGGAGAAAAGAAACTCTTAAAGAGTTGATGGCTTTTGTGGGCAACAGCTGGAACTGAGAAAAGTAATCAGTTACTTTAAAACCAAGTCGTTGCAGCAGACCATATGCAAAGCATGCCTGGACATCATAGTGACTTGAGATGAAAATGGCCTGTGACCCCATGAGCTGAGAATAGAAGTTAAGATTTCCCTTAATTGACTGGCTCTGACATGAACTCTGGTGCATCATATTTGACCACCTGCCCTTGGTGAGGAGGCCTGGTGGCACTCAAAGAAAGAATAAGCAGGCTACCAAGATGAGACTTGATAGCCTATGACCATATAATGGAGGAGGAGGTCTCCCTCAGTCTTAGACCTAGGAGAGGGGAATAGGGTGAAAGCGGGAGGGAGGGAGGAACGGGAGGATACAAGTGATACAACAATTGAGTTGTAATCTGAATAAATTTTTAAAAAATTAAAATTAAAAAAAGATCTCCCTTAATTTGGTCCACAGTCTTGACTGACACGATATAAGCATCAAAGTTATAACATCAAAGATCTGTTTTGTTCCAAGATGAAAAATCAGAGGAACCCTTGAAAGCTGTGCTTCTCACAGAAGCTACACAAGGTCTGGGTGGGAAGGCCTTTTAGGTGAAGTATGACCTTTGTCATATTCATGACCCAAGTGTAGGGTATAACTTGATCATCATGAATGCTATGAGGCCTGTTTTTATTGATCCTATTCAGGTAACCAGACATCCTTGCTCTTATTATTCTCCTGTTAAAGATTCTTCAATGACAATAGAAGAATGGCAAATCTATATAGCTGATAGTTTGTCTGAAGACAATCTCAAGGACAAAGCACTTCTCATAAGTCTCAGCTTTTTATCGCAGCTCCACTGTGTATGCTTCATTCTGCTTTGAGCTTCTGTCTTGTTTGGTCATTAGGGGAACATACTGTCATCTTCCCATACTTTTGGTATTATGGAGACAAGAAACTAATAGTAATGATGGTGTTTGTTGAATTCTTATCGTGTGTCGGACACAATGCCTAATTAAACTCATTACTTCATTGAATGTGACCAATAACTATAACTAGAAATTAATGTTTTTCATTTTAAAAAAGAAAATAGAACATCAAAAGGGTTAAGTAATTTCTACAACTTTATCTGGAGGTCCAAAGTCAAGTCAATACATAACTACTGACCTTATTAATACAGCCACGGGACATTTTAAAAGAAGAAAGGTCTACAATGATGACCAGGGTTCTTGTCATACAAATCTCTCATTATCCTCTCTAAATTAAACCCTGGACTATCTTGCCTTGACATCTAATCTTTGGAACTGGGCAAGCAAGGATCTCTATGTGCCTATACTTGGTATTATCAATATTGCCTGCATCAAATGTCTCCATGACCTTTAGTGAAGCTCGATCATCAGGCTACCTAAATACAGAACCCAGGGAAATAACTCAATTGTTGCAAAGAGGGTCAATTTACATAGATAGAGGAACTTGATATTAATAGTTCTGGGATAGATGTTTTCAAAAGCATAAGCAGTGGGCTGGGAAGATAGCTCAGTCCGAAAAGTGCTTGCTTCCCAAGCGTGAGGACCTGAGTTCTGAGGTCAACAAACTGCAAACTGCAAAAAAAATAAAAAATAAATAAAAAAATTAAAAAATTAAAAAATAAAATAAAATAACCAAAAAAACCCAAAAACCGAAAACCAACACCAATAACACAACAATGGATTTAGTGGGAATTACCAACAATTCCAGCTATGGCAAAGATGGCTAGAGGAGATAGCTGGATCTGTGGAAATCTGCATTCTAGACAGGTGGATCCCTGGACCCCCACATGTCTGACAGGTAGGTCCCAGGAAAGCCATATGCCAGCCATCCTGGTGCATTGGGGGGAGGGGGGAAGAGTTCCAGGCCAGGGAGACTTGTAACCCCAAACAAAAGATCCAAGTACTTAAGAATCAGCACCCAAGGATGTCTTCTCATCTCAGCATCCATGCTATGAACATCCATGCTCACATCTACACATGAAACACACACACACACACACACACACACACACACACACACACAGAGAGAGAGAGAGAGAGAGAGAGAGAGAGAGAGAGAGAGAGAGAGAGAGAAATATATATGCACACAGACTTGAATCTCTTTATTGTCCATAAATTCTTATCCTACAATTAGAGACCTGTGTGAAACAGTAGACAGTTGGACAGCATTACAGCATACAACAGAGACGGTTGCATTTTACCTCTTAATGGAGACTAGGAATCATGTTACTGTCAGACTCCCCTCCCCAAATTTCCTACTCAGACGTGTAGACACAGAATATAAAAAACAAAACTGCCCACGTGGCATTTTGCATTACGATCTGGTCTAGTTTGATTTCATTTGCTATGATAAACACCTTGACCAAAAGCACCTTGTGGGAGAAGAAGGTTGGTTGGTAGGTCCTTCCAGACCACAGTCCATCCTGGAAGTCAGGGAAAGAGCTCTCTGGGGAGCTGAAGCAGAAACCATAAAGAAATGCTGCTTCCTGGCTTGTTCTGTGGATTGAGCTTCCTCAGCGTTTTTAGATGGCCCAGGACCACCTGCTTAAGAAATAGTCCCCTCCACAGTTGCCTGGGTCTTTCCATTCTAATCAATAGTCATGATGATTTCTTTCAGACACGGACCAGGCCAGTCTGATCTGGGCAATTCCTCAATATAAATTCTTTCTTCGGGGGTAACTATGGGTTGTAACCACATGATGATAAAAATTAACCAGCACAGACTTGAAGGATAGTATAGTGTTCACTCCCAACACAAACCATTAAATGCTGGTCATGAGGTGCCTTCAGCTGCTAAGTTACCAGACCCACAACAGTCAAACATTTAAAGACAAGCCCTGAGTTCTTACCTAAACCCTACAGAGAACAAAGAATTTACAGTCACATCCATTTCAACGCTCTAGCTGTGGCTCAGTCCTGGCCTCCAAGAAAGATGCACAATAGGGTTAATGACTGTAGCATAAGGAAGGAGAGAGGGCAGTTAGGGTTTAGGGGAGATGCGGATACCCAAGCACGGACAGAGCATTGTGTGCCAAGATCCCTTCCAAGCCCTCGTCCCTTGCCAAAGGCCCTACGCATGAGAGGAGGAGGACAGAGGTAAGGCGGGCAGGCAGAGCTGCCTCTCCAGGGCCATGAACTAACTGGCATGCTTCTCGTTTCTCCCTTTAAAGAACGTGTTGTGTTCCCTTTGGCTCCGGAGCTAATCAAGCACAAAGTCAGGAGAAGAGGCCTGGTTTGTGAAGGCAGTCTGAGCGAGAGCCTGACATCCTCATTAGGGCAGGCTTCGTTAAACCACCAGCTCCAACATCAGC
This sequence comes from Acomys minous, assembly GCF_964271855.1. Lineage (NCBI taxonomy): Eukaryota > Metazoa > Chordata > Mammalia > Rodentia > Muridae > Acomys > Acomys minous. The sequence goes on from NC_140483.1 coordinate 34,418,535, forward strand.
AGCATACTGTCCTCAGCTAATTACATTTTTTTCTGGCAAAGCCATTAACCAAGTTTTCAAATCCTTCCCATCATTAAGGTGAAAACAACAACAACTAAATCCCCAACTGCCCTACCAGGCCTCCTCCTTTCCTCGTGTCCCACCCACCCACCCTTGCCACATGCTGCCAGCTTTGTTCTTCTGGTTTTCAGGCGTCCTCTCTTATACATGGTTTTTTTTTGGGGGGGGGGAGCAGGGGCGAGGGGCAGGAGTCCCGTGGAATGGTAATGGTGTGAGGTAGAGAGCTTGACCCAGAAGCTTCTGTTCGTTCACAGCTGGCCGTGCTTCTCTTTGTTCCCAGTCAGATGCCAGCTACATCCACCAGGACCTTGGGCACAAGCCTGATGCTTACCAGCTTAAGACGACCCAGGGCAAAAGGAAGCTTGAAGCTGAGCCCTAGCTTCCCCTGCTCCCCACTCATGGGAGACAACAAAAGGCTCAACTGCGCTATTGTTTGTCGGATTTTAATTTACTGATCAGTGGCTCAATCATGCAGAGCGAATCTGTGGGTCAGCCTGATCCAGCCAAGGATGATCACATGATGGAAGAACAGCAGAGACTCCTGCTTCCTAGGCAACTGGTGAGGCCGACCTCATCTGCCAAGCCAATGTCTCATCCTGTGTCTGGGGCAGGCGACCCTGGACTCACTGTTCCCAGCCACGGGGTAGTGCCATTATGAATTAATTTTAATTTAGATCACAGTGTTCATGAACTTTCAGTTTTCCACATTTTTAATAGTTGTGGCTTATTCTTTTTTATTATTCTTAACCCCTTATTCTCTCTCTCTCTCTCTCTCTCTCTCTCTCTCTCTCTCTCTCTCTCTCTCTCTCTCTCTTTCTCTCTCCTTGCATGTGTGTGTGCGAGAGGTACAAGATAACAGAGCTATTATTTACGCCCATCTCTGAGCCTTTACTCTTCTTCTGCCCTGACATTTCCAAGCATGATTTTGTGCCCAAACCCATCCCTCCTATTTGCCTAAGTTCACCCCACTCTTAAACCCCAGCACACATTCTCCTTCTGGTATTTTCCAACTCCCAAAATATACGCTGGTATCAATTAAACATGAATCCATACTTTTAGGTTCCTCACATCATAGTGCTGACTAGACTGGCATGCATCAACCACATTTTAAGTATACATACCTTCTAGAACCCTTGTGTTAGAAGAGTGTCTAGCCCACAGCAGACCCCTGGTGAGTACAATTCTTCAGCTAGCTGATACCCAGTGTCTCAGTGAGGTAGCATCACTCTCACACCGTTTGTCACCTGTCTTTGTATCTAGTAGCTGGTTGGCCCTTGGGCTGGCTCATTGGGTCACAAACTTAGCTACCCAGCCTCCATGGAGGAAGCCGGCTGGCGTAGGCTGAGAGTTTTCTCACCTCCAAGATGTTCAAATAGCAGGTGCATTGTATGGATTCACAGTTCAGTTCAGAAAGAGGGCTGTGTTTTCAGAGAGCCAGATATCTTTCTCCAGCCCCACTCTGGCACATGTATTTTGGTGCTGTTAGCTAGCAGTTCTGAGATGGCTGAGGGCTCAGCTCAGTGGACACGATTTTTTTTCCTGGTAAAATTAATTAACTTGTATTTAGATCTTACTGTTCCTGCCCCAGTCCGTGGGGCACCGCATGAATAGTCTCATCACCAGAGAGGGCAAAGAAATTTGTCACCATTTTTTTAAAACATCTATTTAGCACTTAATTATCCATGGCAACCTGGATCACGTGTTTTGTAAAAGGGACAGTGTGTTTTTTTAAAGGACCCTTTGCTTAGAAACTAAATCTCTAATTCTCATTTTTTTAAAAAAATCTGTACATTGTGTGTACTTATTTCTGTTAAATCACTTACACTCATGTTTCTGTTTCTACAGTGACTGGAGAGAGGACAGAAAAACTCTTGATAATTCCATTCTGGACTTGGAGGGGGGTAAATCTGGCCTGTAGGAGGACCAGATGTTGCCAGGACCAGCAGTTTTCTCTGCCACCACACCATGACATATAAGGGTCACAAGCTAGGGAGACCTCACAGCCATACTGAAGGCTCCACTCACCCCACAGCAGCTATAGCACCGTATTTTTTTCCTCTTAATCAAGAAAGCACATTGGAATGTGAATTGCGTGGGAACTACCTTATTATAGGTCACTTATAACCCAGACTCCACTCTAATGGGAACAGGAAGCCAGTTGTGGATTTTAGCACTTTACTTGTTGTTAGGTTCAAATGTACTTCCCACATCTGAACAACTGATGGGGACATAGCAGGTATCATGACATTATGGCTGCAAACTGCAGAAGTGTGAAAACAGCCACCAAGGACAAGAAAACAAGGAACAGCTGGCATTGCTGCCAAAAGGCTGGGTAAGAAACTCCCCAGACTTCCAGAACTTTAATGCATAACGCCACCATGTGGCCTCAGGCCCAGGACTTATTCTATGCCCCCTGACATTCAGAACTGGAGTTTTCACTCTAAAAATCTTTCAGTCGTTTTTTTTCCCTCACTATCAACTAAAATATGTATATGAACCTATTATATGTAACAAATTATTAATATAATCAATTATGATGATAATGATATGCTTATTTATGTATGAGATACATTATATATGCAATATGGAAGAGATATAGTCTCATGGCCACCCACTTCTGCTGTGAGTAACAGTCTTCACTTAAGGTTCTAGTCCCATGAATGTAGAGAGGAAAGGGAGCCAAGACCACCAGAAAGGAGGAGGCGGGAACAAAAGCATCCATCTGAAAGGAAGTCCCTGGTTTTTTACCAACTCCCAGTCATCCAGCCATTGTGCATCTCTGAATTTTAGCTCTGTGGTCAGACCTGCTCAGCCTTTCTCGCGGGGCTGTGATCTTTACCAGAGTCCTTTAAGGTCTCTTACCAGACGGTCAGCTGCTGACTAGGGATACAGAAGCCCTTACTGCCTCCCAGTGAGGCATGCCCTTCCACGGGAGGCACCCTCATACATTAAGAAGGACCACGGGGAAATGTCCATCATGACTCAACATAGCACAGAGGGAAGCAGAGTTGGGGCCAGTTTCCTAGAGGAAATCAAGAGGTGAAGATGGAATTTTCAAGAATTAGAAGAGGTGATGCCACACAAAGGCAAAATCATTGTGAGCCACAGGGTCGTCACTGCTTAAAACATGGCAGTATTGAACAGTGAGGAGGTCCAGGAAGCACAGCTGAGGTGCTCAGGGTGGCTAGGACAAAGAGTAAATATGTGTATGGAGGCTGAGGGTCAGGCTGTGACAGGTTCGACACCTTGGGCTTTAGTGTTCTGGCGGGAGGGGACTCCTCAAGGCGCTTTGCCATGGAGAGAATATAGTTCGAACTCAGTTTCATGAGCACAAGGGGCTGATGATTGCAGCAAGGGGCGGGGGTTACTTCCTGCTGGGAAAGTTGGAAGTTCATCTAGGGAGACACTTGAGAGGAGAAGAGTCGACACCACCGACACCGTGTGATGAGAAGCTCAGCAAGTTCTGTCACCTGCCAAGAGGCTCCTCTGTGCTGTGGGGAGAGATCACCGTCACCAAGCCTCTCCCAAAGACAGTGGGAAGGAGCACATCCCTCTCAGATGGAACATCTTCCATTCCACCTAACCCATAGCCACACAAACACACCCCCCCTACTTCCCCACAGTCTATTGCTTCATGTTAATGAATGGGGGGGGGGGGAAGGGAAGATCGAGTAGCTGCAGGGAATGACAGTTTCTGCATAGATTGCTTTCAAGTATGTCAACCAGGGACCTCTGTGTCCCAGACATCCTTCACTTTCACACACCAGAATGTGATAGCCCAAGGCTACCTGCAAGGTCGTCTAACCTGGGATGCCCAAGGAAGAGGACAGGGCCTGCCTGTGTGTTCCTAGAACGTGGCACACCAATGTCTGGTAGAAGGGCGAACCATTTTTATTTCATCATCAGTGTTATGAAAAATGATTTTTAACCTGCATTGAGATAATTAAGTAGACTTTCGAACCTGAGCTTTTATTGGTATTTTCGTCTCAGATAAAGAATGAAATAAGCTTAAGCTGGACTCATCAGTCAATTTACATTAAAAATGCTTGAAAAATGCTAATGCAGAGTAAATTAAAATATGGCATTAAAAAAAAAACAGAGTTTTCAGAATGTTTATTTCAGCCAAAGTCCATATTTTGAGATGAAAACTCACAAGAACCTACCTGAGGTTTCAGAGGGCTTTGATTAAAAAGGGGACGTTAACCCCTGACTTAGATTTCAGTGGCCTTAGCTTAACCCCAAGCTGTGAGTCTCACTGGCTTATTTCTCCTCATCACTGACATGATTCATAAGGTCCAATACAGGTTATTCTAGAAGAGCTGGGTTTCTACTCGTGCAGCCCTGCTATAGAAGTTCCCAGCACAGCCCCATTTGGCATGGAGTGGTGCTGTCCTGCCCCGTCCTTGGGGGAGTCCGAGAAGAAAGAGGAGGCCCTGCATGATTGCAGGATTGGTGCCAACATAGCCATCTGAAATCCAGGCCTGGTGACTTGGATGTGCATACTGCATGACATTTAGAAAAAGGAAAGCGAATAAAAGATGGCCACTTTGATATCACTGCTGGGACACAGAACCCTCCCAGGTTTGTCCCGTCTGTATGACAACTTACCTCGCTCTGTAAGAATGAGTCTAAAGCCAGAAAATGTCAGCTTCTGTCACGTCCACGCCAGTTACAAATGTCTGCACGCCTGAGTCCCAAACCCTTTCATAACCCTCCTTAGATAAGATATAGTACAGAAGAAAATGAATGTTGAAGTCTTTTATATCTGGCACCACATCTTCCAAACACATCTTCCATTTAGCCCTGCCTTCTTTATGCTATCTGGGTAGCAGAATATACATCACAGGGCCACCAAAAGTCGTTGTACAAAGCCCCAAATACAGGTATCGAGACTGCTCAATGAAGCACTTAGTTTTGCCAGCCACCACACAACATCAACAAATCGACATCTGATTCATCCCAAGTTAGTCAGCAACTTGACTCATCTCTGGCTATTCAAGGATGTCAGCAGCAGTGGTAGAGGTACCAGGATGGGAGGAATCAGAAATAGAAAGGCAGCAGCTAAAAGTACCTGCCCTTCCCCGATCTCTCCACAACTTCAGGCTACTGACATCATCGTCTCAGAAAAGCAAGACCTCTACTGAACTTCAGCAGACACCGAAAAGTTGACATGATAAGGCAAGGTCTGAATGCCTTTGTCCACCCTGAGCCTCAGTAAGGATACAAGAAAGCAGCAGGCTTTGAAAGCATCCTAATACCACTCTCCACGCAAGCTATCTTTATTGTTACACTGCATTTGGGAGCACAGTTCTACATTCATTGTTGTGCATTTATAGTGAGTGTTTGCTACAGAGGAGTTTTTACATATCCTGACATTTCATAAAAGTCAGCAGTGTTGCAGCAAAGTTGAAACCAAGCAGTAACCATCACTATTACAAATGAAAAAAAAAAGCATACCATGAATATACTGCTTACATTCTCCTGTCAAGTATAAGCATTATTTTGTTCTTACCAAGGTGTGTCTTGACTAAAGCTATCAACATCTCACAGAAATAGATAGTGTGCTTAGAGTTCGTCTGAATTTGTGAATACCACATGGTCTTCAATTTCTCACAAAAATAATGTATGTCTTAAGGAGCGATTACAATCAATTTATACAGATCTGACTAAAATAGTGTGCTGTCATTGCTTACACTGAAGACGGGACTTTAGCACTTATCTGACAGGTTATTACATTTCAGTCTCCTTAAGTTCTAAAGACAAGATGAGAATTTATTTGATCAAGCTCACAAACTATAGCATATAGTCCTAACGTGGCTCACTGATTGCTTTTTTTAAAAATTTGTTGGGAAGCAGTCATACCAATATATTACATATTACATATGGTAGTTTGGGAACTGCTTTGGTCAGAGTTGAACACTTGAAACAGCTCACATGCCCTCAAAGCTGGACAGGCTTATCAGGTGCCCTCTACAGGCCATTAGTTTAGATAATATTTGTCCCTGCAAGGTTCTCTCTGTGGGTTTATAGCTGGCTCCACATTCTATATTCAAGTCTATTATGTCTGTAGTGAGAGCCTGAGGGTACAAGTTTACAGTCAGATTTAAAGGCTACTTCAAGTCTATAAGAGAATCCTCAAATTGATTGATTGGTACGCTAAGAAGAAACAGCAGTATCGTCTGGAGAAAGACAACAGCACCAGGAATCAGAATCTCTGTTTTCCGACAATGTTAGCCCTGAGTATTGCCAATCATTCTATGACTTATTTTTGTGACTGTAAACAGAAGAAATAACAATCTTTGTATACATGGATACCTGGGAAGAAAAGGAATTCCCATAATGACATCACATGGGTTGATTAAAAATTAAGTCCACTAATGAGTTGGAGATGGGATTATCAGCCTAAGCCATAGGATACTTGCTAGGATACCTGCTAGGAAACCTTGTAAACAATGAAACAGAGGCCTATCAGTGCCTGGATATCCATGAACACATGCTATAGTTTGTAATAGACCAATTCTGTTGCTTTCATAGACCTAATTGCTTCAATCTTTTCCCTAAGCACAGATCCTCCAGGACTTCTGGAGGGGTTGCTATGATCCCAGCTGCTTTTATGGCTCCCTAGGGTAGCAGCCCCATGGGTAACACCTTGCACACTGAATTGTTACAGGCAGTTTGCATAGTACTCTGAGAATTTACCTAGCTGGTATTTACTGGGCATTTCCAACAGTCCTGGCAATGTAGGAAGTGCTCCATAAGAATCCCTTATGTGATCATCAAAACAGCCCCTTGAGTAAGACCTTGTACTGTCCCTGTTCTAAAGAGAGTTTAAAGAGATAAAGCAATTTCCACAATGTCACTAGAAAATCTAGTAAGTTCTAGGCTTATGATTTGGCTCAGTCTCTGATAGCAAAACCCTTGCAGTAAGCTATGTAATGGCAACTCAGCGCTGTAGAACTTACAGTCTTAATATGGTTCTCAAAGACTAGTGTTTACTCTTAGCCAACGCCAGTCTTGGTTGGAAGCCTGGCTCTCACGGTCCAAAGCAGCCCTTCACCTTTTGAAGTAGCCTAGAGATCATGCGATGGCGGCAATGCGCTCAGTTCCATATATATATCTTCCTAATCTTCATCAAGTATGGGATTTCTGCTGTGCTAGCTGAAAGAAACAAAACTACTTTGCAGTTTGAAAGTCTCCACAGACCAGGCAACCCCGAAGCTACCTGCTCAGGGGATACTGTAGCAAAGATGAATCTGGATACAAGAGCTGTGAGGCCAGGACTCACATCTCATGGTGCATCGGGCATTTCCCTAAGTGTCGATGTTCACATGTGGAACATGGAGTCATTTTCACTCATTTCACAAAATTCCTATGGAAAATATTTGGTGTTGGGCATAAAAATGATCTTGTGTGGTGCTGTGGAAAGAATAAAGTACTCAGTGAGGAACAACTTCATTAATTTGAATATCGGCTTAAAGGTTTACTGTGTGTGTGTGTGTGTGTGTGTGTGTGTGTGTGTGTGTGTGTGTGTGTTTGTGTGTATGTGTGTGAACGTGTGTGTGTGTGTGTGTGTGTGTGTGTGTGTGCGCGCGCGCGCACCACATGTGTGCAGATGCCCCAGAAGGTCAGAAAGTATTAGCTTACATGTAACTGAAGCTACAGTTGTTTGTCAACATCTCTGTGGGTCATGTGAACCAAACTAGGGTCTTCTGAGAGAGTGCCAAGTGCTTCAATCCCTGATAATTGATTTAAACATCATAAAGATTATGACTCCTGCTCTTATAGGAATCTTCAGAGATTTGGGGAAACTAAATATTCAAAAGCATATTGTCAGTTTCTATATGAAATGGTTTAAATTGCTGGACAGAATATCACATCAAATGGTTCAGAGGCAGCAAAATATTCATGAAGATCCAGCCTATTTATTACTTTCCTTGGTTTCTGGAAAGCTGGGAAAGCTGGAAGGCCTCAATGAAGCTTAGGATATCCAGCAAAGCTGAAGGAAGATACAAACAAGAAAGGACTAGAGAGGAGACAGCTGGTCCACTCGACTCTCAGGTCTGCCAAGGGCTATCCGCAAACATCAAGTATTAATAAAATGATTAAATGTTCTGTGAAGAAGAACCTTGTAATACTTAATTTCTATCTCTTTAGTATCTTTAAAGATGTCTGAAGCCTGAAAAATACAGTTAAATGAAAGAATCAATACTGAAATGAGAGAATGAGTCAATGCTTCATTTAAATCTATGGCAGATCGGCAATGCTTAAAAAAGAAGAAGAAGAAGAAGAAGAAGAAGAAGAAGAAGAAGAAGAAGAAGAAGAAGAAGAAGAAGAAGAAGAAGAAGAAGAAAATCATTCTGATTCTTAAAACTTTCCTGCAAGAGGACAAAACTGTATATAGAGAGAAGCCTGAGTTTATCATTATACGACTAACAATTTCAGCGTTGGAATTCCCCGGCTGGTCCCTTCTTTCCTTGCCAATAAGCTCAAAGCCAGCTGTGAGGAGGGGCAGTGGAAGCCAAGGTTAGCAGGTGGGTTTAGTGAGGCTGAAAGGAATCTGAGCTTCTGAGGTCAGCTGCATGGTAGAGGCTCAGAAAGCTCTGTGTTCTAGCAGGGCCGTGGGTCCTAGTGCCCACAGACTTGATGGGCCAAAGCAACAAAGGGGACTGTACCAGACCAGGCTCAGCACAGGTTCCCAAAACAACACTTGCTGCTAGTGAATACACGTAAGTACTACAGCCAGGTTGGTTACTTCCATTAGGACAGACATGAGTTGGGCCCCTCTACAAGTACAGACAAAAAGGCTAGTGAGATGCTCAGCTGGTAAAAGGGGCCGCCTCACAAGTATGAGGGGCCTGATGTAGAATCCCTAGTATCCACGCAAAAATTGGGTGCATAGCACAAATGTCTGGGCTCCTACTTGGACAAGATGAACTCATCCCAGAAGAGAATGCCCCTGCTAGCCTGTATATCTGCAGAAAAACAACAAATAAACTCTGCTTCAAACAAATGTGGTAAGGTTGTCTACTCACTTCCACACATATGTTGTCTATGTATATGTTTTAATGTGTGTGTGTGTGTGTGTGCATATGCGCGTGCATCACCCACACACATACAAATGCACACAGCAACAAAGACATACCTGTTATCATATAGAGCCTAAACTGTGCCAACTATCCAGATTCAAATTCTGGACCAGCAAATTAATAGCTTTTAAAATTAGGCTTTAGCCTTCCTATTCCTTAGTCACCTCTTTTGTAAGACCAGACAGTGACAATTTGTAATGTATAGTGTAGTGGTGAAAATAGAAAAAAAAAGTCTATATACGTTGAAAGCATTTAAAATAATATCTGTCTTGTAGCAAATACACATTCAGATTTTGATGATTATGGTGCTGATGATGATGGTTAGTGATAGCGAGGATGCCTACATCATCTGTGACTCTATTCACAGCTCTTCAAGTTAGATCTTAGTGTGCTTATCATGCTAAACAAATAAACAATGAAAGCACTGTTATTCACCACACACACACACACACACACACACACACACGCGCGCGCGCGCGCGCGCACACACACACACGCGCGCGCGTGCACAATTATGCTGTTCCCAGCTGTGCCAGGAGCAGGAGTTTGCCACTAAACCACCTTAACTACAGCCAACATGAAAAGATTAGGATTACATCTACCTATGGGTTAACATGATATGAAACCATTGAAAAAACAGGAACTAGGGTAAATGGTTTGATCCGCCTGTTTTTCCCCTCTTAGGAGGTAGAATTAGAGAAAAGGGAAACAGAAACAGTGGGAAACAAGTTGGAAAAGCTATGGTTAGGAGAGGTCACCAATGAGGTCACATAAAGAGTAAAGGAAACTTCAAACATATGAAATCATCAGAATGTTAAAAAAAAAAAGGAAGAAGAAGAAGAAAAAAAGAAAAAAGAAGAAACAGTGAGTGGACCTGTAAGAAGCTAACCTTTAGGAACAAAACAATAGAAACAGTGTGAAGAAGCCAGGCTATGATCCCAGAGGCTGAAAGCAACTTCCAGTCATGGGAATCTCTCATTTGAAAATCTATTGTTTTTTGATTGTTTGTTTTCTAATCAGGGAAGTGCTGTCTCTCACATCTCCATATGAAGTCCTGTAGCGGAACTCCATCACAGGCCTGAGTGCGGCTCTACTGTCTAATGCTGGAAGGCCTCACCAATGCACTCATCCGACAGATGGGATAATGAAGCTTTCAGAAAGGTCAGTACATAACCTGCAGTGGTAAAAATCAGCATGAGAAGCCTATGCCTGCAGCTCTCAATCAAGGACAGGTTTATACTGTAGCCAGGCTCTGAAGGTACAGGACACAGAGAGGCACCGATTAGAAGCAGGAGGGATGAGCCACTGAATCAGCAAAGGAACTCACGTATAACTGAGTGCAGTGCTTCCTGGCAGGAGAAGAGCCATTTCACAGTGACAGGTGAGGGAGGTCTGGAAGACAAATCTTACTAAAGTCTGGGCATCAGTCCCAGTGAGCCAGGGTACCTCTAGGATTTTTGCATAGTGGTCTTCCAAACAAACAGAGCAAAGACAATTGTTTTAGGGAGCTTGTTGATTATCTTAGAAACTGCTCCCCTGCTCCCCCATTTTGTTAATGAAAGGGAAAATATCTTGTGATGCCACGGACAGATGTGGATAAGACCAGTCACATGACTAATGCAATAGGAGTTATCACAACAAAAAGTAGACAGATGGACAGAAAGACAGACAAAACTAAAGGCTAGTTGCTGGGAAAAACTTAACCAACCTATGGGCATTTAGAAAATCTATTAACATTGCCATCTCTAATTACAGCTATGAAATATAGAGATAATGCATTTACAGTCTATTATGCACCATTAAATTCTTTTTACGTACTCTAAAGAGAAAAATGTGCATCGTATGTTAAATTACCAGAAGTACTATGTAGAGATTTAAATCAGCAGTGTCTGTTATAAATCGTGTCAAAATCTAGTCTTCTGTGGAATAAACAATTTGCTTTGTTGCAGAAAGCTTTTTTTCTTTTTTTGTTTTTTTACTTTTGGTTTAAAATTCACACTCGGTTTTAATTCATCACTTCTGCTATCACTAGTCCAAGAGTTTGCAAAAGAATATGCTTTCGTACTGTCATGGTTCTAAGTGTCAATTATCCTATAAAATTCGAAATAAATCTCTTCAGCCAAGTTTGAATCATGCAAGAGGTTAAAATATATCCTTTGACCCTCAAAGCAATAACGTGAGATTTCAGGAGGGAAATCCAATTATTGTATGTGATGAAGGAATGGTGACTCTTTTGAAAAAATAATTCAAAAAATTTTAGGATGTGATTGAAAAATAAAAAAAAAGAAAGCTTTTCCAAAGTTTTAAATTGCCAAGTGCCCAGCTAGAGTATTGGTTTTGTGCAAGCCCCTGGTTTTGCTGATCACAGATTTGTACTGGATGCTTTTGGTGAGAGAGTTTGCACAATTCTCTTTCATGTAAACTCAGAAGAATGCAAAAAGATATATTATTGGTCATTCCATCATTCCTTAAATGTTGTGTTTAAAAGAAAATATAGTGAAAGCATAATATGAAAACAAATGCTAGGCTCTGCATTAAGGCAACACATCTGAGAAAAGTGTGAATACACAGAAAGGTAAACTTGAAGGCTTTCACAAAACCATCCACTCCTGGTGCACATATTGGAAATATTTAAGAGTGTCTGGTAAGTTTTTAAATATTCAACTTCTTAGAGGGAGAGAAACAGGGGGGCATATTCATGTTTTGATAATAACCTTTATGTTTCTAATATTCTAATTTGAAATTAAAAAAGAGTATCATTATGGAGCATTAGAGTCCATAGGAAAACAGCCGTGTTATTGTTATTTCATGCGTAAGAGAATCGAGGTGAAATCATGCCACTGTCCGAGACTATTAGTAGCCAAAGGGTTTTACTATCTTCTGACATTTATCAGGCTGCTTCTCCAGATGCCTCAAGTAGCTGCCTACATTACCTCTAAAGGATATGGTATAAAGTGAATCAAATACACTCTACCAATCCCCGAGTCTCTTCAGAAGAAACCATCAGAGACTCTCGGAACGACATCTTCAAACAGGATACCCTCAGGCTTGGTTTCTGAGCTGAGGGCAGATCCTCAACTTCAGACTTTGAAACTGTTTCTGGAGAAGCAGCCTCAGGATGGTGAGGTAGCGTGGGTGGGTGCGTAGGGTGGAAGGAGAATGGGAGCAGAGAGGGGAGGCCAGGTGCGTTTGTCGCAGGCTCCGTGTTGAGCCACTTTTTACGAGGATGGGCGGGAAGACGGCTGTTGTCTCTTCACGTTGAGATTCCACACAACAGCTGAGGACGAAGACTTTCTAAACACGGATGGGGAAGTGAAGCCTGGCCACACCCCGAAGGCAACCCAACATTTGCCATCCTCGTCCTTGTCCCCTTTAAACCTCTGCATTCTCCAGCCTGGCTGAAAATGAGATTCAGTATACCAAAAGGAAGCTGAAAGGAATGCCCCATTTTATTAGAAAAATTAAATGTTACTGCTGGCCTGTGATGGGGAACTGGAAACATAGAAGAAGGGCCTGAAAGCTGGCTGCAAGGCTGGCACTGTTTCCTCTTCATTCTAATGTCAACTGCGTACGAATCCCTGCTCAGGGACGCTCAACTCAGGCATTAGCGTGTAGGGTGTCTCATAGGTATTGGTATAGCACAGTGTATTCCCTGAAGCCCTGTGGCATCCTTGATCAACATCTTTTTATTCTTTAAAGCTACTAACGAATATGCATGTGCACACATGAGCATTCTGGACAACTTGATAGAACATCTCATTCTAAGGATGGATGGTAGCATCCTTGCTGCCCTGACTGTGTGATGCAGCCTCTAGGGAAAGCTGCAGGCACTCTTGGGCCATTTTTTTTTTACCTTGTATCCTTTTCCTCTGCCAACCCCCCACAACTCCAGTTGTTGGTGCCCTCTCCTCACATAGCCTTGGTCTTAATCTTTAGGCGTCAGGGTCCCATGCTCTGATGTGATCACACCAAATGTTCATCCTTGGAGTTTTATCTGGTTTTTACATTTTTGGTATAAAAAAGCTAAGCCCTTCGAAATGGTCTCAAATCAAATGGAAGACAGAACTAAAATGGCTTGTGAGCACAAGTTTGAGACTAGGTGGTTATGGGGGACATTGCTGTCATAAACATGAACATGATCCAGGCCCAAGCTGACTGGGTGTGGCTGTTTGAGGCCACAGTTCTTTGGAAGCCATAGCTCGCACTAAAGAGGATACCCTTCCCTGGGATAGAAGACTAGCTTTTTACTAGAGGCCCACAAGTACTGTCTCCCATGAGTCAACTGACTGATTTCAATTGTGACGCAGAGTGTCTCCTTTCTTCACTTTATTTACAGTCTTACCCAGACATTGGGGTTCACCATTTCCTGTTCAAGAACCCATTATCCACAAGTGCCTGTGTCCATGTAGGTAACCTATCACTCCAGTTATCTATGAGGACACTGACTAGAGAAGAAATCAAATGTTTACATTCTGAGAGACTTAAATCACTATTTCAAGAAATAAAAGTCACTTTATTGTAAACAACTTGTAGTAAACAGGTAAAAGGTAGATGAGTTGTTAAAAACAAAAGAGGAAAAAAAAACAAAAGAGGATATAAGGCCATTTCTTTTTCTAGTTTTAAGTGTCATGGATTTCTCCTTTATTGTGTGGTGAACACATGCATCAAGTGTAATTGATAATAGAAGCATAAACTCCAAAGTGCAACTTCGTGCTACTCTCACTATCCAGAAGTTCATTAAGATGTATAGACACTGGGTCAGGACAAGTGCCAATTTGAGTGGCTACGTTAGTATAGATGTGCCAGGTTTTTCTAACTAGGATTTTTATGGAGAAATACTTTTGCATCCTAAATTTTGGGTAATAGAGAAATTTATGCTATATAAAAATGTACTGTTTTTCTTCCAGGCTACCATCAATAACAAAATATCGAAAACGTACTCTGCTCACTGCACTGTAGCAGAGACTAACGCAGTGCTGGGTAGAACTAAACAACATGTAATGATATCAGAACAAGAGATGAAGTAAAGCTACATGAAGACCTGGGCTGGGCCAGTTGTGAGCATGTTAGTGCAGAGGGAGCCGTGCACTACACACAGCCCATGAGGAACCAGTCCAGTGTCAACACACTCTCCTTAGAAATAGATAGAGCACTGGCTCACCAACACATTAGACGTCAAATGAATTGCATACTTTCTGTCTCCGTTGAAAATGTATGCATTTGTTCCACAAATACTCACAATGCATTGGCTATGTGCATACATTTTTCTATTGCTAAGTATTCACCAGTAAACAAGACATTACCAAAGCAAATCCCACATCCCTCACAGGCCTGTCATTATAGCATCCACTCTTAGTGATATTCTTGAGAACAGGTTCCTAGTTTTTAGGAAGAACGTCATGATGTTGCTGAAGCTCCATATTGCCATATAGATGGGGTGATGGTGGTGAAGGTTTGAACTGGGCTATAGAGCATCTATTAGTGTACCCTTCACTGTGGGATGAGAGAAAACCCAGGGTGCTGATTTTTCCCAGTTGGGATAAAAGGAAAGAAGAGTTGGTAGTAGCAAGCACCTTGGAGATTAAGTCATTTAAAAAAAAAACCCAAACAATAATAAAGGCACCTCCATGGAGTAAGTTCTCTAAAACATCCCAGAGAAAACAGTTGGGAAATGATGCTGTAGAAAGAGCTGAAACTTTCATGGCACACGTGGTTGCATTCTCCCAAAATGAGAAGTTTACATCTTACCGTGTTCAGTGATCTCCCTGGATTTAGATTTTACCCAGCTATGTCTACTGCAGTGGTTTATATGTCCCCTCTCCCTAAAAGGCTCATGGATTGGAAGCACAGCCCTGAGAATGGCAGTATTGGGGGTTGGTGTGAAACCTTTAAGAGGCGGAGCCTCCGAGAAGTCCTCTGAGGGAACTGTAGAGCCCTCCAGCTTTCTGTTTAGGGTGCCACCTCTTCCATACCTGTCCCGGTCATAGCCATATATCATGATGTGAATAGCTGCAAGTGTCCTCCCCAGAGCTGAACTGATACAAGGACTATGCCCTTGACCCCCCAGAACTGCATGCTCCTTCATATGCAATCACCTTGGATATTGTGCCATCAAGATGACAAACTGATGAGTACAATGCTGGCAACAAGTCTCTTCATATCAAGAGTGAGCACAGGCTACTTCTGGCCAGAAGGCTGCTGCTAGGCTGCTCTTACCATGACTGAGATGTGGAGGATCCTCAGCTCCTCTTCTGCTGACTCATGCTGGGGCTCCTCAGTTGGGTCTTGTCCAGGGAGACTTGGAGCACCATCTTGGTGATGGATATGAAAAAGCAAAGTACCGTTCTCCAGCCATTGCTGCCTCCAGCGCACCAGGGGGATGTCCTCCGTATTCCCTGAGATCTCTAGAGGAAAATCACCAAAGTCACGGGGTTAGATTTTTAGACTGGTCCAAGATTTCACATTCCTAGTTTCTGGTACAAACAAGCCAGTTCTGTCTGCAGACAACGAAGGGTTCTGATTACAGTCAGGTCAGACTTATTGCTGCATATAAAACTCAAGAAAGACATGAGATCTAGAGAAGAGGAGAATTATTCCCCATAGGCCTTTCTATGATAAATCTAGTGAGCTGGGCTCTCACCCAGTGAGAAAAATACTGAGGTGAAAACTCAGGCTCTTCCCCCTCATTCTGTGATCAATAGCATCCCTTCCACTGCACAGTTTGAATACCCCGAGGTAAATACAAGGTTTTTGCCTCTTATAAATCTGGACCTGTGAGATCCCTAGCAATTACTCCTAGATGCCCGTGTCTCTACCAAAGAGAGAGCTGGTAATTATGGTGCAGAGAACCGGCATTTATGGGACAGTCCTGGGAGGTTACCGTGGAGCCACTGGGGCTGCAGGCCTGTTTGTGAAACAGAGGCAGCACAGCCCACTGGAGACGTCTGATAACCTGTCATGACACATAAAGGAATGTTTTGGTTCTTTTTGTTTGTTGGTTGGTTTTCCTCTTTAGTTATGCAAAGCAGGGTATGGTGCATAAGGAAAGTGGTGTGAATTGGGCCCTTAGCAAAGACATAAACACTCTCTAGCTTCTGAGGAATTTCAATCTAAGCTGGACTATCAGCAATATAAAATGCCCAAACCAACAAAACAAACAATTTTGCCTTATGCACTGTAGTACAGGCCGAGGTGTTGCAGGAACACCCTGGCTACATATTGTCCTTTATCTTATTCCTAAGAGTTTTGGGCATCGCATGGTGGAAAAAACTGATTAATCCAGTTTTCCCAGAACTCCATTTAGCCTACAGACCGTGTTTCCTTTAACAGCTATTACAACCTCAAAGGGGGAACCAGTGTTCTGCTATACACACTTTAACAAATCATTACTTTATAAGATTTCATTTTCAAAAGGCATGCTCTTCTCTCAAAATTTATCACCTTTAGCCAAAAATTATTCCATAGATATAAAAAAGATTTAATAGACACATTTAGAATATATTCTCATCAAGCATCACAACCATAAAGAGAAAAGCAATTTTAAGTATTTATGGAATTTATAATTATCCTTCACTATTTATGGAAGAGCACACAGATATTATTTATTGGTCTAACCACTCATTGAATAGACACACACTGGACATGCGCCGTGTGGCAGGCCTCGTGCTAGGCACTCAGGTACTATCTGAAATGAGGACCTTCGCAATGTTTTAAAGCAGCCCGCCATGACTGAATACGCTGAATGAATCCTTTTAGGACCTTGAGAGGAAAAACTGACCTCAGCAAAGCATGCAAGAGGGCAATAAAGTGGTTTTCTCTAAGGAAAAAGATGCCTCATGGGAAATGGGAAAGGAAAGGGAGGAGTAGACAAGTACAAATGAGGAGGAGAAGGAATGGGTATAGCCTTGGGTAGTCTCTGTAAGCCAAACTGAGGCTTTCCATGGGACACAGGCCATTAGATTGAGACACTGATACAATGATGGTCTAGCTCACTCCACGTCACACTCACCAGGGGGAAGAAGAAACCTGAGATTGTGAAGGTGTGCTGCCAACCAAGTATCTCCTCTCATGCTCAGCCCCCATTGTCATTTGTTGAGTTAGTATATCCTCTGTGATATTGTATGTGATTGGCCTAGAATCCAGGGAGCTTCTGAGGGCAAAGAGACTGAGAAGAAAAAAATTTGTGTTTCAGACCTGGTTTTGTTCAGTGTAGTGGTGACTGCATTCACTGGGCCTCTAAAGCAATGGTTCTCAAGCTGTGGGTCACGACCCTTTTGCGGGGGGAGGGTCTATTGATTCTTTGACAGGGGTCTAATATCAGAAACTCTCCATATCAGATATTTATATTATGATTCATAGCAGTAACAAAATTACAGCTATGAAGTAGCAATGAAAATAATTTCATAGTTGGGGGTCACCACAATATGTAAAGTTGTGTTAAAGGGTAGCAACATTAGGAAAGTTAAGAATGATTTTTCTACAGTGTCTTCCATATTCTCAAGTGAGAAAACATCCCCGGAAGCATCACTGGTGGTAAGCACTAAAAGGAGCGGGAGTCAAAGAAATTGGGTGTGGGCCCATTAATCACCATCTCTTCCAGGTGCATGGCTGTATATCCTGCAGGAAGGCACTCCTCATGACTTTGCATGACTTCAAAGTACTAGAAGACTTGGAGAAATGCACCCTCCCCCAAGCCCTTGCTCTGCCGCTGCACTAGGAACCAGAGTCTGTGCCCATTTCAGCAGAGGTAAAAATCCGTCATCATTCCAGCCCCCAGTACTGCATTTGATGGTGCAATCAAGTCCAGCTTCTTTTCGGAACCATCCTCACCCAGGCTAAGATTTATTCTATGCGTGTCTCTCAGCCCTTTCTGTGACTATTCAAAAGGTTCTAACACCTGTCCCTTTAAATCACTTCGTAAACTTGATTTTGTTTCCCAGCAGATTTCCATCAAGTTGGTCAGACTCATTACCCCTGCTTTAACCAGGGGAAGCAAAACTAAGGAAGTACCTTGAGCAAGGTCAACCAACCTGGCACAGAACACAGACAAAGACAGATGAACCATTAGATGCCATGTATGCTTTTCACAAAAACAGACAGCATGACCTCGGAATATGGGGAGGGCGGTGAGAGAGAGAGAGAGACAGAGAGAGAGAGACAGAGACAGAGAGAGAGAGAGAGACAGAGAGAGGCAGAGACACACAGAGAGAGACAGAAACAGAGAGAGACTGAGAGAGACAGAGAGCCCTAAAGTAGGAAAGCCATGTGGTCTTTATGAGTTTAGTGGCTATCATAATCTAATCTTTTGGTCTTAGTATTACATGACTAATTTTCAAATTGAAGTGAAATTTAAATGCCTAAAGTCACCTTTTAATATAGTGGAGTTGTGTGTGTGTGTGTGTGTGTGTGTGTGTGTGTGTGTTCATCATGTTGTATAATCATCACTCAGTCTAATTCTAGAACATATTTATGAGCTCATTAAGAAATTTTGTATCTATGAGCTACTATAATATTTCAATGAGGAGTAAAGTGTTGTAGTCTATGGAATTGGGCATGGTGGTACCAAGGAACGTATAGGTGCCTTGACGATGCTGACAAAGTGCTCCATGAGGCAGTGGGATTAGCACACAGAGTCTCTGGCAGTGGCTTCCAGGTTAACCCTCTGAACCCTTCTGTGGGTTGTGTATTCCCATCCCTGCAAATGGTGACATCATGACTCTTCACAGACTTGGTTTACTCCAGGGCAAGAGGTAAAGGAAAGAGGCCACCATGTCTGCCAAGGGCATTCATCAATTCTTAGTTTCAAGATAATTACGCAACGATAGCTTCATCCTTGGCATTTTTCCCTCTTCCTGATAGGATCTGACATGAAACAGCTCAAATGCTAAACCAGGAACTTATTTATATTTATGCTATATCTGGCCTGACCAGCTAATGAAAAACCACACGGGACACAGTAAATGTCCTGCCAACTTCCTCACCAACAAGACTGAGATCTGATCTTGGAACATTATCGTAATCACATTGGTGTGAATGGCACTATCTTAAGAAGAAACGTAATGCAAGCCAGTCATGAGACTCCAAGGAGCAAATTGGAGTGCTGATATATTTGCTACACCAATCCAAAGCTACAGAGGATTGCCACTGAGGCTCACAGGGGATCTTTGTCACAATGTACTGAATAAAACAAATTCCAACAGGACCCCCTATGGTTATTTCCAGATGTCACAAGTGCCACAATTGCCACAAGCACTGATCCTTTCAGCACACAGTGGGGCGGAGGTCTCCAGGAAGGGTAGGCTGTCTCGGCCCTCACCATGGCTATCCTTGCCGCTACAAGCCTTATAGCTTCAGCGCCTCCCCAAATCCTGCACCACAAAGAAAGCAGAGTGCCATTCCTTCTTATATAAAATATAAATATTCCACAGTTGGAAATTAAACTATAGACTCCCACTCTCAAGGCGCTTTTCATCTAGCAGGAAAGTTCAGATGTGGCCAGGGCTAGGTGACAGCAATGCTGAGCATTGGGTGAGACTTGGCTGGGCAATCACTAATGGGAGGTAATAAAATGGAGGGAAGTGCTGGAGACACAACCCCTGCTGATGAGCACAGTGTGTGCAAAAGAAGCCGATGGAAGATGCACATTGTCAGAATGGCAGGAGGTCTGGTTAAGCTCAGGGGCAGGGGAGATGTAGAAGGGTCACAGGGGAACTACTCTCAGTCTTGAATGGCATCTTAAGAAGTTCACAGATAAGGGAAAGTCATTCCCGATTCTATCGGGCAGAAGCATGAACCAAGCTCATGATCAACAAGACTCAGAATGACTGATATACCAGATCGAGGTGTCACTGTGGCTCTGACTCTGCATTCTTCAGTGACGAGAGGGGTGTGACTCCTGAGGCCTGGCCTAGCCTTGCTCTGAGGAACTTTGAAAACGCTCCCTCACTTTGAGCTTTCTCATCTCTGTGAACCGTGCAGATCAACTTCAAGATTCCTTTGTAACTTTGATAATCCCATGGTCCTGTCTTCAGAGAGCATCTTAAGTTCAGTGTCACAGATGACATCAAACCTTTTCCCAGGTATAGCCTATGCTCCACTCCGGGTCAGGTCTAGCCTATGCTCCACCTTGGGTCAAGAGGCTATGGACAGAGACTTCATCATACAGTCCCAACTTCACACTGTACCTCAATCTGCAGAGGGAGACCCTCATCATGCTGCCATAAATATCTTGATTTTAAGAGATAACCGTTGAGCTCCATGTCCCAAAGAACTGTACTGGTGGAACAGAGAGCAGGGTAAGTCATAAGAGAGAAAGCTTGTGTTGGAAAAGGCAAAGTGAGATGATATCACTTTTAATTAGCCTTACTCATTGTTCTAATGATAGCTTGTGGGTTGGGAGTTTGTAGTCTCTTTGTGGGGTTACTTCAGGACACCCAAAACTTTGCTGCACAAATTTTAGTACCTGGCATTACAACATGTCCTTGCTACCCACATGCCTTTTCCCTTCGTTGTGCATACCCTCATACTGAGAGTACCTGATCTGAGTTGTCAAAAAAAAAAAAAAAAAAAAAAAAAAAAAAGGAAAGAAAGAAAGAAAAGAAAAGAAAAAAAATTCAAGTCAGTATCAGAATTTCTTTCCAAGTACCAGATCCACCATGCCCTTGTTCAATGAACTAGACAATTCCAATTGGAGTATGGATTTAATTGGGAAAAATCTCAAGGATCATTTAATTTGGTGCATTGCTTGGTGTATGTTAGGGCTTCTTGGGGCCCCTTTGCACTGCTAGCAAGCCTGAGTTTCAAGCTGAGTTCAGCTGAGTAGTAATGAGGTACTGTGGTTTCTGAGGTCAAGGTAGGAGGTAGCATTAACCTGTCCATGCTTGGCCTCATGCTGAGGGCACCAGCTGACCTGGTCCTGTGATCTTTCAAGGTTGATGTTGACACCTGCTGGTGGCCACTCTGCCTGCTGAAAGGTCTTGCTTGGCTTTTTCCGCACTCCTAACACAACCTTTTCTCCAGAGCAAATCTCAAGTGCTTTCTGAGGGACTCCCCAACAACAGTTAGAGAAGAGTTAGTTCCATTGAAGGAACAATAAAATGCATTGCTAAGCAAGACCTTGCTGGTAGAGGGTGCAGGGGAATCTCTAGTTATTTAGATTTATTGGTTATTTTCAATTTTTAAGTGTGATGTTACAAATACCTTTATACGTATTTGTGAAATAATTTCATGTAAAAGAGAACCTCTCTGAAAATAGAATCAAACCCCAGCTCCACTATATTCTATCTTAGTGCCCACTGTGTGGTAAGAATAATGTGGGGGGACGGTGCCTCAGTAGGTAACAGGACTTGCTGCTTAAACATGAAAACCTTTAGTTCAAATCCTCAGGACCCATGTAAGAAGTCAAGCGTGGGCATAAGTGTGCAACGCCAGCACTATGAGACTGTAGAAACAGTAGGATCACAAAGGCATGCTCACTGCTAGCCTAGCCAACAAACAACACAAAAACAAAACAAAAAAAACCACCATCAACAACAAAACCAACCAAACAAAAAAAACCACTGAGCTCCAAATCAGTGAGATCAGATCAGGGGAATAGGCATAGTCTGATAGAAAAGGAAATCCAATGTCTAACCCCCACATATGTGCATGTGTGTGCCTATGCGAGCACATGGAACACACACACACGCTCATGCCCACTCACATAGGCACATACACACATACATGCACACAGACACACACACATACACACATAAATTAAAATATTAAGCTCATATCAATAGTAGTGCTAGACCAAACCACCTGAACCAAAGTGTAACAATTGTGTCTTGTCTATATGATAGTGATTGTCAAAACTGCTACCAAAGATGGGCCTGAGACAGAACAAGTCCACTTTTCCTTTTCCCTTTTTTTTCTTACCTTCCTTCTCCACTCCCTAATTTCAGAGCTTGAAAGATATTGATGGGAGGCCTAGTTTTCCACATGGTTTCATTATGGTCTTCTGGCTGAAACTATTAACAGTGGTATTAACTTCTAACACCTTTGTAAGAAAATAACCTGCTGAAGTCAGGGGTTAATATCAGCCAAGGATCACTAATTATCCTGCAAATCTCCACCCTGGTATCAAAGGGACACCAGTCTTTAATGTCTCAGGAACAGCAGCCTCTGAAGGCCTCAACTTGTTTCATAAACATAATGACAGCAGCACATTAGTGTCTTGGCCATCTGTGAAGGAAGATGAGGGGCAGACAGAGGAGAAGGGAGTAGAAAGGACAAAGTCAGTGAGAAAATGAGACCAGCCTGAGAAATGATGGTGCTTGGGCTGAACTGGCTGCTGCCATGCACTGCTCACTACAGGGACCATCCGCTTTGGAATTCTGATGGGGGATGGTCACACATCCCAGAGTGACCATCTAAGGCAGCGTGCCACCTCTGAGCCTGAATTCAGCCAGCCTAGATGCCAGGGGCACTGGTGGTTTGCCTGGAGTGTGAACTTGCTAATGCCGAGCTAAACAGACAGCATGTGAGCTCTCAGAAGCAGGAGACTCTGGTGTGAAGATGTTCATAGACCATTTAGGAATGTGGCTCTTGTTGTGGTTTTGCATTCAGTCCACCGGGCAGCTTGGAGCTGTTTCCTATCACTCTGTTCTCTGTCCTCTTTCTCCAAACAAACTTCCGCAATGACTACAGAGCTATCTGGAACAAAGCTTTAGATTAAGACAGCTTAAGACACCAGACAGCTATCAACAGAAGCAAGGACTTTCTTTTCTCAAGTAAACAGGACCTCCTTGACTTGCTGGGATTTGGAGTAGAGAATTCAGCCATGGCTAGATGAAGGGTAACTAAATGTTTATGCCCTCAGCTTTGTGACATTTCACTCTGCATGACACAGAAACAAGGAGCTCAGTACACTGCTGGCCCAGTGATGAAAAATGGAAGCACAAGGCACCCAGGACACTGACAAAGGTATGGAAGCAGGTCTGTGGGTATCTGTGGAGCTCGTGTGCCTTGTCTTCAAGAGATGGGATGGAAGTCTCCAAAATCCTCAAGTTATGACCTCTCATTGGTGTCACTAAATCGAGCACATGGTGATAGTCAGACCCCCAGGTCAGGTGCAGGATAACTATATTTTTCCAGCCACTTAGATAAAAATCTCTATAGATTTTCAAATTAGGCTTCCTCTTAACCTTTGAATTAGAAGTGTGCCAATCCGGTCTATCTCCCTGTAGAGTGAGGGCTGGCTGAGGTGTCTAGGGTCCCTTACGGAGACTCTTCCACATATAGGTATAAGTACTTCCAAATGGCTGCCAGTTGGCTACTAAGCTGCATTACACTATGTGTATATAAGGAGAGCCTACTTAAAACATCATCTGACCCTTTAACACGCTTAAACAATATCTTTTTTTTTTACTATACTCCAAAAATCAGATCAGAGTCTTTAGCTATCTTTCAAGCTGCCCACCCACCCATTTCTTTTCCAGGATTGGACAAAAGTGGAATAAAATGAATCAACACAGGGAGCAGGCATGGTAAATGGAAGAAAATAGGGGCCTGGGTAGTCCACAGACTGCCATCTCTGAGGACAGTTGTGGGTGGGAGCTGTGGGAAATGGAGGGTGGCTTTTTAAATCAGCCTCCACGGAAAGCAATGAGGCTTTCTATGGATGCTCCTGGAAGTAGGTCACTCTATGCTCCTCGGTGCTGGCATGAATAGCAATTGAGCAACCCGCACACACATTCTGTTTACCTAGTCAGGAAGATGAAAACATTCCTGTGGGGGAAAAGATGCAGCCAAAAGGTTCTGACACAACCAGACAGATGAGAAGCATTCAAATGGCGTGTGATTTCATCCAAAATGGTTTGCTTGTTCCTACAACAGTGTTTCTTTGGATCTTTTCAAACCTCTGCAAAGAGTTTACCCACATGATACTCATTAAAGTCTCATTTGAAAGGAGGAAAAAGAGCCCAAAGCTCTTTGAAAAGGACCAGGTTATCTGAGCTGCAGATGTACTGGTAAAAGGGTTTTTTTTTTTTTTAAGCTTCCATCTAGTTCTATTCTCCATTGCCACATGGCTGACCTTTGTAAATTGAGATAACGACATGCATTTAACAAAATCTGACATCAAGTAAGATGTGTAATAATATTTAAACTCCAAGATGTTAAAATATGTATTTATAGATCGTTTTATACGTTGTGGGAAGAATAAGTCATTTGAAGTCTGAGGTTTCTCCACTGGCATTCTAATTTGAGCTTTGCAAGTCTTGGAGGGTTCCTCCTCTCCTAGGTGGCACTGGGAGCAATAGGGACACCTGGGCTTGAGAAACTCAGAACACTTGTTACAAGGTAATTATAGGGAACCCTCCCCACTAGAGCCTACAAGAGCTGTATCCTCACTAGGAGCACTCTGGGATGCGCCTGATCATTTGCAAACAAAGCTTTCAGTATCTGCTACAATTCTCATATCCTGGACTATTTTGAGGTTGTGAGGTTCTGTGGCTCTTGCTTTAAAAGGTGCATGGGTAAAGGGAGTTGACGATGCAAAAATCTCATCTGTAAGTAGTGTGTAGAAAGGGAGTGGTGTGTTGCTTGCTCTAAGCAGTCTTGATTCATTTCCACATCTGGTTAGTTCTCATTCAATTATATTTCTGTTCTTAACTGTCCATGATTCAACTCCACGAGCGATGAAGTACTTGGCTGTGGTGAGCAGCTCTCTCAGTGTTTCCTGAGTGTCTCAAACCCCACGGCCTTTCAACGTAGGACCCTATCTCCCTACTTTACAGGTAAGGAACTTGAGTTCCAGAGAAGTTCGCCTACTTGACCAGGTTTTCTCAGTTAGTAGTCACTAAGATGGGGAGAAGGGAAAAGCTATGTCTTCTGGCTTTATAGCCACTGTTCAGTACCACACCTTCCAGTCCTTGCTTTACAAAGCCTGATCTCAGGATACAAGCCAACCGGATGCTTAGTGGTTTCTGCCATTTAACAAACAAAAAAGACCACTGTCGTTGCTGTTGTTATGATTATTGGTGTCATTCGTATAAATGCAAACACTGCATGATAAGTTTTGACAAAAGTCGGCAAGTGGTACCTTCAAATAGTCCCAGGGCGTGCAGACACTTCTTAAGTCCAGAAGCTGTAAGCCTATGGATTAGTTCAGCTCTGACTAAGAAAGGTAGGCCAGGTCACAATGCTGCATTCCTGGAAGTAAGTGTGTGTGTGTGTGTGTGTGTGTGTGTGTGTGTGTGTGTGTGTGTGTGACAAAAATCAAATAATACTATCACTACGTTAAGACCCAGTGATTGAACATCCCCCTATGCATGCCCCGGTATCTGTGCCCACGGAAGGCTGGCACAGGAGACCAGCTTTTGGTGAACTGAGTGTCAGGCACTGCACAACATGGCCCTTAATTAAATTGTGCAGGTCTTGCTGGATAAGGTGGTACACACCTTTAATGCCAGTACTCCGGAGGCAGAGTGCTTTCCTACAGAAAGGTGGGCATAAGTGAGCTTGAAAGCCTCTTCTTACCCCACAGTTCTCTTGTGTCACCTTCCTATCATCTACACTTGCCATCTTAGGCCTGGGACAGAAGCTACTCCAGCGTGAAGATTAGATGTTGTCATTATCTCAGAAACCACCATTGTGCCATTCAGCCCAAGAGAGCGACGTATCAAGGGATAGCTTTGAAGACTTAGCTCCATGCCAACTCTTTTACTATGGCTCCTGTCTGAAAATTTGCAAAGCCTTTATTATAAGCCCCCTCTTTACAAATTATTCAGCCTGGAGGGGTGGGGTTCATAGAACTAGAAACCAGAAGTCCAAAGAGGGGGCTCAGTCCCTTCAAGGGAGAGAGTTAATAAGATGGAATAACAGGGCTGGAAACTTGTCTTCCACCTCACAGCACAGCACTTCACCTAATCAAACAGACTGTCTACCAAAGTGATGCATATTTACTCTTGAAACCATACGCCTGGTTCTTGCACTTCAGAAAAAACAAAGACATCCAGAATATATATCTATCGATAGTAAGCATGTGAAGGCATTGAAAGAGTTGAGGCTATAGAGCTGAGACTGAAATTTTGCTCTTAATCCCTTCACCCTAGTGTGCAAATCTGTGGTTTCAGCACACATGGCCCCTGTGGAGGATAAGATCTGCCTGGTCTGTGCTTCCAGTTTCTGGTCCAAAGACTCTTGACATTGTCTTGGCCCACTTCTGCAGGCTGACTTGCATATATGCTTCTTGGGGAAAAGGGTCAAGATGACCTCTAAATGACGTGATAGATATACCCTCATGGAAATCTTTGATGTAGACATCTAGTGTTTTCTGGGTGGGTGATTTAAAAGAGCTCAAGGTCACCTGATCTATGAGTTGTGTGATGCTCAGCTGGGAAAGATACACATCCACTCCTTGTTGGTTCCCTTTCCATATTTACAGCTTTAATTCTGAGGTCCTATGTCTGGAACACACAGGGACCCTTTTGTGTTTTTCCAAGTCAGAAGTTATTGAATAACAATAAAGTTTTGAGTTACAATGTTTTGGTTGGCCGTGGTTTACCAGTAGTCCCAATGCTCTTCCATTGCTGACCAAGGTGAATTCCTTTATGCCACTCTCAATTGTTCACTCTCAGATCACATAGCAAACATCTCTCTAAACGTCAGTATATATGTGTAGGTTGCAGAATGACTACACAATGTTAAAGAGGCCAAAGCAGGGTCCAAATTGATCCAGAGAGGCCTTCCTACAAGCCCTAGGCAAGAGATTGATGAAGATGCAGGAGGAATGCTTAGATATTTTTAAACCCATCAGGAATCCAGGCATGGTGGTGCATACCTTTAACCCCAGCACTCTGGAGGCAGAGGCAGGCAGATCTCTGTGAGTTTTAGGCCAGCCTGGTCTACAAAGAGAGTTCCAGGACCGCCAGGGCCATTATACAGAGAAAACCTACCTTGAAAAACAAAACAAAACAAAAAAAGCAAAAACCAGCACAAAATCAGCAGGAGCATTGGTCCCAAAAGTGAAGCCAAGCCTCAGAGTCAGAGTTTAGCTGAACCACAGGGTCTGATTGAGCTATCTGGCAAGGTGTGGACCACGAAAGACACAGAGGCAGAGGGCAGGCCCAGGTGAGACAGATGAACAGGAGGGTGAAGCCACTCAGGTCCTGACAAACAGATGGGGGCAGGAGGGACAAATGAAAAACAACAGGAACTAAAGGCCCTGGGATGGTCAGAAGTTACCTGCTTATTGGTCCCTTGAGACACTCGCCAGATCATCAGAAGACAGGCTGCTGGGAGGCAGGCTAGAATGCCTCCTCTTCATGGAGCCCAGGTGACTAGTGTGTTCAATAAGTTTCTATGTCTGATAGTATTGATATGATTTTAATATACCCATGAGCTCAGAAGGCTATAATCTTCTTTGAAGAATTTATAGGGTGTAAATTTTTACATAAAACTATTATCAATCTGTGTCTCCTTGGTAGGGACAGACAGACTGTTTTTACATGATGTACAAGGTACAGAATCATCCTGTCTCTGCATTTGTAAGATGGAGTCAGATGCTGTTTGTAAAAAATTGAGCTTTGACAAGGCCTAGATTTGCTTAAAGCCAATGTGAACCAGTCCATCAAGTGAAAGAATGTGACTGTAAGCTAAAGCCTCCAGGGCACGATTCCAAGGCTGTCCTTGGTCTCCTTTGGTCCCCTAGCTCCTGCCCTTCCTCAAAACATTGGTCTCTACACTTATCATAATAAATGTGGTTGCTCCCAGTCTCTTCAGGTTCTTTCAGGAGAAATAAGCTGACCAACAGCAAAACAAAGACTTCTGAGGGAATCTTGGCAAGTCTTCTGCTGCGGCCTACCTGACTCTCTCCCATCCTCGGCCCACATTCCGACCTTCCTGGGCCCCCACAACAACCCTACTGAGCTGTGAATTGGTTAGAGACTACATTGTCCCTTATCATCAACAGAAGGCTGGAATGTCAGAACCAAAATGGCAGATTTGCCTAAACTGTAGGATACTGTTCCTGCTCACTCCAGTCATTCCTCAGGAGCCTGTGAAACAGGTTTCTGTCTGCCAGGAAGATTTGCCTCCCTATTGACAACTACCTGTGTTGAATACCAAAGCCATGGACCCACAAACCCCCTCCTCTGCTATCCTAGACTTAGTTCACAGCATTTCTCCCTGAGCCTGAAGTTACCAGTTACGCCTTAAAACTCATAAGAAGCTCTTTCCCTGTTCCAGCTCTTCTATGTGCTCCAGAGAGATAATTCTGACCCTTGCTTATCTACCTGTCTCTTCTCTGCCCCACAGAGGTAGATTGGCTGCTTGGACTTCCCCCAAAGGCTTCTGGATATTCTCTCATCTCTATATTAAAAACCTTCCCACCCTTAAAAAAAAATGAAGCCTTGCATTGGTGAGAAGCCTGAGTGACAAGCCCTAGGCTAATGCCTCAGAACTGTGAAAGCAGAAGACAACAGTCTCAGGAACTGCAAGACGGTTTGTGAGCTCAGTGAGCAGCCTTCATGTAGATCTGTTAGGACAGAGGAACCTCAAAGGAACAGGTTAGGGTTTGGGTGGCAGAGCCAGGCACTGCGCTCCACATTTGGTTTTGCTGTTTACATTCCTTTGTTGAGCCCACATTTTCATAAGCTTTTTTGCAGGTAAATTCATTTCTGCTTCATGGTGAAGACAGACCCAGAGGCTATCCATACAGGCAACAGACTTGTCTGTTTTCTTCTGTCTTTTTACATGATTATGTCTACTGCCTTATCTTGATTTATAAGTAAAACCTACAAAAATAAATGTCTTGTGGTTTATTAAAAACAACAACAATAAAAAACACTTATTGTGAAGCTGAGCTCTATCTCTGAAACCCTGAAACCCACATGGTGGCATGAGCAAATCAACTCCCAAGTGTTGTCCTCTGATTTCCATTTGTACACATACAATAAATAAGAAATAAATATATTTTAAAATGGAGTCTCTTAGGACAAGGCTCAGCCAGAATGTTGTTTACATAATAAGAAGTAACTTCTCCGCCCTGGCAGGGCAGCCTTGCCAGGCCCCAGCGGAAGAGGATGCAGGCAATCCTGATGAGACTTGATAGTCTGGGGTCAGCTGGTAGGGGACAAGGGTCCCTCTTTCCAAAAACTAGAGGAGGGGGGGAGGGTGGTGAGGAAGAGAGGGTGGGGCCAAGAGGAGATGACAGATTGGGCCATGGTCAGAATGTAAGAAATAAAAAAATGAATTTTTTTTAAAAAGTAACTTTTCTGAGGAATAAGGGATGGAGTGGAGGAAGATGGAGGGAGGTGGGGACTGGAGGAGAGGGGGGGGATACAGCTGGGCTGTATGGTGAATAAATAAATAAATAAATAAATAAATAAATAAATAATGCAAAACATTTTGTAAATAGTCTGGTAATCTATTATACCCAGTTATATTTCCCTATTATATGTTAATTCAGCTTTCAATCAAATATTTAATCATTTTAAAGATAATAAAGATATCTGTACTTTTCCTTTAAAAAAGAAAAAAGAAAAGAAGTAACTTAAAGTGGGCACAGCCTAAACTCAACATCATCTTTCTCCACGTAATTAATAAAAAAAAAAAAAAAACACCCTTTAGGGGCCGAGTGGTGGGAAATGGTAGCTATGAGAAGGAGGCATTTTAAATGTGGAGATTTGAGGCTGATATCCAGAGAGCAATGTGAGCCCTGTTGATCGCATAAACTACATGTTGCATTGCTCTTCCTAGCTGATAAAACTCAAAGCCCCATTTGAAATCCAAGAAGAATGAGTTTAGTGGACATGAAAGGAAGTTTGGCTTCACCCAGCTGGCTCCCTCTGTCACTGATGCCTTTGTGCCCTGTTGCATTCAGAGGTGGCTTTGCTTCTCAGACAGTTTGTTCTTCCACCCCCACAAGCCCCTGGTCACTATCTGCCAAGTGTCTATGAGCTATGAGTGTGTTTATATTTTCCTTCTATCTGTTATCCACTTTACAGCCTGATCCCAGTCCCCTCTCTCCTCTCTTCCCAGCCCCACCCTCATCCCTCCCCCAACTACTACACTTTCATACACAGTTCCTGATAGCCCTTTTCCAGTCATTTAAGTCTGTTCTCAAAACTATGTCATTTAAGTTTCAGCGCCTAAAAGCCAAGTGTCATATTTTGTTTCTGCTGCGTCAGAGTATACTTTAAAGACACGCAGCTGTAAGTTTCATCAAATAAACCAAAGCATGAACAAAAGAAAGGCAGCTAAAATGAGTGGATCAGTAGGTTCTAGACAGGACACAGAGACGGACTGAGGGGCAATGCTGACAGCTTCACTTTCTCCTTCCCATTCTGTGGACAAGAGACGGAGAGCAGGGAGGCCATCGAGCGCCTCTTGAGCACTTCCCTGATTTCCACCTGGGAGCTGTGCTCAAGCTCAGCTTCTCAGGAGCACCACTTCTTTCAGTCTTTCATGCATCAAGTGCCCTGTGTCTTTTTGGTTGGTTCTGTCTCTGTCCCTCCTTCCCTCCCTCCCTCCTATGCTCCCTTCCCATTCTGTTGACTATACTCCACCTTGGGAAATGAGTTCCCTAAGAATAGAACCTGATTAATGGAGGTATACTTCCTCTCATCTTTCCAAAACTCACCTTCCTTTGGGTTTCAAACAAGTTTTGACATCTATCAGTTGACCACATAGAGGACACAGTCACCTTGTGCAATAAACCCTGTCACACTCTTCTCTTAATCGTTCCCATTCATATTGTTTTCCCCGTGCTTGGCTCTGACATGAAGTATGGGTTATGTTGTGGACTTCAGTTCCATTGACCCAAACTACTTTCTATGACCACAGTAGCCTCCTCTGCACACTCTCTCTGTTGATCAGATGCAGTCCCTGGAGTGGAACAAGACAGTATTGCAGAAGTAGGAAGGAGTCTTAACACTGGAAAAGCAGAGCCTGAGGTAAGGCTCCTACATGTAGAACCTCTTGAGTCATTGTGCCTCAGTTGCTCTTACTTTAAAAAAAATGGTAGTAATAAAAACATATGCTTCAGAGTGCTAGTAAATGAATATGCACACAGAAAGGCTTAGAAATATGAGAAATATTAGTCCCATTCATCAGTAATATTACCATTTAAAATTGCAGATAAGAATAATTTACTTTATTCCTGGGGTAGCAAATAGTCAGTATGGTTTCCCAAAAATGTAGAGTACTACTATGTTTCCTACATTCTTCATACTGGTATTTTGTTTCACCTTTTTGGCCGGGACATTATACTGGGTTGATGTTTCCACACAATGGGTTTAATGGACTCTAGATAATTTCCCCCAAGCCACCAGCAGTATGGTAGAGATCTTTTCCAATTCATAACTATAGGGGTCCTTCATCCATGAGACTGTTACCTTAATGATGATTACAGAAGAGAATCACATGATACCACATACCATCCCTTTCCCTCTCAATAGATGCTCTGATAGTCTTCACAGTCTGTCTCCACCAACTTGCCATTTTAGTATACAAAGTATCATCAAGGCATTGCTAAGGATTGGCAGTTAAATCCTTTCAGAACTGAAGTTCTATGCCCAATAGATACAGTAATGTGATGGTTAATCTTCACTGTCAACTGCTTTTGTCATTACCCAAGAGACACATCTCTGAGTATATTGGTAATGGTGTTTCCAGAAGGGTGTACACGAGGGAGAAAAGTCTCGCTTTGAATGTTGGTGGCATCATCTGATAAGCTAATCTCCCAGACAGAATAAATAGAAAGACATTATCCTTGTCCTCAAACTGTGGGCCAGGTAACACCTTCTTTCCTGAGTGGCTTTTGTCAAATATTTTGTCACAGTGATGAGAAAAGAAACTGATACAAGCAGTAGCTTATTGTTTAAGGAAGATGGATTTTAAAGGCATCCATTTGAAAACCTAAGTAGACCTCCTTGATGACTGTGTGGTACAGACAACTCGGGATTTAGACTCAGTTCTTCCTCAGACTCCCACCAGTAGCAATCTTCCTACTCCTTGTTCCTTACACTCCTGCCCATCTTGACTGGTTTTCAAGTTTTTACAGACGCCATCCAGCATCATCAATTTCAATGTTCTGCTAGCAAGAGGAAGGCAGAGTTATCTTCTGTAGACGATGAATGCTTTACCTTTCCCTAACTCACCTCTGAAACCCTTAGAGATTGATGAATGTATTTTATGTAGCACTATTATTTTAAGTATTCTTATTTTACAGCTTGATTTGGGATAGTCTTAGGACTAGTGATTACTTGTTTCCATACTTCAGTGTCAGAAAGTAACACACTTGTTGAGATTTCATTAATTCTTCAATAGAAATTGAGAAAATTTATGCCATCAGTTACTTTTTGAATTTCCATCATTCACAAAAATAAAAGAACTTCAGGTGTTCTGAGTGGCGTCATTTGTCCATATCTTGAGAAGATTTCTTACATGCCTATGGGTGATAAAACTGTTGTCATTTAATTTCTACTTAGCGCCCACTGTTTCCTGCATAGTCGTCTAAAAACTTAATAGATTTGTTTTAAGTCCTTGATAGTTTGAAATGATGTTTTAAAAGGTTCTGTTCATTCAGAAGCACTCTCCAGGAAGCTTTGCTTTCATTGATAAGGCTTTCTACAATCATTTAAGGAAAGTAAATTAATTAATTAATTAATTAATCCCACTCTGTGTTATCTTTGGGTTCCATAGACATGAGAGAATAATGCTTCTGATATAAGTATTGTTTTCTTTTTTTCTCTAAGACTTTTCTTCTTTAGTGAGAGATCCCTAAACTGCAACTCCTCACACACCACCTACCCTCAGAAATAACCCACAAAGGGCACATCTCCTCAGATCTGGAGACTTGCAGCCAAAGAGGATGATTAGACATTTCCAAATGGAAGGGCAGTTGCTGGAAGAAGGATTGGAGAAGGGAAGATGCTCCCTGTCCAGAGTTCCTTGAGGCTGTGCTACAGATGATAAACCTAAGATGAAGGGACTTTTAAAAGTAGCTGGCTCTGCCACTTAATTATCTTGTCTAGAACAAAAGGGTTGCCATCAGCCTGGAGACCGCTATGTTCAGGAGGATGATTGGAGTGAGGTATTTTTCCCTGCAATCTAAATTGCTTCGGTTTTCCTGGAATTGAGGCCAGCCATAAACCTATCAGTGACTCGAGAAAACTGAAGCAATTAAGTCTGCAGGTGTGCATATCTGTCATCTTAATGATGGATCTGTGTTAATACAAGGCACGGAAGACTTCTGCATGGAATATTCACTTCAATGAAGGATGCAGCCACCTTGTGGCAGCACCATGACTCCATAATGTTGATTTTAAAGTGACCTTTCCCATGGGTGTGGATAGACCTTTACAACCACAAAGTGATGTCTACCATGCCAGGGCTGCCTTGGAGGGTGCTAGCCCACTGTAACCCCAGTTCCCGTGGAAGTCCACCCAGGTGAAGGCAGTGCGAGTGTTGGATAATAGTTGCTGGGGGAATATGCTTTGAAAGAGTCAGAAAGACCCGGCTTAAACACAACCCTTTCTATGTCTAAACTATTTTTCTTTAGCCATGTTGAGGCGTTGTTTTATAAGATGGCTGTGAGGATCCAAAGCTCTGAACACAGTGTTCAGTAGTCATGGTCACTTTTTTTCCTTTTCTGACCTTGAAGCATTTCAGTTCCTAGAAATTCATTTCCAGCCATTCTTTGTTGGTTTCCAGATGACTTCAGGATGGGGAAGCATTAGAAAGCATTAGGAAAAAGCCGTAGGCTCCTGCCATGGATAAGTCTATTCTCAGGCCTGCCCACTGCCTTTTCAAGGAGAGATGCGCTGTCCTCTGACGGCCAATCTTCGCTGAGCCCTTTCTCTGACCCCTCTGTGGTGGATGCCTTATGCACGGATAGCTGAACTGCAGATGGTCCCATGACCTGCTGCATGGCTGGACACAAAGAGATGAGCTAATCAGCTTCTCACTCTTGGGAATTTGAAATAGGGAATATGGAACAAATGAGGCATAACTCAGCAGACGCACAAAGCTCAGAGAGATGCATAGTAAAAGCACAGATGGGGAGTCTGGGCCATAAGGGCCACTTCAAGCTGGAGAGATGAGGAAATAGAAAACCATGAGTAAGCAGGAGTGTTGATGTGGAGACAAACCGGAGGGCATAGAGGGAAGTGCTAGTGAGAAGGCAGGGAGAGACGAGGCGGTGTGTGGGAGGGTTGGAGGACCCTGGAGCATCAAGGGATTGCCACCTGGTCTGTTACAGAGCCCTCACACTCTTGGATCTCACCGCTTGGAGACTTAGCAGCAGTCACTTGGCAACTCTGTCTGCATTCCTGTGAGCTTAACGTCTCTGCAGAATGTGTGCTTCAGACAGGGATTCCCGGCACTCAGGAGCAGGAGTGAGTTGCTTACCCTGGAGTCATTGGAAGCTATTGGAAGTGCCGCACCCATTAGAAGACATAGTATGCTTCTCCCTCACTAGATGATTTTGATCACAAAAGCCAGGAAAGGCCCAATATAGGCCGAGAAGAAACCAATGCCGACCAAGTACAGGCCCAATGGAGGCCCAGCAGTGCCCCAATATAGGCCCAGTATAGGCCCAGCACAGTACTAATACAAGCCTAGAACAGGCCAAATACAAACCTAGTGCAGGTCTAGTAAAAACCTAGTATAAGTGAAACACAGGCCTAGCATAGGCCCAGAACAGGCCCAAAAGAGGCCTAGTACAGGCATAGCACAGGACTAGTACAGACCTAATACAGGCCCAGCTCAGACCCAATACAGGCTCAGCATCGGCCCAATGAAGGCCCAGTACAGGCTCAGTACAAGCTTAGTACAGTCCTAGTATAAGTTAAACATAGGCCTAGCATAGGCCCAGCATAGGCACAGAACAGGCCCAAAAGAAACCTACTATAGGCATAGCACAGGACAAGTATAGACCTAATATGGGCCCAGCATAGGCCCAGCACAGGCCCAGCGTATGCCCAGCACAGGCCCAGAATAGGCCCAGCACAGGCCCAGCACAGGCCCAGCACAGGCCCAGCACAGGCCCAGCCTAGGCCCAACATAGGCCCAGCACAGGCCCAGCACAGGCCCATCACAGGCCCAGCACAGGCTCAGCCTAGGCCCAGCACAGGCCCAGCACAAGCCCAGCACAGGTCCAGCATAGGCCCAGTACAGAACTAACAAAGCCTAGCACAGGCCCAGTACAGGCCCAGTAACAGGCTCAGTACAAGCTTAGTAGAGGCCTAGTATAGACATAATACATGACTTGTACAGGCCCAGCACAGGCCCAGTATAGGCCAAATACAGGCCTAGCAGAGGCCCAGTATAGGCCTAGTATTGACTTAACACAGTAGCACAAGCCTAATACAGGCCCAGTGCAGGCCCAATACAGGCTCAGTATAGGCCCAATATAAACCAAATACAGACCTAACATAGGCCCAATACAAGCCCAGCACAGGCCCAGTATAGGCCCAATATAGGCCCAGCACAGGCCTAATACCGACCTAACACAGGCCCAATACAGTCCCAGTACATTTCCATTACAGCCCCCAATCTGGCCCAGTATAGGCCTAACAAGGGCCTAACCCAGTCCCAGCACTTACCCTGAACTTTCTGGGAATAACAGGGCGAAGTGCCCTGTGAACCTATGCCTAATGCAATCCTCTGAATTCTGAGTTTGCAGAGGAATCTCCTACTCCACGTACAACTGATTATTAATACTTGCCACTCTCTATGGGAGAAGTCACTTAAGAAACATTTGTTCAGGTTATGAGATAGTAAGCCAGGTTCCAGATCTATTCACAATTAATTGTGTCTTTTGAAGTCTATGTATGGCCCTGATGTCCCTGTATAATTTTTTCCATGTGTAAAATGGGACTTACAATAGTGAGAATATCAGACCACAATATGCCACATCTGTAAGGTCATAAAAGCAAGCAGATTGTGATGATCTTGGAAACCTAATGCATTGGTTTTATTACTAAAGATTTTCCTTTGCCAACCCACATAACTTAACAGTCAGCAATAATGAGAAAGGAGACAAAAAGAAACCATGGCACATGACAGCTAAAATCAGAATTTGATAAAACATTCTACTTCTAAAGCGATACTGTCATGTTTAAAAAAAATCAATTTGAGTAGAAAAAATATCTGGCTTGTTTATTAGTTTTTCTCCTAATGCCACCAAATGGACCTCAATCTGAAATGGCTTTTGAAATCAAATTTGCTGTTCTCCAATTTTGCAACTTACTCTTTATGCTAATTTGTCTGCACCTGCAGGGACAGAGAGGCTGGCAGCATTGAGCATGAGATCCAGGAAGAAAAAGTAACACAAAGATTCAGGAAATGAAAGCAAAGCTAAATCGTATTAGGTGTAGAGAGGCCAGGCTCCATACAAAACAAGGGGATGGGCGGGACGCCTGGGTGTTTGGAGTAGAGACAGTGACGACCTTTCCCTAGGTCTCAGAACACTGTGTGGGTGTGGGGCAGTCAGTGACGTCAGGCCCTGGGCTATGCCACGTGGCCCTTGATCTTCCCGTTGCTCAGACCTAAGGGTTATTATAAACATTTCTTTAAACCTTTTCTCCTTTAAGAATTTAGCCCACAGCTACTCAAGTTAGCTCTTGTTCTCATTTTCAAAAACTTGAAAAATATGAAGCTCTGTTTAGAAAAAAAAATATTCCGAATTTAAGCGGAAAAAAATGCTGTCTCCATTTTCCCATATGTGTCCTTCAATGTGCCCCCTTCCCCACTTGTTTTCTGTTACTCCATCAAGTATGGTCTCAGGGTATCTATCTGGAGATCAAGTCCAACAGCCCGTGCGTTATAATACCTGAGGACATACATACTACAAAGGACTTCCCGGTTCTTTCATCACTAGTATAATTTCCCACCCCCTATTTGAATGTCATCATATTTTAAAATGCAACAAGTATTTTCTCCAAGATTTCATGAAGGCATTAACTTAGAAGCAATCAAGAGAAAGAACTCCTAAACAACATATCTCTCTGTTGTAATACGGGGGGTAGCCGGGGTTAGGGATGGGGGACAAACTGGGGACTATAATTTATATGTTCTAGGATTTGATTCTACTTTGCATAGTTTTTCAATTGCCGTGTCCAGTGTATTTAATTTTATATGCTCTGCATTGTATAAAGGCCCCATCAAACTTTAACTTCTGTAAGCAGTCAGTAATGGCTGTAATCCAATGAAGGCTGTGAAGCTATGTGTTCAATGCTCAAGCCAAAAAAAAAAAATCAATTCTTTTTAGTTATTAAACAGGAAAAGAAAGTCAGGTTGGCTCATCAAATGTTCTGCTTATGATTCCCCCCTTTCTCTCCCCCAAGATCCCCAGAGCACCTCTTCATTCCTTAATTCTCTTCACTACTATTGAACATGAACAAAGGTAGACTAAACCCATT
This sequence comes from Acomys minous, assembly GCF_964271855.1. NCBI lineage: Eukaryota > Metazoa > Chordata > Mammalia > Rodentia > Muridae > Acomys > Acomys minous. The sequence goes on from NC_140483.1 coordinate 34,456,087, forward strand.
AGCACAGGCTGCTTAAAGCTACATGAAATGAGAATCAAACATTTGCCCACTGCTTGATTTGGATTTGGCCAATCCCTTTCTTTTCTTTAGACCATCACTTGCTTCTTAGAGAAGTACGGGTACTTTTAGGGTTGGCAATTTTCATTGATTCATGAGAATTGCTGAGTGGCCTGTATTTACTAATACAAAGACATAGAACATAAGTTTAATTTCCTTTCTCAAAACCACATCATGCTACAGAGTTCGGGCTAGAGATCACAGCTCCTACCTCCCTCTTTCAGTCCAAGCCAGAGACTAGTGTCTTTTGTGAAACTTCTTGAGAGTTTCATGTCCCTGGTTCTGTTCTGTGTCCCTAGGGAATCTAGGGAGGAAATTTAGCGAAGGAGAAATGGGCTTTAGAACCAGGTAGGCATGGCTAGATTGTCAGCCCGGGTGTTTGCCAGCCCTGTGAGTCTAAGCCACATAGCTAGCCGAGGAGTCTCTGATGTTTCCTCTATAACTGGCAGAGAAGGGTACACACCCCCAAAGGCTGCACGAGAATGAAATGAGACCCTGTGTGGGACATGTCATCATTCAAAATATGTGTGCTTTTCTTACTTTTGAGACAAGGTTTCTCTGTGTAACCCTGGCTGTCCCAGACACACTTTGTAGATCAGGCTGGCCTCGAACTAACAGAAATAGGCTTGCCTCTGCCTCTCCGAGTGCTGGGATTAAAGGTGTGCACTACCATGCCCAGATATGTGTGCTTTTTTTTTTTTTTTTTTTTTTTTTTTTGTATTCTGTCTTTGGAAAACTAAATACAATTGGGGCAAAAGACTGAAATAATAAATTCTATGTACTGAGTCCTAATTTTCTTGTGATTTCTAAGGTTTTAATCTGATAACAGGATACATTTTGCTTTGTTTTGTTTTGTTTTGTTTTAAAGAGGCAGTAGTAATGTAATACTTCTTTATATATAAAATTCTTTCTCTAGGTAGCATAAAATAGTGAAAATATGAGTTGGTACAAAGATGACCAAAGACCTCTTGCTTGGCTACTGATGAGCTGTGTAAGTTTTCAGTCCCTCACACATTCATTTATTCATTACTTTAAAAACGATTTCTTCCTGAGTCTTCCTTCACACCACCAGACATGGCAGTTGGAGACATAGTAAGACTCTGAAGAGAGATTTTATATTTTAGAGTGAGCAAGTAAAAACTCTTCAGTAGAAATACAACAAAGGCTGCATGAAGACAGAACGCACACACTCAAGGCTGTATCATTCGGGACACTCTGTGTGCTAAGAAGCTTGACTTCGGTGTCTACAGAAAGAGAGTTTGCTTTCTCAAGAGTACATGAAAAACGTGTGGATGAGTGCAACTGTACAAATGAGCCAGGCTGAGAATAAGCGTGGTGGTGCTGGCCTGGAAAAATAAAAGGAGGATGGAGGTAGAGATTGAAAGAGAAGAACCAGCAGATGAAGTCAAGGCATGTGTGTTGACAGGAGGGAAAGGCATGTGGATCAGCCCTGAAACGGAAGAGCAGTTCACACCTTCCTCCTGCCAAGGAAGCAGAGGTTCAGGTGTAGGAGTGGAGGTTTGAACACACTGACTCCCGAGTGTCATGTTGGACATCCAGATGGCCCATCCCTGCCATCTAAACACACACGTGAGAACATGTGCTGAACTCTGATCTGCAGGCACGCACAAGCTATGCCAGTCGAAGCCAAGGGACTGGATGAATTTGCCCACAAATGTGCTGTATGTAAAACATAGAGGGCAAGAATAACAGCGAGGCCGACACGATCCTTTACGGACATGCTTCCCCAGTCCTCATTTTCCCCTTTGATTACAGGAGAGGAGGCACTGTTTTCTTTGTGGTTCCATTCACCTAAAAATGTCTCATTCAATGCTTTTTTTTTCCCCCTAATCTGGTAACGGAATTTCACTTGCACAAGCTCTTTTCTTTTCTTCCACCTTTGTTATTTTTGGAAAAAGCAGATGGAAGCTTAAGTTCCTCTGAAGTGGCCCCTTGATCTTTCTGTCATAAGGACACTCACACAAAGGGTACAGGAGGGAGATTTTTACAGCAGAAGAAATGGGGAGCGAGAGCCAGGGCAGGTCTCCGTGCCACGATGTGCCCTTTCCCATGCCTTCAAAGGAGCCACAATAGCGAGCACTTCCCTCCCACTCCTCAGTGGTTCAGAGGAGATGTTTTTGATACAGACCAGAAAAATAACACTAGGGCTTAGCATTAAATACTTCTGGCTTCCTTTCAATCGGGGATGGGGCAGAGGACGGGGCGGGGGGTGTCTTGTGCCTAAGGTATTGACATCACATTACTTGCTAGTAGATTTAGAACTTACTAGAACCGTAACATTTTCATTGGTCACATCAATACTTATCATTTTACCTGTATGCCACTTGTCAGTGTATATTTCCTACTTTTCTACATCCCTCCTCCAGTCAGCCACATGTAGATAGTCTCTGCAGAAAATACATCTAAATTCCTATTAAACCCAAGATAAAGGAGAGGAAATTCAATTTGCTTTTGTATACTGCCCGTTTCTCATTAGCCTTGACTTCTTAAGCCCTTGGGTTATGGGCCAGTGCTTATTTTCATGGCAGCGTTGCTAGATTTTATTACATTTGTACCGAGAAGCAAGATAGTCTCATTTTATATCTGGAGAAATAGGTTTAGTGACCTGGTGACAGCAGCGAGCCATGGATCAGTATATTTTCCTTATTATGTGAGTCTAGGGCCATATGTTTTTGGTTGTCTAGCCAGACTATAAAATGTATTGCTCATCACGCACAAATTCAACACCATCAAGCTACTGTGCTCTTTCTAAAACTCCCCAATATTAGGATGTGACAGTGCTCAGGAGTCTCAAAAATGTGAAGCGGGAGACCCTGTAAGCCCCAAAGCACCCTTCTTTTCTCTGTCCCAGTCAAGTCACGCCATGTGCTTTCGGGAGGAAAATGCCTCTTGTTGCATCGTTCAAAATGAAAGAGTTGAATTTAGGTTATCAGAAGGTAAGAATTGCAAGTGTGGAATGAAAACTGGAGAAAACCGTGTGGCAAGTAGAGTATTCTGTGTGCCAAACAGAGACAAGGCATTAAAATGTTAACCTCTGCAATAAGCAAGCACCTTCCAGCCTTTATGAATCAAGCAAGCAACAGAGGGAGGGATCCCATACCTTCTTGTTTGTTCCATGGAAGACAATGGGATTCAATGAACCACCCCAAATCCTGCATTGTTAGCACAGAGCCAGCGCAACCCCGCCACCTCCCCATACACACACACACATACCTCACCCCCTGGACAATTTACCCTTAGTGAGGAACACCAGGGATCAGGACACCAAGACTATGGTTTAAATATAGAATCACAAGCAAGTTCTACCAGCACCTGGACCAAAGCCCTGTAGGTATCACTGCTTCTGCCTCTCACAGCAAACCTCCAGGGCTCTGAGGACAGCTGCTCTTTGCTCCCCTCTGAACTGTCTTCCACCAACACTTACACTTACACTAACTCACTCAGATGGTATTCTTTTTTTCCATAAGAATCCAATTTCCCTTGCACCACTTAAACCCATTCCTTTGGTGTTGGCTTCTGTGAGGATGGAAAAGTGCCAAGTTTGGAGAATCCTGAGAACACCTGAAAATGCATGGCCCCCTCCCTCTGGACCACTGCATGCATTGCCCCTGATTCTAAACACAATGCTGCTCCAATCCCTGGTGCACTGAGCTTAGGTGTTCATGGTTTGCTCCCCTTAGGAGATCGTCTCAGGTTGGGAGTGCTTGCAGAGGTCCAGCTCCAGCTGGGATGAGAGAAAGGCAAACAGCCACACTAAACAAAGGCAAGACAACCATCTAGTAGTGCTTCCCTGAAATTCTGGTCCCGCATTGTGTGCTAGACAGAAGCCTGTCAAGTGAGCAGCAAGGGTTAATGGAGCTCCTCGGTCATGGATGTGCCTCACCATGAGCCCCAAATTTCCAGATTTCACATTCTGTTCCCAGGGTCTATCTTCATAGGTCTAATCTATTCTCCCAACCTAATTCAACCTACAGAAAAGTTGAGCTTGCTAAACATCCGTGCTCTCCATGATCTAAGACTCTTCACGTCTTCATTTCTACTCTTGTATCCTCTCTGTGTCAGAAGGAAGTAGCTCTGTTGCTGTCCATAGTTAGCTCTTGCACTGAGCCCTTGATACCCTCTTTATTTGTCATCTCCAAAGGATTTGTATTGTTATGCTCCCTTTTAGTTTTGGCCTCTCCCTTATTTCTTCTGTCTTGGTCTAAAATAATGTTAAGTTATTCTCGCTGCCATCCTCTCCAAAAATTACATCTGACCTCAATTTTAACGTCTCTTATGACTTCCTTTCTTTTTCCCCCCCTTTCATGAATTGTCCACCTGTTCAAAACTTGAGCCTGTGAATTCAGTCTCCGTATTCATCCTTGCATTCAATCTTAAGCCAACTGGGCCTTTGCTTCTGTCGCAGATAATATGGGATGTGGGCAGAAAAGCACTGCTGTAAGATAATATGAATGTCTAAATGTGTTGGGGGCTTCTTGAAAACATGCTTCGAGCACAACAAGTGAATGGTGAATGAAGAGAGGATTGAATGCAAGGTGGGGATGGGGATGTGGAAAAAAATAACAAAAGGTCAGCTCAGTGGATGGCATTTATTGGAGGACTGGTGGGAGTTTGACCCAAACACTGGCAGAAGTTATAAATATTTGTCTTATTTGAGTATAGATGACCTTGGTTCTTAATGCATGACTACTCCTAACTATCTAAATGATATTCAACAAGTTGATTATCATTTCTGGATCCTCATCTCTTATTCATAAAAGCTTTGTCTGGGCTAAAGAACTTCTCACGCTTCTTGACATCTCAGAGATAATAAGGACATGTGCTTGGTTATATATGTTGGAGTAGACCTTAGAAATGAAGTAATGTTGTGAGGACTGAGGCATCATTATTCTTTTTAAACCTGACAGGGATCTTTGTATTCTGCTTATCGTCTGGTTTAATATACATTTACTGTGTAACAATTTATTTCTCTCTCATTTTACACCAATACAGATGACTGGAAGCATGTGGTATTGTGACAAGATCACTGTTTCTGGATCCATGCCCTGTGAATCCGAATCCCACTCTGTCACTTACCAGCCAAATGATCTTCAGGTAGAGCACTTCATTGATTGAGCTTCACATTCCTTCCCTTCAGAGTGCATAGAAAGCAGCAAGGAGAGCCCCTTGCTGACAAGGAGCCTCTGTCACTCAGTGCTGGGCACCATGGAAGCATGAGACCACTATGGGGTCCCCTGGCTTTCTTTGTCTCTTTCTTCAATAGGGAGATAAGAATTATCATGTGGTTCTTACTTCATCAGTGCCCCTAGCTGCTCAAATCCACTGGGCTAGTCAGTGATGAAGTAAAGTTCATAGAGCTGGTGTATTTACAACTCATGTGGTTTTGATGTCCTTTATTATGCTATTTTGATTTGAGACATGATCTCTTTGTCTGCCTGTCTGTCTATCCCTCCCTCCATCCCTTCCTCCTTCCCTCTCTCCTTCCCTCCCTCTCTCCCTCCTCTCTTTTGTAGCCTGATTTCAAACTTGTGATTCTACTGCTTTGGCCTACCAAATAGGATTTCAGGTATGCATGTCTACCCTTCACACATTTGGTTCTTATCCAAGCCACTCACAGTGCTATTCGAGGATATACTTTTATCTCTATCTCTACTGATATATACAGAAAGACAATTGTTGACATTTTGTGGCAGACTTCTATTATACAAGATTTCTCAATATTATTGGACAATCAAATGTCCTGAACTTTTATAATACTAACTGACCTCTCACTTCCATGTCTGTCTGTCTTTCTTCTTTCTTTCTTTCTGCCTGTCCATCTTTTTTTCTTTCTTGTCCTTTTCTGGCACCATCGCTGTAGCTTTGGATACATCTAATCAACTCCTGTCTCTAATTTTTATCTTTCATCTACTATCAACTAGATTTAATCAGAAACTAAAGGGTTTTTTTAAAGGGGAGGGAAGCAATAACACTAAATTCCAACAAGTAAATTCATCCAACAACAATAATTAACAGTTAAACGTTAAACAAATATATACATACTATGGAAATGAATTATTCTAAAAATGTTCTTCTTGAGGTTGAATGAGCAAATGTTGGAATTCATTTAGATGCACAGAACAGATTGATAGGTGATTCTGTGGGTATATGATGGAATAGGATATTCAGTTAGCCATCATAACGTAAAAGAGCATTTAACGGCACAGCAGAGCACTGGCGATGCAGAGTTAAACCATTTGCTTCTTACCAGACAGGGTCTCACTATATATTACATACATGTTGGCCTGAATTCCAGGGCCCTGGAAATAGGGGTCCTGGAACTAGAGGTCCTGGAATTAGAGGAATATACTCCTCAACTGATGAAGTAAAAAACACTATTTAAGCTTTCAAATGTGCAAGATATGAGTCCCTTTTACTTTAAAAAAAAAAAGCACGTGGAAAGAAAAGAAGAGAATGTGTATCTGATGTTTGTTATATGCCCTTGAAAAATTAGAATTCTAAATGATTTAAATTTTTGCTTTAAATTTTTATTTAGATATTTTATGTTGTTCCAGAAGAGTAAATATTTTAATCAGAATCCAACAAGCATCACTTAGCGACTATGTATGTTCTCTGCCTTTATGATAGCTAATATGCATGCTCTGAGTGTTCTAACACGTCAATCTGCCAATGCCATTACATGGGCATGAAATAGTATATTTAAAAGGACCTAGAGAAAATGCATGTGTCCTAGAGGTTTCCTTTTTACAGGAAAACTCTTCAAAAGGAACTTTAGCTGTCTGCTTTGTTATATTGATAAAAGTAAGAGTTATTTTGTTTCCAGCAAGGATAATGTCCCGGAGTCCCATCATTCCCCACCCTCTCCTATTCCTTGTGGCAAGTGAAGGATACCAGTGAATCCTTTGGATCCCGGAGAACTTACTTGTGTAACAATTATTTGTCATTACCCATTTGCCTGGATGTTTACCTAGGCGACACACAGGGCAAGTTTTTAAAGGTATTTGGAAGACCCACTCTAAATGTTGGTGGCAACATCTCTTAGGCTGCGGTCCAGAGCAAATAAAGGGAGAAAAGAGAGAGAGAGAGAGAGAGAGAGAGAGAGAGAGAGAGAGAGAGAGAGAGAGAGAGAGAGAGAGAAGAGAGAGCACCAGCGTTCACCTTCCTCTGTTTCCTGCTGTGTGACTAGTCATGCCCACCACACCCACTCCATCATGATGGACTGTATGCCTTCAAACTGCAAGCCAACCTGAAGCCTTCCTCCCATAAGCTGCTTCTTGTGTATTTGGTCAGAGTGATGGAAGAGTGTCATGCCACCTATGAAGAACCCCATACCAAAGGGCAAAGAAGTGATTTACACAATCATTAGCTTCCTTGTTCCCTCACACTGAAACAAAAATCCCCAACATTCAGACTCCTGAGCTAGTTGCACAGCAGACAAAACTATATGAGGAACTCATCTTTCAGTAACACTCTTGGGAACTGAAACCAGTGTCCATACCTGCGATGCTGACTATGAATAGCTAGCTATCCTCAGCAATGCACTCAGCAAGCCATATGTTGAATTCTGCCTGTTCAGCAAGACTCCGGACATTATTTATTATTCAGAGGTGACCACGGCCTCTTTTACAACCTCCATACTTTGCAAATCTCCTCTAATCCCCACCTCTGCCCTCAGGCTGCCTAGGTTTACAAGAAAAACTAGTGAATTCTTTCCCCTTGTTGCAATGAATCAATGTCCCTGTAGCCTGCAAGTCCTCAACCAAGCTCCACACAGAGCCAACTTGTGGATGGGAGCCTAAAACTCAAAATCTTCCTGAAAGCATTCAAGAAGCCTAAGGTGTTTATAGGAACTGGGGAGTGTTAATCCCTACTTGTGAGGCCAACTCCTACTCTGGTAATTACATTTCTCCTGGAAAAAAAAAAACAACCCGTGTCTCTGCTGCTGCTAGTAGAGGCAGTCTTCATTTTCACCTCACAGACTGAGGTTTGGTCGTCAGGTATCTCCGAGGGTGGCTTGCTCACCTGGAGTACTGCTTCCTTCAGGAGACAGCCACATTTCAGCACCAGCTGGGTGGGGGTCCAGGTCCTGTGGTTCGGTGAGTGTTTGGCAAGAGTTCTGGATTAATGAAGTTGTGTCCCCGTAAGGTATTATTATCACCTAATCCTTTTCTATCTTCTACCGAGGTAGGAGTGATGAGAAACCGACCTCACATGCCTCAGAGTTTCAGTTCAGTATATGCCTAAAGGCCAGGATTTTGACAAGACATCGGAACCCCTCGGATGTGACAGGATTGGATTGGAAATCTGCTTAAGCACCTGAAGAGAAGAGAAGGCTTTCCACTTGCTAGTACACATAGAGATGTCTGCACGCCACCTCTGCCACTGACAAGGAAAGCAAGGCCAACTTCCCCTTCAAGTAGTATTCACTTCTAAGTATCAAACATTCTCTGTCTTTCTCTCTTTATGTCTCTATCTCTCTGTCTCTCTCTCTCTCTCTGTCTCACACAGCCCAGGCTCACTATCTAGCCATGGATGACCTTGACCTTCCCCTGAAATTATGAGCATATACTATGACAAGAATCAGTTTTGTGAGGTGCTTGCCATTGAAGCCAGTATCATGACAGGCAAGGACTCTGCCAATGGAGCTATAGCCCTAACCCCCAAGCAAGTTTTCTCTTGTTCTTCACCCCACAAAAGTGAAAACAGAGGTACCTCTTTTCATCTTGAGAAGCAGATCAATAAATGAAAAATATGGAAGGACTTGAATGGTTGTGACACTTGAAACACGCTTTCTCGAATGTGGCCAGTGTCCATGTCAGTGACCATAAGAAGGCAGGATACCAACAAAAGATAAATCTCTGTTTTTGTAATATCAATCTGCAAAGATATACCACTTTATTTACAATTTTTTGGAAAAAAACTTACACTTTATTAAGAGATTATTCTGTGAAGAGCTATTTTACATATTTTGCCTAAAATTGTAACATGCTTACTTTAAGAAACCAAACCATAAAAAAGTGTTCATTTGTTTGTTTGTTTATTGACAAGATCTCTTTATGTAGCTCAAGCTGGCCTTAAACTACCCTCTAGCCTATTATTCCTAAGTCATCATGTGATAATGTTCTAAGACAACCTATATGTTACTCAACAATCAGGAACATATGTAGTAGAATTCTCGTAATCTCCTGTGGCTATTTACTGTGCATTACTTTATACATTCTCCCTTCTCTAATATAAATGATCACTAAAATTAATTGAACATATACTATTTCATTTACTATTTAATTGTGTCATTATTACTATTAATTCTAAAAACACTACTAGGGTATTTTTATTATGATGGGATGTTATTCTGAGTTCAGCTCCTGCTAGAGTATCTGAAGCTAATGGGTACAGGGGCCATCAGAACTGCTTGAGCGATAAGTACCGTTGTGATGAAATATCAAAACTAGAAAGCGTTGGAAAGATCACAGACACCCTATATCCACCTTCTGTTAATCCTATACAACTGGGCGTGAGAACTGTGCTAATAAAAGTCAACTGTGTCTCCATCCTGAGCAGAAGACCATGGGCCCAGAGAGCACAGCAGAAACGCACTCTGCATCGACTCACAGAACCTCCTTCTCTGAGGCCATGATGCACAAATCTCTCTCTCTCTCTCTCTCTCTCTCTCTCTCTCTCTCTCTCTCTCTCTCTCTCTCTCTCTCTCTCTCTCCAGATATCTTTGTTTATTTGGTTTGGTTTTGGCTTGGTTTGGGGTTTTTTGTTTGTTTGTTTTTTGTTTTTGTTTTTATTTAATTAATTTATTCAGATTACAATTCAATTGTTATCCCATCACTTGTATCCTCCCGTTCTTCCCTCCCTCCCGCTTTTACCTTATTCCCCTCCCCTAAGTCTATGACCAAAGGGGACCTCCTCCCCCACTATATGATCATAGGCTATCAAGTCTTATCTTGGTAGCCAGCTTATTCTTTCTTTGAGTGCCACCAGGCCTCAGTTGAAGAATGGATAAAGAAACTGTGGTACATTTACACTATGTAATACTACTCAGCTATTAAAAAAAAAAAAGGAAATCTCGAAATTTGTGCACAAATGGATGGAACTAGAAACAAACATACTGAGTGAGTTAACCCAGAAGCAGAAAGACTCATATGATATATACTCATTTATAATCAGGTACTAGCCCAAAAGGCATGTCCCATGAAAGTCTTCACTTACCAGGAGATTGGGATAGATGTGAGGACATCCTACTGGGACTCTAGGTAAAAGAAATATTGGAGATGGGGAAATAGAAGGATCCAGAGGATCTTAGAAACCTACAAGAAGAACATCGTGATGAGTGGATCAGGGCCCAGGGGGGTCTCTCAAACTATTTCACTAACCAAGGACAATACAATTAGTAAACATCGAACCTTTACTCTGATCTACCCAATGGACAAGACATTCTCCACAGTTATGTGGATAGCAGAGACTAACTCTAACAAATCTCTTATATTCATTAACTCTTCTCACGGCTATGGGAAATCTTCAAATATTTGATGTTAGCTCTCGTGACGCCCAGAGATTTTTTTTTTCCTGACCAGACACAGCTAGTACATTCAATTGTTCCTTGTCTTTTCACACACTTCAGAGGCCCTCAACAATTCATTTACAAGTTTACACTTCCTGGAGAGGGTGGTGGAGATGTGTTGGGGGCAATAGACTAAATGTTTATAAGCAGCAAGTAGGATGCACACATGGGTGAGTTGCTTCTAATCTAATGAGGTAATATAGGAGTAGCAGGACTGGTGGCTGAGAGGAAGGCTGTGCCCTAGAAAAATGCCTCCAATGGGAAAAATATAGACCTTAACAAAACTAAATGTAGTATGCATTTGAGCTAGGTTCACCCACTGATCTAGGTGGTTCTCAACACAGCCACCGGAAGTGACCTCAAAAATCTGAGTGTCACTCAACCAACGCTCAATAAATTGTTGTTAATTTCTTACTGAAGGAACTTTACTTCCTTTAGTGCTGCAAACACCACATTAACCGTTCAGAGTGTGATATTCCCTTGACTCACTGCAAGCTCCCTGGGAACTAAATCCAGGAACTATTTTTATAGGGTAGTTATTAGTTGCTTTTCTTGAATGAAGTTTGAAGAATCTATGTTTACTCTGACTGCGTTTTATGCTGGCAGAGTCAACCCATCTTTCCAATCTGTCAAGTTTCTTCTGCACTCTGACTGCCATCTTTGCATCCAGTACAAGCATTGCCTTTGCCAGTTCCATGCCACCTATGGCTCCAAAGCACACATGCTATAAATTGCCTCTTATAAGATGTACAATCAACTGGATGATAAACACTGTGCATCTATCACTTCTGTCTAAGCCCAGAACAATGCTTTGTTTCTCTGTAGATCATACAAATTTCTCACTGCTCACATCACATTCCCCCCTTCTTTATCATTACCAACCATCTCATTCTCCTTCTACCCAGCCTTGGGCAACTACTAGCCCACTTTCTATATATATATGGTTGCCTTTTGTGTACAGTTCATAGAAATGAAATCACCAACATGTTGCCTCTTTGTTTCCTTTTCACTTAGTGTAATTTTTTGAAGGTACATTCATTCTGTAACCTGCGTTAGAACTTGTTTTTTTTTTTATATATAATAATGGCATACTGTAGAAATATATTTTGACTGTTGATGGCTGCTTGGATTATATCCATTTCTTATATAAAGAATAATGCTGCTATATATAAAATATACATTATATATAGGTCTCAATATAGATATAGACACATGAATACATATATGGTTTTCATGTGAACAAATGTTTTTCCTACTTTGGGGTATATATTTGAAATGGATGGCTGATCAGGGGAGAATTCTGTTTAATGTTTTATAAACTGAGATTTTTTTCCAAACCAGTTTTTCCTTTTCTACTGTGTGAGAGTTTTGATTTGGAACATCTTCCTCAGAACCTGTGGCTGTATTTCTTATTGGAGTAACCCTGGCAGCTGTGAGGTGGAATTTGAGTTTTCATCTTCTAATAACTAACCTTGTTGTATCTTTTTATGTGCTCATTGAGAATTTGACTATTGGCCATGGAGACAAGGCTACTGAAATCATTGCCCAAATTTTAATTAGATTATTGGTCTTTTTGTTGTTAGGTTGCAATAATGTTTATTATATCACCAACCCCTGATCAAAGACAAAATTCACGAATATCACCTGCTACCTGTGGGCTTGATTTTTTACTTCCTGGTGGTATTCTTTGAAGCACACATGCCTCAAACATTGAATTCTAAATATGCCTAGATTTTTTTCCTGTTACTTGTGGTTTTTGTTATTGTTCCAATTTTTTAAAAAATTGTTTTCATACAATATATTTTGGTCATACTATATTCCCTTCTCCAACTCCTCCCAGTTCCCACTCCCTTCATGTATGGAGAAGAAAAACAATTTTTTTTCCAGTGGAGTAACACTGGATATATCAACCACAACCCCAGGCAGGCTGAATGCTCAGGAATAGTTGGCTAACACAAAATGCACTCTATGTTTCTTGTTTTTTGTTGTTGTTGTTTGTGTTTTTGTTTTTTGAAAGCATAAGGGTTAGGGTTGGGCTCGGGATAGGGCTAGGGCTAGGGTTAGGGTTAGGGTAAGTGGATTCATTGCCTAATCCAAGATCATGAAAATTCTACCTACATTTCCTTCTAATGGCTTTATAATTTTAGCTCTTGCCTTTAGGTATTTGGTCTGTTCTAGTTTATTTTTATGCACGACACAAAGCAAGGGTCCAACTTCATGGTTTGCATGTGATGGATAGATGTTTCTGTAATTGTCCCAGAACTAGCTGTTGAAAAGACTATTCTTCCTCCATTGAATTGCCTTGGCACTCCTGTCAAAAATGCACTGTCTATAAATATAAGGAGTTATTTCTGAACTTCTAATTCTATTCCATTTGTATATGTCTGCGCTTATGCTAATAGCACACTGTCATTATTGTGCAGCTTTATAAACTGTGTTACAGAAACCAGTCATAGCAGTGTTAAAGAAGACTAGACTGAGTAAAGACCTCTGGGTGACACCTGACCATGAAGCTCAGGAACACATGGGATTCAGCTTCTTTGGCTACTAGTACATTTTTAGTAGACAAGGTTTTGACATATGATTAAGCTCTGAGTAAATATTTGTTCACTAATTGACTGAATAAATAAAAAAATAAGTAGAATCCATTTTCAAATTTCAATCCCATATAAATCTACTTACCTGGACCTGCCCCGCCCCCCCCCATTCCTCTCCCATGGTGTCTGTCTGGGACACGAGTATGAAATAGCTTGCCAAATGTCTTGCTAAAGTCCCAGCTATTTGTTTTAACTCTTGGTGCCAAGAGACTGCATGTAGCATCCATCACCTTAAAGTCACCAAAACAATGCCATTCCTGTCGTAGGCAGCCCCTCCCCCATGATTTGCAAATGAGCTTTGTTACCAACGTCTATGAACTGTAAGTTTCACCAACAATTATACTATTCTTGTTGAGTAGAGCAGGGGGGGAAAGAATCACTGCCCAAATCATTAAGTGTCACTATCCTTTGCCAAAGAGCCAGCCCAGAAAGTGATGAAAGAGGCAAAGGAAAGCCCCTCTATGCACTGTTTGACAGGGCCAACCAGGGGACCTTCCACTTCTGAGCAGGGCCTGGAGGAGATGCAAAACATCATGACAAGTACATTTTCATCTCACGATGAAATAAGTCAGTCAAGACAAGGAGACATTTCAATCTTTCTTCATAAATCCAGGACTTTCTTATTTCTATAAAGCAAATGACTTTTAAATCATCAGGAAATACCACACACATGCACATATGCAAGGCTTGAGTGCACAGATGCACATGGGTATGCACACATGCACACACACAGACACAGGTACTTGGAGCTGTCGCATCTCTGTATTTAGCTGAAGATTGGTTTCCAAGATCTACATACAAATACTGACACCGACATTGATACCCAAGCTAGCTTGTCTTTGGAAATGCCCTTGCCTGAACTTACAAGCAACTCCTGCAACATATCTAATCATTTCTGCCTCAAGTACTAGCACAGATTTCACGTGTATAAATAATAACCATCACCATTATCATCCAAGATTGCTATGCGGGTTATCCCATTTACTCTTTTCAGACGAGATAGATATTTTTCTTTACTGCAAAAATGAGACCATCAAAGCTCAGGGAAGCTGGAAAAATTATCAATTCATAATCAGAAGAGCCAGAACTTAAACCCAGATCTATTTGATACCAAACTGTATGGCTTTAATCACCGTGTCATGGTGCCTCTTAGAAAGACATACTGTGCTAAAACCGTGCATAGGGCAATCTTCAGTAAAGAGAAGATGCCTGTGTGCCCGAACGGTTCCCAAATATAATCCAATTGCTCTTTCTCCAGCTGCCAGCCCTGGACTTGCCCAGGCCAAATCCACATAATCATAAGACTGCCTGCTTCTCCTTCTCATAGCCTTGGGACTGCGTATTTGGAGGGTTGTTCGGGTTTCTTGTTTAGATTTTTATCTTTTGTTTGTTTGTTTTGTTGTTGTTTGTTTTTTAGCTAGATCTCCTGCTCTAGCCAAGGCTGATCTAAAATCATGATCTTCCTGCCTCTGACTCCCAAAGTGCTGAGATTATAGGTGTCCACCATTATGCCTGGTGTGCCTTTTCCCTGTAACAACAAAGCCCCACACCGAATGCACTCTACCCCCTTAACAATGTTTCTCTTTGTATTCTTAACCATATGCACAATTGCTGTACAGATTACTCTCTAGAACTTTTACATCTTACATGACAATGACTTTGCATTCATTGAGCAATTTTCCATTTGTCTCTCCCCTAGCCTCGGCTAACTACTGTCCTACTTTTCAGCTTCTGTGACATGACTGCCCTACATGTGTTATGTAAGTAAACTCGTGCAGTATTTACCCTCTATGGGTGACTTAGTTCTTTTCTCAGCATCCTCAACATTCCTCCATGCTGTGACACATGACTAAATAATATCACACTGCAGCATCTACCACATTTTCTTTGTCCATTTGCCATTCTGTGAATGCTTACTTGGATTTGTCATTACACACAACAACACAACAAACGAGAGAGGGCAGCTATTTTTTCAGGGCACTACTTACCATTTTAAAATAAATATCCACAAACAGTGCCAGTAGTATAGATCAGCAGGTAAAAGAGTTTACTTAGCCTGTGTATTGGAGTTGGAGCCCCAGAACTTACACAGTGGAAGAATAGAAATGTTTCCATAAGTTGTCTTCTGACTTGCACATGTGCACACCCCCAATATAAAAAAAAATAAATGCATGTAAAAAATAGTAAATAGAAATAGAAGAGATAGAATTGCAGGGTTGTGTTTTGTGTGTGCAATGTATATGTGTGTCTGTGCCTGTTTCTGTGTCCATGTGTGTTATTCCGCATGTGTGTGGAGGTCATAAATAAATATGGAGGTGTCATGTCTTCCTCAATTGCTTTCCACACCGTGTGGGTGTGAGTGTGCAGAGATACAGATTCATGTATGTGCATGAGTATCTGGGGGTTGAGAGTCAATATTGGTTGTCTTTTTTTTTTTGCTCTCCACACTTATTTTTTGAGACAAGGCATGTTACCTAATGTTAACCAACTCAGACTGGCCAGCCAGCAAGCCCACGATGTCCCTGCCTCCATCTCCCCAGCCCAGCACTGAAGTTCAAGACCAGCTTGGGCTATACAGGGAAATCCTATTACACACACACACACACACACACACACACACACACACACACACACATTTTTTACATATCATAAGTATGTGCAAATATATATATATGCATATTTCCTTAGATATTTTTATAGTAGCCCATTATGAAGATAATAGTTTACAAACAAGTATTACTATTACATAAATGTCACATGTTGATTTTTACTTCGATGCACATAAGCTGTTTAGTTTGAAGTTGTGATGTCATATCTGGAAACTTGTTACCAGAATGGTGTCCTCACGTGCCACCAGCCCCCCCCCCCACATGCCCAAGGAGTTTTATTGTTCCAGGCCTTACAATTTTACTCATTTTTGTACATAAATAAAGATCAAATTATAAGTGGATATCCAGTTTCTCCAACACTATGTGCTGACTATCCTATGACTTTTTTGGCATTTTTGTTGAAAAGAATTTGACTACAGAATATGGGTTTATATCTGGATTTTCTACTCTATTCTGTCTACCTATATTTTATCTTGTTATATCATTCTATTTTGCTTACCATAGCTTTGTAATATATTGAAGAAAAAAATGAAGAAAGAACCTAGACACATGCAGCAGAAGATTTACTACGGTGTTGGATTCATTCTTTTTCAAAGTCCCAGAAGGTCTTTTTGTTGTTGTTTTGCAGAACTACGGAGCAGGGCAGAGGAGGATTACGGTTGTGCTATATCTTGAAGTTCATAGAGAATCACAAGGGATCCTAAATAGCCAAAAGCAGCCATGGGGAAGAACAAAGATCTAGGCTTTAATTCCTTCCTCCTTCTTAAAGATAAGTTCACCACAAATTCTCTCACATTCACATGATGTTCTCTTGGGGAGACTATTTAAACAAATGAATTGCAGAAAGCTAAAGCGGGTCTCAATTCTTCAAGTCCTCTCCAGGTAATTTCTAGACGGAAGCTGCTATGGTTTGGATGCTCATGGCCTCCAGGTTCATACACTGAAACGCACCCTACAATGACGATGTCAAGGGCATGGAGTTGGAGCCGTTAGTTGCAAAGGTGGGAAAGGAGGAACGAGGTCAGCATAGAAGGTTTCCTTGCCCCGGAAGCCTTCTGCGCTATGTAAGTGTACAGCAAGTAACATCCACACATCAGCATGGTGAGAGGGTACCACCTATGAACCAGGAAATGGGCCTTCAGCACACATCAAATCTACAGAAACCCCAATTCTGGAATTCCTAGACCTATGCTCTGTGTAAGCTGTCTGGCACATGGCATTTTGTCACAGCATCCCAAATGGGTTAAGGCAGGAATCCAGCTCACACCAACCCTCATAGATTCAAATGGTTTCTTCCCCAAACTTGATATAGAACCCATGAATTTCATTCAACCTGTATCATTTCATTCAATCATTATATCTGGTATGATGATGCTGTGCATTTTTAGAGAAGGTCTCATTATTTTTCCCCAACTTCAAATGCCTTTTTTATTAACTTATTCATATTACATCTCAATTGTTATCCCATCCCTTGTATCCTCCTGTTCCTCCCTCCTTCCCTCCCGTTTTCACCCTATTCCCCTCCCGTATGTCTGTGACAGAGGGGGACTTCCTCTCCCATCAAACCCCTACCCAGATCTAGCCAATGGACAGGACATTCTCCACAGTTGAGTGGAGAGCGGGGACTGACTTTCGCATGAACTCAGATGTCTATTTAAAAAAACCATGACATGTCCAGTTCTCATGTACGCTTAGACCCTAGTTTTCTCATCTATCAGTTCCATGTCTCTACACAACTCATTCAGTGAATCCAAGTATCAATGATATCATTTAAGCGTAGCTGTACTATCAGTCCACATACGTCATGACACAATTCAAAGTGCATCCTTGGTCTTTGTTCGTGGTTCCTAGAACAGATGCCCTAAAGCACTTAGAATTTCCTGAATGGCTAGAAGGTGAAAGGGACATTTTGTTGCTGCTTTATTCATAATTTTCTTCTTTCAAACATACCTCGTTTTGCTAAGCACTTATGCGTGGAACTCTGGAGAGCTTCGGAATGAATAGAAGGGATGGAAGCTTCGTCAAAGGTCCAGGAGGATACGAACTGGCGACTGAGTTGATGAGCAATGGCCAATGATTTAGTCATTCACATCTATGTAATTCAGCCTCTATGGGAATACCCAGGACAGAATTCAGAGACCTAGGACAGCAAACTGGTGGGAAAGACCAACTGGAAAGGCACAGAAGCTTTGCTCACCCTCCTCTCTATGCCTTACTTTATGCGTCTTGTCCCTTTAACTTGTCCTTTTTGCTGTATTGTACTCTTTATAATAAGATAAGAAATGTAGATCAAGCATTCTCCCGAGTTCTATGAGGAGTTCTCACAAGATACTGAACCTGTGTAAGAGGTTAGGGGAAGCCTTCCACTCCCAACTATAGACACGACCAATCAGAAATATAACGGTAAGATTTGAGACTAGCCTACAAAGTAAGGGCAGCTCAGGGTGCTTTGAGTTTGGAAGCTAGCTTCTGGTAGATACTGTCAGAATTGAATTTTATTGTTAAGCATCCAGTTTGTGCCCGGAGAGACGCAGCATTGGCTGGTGGTATGGAAAAGCCTCGTATATGTAATGACAGCAGGCTGTGAGTAGGAACAAATCTTCCTAGCAGTAGATATACCTATGCCAATGCTTTGATATGGAGATTAAATTAAATGACACAGTGTCTGACATAGCTTATCAAAGACTATGTGTCATCTCCTCCTAGTTATGAACATTTACATCTCTGGGACTTATGGGTAGTCGCTGGTGTCAGTCACATGCTTTCTATGCACAGCATCTGTGGCTTTTCAGAACTGGGCAGGCGGATGAGATGGTTCTTAAAGAATAAGAAAGTGGGGGGAGGTGGAACAAAGGAAGGAAGGAGAAATGGGGGTCTAGAGAAGAAATGAAGAGGGACAGAAAAGCAAGGTGGAGGAGTGATTTGAGATCTACCCATTGCCTGGTATCTCCTGTGGTGAGCTCGTCTCCCCTTGGCATAGGACAAATAAGGAAATATAGTCCCTGGATATACCCTGATGGAAGTAAAGGTGAGAAAGCTCCTCCCTGTGACCCCGTGACCTCCTGCTAACTGGCTTTCTACTCCTCCCTGACGACCCAGTCTGATTTAGGTTCTTAGAGGTTGAGACGGAACCCAGATCACTTCTATGAATGTGCAATGAGCCTGTAAGTGCACTGTGGGCAACAAATCAAAACCACTGTTAGCAGTTACTTCAACTCAGGAAGCTCCTCTCTCTGAAGGACCAACTGCCCTTTCATTAAAAAAAAAAACCTTTTTCTGTGTGAACAATACACGCACTGTGGAAGGACACACATTCCCACTAAGCAACATCAATTCTCAACATTCGATATAATCTCTTGGGCTCCTATGATTAAAAATTAAATAAGAAATGTTATGTCGAAGAAGCTCCAAAGCTGATTTTATGTACTCACTTTTTCCTCTGAAAACATATTACTTACTAGGGTTTTTCCAGTATAATTATATTCCTGGGAAAACAGGCAAGCAAAAGAATAAATCAACATATAATCTGTCTTTAAAGTTCTAGTTTATATTTTATGATCTTTACAAGTTGTTAAAAAAAATCAAGTCTGAAATTTTCTACAGTGAACACATACTATTTTCTCTTTTGTTGATGCTTGTAAAAGGAAAATCATATACAATATTGGTTCAGTTGTACCTTTAAGACACAGAGAGAACCACAGGCTTTTACTCACTCTAAGGATTTCTGCTAGCATATTTCTTAACACAAATGCCTGACACAACGATGTTGCTTAATAGATTTTTCTGAATGGATAAACATTAATATTAACAATAAAACCTAAGAATATATTTGAGCTCTAGAAAAGTCAATGTTTTGCCTACCTGACTTTCCCTACCATACCTTCACTTTCACAAAGAGAGCAAGACCAATCTCAAGGGAAGCATAAGGCATTTTGCCATTTTCCTTAACTCACTTACAAGGGACATTCTCATTTGTTTATTTAGGAAGGTCACAGACCTCAGAGAAATTTACATCTGCCTTTGTAAGCTGTGAGGGGGAGACTCATATGTTCAGATACAGGAAAAATCTGATTACATGAATCTTAGTTGACAAGTCCAAACTGCTTACATTTTAAAACAGAAGATTTTTACATCAAGGGAGAAACCTATCCTCTCCTCTGTAAAGTTACAGACACTGAACTAAACTGAACTGAGTCGTCCCAGGGATACAGTGTGATGGCTAGTCTTGGCTGTCAACTGGACCACATCTGGAATTAACTAAAACCCAAGTGGCTGGGTACACCTGTGAAGGGTTATTGTCTTGATTAAGTAATCTGAAGTGGGAAGATCCCCTTGCAATTTGAATCTTTTGGGGTGGAATGATACACACCTTTAATCTGGGCCACACCTTTTGCCGCCAGCCTATATGAAAGTCATGGGAGAAGGGGCTGGTTCTTTCTGTTGCTTTTTCTCATTCTCACTGACCAGTCCATTCCGTCACTGGCATTAAAGACTACTTCCTGGGAATGTTGGCGTACATTGAAGCCCAGCTAACACTCAGCCGTGTGAACTGAACAACTACTGGACTGTTGGAATTTACATTGGTAGACAGCCGTTGTTGGACAAGCCAGACCACAGCCTGTAAGGCGTCCATGTGTACGGCTTATACGCCTTCACTCTATCAGTCTGTTTCTCTAGAGAAGCATGAAAAATACATGGAGACAGTAATTAATTGGCAGGCAGGACTTGTTCCCAAGCACCTAATTCGCACTCTCACACATGTTCCACCACACTGCACCGTGGTGTGGACTCCTTCAGTGGGTAGGTAGGAAACGTTAGTTAAGGCAGATGATGACAATAATGAAATTTCACTGTGCTGGAAACAGAAAAAAAAAATGAGGTCAGTCCGCTGGCATCCAGCAGAGCTTTGTTAAGGCAGTACACTCATTCCTGTCTCTCTCTCTCTCTCTACATTTAAAAAAAAAATTAGCCCATGTTCTTCATTTAAAATAAGCCCTAGGCAACTAAATATCATTCATTAAAAACAGTGAAGACAAGTGACAGCTCCTAGTAGTACATTTTGAGAACAGAACAAGCAGGATAAAGATAGCTTAGAAACCATGTACAAGCAGAATTCTTCCACAGCCATCCTGGTCCCCTGCTGGCCAATTTTTAAAAGTGTGTGTTTTTTTTTTAATCACAAAAATAAATACTCTGGGGTTTTGACATTCAGAGAAAGGCTGGTATCTCTGTAGAGGTGCTGTGCCTTCAAGAGTCTAGGAGAGAAAAGTCCTAGCCTTGGCTGAGGTTCCTAACTCCAGGGATGGAACTTGCGTGGGTATCGCAGCTCCATTTCAGTGGTACTTAAAGGTCCACTTGAGGCAGACACCTCCGTGTCCAAATGGAAGAGTGGGTTCCTGGCAGCAACTTGGTCTTGGATGTTTTCACGGTGTTACCACAACCAGGAGTTTCTCCTTTACGAACATGAAGACCTAGATTGGGGGAGTTCTACAGCTGTGTCTGTGAGAGCTAAGCTTTGACCCTACATAAGCTCTACATTCCACTTATTGGAATAGAGTTAACTAAATGTATTTAGACATGATGTCACAAGGCTTTCAGAGGTTCCCAGCAGCCCTGGTTAAAACGGCCCCAGATCGGAAACAATGGTGAGTGCTGGTGGTGGTAGGATGGACACATTAACGCACCGTTAGAGGGATCATGAACAGCTATTCTCAGTCATGAATACATTCCTATGAAAACCGTCGGTCAAAGAGGCCAACTCCACCCACAAAGTTTGCACTGAATACTAACTTGTAAACTAATCAAATTATCTACAGTGGTAAAATTAAGCCAATAGGTAGTGGATCCTACCTGAGAAGTGGTCCCTAAAGGCAATCTTAAGAAGTAACTGACACTCTTGTTAATATTAATAATAATAAGTTGTCTTATGCACGATATGTTCATGTGGACATGCATGCCACAACATGTGTGTGGAGATTAAAGTACAACTTTGTAGAGTTGGTTAGATCTCTCTTTCCACTTTTAGATGCATTCTGGGAATGGAACTCAGGTTGGCAGGCATCGTACCAGCCCTGGTGATTTTGTTTCTCAACTTGAGTTCTTTAGTAAAAGCCAGCGAGCACTAAGCTGACCGAGTGTGAGTTTATAAGAATGTATGCACATGACATTTTTAAAAATTGAAGTCCTAAAAATTGTTCCTATAGAAACACCACAGGGAGTGATATCAGTTAGTAGGAGAAGCAATCTGTCACCAAGGTGAAGACTGATAACCCCCACAGGCAGCCTTTCCTTTCCTGTCCTGATGTTCTCGCTTCCTTGATTATGAAACTGGTCACCAGCCCATAAATGAGAACACAATGTATTAAATGTCACATTTTTATGCAGGAACCAAGGCGCTCACTTCTTTGTGCCCGAAGGCAAGATCAGGTCTCAGTTTTTATATACTAAAAATGGACCTATTAGGATAATGAGTGGGTTCATGTCTGTCATTTTCAAATTGATTGCTGGCAATGTTCAGTACCTGAAACATGTCCTGCTAATTACAAGGAGCATTCAGCGACGTTCAGGGACATTCAGGAACATACATCATTTGGGGCCATGGACTAATTGGTATGTGTCCTTTGTAAAGTCTGTTGAAAAAACACAGAAGTCTGTCCTCCAGGTTCAATAAAGGGAGAAAGGTAAGGGAATCAACTTTTAAAATTTCTTTTAGGAGTTAATACACAGTTAAACATTTATATAATCTTCATGATAGTTTTCCATGATATATACTACTAGCCACAGTTTGTGGAACAAGAGACAAAGTCAGGGTAAGTTATACTAAGTAAGTTATACTGCTACTGAGTAAGGGGAAGATTGAAATCTGAGTGTGTGTATGTGGAGGGAGGGCGGGGGTGTCAATTCTGCCACACACTTTCCTACCAAGGTTGATGGTATTCTCCAAAACAAGTTCTTTGCAAGTCTACTTCTCTTCTATCCCAGTACAGATGAGTATTCCAAATGACACAGAAAACAAAACAGCATCTTTCTCAAACAAGGACAAATGCTTTCAATAGCTGAGCCAGTGTATGCATAAAAGTATCTGATTTGTCATCAATAGGCCAGATTGTGTCCCCCAACTTAAGCCCAATGTTTTAAGGAATGCTCAGGGAAAGACCTTCGGAAGCAGGACATAATTGTCTACTTTCAATGTGTCTGACTTCTCTTAGATCTAAGGGTGAACCATTCCCCTCCCTCTCTCTCTCTCCCTCCCTGCCCCCCTCTAACACACACATACATACACATTACCTAGTTTATTTTATTACTGGCATGTATATCTGTCCATTACATGTGTGTTGTGTCCACAGAGGCCAGAAGGGGACATCAGATCCCCTGGGACTGGAGTTACAGATGGTTGTGAGCAGTCATGTGGATGCTGGGAACCAAAATCTGGTCCTCTGAAAGAGCAAGCAACATCCTAAGCAGCTGAGCAATCTCTCTAGCTCCCACTCTTCACTGTTAACATTATATAACTGGTCAATATTTACCTAGGAGAAAAAAGATAATAAATGGGACCTTATGCAACCGAAAAACCTTCTGCAAGGCAAAGGATACTGTCAAAAGAACAAAATGACAGCCTATAGAATGGGGGAAAAATCTTCACCAATCCTACAAGAAATAGAGGACTAACATGCAAAATATTTAAAGAACTCAAGAAATTAAACATCAACAAATCAAATAATCTGATGAAAAAATGGGGTACAAATCTAAACAGAATTCTCAACAGAGTAATATCAAATGACCAAGAAGTACTTAAAGAAAATTTCAACATCTTTAGTCATCAGGGAAATGCAAATGAAACTGAGGTTCCATCTTACACCTATTCAAATGGCTAAGATCAAAAACTCAAGTGACAGCACATGATGGCATGGATGTGGAACAAGGTGATCACTCCTCCATTGTTGGTAAGAATGCAAACTTGTACAACTATTTGGAAATCAACCTGGAGCTTTCTAAG
Source organism: Acomys minous (assembly GCF_964271855.1). NCBI lineage: Eukaryota > Metazoa > Chordata > Mammalia > Rodentia > Muridae > Acomys > Acomys minous. The sequence goes on from NC_140483.1 coordinate 34,479,937, forward strand.
AAAATTGGAAATAGATAGACCTTAAGACCCAGCTATAGCACTCCAAGACATATACCCAAAAGATGTTCCATCATATAACAAGAATATTTGTTCAATTATGTTCATAGCAGCTTTAAAAGTAGTATCTAGAATCTGCAAAAAGCCTAGATGTCCCTCAACTGAAGAATGGATGTATTTTTTAAATTTTACACAATGGAATACCACTCAGCTATTAAAAACAAAGAATGAGCATTTCCCAGGCAAATCAATGGAATTAGAAATGATCATCCTGAGTGGGGTAACTGAGACCCAGAAAGACACACATGGTATATACTTACTTATAAGTGGATAGTAAGCCATAAAGTACAAGACAACCATGTTATAATTCACAGACCCAAAGAAGCCAAGGAAGGTCCAACGAAGAATGCTTGAATCTCACTCAGAATAAAATAGACATCTGAAGTAGATGGCGGGAGGGAACTGGGTGGGAGAAGGGTGGGGATCAGGTCGGGGAGAGTGGGATGGGAGTTGGAGGAAGAATCAAGACAAGAATGGAAGTCTGCAGGGGGGAGGCATCCCTGGGACAGAAGAGACTCCCAGGAGCCTATGGTAGTAACTCGAGCTGAGGTGCCTAGCAGCGGGGGTTAAGGAACCTGAATTCTCCACCTCCTGTAGTCAGGTGGGACCTCCAGTGGAGGAAGAGAGACACCAACCCACCCAAAAAACCTTAGGCCTAAAATATGTCTTACCTAAAGAAGTGTAGGAATAAAGATGGAGCAGAGATTGAGGGAATGGCAAACCAATGACTGGCCCAACTTGAGACCCAGCCCATGGAGAGGGCCAACTCCTGCCACTATAAATGATACCCTTCTATGTTTGCAGACAGGAGACTAGCATAACTGTCTTCTGAGAGGCTTCATTCAGCAGCTGATGGAAACAGATGCAGAGACCCACAGCCAAACAATAGGCTAAGCTAGGAGAGTCCTGTCGAAGAGTGGGAGGAAGGATAGTAGTAGCCAGAGATTCAAGGGCACCACAAAACCCTACAGAGTCAACCAACCTGGGCCCGTGGGGGCTCACAGGGACTGAACAACCAACCAAAGAGCATGCATGGGCTAGACCTAGACCCTCAACTCATATGCAGCAGATGTGCAGTTTGGTGAAAATGTGGGTCCCCTAACAATGGAAGTAGGGGCTGTGTCTGATGCTGTTGCCTCCTCTGGATCCCTTTTCCCTAGTTGGACTGCCTTGTCAGGCCCCAGTGGGAGAGGATGGGCTAGGTTCTACTGTGACTTCAGGTGCCAGGATAGGTTGGTACCCTCTTAGAGGTCTCCCTTTCTCTGTGAAGAAGGGGAGAAGATGAGAGGAGGGAGCATGAGGGTGAGACTGAGGGGTAAGGAGGGGTAAGGAGCTTTCTCAGAAAATTGGAAATAGATAGACCTTAAGACCCAGCTATAGCACTCCTAGGCATACACACGAAAGATGTTCCATCATATAACAAGAATATTTGCTCAACTATGTTCATAGCAGCTTTAATAGCAGTAGCCAGAATCTCAAAAAACAAAACAGAACAAAAAAAAACCCCTATCCCTAGATATTCTATCACTCAGTTCCCTCATAATACAGAAATACAGAAAAATGAGAATATCTACCTGCCATAAAGCATGAGAAAATCCCACCCATGTCTTTAAAAAGCTTTACTGGTAACAAAGCACCATAAAATATCTATGGTCCCCTGTGATCATAAGGGCGTTGAAGGAAGCTGGCCTTGGTCTGTACAGGCCTCACCTACAGCTCTCTCTACAGCTCCTAACAGGGAAGGGTTGAGAAAACTCCTGACCCCTAATGGTACGCAAAGGCAAATGGATAATGTAATGTTATACTTGGGGATTGCCTGGACCTGAAATTAAGTAGAAAAAGAAAACTAATAGTGAATTTGCCTGGATAAGGAGACTTACAATCAGCCTTGACTTTGCACTCAAAGGGACAGGACAGACATCTGTCCTTTAGCATCTCTGTGGCAGTGTTTGAAGAGTGGAACACTGGGAGAATCGTCCAGAGCCACATCAGAGAGTGTCTGTAGTAACAGAGCAGGCAGAGATAGATTTCCTTTTTTTTTTTTTTTTTTTTTTTTTGACCTAAAACTGGATTTAACAGAGAACAGAGAATAGGAGACAATGTGTTACCAAGATACCCCATGATTATGCAAATACAGAAAAACAATAGATAAATCAAACTTAATAGCTGGTATACAGTCTTGTGCCTCTCCACTCCAAGGCTTCCATCTGGTGTCAAGCAGGAGTGGATAATAAAGACTGCCTCTCAAGACCCCGAGTTAGGTCGTTTTACATATTTATCACACACTTCTCAAACCAGACCCTGAAAAGCACATATTATCATTTTTAAAGAAATAAAGGTCAAAGTGACATAGGAATTTGTGTAAGACAGTCAGAGACAAAGCCATCACTAAAATAGAGGTCTGGCTGACACAAGAGCCCTTGATCATTAAACTGGGTCCTCTTGTCTCTCATCAGTTATGCACAGTGCATACTAGTTCTGAGCAGATCTTTGGGCCAACCCGGTAGGAAATCCAAACCATGATGCTGCTTTGAAATTGCATAGGATGTCCTGGGGTGTAGTGTCATTCACCAAGCATTTGAGGAGTGCCAACCATGCACCAGGGTTCTGATAGATATGGCTGATACAGTGTTCTTCCTGGCCTGTACCCACTGATGTTCAACAGACCTCAACCACAAACAGCCTGTTAGATATTGAAGCAACCACAGATGAAGTGTTTGCCCCACCCCCTTGAAAGTAATTCTTAGCAAACATAAGCTCCTCAATAAACAATACTTCCCCCCTTCCTACCTTCCTTCCTCTCTATCCTTATTCCCTCTCTCTTTCTCTTTTTTGGAAGCAGGTCACATGTAGCTCAGGCTGTCTTCAAATTCACTATATAGCCCAGGATGACCTCTACCCCTCAGGTGCTGGGATTACAGATTTATACAACCACAGTAGATTTTATACTAGGCAAGAGATCAAGCCTAGGGCACCATGCTTACTAGACAAACACTCTAGCAACCGAGCTTTACTCCTGTCCTTGGAACATATTCTTTAGTCTAAATAATTGTGGCCATTCTTTATTAATTTCTTGACGTTTCTGGCTGAAAAGCTGCTACACATTCTTTTAATTACAGGCTCACAGAAGGGTTGACTGAAAAAAGAAAAACCAAACTAGTAAAATGACTGCAGAAAATTAACAGCCTTAATAATTTATTCATAATGCTATTAGGCAGAGCCACGCTTTATTGGGTAGTGCATGCTTATGTTGTGATGCAAAGGCCTGTAAGGCGGAGCTCTAGTAATGTATGATGGTGATTAATACTCTCCACATATGTTCACCGAACAATCAGCGTCTTCACATCCATTAATGATTTAGGTAACTACCAAGCATGGTTTTCCCAATTTAACTATTTTCAGTTGAAGGACTACCATAGACATTCAATCCTAGCTACAGCAGTGGCACTTTAGGAAAAGGGAAAGATGAATGGTAGTCTGAAAGGGGGATCTTGTCTCGGCTTAGTCACTAAGTGCAGGTGACCTTGAGTTCTGCACTCTTCCTCCATACTATAGATGAAAAGATTGGGAAGAGGCAGTACCTGGCTTTCCAGGCTTTATAACTGTGCAGGCTGACTTTGCCAGGCATTATCTTTATCCCTCCTTGATCACTGCAACCTTTTTATCAAGTATCATTTGGAATTGGGTTCCTCCCTTCACAAATGGCATTCTTCTATGACTACTTAGCCGAGCCCAAAGTTACACACAAAATGGAGACTCGCTGGCTGGGAGGAAAGCAATGGTTCTCTTTCACTCTGCTTTGCTGTTTGCCCTTGAACAGTGAGTCGCTTAGGAATGCAGGCCCATCATTTCCTCACTGATGGGGGATTATGTGACAACACTCAGCTACCACAAAAGACTGAGAGAGGATTAAATAATATGCTTGTACAGGGGTTTACCCAATACTTGATGTAACACTGGATACTCAGTAATAATTACCTTTTGAGATTCACAGAACTCACCTGAAATGCCTTCCACATTCAAGGGCAAATGGTTCCCTAAGAGGGCTTAGCTTCTTTTCATTCCCCAAGGAGCATTGTGCACAGACAGCATCTTGATGTGTCATTAAATGCACGGATTTCCCCTTTAACTGTGTCTTCCCTTTCCCCTCAGAGTACGGAAGAATCACTCTGCCCTAAAGTCCCAGATCATTTTTCCCCACACGCCTTTCAAAACAGATGATTATTATGCTGAGAACATAATGGGAAAATATCCAGCATGTATTTCAACACTGTTAAGATACGTACATACACCCAGCATAAGAAAGTCGGCCATCCCATTGTTAACTAAATTTTCACCCAAGCTGGATACAACAACACAGCTTTGTAGGGGTAAACCTCATATTTATGCAGGAAATAGACCTTGATTAGATGATAATAATAATTATTGCGAGCAGTGACTGAAAATGAGGCGTATCCTAGCATTGTTCTCAGCGATCCTCATTTACCAACTCCACTCGGGAAGACGCCCCTATGGCATTGTCTAAGTCATTTCCCTGTATGAAGAATGTACAGCCAGGAACACCAGGCTCTGTTTGCAGAATCTGTGCACCCCAGACCTGAGGTGCACAGCCTCACTTAGAGTCAGTGCTCTTTATCATCATCCTATTTTTCACAGAAGCTGTGATGATTTAAAGGCTACATGGAGAGAACTGGCCATACTGTGAGCACCCAATAGATAGGATTTTTGTATTATTTAGGTTAAAGAAGCTATTTATTTGTTATTTTATGGGGGGGGGGTCTGTATGTGTGTGTGTGTGTGTGTGTGTGTGTGTGTGTGTGTGTGTGTGTGTGTGTAGTATGTGCATATGGGTCTGTCCTGGTGCCTGCACTTGTGCCTGTGGGAGTGGAAGCCAGAGGAGGATGTTGAGTAACCCACTCTGATCATTCTCTACCTTGTTCCCCGAGGCAGGGCATCTCACAGAACCTGGAGCTAAGTGTAGCCACCAAGACCGAGTGACCCTCCTGCACCCAGCCCCTGAGTGCTGCAGTGAGGTGCACAGACAACCCCACTAGATCTCTGTAAGTGGGTGCTGGGATCCTAACTCAGGTCCTCATGCTTGAACAGGAAGCATGCTTGTCCACTGCGCCATTTCACCAGCGTTCTAATGTTATGTGTTGTTTTTCTCAATTAGGATGAAAAGGTGTGGCCTACATCCTCTTTCTCTCCTTCATTATCCAGTATTCTCAACTCCACTGGCCTCATTGCTGTCTCTGCCCATGAATCCCATGTTCAGTGGTGGTATCTACAGTCATCACCAAGGCAGCCTCTTTCCTATCCCGAGTTGTAACTTCCCCAGTCCCCGTCTTTTGGAGCTTTTCCATAGCTGACTGTCTGGCACAGCTTTAAGGAACGAGCGAGCCCTTCCTCCCTTCTGTAGACATTCTCTGTGATTTGCAGGTGCTTGAGTCCTAGTCAAACAGTCACTCACTACACATTATTCCAGAGTTCTGCTATTGAACAAAAGGGACATGGATATGTTAATTTAACCCCCTAAATGTGAAGCTCACTCCAAGATTATAGACTCCCCACTTCCCGCAACTCACTGATCCGATTGCCAAAACATCAGCAGCTTGTTTGGCTCAGGTAAGCATCAAGCTAAATGATGTTCAAACACATGACAGCATCGGTGAGGCAGATAGCAGGACTTACAGGACACTGTTCCCAGAAGATAATCGTGGTAATTGGCTGTCATCGTTCTTTCACGAGTCCAGGGAGAAGAACAGCGTGAAGTCATAACATAGGAGGCAGAAAATTTGAGGCTCAGAGAAGTGCACAGCACACCTGAATCCTAGGAACTAGTGGTGAAGCCAAGAAATAATTAAGTAGCAGATGGCCAGCCATGTTGCAGGAAGGGGGCCCCCCTCCCACTGACTCACCTATCTAATTTGGGGCAGCTGGCAGTTTATCTAATGACCATTTTCAACTAGTTCAGTGCCTTGCTCTTCAAATGAAGCCCATGAACTGGCTGCACAGGCATCACTTGGGAGCATGTTACAAATAAAGAATGTTCCCTGGGCTACAGCGCCCAAAATCAGCATCAGTAATGGGTTGTTCCTGAGGTCTTTTTGCTGGAGAGGTTCTGAGAAATGCCCCATAGCTCAGGCTAAGACAAGCAGGCCATGCCTAGTGATGAAATGCACTCTTTTAAAGATTTAAACGAATGAGTGAGTACAAATTAAGTACAAAATCAAAATAAGGAAAATGGAAATTAAAGTTTAAATTCTGATCAGGGATGAATGTGGTAACAGCCAAAGAGAGACCAACGCAGAATCCCAAGGGCATTCGACTTGCCGCTCCAGATCCAACATCTACTTCTCCTGCAGTTCTGCTCAGTGTGCAGGGAAGCAGGAATACAAACGCTGTGTGAATCCCTGGGTACCAGAATGACTCGAAATAGGTTTTTCAGGAGCTACAGAATAACAGACTGGGATTTCTTGCGTGTTGGACTCAGGCTGAATGTGTCCCCCAGTAACAGGCACAGCTCTCTCTCAGCAGCCCCTTCTGCCTAGTGAGTTCCAGTAGCCCCTCCCTTCCTCTCCATCAGGCCTAAGGATGGCAGTAGCATCTTCTGCCTAACCCCTACACACTACACTATCCTTCTCGGTACCTTTTTAATAATCCCCCTATTGCCCCCCCACACACACGATACATAATAGGAGTAGATCACCCATTTGTAGGAACACTTATTGATGGGTTTAGACAAAGTTATTCACTGAAAGAATGGAAGGAAAGTGAAAAGTAATAGCATGCTGTTGGAGAGGAGATTTGCAAGAGTCACACATACAAGGAGGAGTTACAGTAAGTCTGACCAAGAGATTAATCTACCCACTGTAGGAAATAGGTTCTCATCCTGAAGTTGCCTGTTTACTGGTTTTGTGATCCTAAATTCCATCATTGGGGACAGTACTGCATTTCAATCCAGATCAGCTATCTATCCACATCTACCATCTCTTTTGTTTTGTTTGCAATATTGAGAAACAGACAAAGGACTGTGTGTGCTCAGTAAGTATCCTACCACGGTGTTCTATGTCAAGACATGTCAAATTTTGACACAGGGGCCTCACTGTGTCATTGATGTTGGTCTTGAATTCACTCTGCACTCCAGGCCAACCCTAAAGGTGCCATCCTCCTGCCTCAGCCTCCTATATAAGGGCCATTATAGCCCATCCATCAGGTTCAACACTGTATTTTTAATAGCAAAATTCTTGTTGATGCTCATCTGGCTTTAAGACATGAAACAGCTGTGGAAGAGAAGACATCTGCACTTGTCTTCCATACCCTACCATGAGAGCCATCTTTTCATGGTCAACAGTTTGTTCAGTTTTCTCTTCTTTTTGCATACCTCCTATTTCCAGAAACAGATCTGATCATTTTTCTCTCCCCAGAAGTTTGTCTACACAGAAAAAAAAGAAAGAAAGAAAGAAAGAAAAAGAAAAAAGAAGAAATGTCTTTTTGCAGATGGCCTGTGGCACATGCCCCTCCAGACCGTCCAATGCAATGAGTAGTCAGCATGACCAGACCAATGAAATGGCGTGTTTTCCTGCACTTGCCCACCCACTATGACCATTCATTCACCAAGCCCAGGTCTTATATCAACAACCAACTCTCAAGGATTCTGCCTTACCCAGCATTGAGGGTCCTCAGAAAGTCTTGCCATCTTTGTAAAGCCTTCCTTGCAGCTAGAGAAGATTAAAAAGGTCGCCCTCATCCAAAATCTTCTAAGTCACGACCCATGGGACTCCTTTAGCAGTGCACACATCTGCCACTCAGGGTAGAAAGACTCAAGTACAACAAATGAAGCTCCTGACTTGAGAAGAGGGTCAAATGTACTTCGCTAATTTTCTAAAATTCGTTTTCATCTCTTAGATCTCCCCCGTTTGTTCCTGTAGCGTCGTTCCACACTTGTGACTACTCAGAGCATTCCTGTTGTTGAGAGTTTCTTTTTCTGGCTTTGGCATATTACATTCTGTGCTATTGCACAGGGAACTTAACATGTTCCCTGACTTTTCTTTTTTATCTAGGTAAAGTGCACATATCATAAAATTCACCACTGGCTTCTGCTATGTACAATTCAGTGGCATTCAGTAAATTCACATAGCTGTACAAGCATCACCGTTGTCAACCAGAATAGTTCTCACCATCCCAAACTGGCCACTGTATCAATTAAACACGATTCCCCTAACAACCAACATTCTACATTTTTCTTCTCTGCATTTTTCTACCCAACTTACTTCATGTAAGTAGAATTTTATGATTTTTTCTCTTTGGGGACTGGTTCGCTTCACGTCTTCAATGATATCTACATATGAGGTATGCCATACATATCTTCCTTTTTAAGGTTAAATACTATGCTATTGAATGTAATGCTCACATTTTAGTTCATCTGAAGAAGATGAAGACTTGGGAACTTCCACCCTTGTTCATCGTAAATAATGGTTGGAGTAAGTTTACAGTACAGAAAGGAGAAGAAATTGCTTGGAAGTCGAAGAGAGACAGAGAGAGAGAGAGAGAGAGAGAGAGAGAGAGAGAGAGAGAGAGAGAGAGAGAAGAGAGAGAGAGAGAGGGGGAGGGAGGGAGAGAAAGAAAATGAATCAAAGGATAGGTCAGGCTTCAGTGTCTAAGAGTCAATTCTTGTGTAGATTAAATTTGAGTGGATCCAAAGGGTCTTTATATAAATTTTTGGTTCCCAGAAGGTGTTATTGGTGTTTGTAAAATCTTTGGAAGGTAGAACATTGCTGGAGGGTTTTAAGTAATTGAGAAAATGCCCATCAAAGAAAAGCTTCCCTTTATCTCTCTTCTCCTAGCCTGAAATATGAACAGTGGCCACTACACATGACCCTGATGTGCCACCATCAGTCACACTCACCCCGAATGAGCTGACTTTGAGCCTCTAAAACTGCACTAAATACATTTCTTATCTTTATAAGTTTGTTGTTTCAGGTATTCTATTGTAGTACCATGATGCTAAATAAAACACATATAAAACATATATAAATGTGTTCACAAGATCAGCAACACATGTGAAATTCAGGCACAACGTTAGCAGTTACAGGCATCTCGATAGTCATGGTAACAAAGGAATGAACAAGATTGTCTAGAAAAAGCAGGAAGGCTAAAAGGCAGCAGGGGTGGGGAGGGGGTTGTTTGAGCCCTAAAGAACTCCAATTTTGTGGCTAAATGGAGGGAAAATGAACCAAAAAAGGAAGATAGAACAGCATACAGAAAAATAGAAATTAAGTTCAACAGAGTGTGTAGTTTTCACAAAACACCTGGAAGAGAAAAAAGAATAGACATACACATTTATGTGTGTGTTTGTATATACACATATTCACACATATATACATATATACATACATACGTACATACATACAAATATACATATATGTCTGTCTTGTGTTTATGTGGTGTGTGTGTGTGTGTGTGTGTGTGTGTGTGTGTGTGTGTGTTCAGAGGGCAGGACTCATGAGGGTGATAAAACTAAGATTGAGGATAGAGAAAACGGAAACTCATCTAATTATTATTAGTATTGGTCTTTCAAACATGATACAGTGAATAAAACATCTCAGCTTAAAGTGAGTGAGAACTGGGAAACACCCTGCCCAAGGACTAAGTACATGGATGTAAATACTTACTGGGAAGTAAGTTAAATGGTGATGTATTGGTGACAAACTGTTAGATGTTTGCGATGTACCTGATAAAACCTTCAAAATGGTTTTAAAAGAGATAAATCATACTTACACACACACACACACACACACACACACACACACACACACATCCCTCTAAAGGGGCAAACAACAGACTACATCAACTGCATGGAAGCCCCAGGATGGAATGTTTAAAATCCAGCCCTTGGCAATGTAATATCTGTAGAAGTAGGTGTTGTGCAAGAAACACAAAAGTGAGATGAGAAGCCAAGATGCACTCTCTGACTAGAAATTGCTAAATAAAATAAAATAAAATAAAATAAAATAGAACGCTGGTGGGGATCAAGAGACCACAGAGTATCCTCCTCTCACTTCTCTCTCAGCTTTTCTATCTGTGGAACTAGGTGTGTGCATGCCTCAGGAGGAAGAAGGCAGGCAGTGAGGAGCTCTCTTGGATCTCTGCTTTCATAATAGAGTGTGATTGTCTCTGCCCAGTTACTGCATTAGAAGGAACGCTCATCTTTCTTTTTGTGATATGCCAGAATAGGGAGCCCAGCTAAGTTTCTCAAGCTCGTTGCCTTTGCACCCCCACAAAGCTGGAGGCCTTTCTCCTCTTCTACTTCTAAATACTTGCTGCTTGTTCTTTCACCCACTTAATGTTTGTTTTCCAATTTAAATTCTCCCCTAACTTATTTTTCTACTAAGAAAACTCATTAGTATTTGATCCTTTCTCACTAAAGTCTGTTATTTGAGAACCAAGAGATAATGGATAAATATGAACTAGCTATACATTACATATAAAAAAAGTATTAAGAGGAATTCCACTAGGTCAGAATTTTATTACTTTTGGCCAAAGGCCATAAGACTTAGAGAGAGAAGACAGTCTACACAGGTTTCTTTAAAAGAAGCTATAGAGAGATAAAGCAAATGTAAGTTAGAATGACTTCCTAAGTTCAAAAGTAGGTAACATTTCAATTACTACATTAAAATGCATCTTAAGTCCTATGTATCATTAAATTATTTGGCTAGAGTATCTGATATAACATTAGCCCTAATTATAAAACCAGTGAGCAAAAGACAATCAAATGTTATGCATGTGTGCCAACCATGCAAATCCAATGATACTCTAAAATAAATATTGATCTAATTATTCCAAAAAATGCTTGAAGTTCCTTCTAGAGGCCAAAGAGAAGCAAATGAGTATGCATGGAGTACCTAGTGCATGCAGAGAACTTCATAGCTTTTCACTTCCTCTTCTCAGTGACCCACAGAACAGATTCATCAGTTCCATTTTCCAAATAAGACAATCAAGGCTCAGAGAGCATGGGTAACACCCCAGTCACACGTTAGTAAGTAGCAGAGCCACAATCAGGATCCAGGATCCCTCAAACTCACATTCCATGAAGCTGGCCATGTTCTGCTTTAGATGAAAAGAAAAAAATGGAAAAGGCCCGATTCCAGGATACCTTTAATATAAGCTCAGTAGACCAAGAAATAAGCCAGTGTCTTGCCTTTGCTTATGAAGTAGACATGATTTTATAAAAGATTGCTCTGAAAGCCTGGTTGAGTTTAAGAGAGGTGAGATCGATTGAGCAAAGTGCAATTCTGTGTAGCCCTCCTATAATGCTTGAAAACACTGGTTTCTATAAAAGCCAGCTCTTTGGGACAGGGGTGGGGTATTTTATTCAAGGGACCTCGAACAGGAAAACTTGTTGGTAGAGAAACTAAACTTTATTAAGCTTCTCTTCTTGCACAGAACTTGATGTCTATTATCTAATGGAATTCTCATGTCAGCCCCAGTGTTGTGATATCAAAATAGAGAAAGTGAGTCTTGGGATAGTGAGAATTTTGATTGACATTACTAGGTGATTCAGCTGAAGTTCAAATTTATATTGGTCTTGGAGTCTAGGCACATGCCTTAGTTACCTTTGCATAACTGTAGCAAAGTGCCTTGGAAAGAACAACTATTTATTTAGACTCAGAGTTTTAGAGCTGTCCATCCATCGTGGCAGAAAGAACAGGGAAGGGCATTTCATTATGTGGTGGCCAGAAAAGGAGATCTGGAAAGAGGCTAGGGCATGACAGAGGCAGCAAGGACACGCCCCTAGCAATCTATTTCCTCCTTCTAGGTCTCATCCTTTACATTTGTTATCTCCCCATAAAGCCACCATGCTATGAATATATAAAGGGTCAGAGTTGTCAAGACCTAGTGACCTCTGGACACACCCTCACAGTCACACCCAAAGGTGTGCTCCATTAGTCTCCCAGGCATTTGCTTTGATTTTCCTTTTGAGATATGGTCTCAGGCAATCCTGCCTGGCCTTGAACTCAGTATATAGGTCTGCATGGTCTTGAGCCTCTGGGTCTTTCTCTCAACCTCCTAAAAGCTGGGAGTATAGGCAAGTGCCACCTTGTCTAGCTGGAAGTCTTAGGGGGTCAAAGCCTGGGCTTTGTGCATAGGAGGTGAGTATTCTACTCACTGTGGTACACCTCCAGTCCCCCTAGGCATGTCTCAGTGTAGTCAAACTGACAGTCAAGCTTAGCAATCATGGTATGTTTACCACATGTGTATAAGTTCAAGCCCTCATCTCAATTTTGAAACATTTGGACAACAGCTGGACACGGAAGGGGTTGCACAGCAGCCGCTTTCTGTAAGGTAGAAATCAGAATTGTCCTATAACCATAGAGGACGCCAATGTTCTGAGGGACAATGATCATACCTTTTAGGTAGAGGCCAGCTGCTCTCAATAGGAAAGAGTAGCTGGCCTTTTAGAGGGGTTTGAGGCAAAGGTGCTGGGTAATCCTTTGTAAGGTTCCAGTACTCTAGCTGACCTTTGGCCCACTCCTGTACCATCCTCCCACGCACAGATCTCCTCCACTCTTGCCCCCAAATTATCAGACAACCTCCTTCTCTGGATGGCAAGAAACCATCCTCCATGTCTGCAATTCATCTTTGGGGAATGCTGTGCTATTTTAGTGGAAAACAGCTTCAAAGAAAATTGCTCTGGTTGCCATTGGGGGGTCACTTAGGTGTTCGCGGTGTCTGCATGCTCTGCAGTAATTGCTTTACTTCAGCAGGAAAAAAAAAGATACTTGTTACCATGTTCTTGCAGCTGATAGTGGCTTTTGTGGAAAGAATCTATCTCATCAATGAATGAGGGGGTATGTGGACAACACACACACACACACACACACACACACACACACACACACACGCACACACACACACACACACACACACACACACACACACACACACACACCAGCTGTTTTCAGGATGACTCTCTCCTATCTACCATGTCTCCTCCAAGCACCTGGCTGAGACCAGGGTATTAATCAGAGAGGAGGTGTCCACGAGGTCACTGCACTCTAGTCCATATTGAGTAGAGCGGGTGTTACCTGGGCAGCAAGCAGATAGAGACACGTTCAAAGGCAGATGCAGGTAATGAGGTCTGATGGGGGAAACAATTTTAAATAAAGCTTCCTGTTCCCAATCAATATTGCCACAATGAGTGGATTTTGCTGCCTCCAAAATAGGCTTCTCTGTTTGTTCCTCCTTCTCACATCCCTAAAGCCCTCAAGTTTAAGAGTTTAGTCTAGGAAGGGAGGTAGGAGAGGGAAGCACGCAGCGCAGATAGGCCCCCAACTCTAATAAGATGCCTGTGCTACCTTTTATCTGTACATTTCACGCAGCTTAGACAGTCCCAAGGCAGCCGACAATCCTTTTCTTTCTTCCCTTCTTTGAGTCAGTCTGTTATCATGCCCAGCGCTCTTCTCATTATTTTTTTTTTCCACATCATCTCCTGCTCCTCCCTCTGCAATGACCTCTCTCCCCTGTGACTGGTTCTGAGGATTCTCTTTCATTTTGCCTGCAAGACTGTCTTTGTAGCGCTAACTTTAACTAGCCGACCAATTCTTTCCCAACCCTGGAAAAGGCACCCCGTGAAAAGACACGTTAGCATGTGCTGAGCGGATGTGCGTAAGGTCAGCAGCTCTGCTGACTCTCCAGCCCTCTCTGCAGGAGCTCGGCATCTTGCCTGAAAACTGCCTCCTCCGCAGCTCGAGGAGTTCAGGCTTGAAGCGGTATGAAGGCAGCCAATTCACTATGGGAGCCAGCAACTCATAACCACTGTGCTTCCTCCAATCCAGAACACCGAGACCTCAGGTGGTTTCCAGCTTCCACCTTGTTCCTCAAAACCAAGACTATATCACATCTAGTAAGAAATTCAAGGGTATGTAATCAATGTCTTCCAGCAAACTGGGATCAAGGCCAACTGCATGGCACTTGCTGCTGTCCACATCCGGGACCTGTTTGCTTTACACAGACAGCATAAATGATAAAAGCTATGAAGAAGATGCCATCCAATGCTGTCACACCATTGTTATTTTCCTAGCTTTCATTTGCTGCCACATTTGTTTTGGTCTTCGCCCTTTCAGTCTCTTCTTTCTAGGACAATGGTTGGTTTAATCCCTCTGGTCCCCCTGCAAGATGTCTATGCACCTGCTCCCCTGGTGTTAGACCTTGAGTTGTGTGCAGCTGAGTGGTCCTCAGGCCTCTCTATCTTTCAGTGTGGGCCACAAGATTCATTGATAGCGAGAACAGGCCCTGGATGAACAGATTGTATAGACAAGCCGTACCTAACCCAATAAACAGTGGGGAATGACTCTCATACTAAGAGAGAGTTCAACTGCTTGATATAAAAATGTAAGTCTATAAGTACAGACCAGAAAAACATGACTTACAGGAAGATGCACAAAATATGTAAGTGGGGGGGAGCAATCAAGTTTACAAAGAAAATAGTAGTAATAGCGAGTTTACCTACAATAGTAACATTAACCTAGCAGGATGTGAATAGACTTAAGAGATACTGACATTGTGTAGTCATAAAATATGTTTAATGAAGTACTCATGGCTTTCTAAAACAAGAGATATATTTCCATATAGCAGGATGTGAGCCCCACTAACTAGAGGAAGCAAAATTGCTTGAAGAAATTATCGTGGCACTTAGATTATCACACATGGGAAACAATTTTAAAGATCAGTGTGATGAAATGATAGCTGTGAGGAGTGAAAACACCTCTATCCGTGAGAGCTCCACACCGTCAAGGCAAACGTGACATGTGACAGCACAGAGGACGTGGTGTGTGCTGACAAGCGCATGCTGTAAGTCAAGCTGCCTGGGTCCTCTTTACTCTGCAGTTACCAGTTGGCTGGACATGAGTAAACTACTTAACTTTTTGAGCCTTAATTTTCTTATCAATCAAGTAAGGATAATAATAATAGCTATCATAGGGCTAATGAATTGATTAAAAAGGAATAATGAATACAAAGAACATAGTTACCAAAGTGCCTAATACATAATAATTTCTTAATTGATAGATGTTTTTAAATGCCTTATTTTTACTATCAAAACCAAATGAGTAGTTGCTCTTACACAATCTAAACTGACCATGAGGCATGTGTGTGTGTGTGTTAAACCTTTGTTTTAAAAGTATAGTGAATTCAATCATATTTATCAGACGTAATTGAATATTATATATATATTTTTTTTTTACTCAATTTTATTTCTCTATCTTGAAATACGATAGTTCAGTATCACAACTGAGATACAGACACCACTAAATCCACCCATTTTATTAACAATCCCCAACTGTGTGTGTGTGTGTGGGGTGTGTGTGTGTGTGTGTGTGTGTGTGTGTGTGTGTGTGTACATGCACATGCATGCATGCATGCACACACAACTACCACCCTGGTCAAGATACACAAGACTTTTTTTTTAAACCACAATGATATGATTTTAAATGGATTTAAAAATCAAGATGTGGGGGGGGCAGCAGTCAAAATAACAGGTTTACCTTTCTTTTAATTTGTGATGCCTTTTACTGATGACACACAGAAATTTTCTAGAGCTCTCTTTCCTTCCTCCCTTGAGTATGTCTCAAAAGCACACAGAGCATCAGGAGAATTGCCAGCCGTGTAGGGGAGGCAAGGAGTGAAGAGTCAGGAGCAGAGGAAGTGAGAGTAGGAAGAAGGGAACAAAGAGAAAGGAAAGAAGAGGGAGGAGAAAGGGGAAACCTCTCCAGTGCCTAACTGACAAGGGGCTCAGAATCACCCATGCAGGCCAGGGAGGAACCTGGCAGAGAAGATGCTTCCACCCTATCCAACTTTTCCACAGGAAATTCTGAAATTTGATTGCAAACACAGAACATCCTGCTGGCCCCACCACAGGGGTTAGAAAACTAGGGCCCCAAACTCTACTTACTAGAAAAGACAGACAGTAGAGCATACATGGGCAATTCTGCTGTTGCAATATTTAAGTCCAGGTTTTATTTAAATAGTTTATGCTGATGAAGATAATATGAATTAATTAGATACACTTGGCAAGGATGTAAAAATACAAAGAAGAAATAGCAGTGTTTTATAATCTTAGCACAGAGAACTACTCTCAGAGTTCCTGTGGGGCACGATACCTTGTCTCTCCTTCTATGTGGGTATCTCCACTGTGGCCTTTAATCTACAAAACTTATGCTCTACTACACAGAGTGTAGATTGGATTTCTCCCTAATGTTTTGCTAGATCTGCCTCATTTTTTTTTAACATGGTAAGTGGTGTATATGATAAAATTTCATGCACACCTTCTGGAGAACTAGTCACAGGTTTCTGGTCATCTGCTAATAGGCCTCAGCATCTAGGCTACCAAACATTTCCATAAAACATGAATTCTAGAACAGTGGAGTTCCCTTTCTCTCTGATATGACTTCACCTTGTTTGGGGCTACACAGCCAAGCCTAGGATGAACTGTGACACAGGTGTAGTTACACGTTCTTGCTACTACTGTAAACCTATATCAATACAGCCCAGGCCAAAGGAGACTGCAAGAACAGTCATTGTTAGCATGGCTAAATATCATCTTGATGGACTGTTGCATTAAAAATGTATTATTTCATGCAGATAACAGCAAGTGTCTTGGCTAGAACCCCTTTTCTCAAAATCATATACATTTTTCTATATTACAGGAAAACTGAGTATAACATTAATCTTTATGTAGCCATATTATCTCACAAACATACCTTTTCCCCCATGAAATGTAAAATATTTTATATCTTTCATTAACTGTCATCTCTCTCAAGTTAGATCTCCCTCTAGCACTTGTAACTTCTTGTGTTGTCTGTCTCTCCCATTCCACTGTGGTCCTAACTTAACCCTGATGATCATATAGTGGTTATTATGGCTGTGATGAAACACCACGGCCAAAGCAAGTTGGGGAGGAAGGGGTTATTTGGCTTACACTTCCACGTCGTTGTCCATCACTGCAGGAAGTCAGGACTGGAACTCATACAGGGCAGGAACCTGAAGACAGGAGCTGATGCAGAGGTCACAGAGGGGTGCTCCTTTACTGCCTTACTCAGCATGTTTTCTTATTAAGCTAAGGACCACCAACCCAGGAATTGCCCCACCCACAATGGAATGGGCCCTCGCCAATCAATCACTAATTTAAAAATACCTTATGGCCAGATCGTATGGACGTATTTTCTCAATTAAGATTCTACCCTTTCAGATAGATAACTGTAGCTTGTGTCAAATTGACACTAACCAGCCTGACAAATTTTGGGTTCAAGGTTTTATGTATGGGTTGGTGTCGGAGTACACATGGCTAGACCTAGACCCCCTACGTATGCGTGGCAGATATATAGTTTGGTCCACATGTGGGTCCCCTAAAAATGGGAGTAGGGGCTTTGTCTGACACAGTTGCCTGTCTTTGGCTTCCTTTCCCTTAGCTGGGATGCCTTGTCTGGCCTCGGTGGGAGAGGATGTCCCTAGTCCTGCTGTGAGTAGAGATGCCATGGTAAATTGGTGCTCCTTGGGGCCTCCCTTTCTCTGAGAAGAAGAGAGAGGGGAATGAGGGAGGGAGAGGGCATGAGGGTGGGGCTTGGAGGAGAGGAGGGAGGGGCCTGGGATCAGGCTATAAAGTAATTAAATTAATTAATTAATCAAAAAACTAGCCAGCCTACCTATCATTTCACAAGCTTCTGCATTTTTCCATTAAATACATGCTTTACTCAGCTTCTCTCTTCTGACCTTGTGATCTTGCCCCTTGATCCCCAAGGATACTCAGCCCCCTCCACTCCCCTCGTCTCAGTGACCACCTCCACTCTACTAACTCCCACAGCTTGAACTGAGGCTTCTGTCTCAATGAAGCACATGAAGGAGATTGCATCAATTTCCCCTTTAAGTAAGCATCCGAGTGAATGTCTCCAATTAGCCTTTCTCAAAGCTCTTCCCCCACCCTCTTTCTCTCCGTATTCCCTCTACTGCCCTCCACCAAGGGGGCAGCTCCTCTGTGGCACTCTCTGTGTTGGGTCAGTGGCAGCCAGTGATTTGTTCACTTTCATGAGCAAAAGGTAGTTGGACACTCAGACACATATACACTCAGGGTCCACGGCGCTCAGCACATATCTCAGCTCTCCTGGCTGCATAGCTTCCTTTGCCTTCAGTCTTCAGTCACCCCGCCTTCAGCTTCAGGCAATCTCTTGAACTACTCCGATAGCTTTCTACCTTGATAACCTCCCTGATTCCTTACTCTCACATCATCACCAGAAATCAATTCTAAAGCCCCACCGGAATCCCATTCGGCAGTCATCTATTCAAACCTACTGTGTGCTGGTCGTCGGGATAAGCTCTTGCAATCCAGGAGTGAATGACATAGGTAGAAGCCCTCAGCTAATGAAAATTATACTCTAATGGGAACAGACAGACAATAAATAATAACCATAATCACAGCAACTCCTTCCTCAAACATCTTTGAACATCTCCCACTTCCACATAAAGTCCAAAGTGCTTAGCATGGCATTAAGAGTCTCACCCAAAAAATGCTTGCTGTAGCCCTGACTGGACCTTCTCCATTCCCCAGGCTCTGAGCTAGCCCTAGCCTTCCACCATTTGTCCCAGCAGTTTCCTTAGTCTGCCTTTTTCTTCTCTCTATTCCTACTGAAATGCTCCACTATTCTTGAAATTCTATGGAAATATGACTTCTGCACAGTTTTTCTTTCCTGAGAGACCTAGACACCCACCAAAATGAATGACTTCTCTACATTCATACAACAGGTTTATTTAACCTGACAACCACTCTGCTTTGTATCATACTTATCTGTGCATCTCTGCCCTTTCTTCTATATACTGTAATTTGTATGATCTTGAAAATAGGATTTGTTTTTTATGCTTATGTCTACCACAATTCAATATAGGATGAATGAATGAGTGAATGAATGAATGAATGACTAAATATCTCTATCACTACCATATTAGTAGCAATGTTGTTTGTGATATCTATAGTCTGAGTGTTCAGTGGATCTAAGTGCTGGAAATAGTCTGCATAAAAGTGCTCAATTGGTTTCAACAATTTACTTCTTTAAGGATGATGGGTGTCATTTTTCAATTATCACCAATTAATATGCATGGAAAGTTTATGGATGACTGGCACTGATCCTAGGGGCACTGTGGAACATTTCAGAGGGGGGCCTTGCTCTCCAGTGCTCTGAATGAAGTAATTTATCTTTATATTCTTAGTGTCAGGATGCAAATCAGTGCATCCTTGGCATGGTAGAAGCGGGAGTTCAGGGAAGGTGTGTCCCACTTTTAAAAAGTCATTTCATGGAAAGGCAAATGAATGATGTGAAATTTGGGTCGGAGGAAGTATTCCGATCTCCAAACAGAAGTCTTAAAAACAAACAAACAACAACAACAACAAAACCAGGCTGATCTTTACAAACCAGTCCTGGCCACTCCCTGGCTTCCCTGACACTATGTTAAAATTACATTTCCACACCATGTTAGAAATGAATTTGGCCCCAAAGCAGGTGTAGTGGTCAAGGCCCACTAAGGCATGGCAAGTGCAATCACTCCACAAACCTAAAACCAACTGAACATAGTACCACTGAAGGGAGAGCCTTCAAGAGCTGGGGATAAAGGCTGCAGAGAGAGCCAAGGGTGCTGGGTAGAGAAAAACCACAAACAAATCAGGAAAGAAATGCTTAAGTGGATATTTCTTCTGCTCGGTCGATGTTATCCCCACAGGAATTCCTATGGTAGTCTCCACCTGGAGAACTCCTACTCACTCCTCTTTGCTAGTGCTTGAATGCCATCTTTCCTCGACGGCTTCTTAACATCCTAAGAAAGTCAGCTAGCTGCACCCTCCCTATATTCATGAAGCACGGCACACATCCACTGTGGCCAGATGTTATGGTTCCTTGTTCCTTTGCCTGTGGTTATCTCATCAAAGCCCACTGCACACACACCTTCATGAGTGCCAAGGACTCTGTCATGTGCACTCACCAATTCCCAGAAACTACACATCCCTGATGCCTGGAAGATGTTTAATAAATGCACAGAATCTATGTGTAATGTCAAGGAAAAAAAAAAACAGCATTTGCTAGTGGATTCACAGATTACTCCCTTAATTCTATGTCTATTTTTTTTAAATGTTAATAATCCAGGAAACTGAACTTCTCCTGTAATGTTTTCTGGTTCAGCAGCACTAACTCCAGAGTGGGCTGTCACAGCCTTGTAGGCTGCAAGTAGGTTGCCATGGTAACAAGGTTCTGGATGGAGGCTCTGGCTAAAGAGCTCTTCTCAACTCAAAGGAAGCTGCAGAAATTCGAAAGATATTTTGGTTCCTCCTCCTTCTTTCCTTTTTTCTCCCAAACTACTCTTCCTTTCCAGCAACTTAAAAGTTGAAATGAGCTAAGTTTCGGAAGCCAGCTCTTCTTGGAACTCCATACCACACTTGGAATGGGTTTGCCAACACAGAACAGTGTAGGTTTGTTTCTGGACGGTGTTTAATGCCTTTGTGTTTCCTTCCTCTCCCTTTCTCTTCTTGCCTTTTTTGTTGATTTGCTTTAGCTGACGACATTACTCCTTTCCTCTTTGCCTCATTCTGAGCATCACATGAAACCATCCCAAGTATGTCTGCTGACATACGTGGTTACTTACTTTTCTTGGTGCTGCCATGTAATGTTCCCACAAAAGCAACTTCCAGAAGGACAGGATTATTTTGGCTCACAGTTTGAGAGCACACAGTCCATCATGGCGGGGATAGCATGGCAATAGGAATATGAGGCAGCTAAACTGTGCCTACATTCATAAAGTAGGGAGAGATGAATACTGGGGTTCAGCTTACTTCCTCTTTTTAATTTGGGCCAGGACTACAGTCCATCCAATGGTGCTACCAACCAATGTGTAGGGTGAGTCCTCCCACCATACTCAACTCAATGTAGGGACTCCCTTACAGGCATGCCTAGCGCTTTGTCTCCTAGCTGATTCTTAGTCCTTTAAATTTGACAGCCCATATGGATCATCCTTGTGTCCTTCCTGTCCTTGGTCATTGCATATAGGCAAAGGCATCCACTTATTCCTACAAAAGCAGGGTATGGAACAAGATAGGTTTTGGAAGAAGACTGCAAACCCCCTGTAAGCCCTGACATGAAAGACAAATGACATGTTAGACAATCTCCCAGAGGGTCTGTTTCTGAACCAGATAGAGAAGTCAGGCAACAACTCCTTCCTCATGCTAAGCAATGGTATTTTGCTGGGGGTTATTTCCTCCACTCTGAACAAAAAGCAAGAGTATCATAGCACAGGGCTGGGAAACGGAGTGGCTACAGAGCTCCCGTGTATAGTCTCACAGTAGACAGGCCCCAAAAAATCTGCTTGCTGAGTGACTGATGTTTCATTCAAACACAAATTGTCTCCAATCTACAGAAGCCCAACTTCTGATTTTTTTTTTCATTTCATAATAGTGTGAAGACAATAAGTATTCAAGGGAAATGATACTTCAGATTTTGAATTCTCATCTTTCCCTAGACTAGTGATAGATGGTACAATACTCTCTCGTGGTGCTGTTCCAGCAGAGAGCCACAGCTGTCACTCAGCCCTTAGAGTGTGAGAGAAAACAGTAGCTTCTCCCTCCACATATGGAAAGGGGCTGTGCATTGTGTCACTAGCCTATGCTGTTCTGATAGATGTATTAAATGCATTTTCAAATTATGATACTTCCAACTTAGAATGGGTTTATCAGGACCTAAGTCCTTCCTACTTCAAAGAGCGCCCGAATTAAAATGCCAAGCTGCGACCATACTCCCCTGAAAGCATCCCCGCCCCCCACTTCCCTGAGTCACTGGTAAGGCTTTATATAAAAACACTATAAAAATTTTAATATGAGAAGCTTGATGGAGAAGCCCCACTGGTTTTGGGGACCCCTGCCTACCATATCACCACTAAAGGCTTTCTCCTGAGCTCAGGCATCCCGAGAGGGTTCTCTTGATCTCAATTCACACAAAGCTAAACTTCCAGGGCAAATCCTGACAGAAACTCACTTCCACAATCAAACTGAAAAGCCCTTCCTGAGGCTAGTTCCCCAGAGTTATTTCATTCTCCCGGCCTCTGAGTTTCTTTTTCCTTCTCTTAAATAAGCTTATTCTTTTGATGCAATATTCATGACTCCCAGACACAAGGAGGGCCCTCCATTGCAGAAAGACAGCACTTTCTTCTATAATGAGTTTTCACTCTTCCTATCTCTCTCACACAGCCTCTGTCTCAGTCTTCCTGACTAAGCTGATATTCGCCTCAGCTTTCCTACAGGCTGATGGAATTCTACAGGAAAAATGTACAGGAGGTACGCTCAGTCATGAGAAAAGGTGTGCCCACCTGATGACAACACTCAGACTACACCGCGCGGAGACATTCCTCTGCCACATGGTCCTTCCTGCCCATTGGAATCTTCAGCAAAGTTTTTCCTCCCCCTTCGGAACTGAGCTGGCCCAGCTGACACACTACTGTTTCCTTTGATCGGCCCCAAGCCTGTAGCTTCATCTATGTACCGACAAGGCTTAGAAATGGACACTTTTCCACAGTGCAGAGCATTTTCAGCTCATGCAAATCAGGATATGAATTCAACGCTCCATCAGTCAGGTTTGGTTTTGTTTAATCTGCTGCTGCTTCGACTGCTGGTTTCTTGTTATAAACATCATGCAAAGCACATGTGCACTCCATGATGACAATTAAAGGCTGCACATTTTAAAAACCTCAGAGGCAGTGTCACCAAACACCAGCATCCTATAAAGGCTGACAGGGAGCTCTGGCTGCTTCATAGGAAGAGTGCAGAATAAACGAGTGAGAAAGCTCGCTCCTCTTATCAGCTCTATGACCTTGAACAAGTGACACAGAAAGAATCCATTTTCTGTTTGCTCAGAACGAAAATGGATGGATGGGCCCAGAGCAACTTTAATGCGCGCGCACACACACACACACACACACACACACACACACACACACACACACACACACAAACAACATAAACTTCATTTCATGGGCAAGAAGTGACCCTTAAAACTAGACTCCTACAACTGAGCTTATTCAAACAAACAAACAAAAGGGTAGTTTCGTGGTACACAGTTCTGTCATCCCAGTGCTCAGAAGTATGATGCAAGATGATTGTGAGCCCAAGGCTAGCCTTAGCTGCATAATGAGATTCTATTATTAAAAAAAAAACAACACACATCAAAACATACCTTACAGCAAAAAAGCTGTCTGTTGATGACTACACTGGTAGGAAGTTACAGTCATAGAACCTGAGGTTTCTCTGTTTAAAAGGAGGCCAGAGATAACACCGTGTGTCCCCTTTGTATCTTAGGAGGCATAGTGTAAACCCTAGAGACTGAGGCATCCTAGTACACTCAAGGGGTCCCCACAAAAGTCACATTCCAACCACCTCTCTCTCCTCTCTCTACACTTCCGGGAGCTTCCACACTGAGTTTCACGACCTGATGAAGACAGACCTCCATGGTGTGTACTCCTCGTGCTCCACTCAAGCACCTTAGACTTGTAGTGCCACCGGATAGAGGTTTAGCCCGGGATACAGGTTCCTAGGACCAAGAGCCTAAGCCGGGGGAACAACGATGGCAGCTGAGCTGGTGGCACTGTGCCATTTAGGGGCTGCGGTAGGTAGGGTGAAAGAAAATGCAATGAAAAGAGAAGCCTTCTTGACCCACTTAGCGTAAGCCTGGCAGCTTCATCTCTTGGCTCAGGCAGAATGCATAAAAGCTGAAAGGAGAAAAGTGTCCTGGTCACCTGGAGCACTTCGGGGTGACGGGGTTAAAAGAGAGATCGATGGGAACCCTGGTCTTAGCTGCCAAACCCCATTTTCCTCTTGCCAAAGTGGTTTAAAAATGAGATGCAACAAGATAAGAGTGAGGTTAAACCCTATGCTACTGTGGGACTGAGCGAGAAAACCCAGTAAGTTCACGTGGACGGCCAGAGATAGCAACAGGCGAGAGATGTGGATCAGAAATGGCACGAGCCTCGTCTCTCCTGTTCTTCGAGAGGCTGAACGTGATAGCCCCTGCAACAAAGCCCAGAGAGTGGAACTGTCTTTGCTTCTTGTCAACCTGATTAGCTCCACTACCTGGGGACACAGGAGCTAAGCAGTGACAACTCCAACAGTCTATTTGATTGTTGCTGTAATGTGGCAGCAGGGCAGAGTCTGCACTTGCAAGGTCACAGGGGCTCCATGCAAGACACTGGGAAGGAGTGAAACCACCGCCTTCCCCATTCTCTCTTTCCTCTCCAACCCAGCATCACTGCACAGCACCCTAGTCATCTCAGAGCATGGACCTAACGCCCATCCAGGAGGCCTGAGTCCTTATGTCACCGCCTGACTTTTTGTTTTGTTTTGTTTTACGTCTGGCCACTCTTAAGACTCCTTACCTCACAGTGGACAGCACTCTGTCCAGACATTACCTAACTCGTCAGACTCACTGCCTTCCCGAAAGGGAGGTGACGGTAACCATCCTCCTCCCTATTTCAGAGAACTGGAGGCAGGAATGTTCAGGATCTAAAAGGTCTCCTCAACTGCGTGCAATAAATTATGGAGAAGACTGAGAGAAAAGAGCCCTGGAGATAGTGAACTAGGATCAAAACACTCCTGCACTGCCTCTTCTGGAGCCCTCACCTTCTGTCTCTCTAGGGATTATTCTGACTGAAGAAGCACTCCCCAGCTCCAAGGCCAGGGCACTTTTCAACCCTCCCGGTGGGAACGCCTGGCACAGCTGCTTATACCTCCCTCAGCGAAGCCACAGGCAGCCTGGCTTCACCAAGGTGTCACTTGCTGATGAGGAATGAACAAACACATTCCTTTGTGAGGGTTCAGGGAGGGAGCCAAGAAAGCCAGTGCGCCTTGCCTAAGATGCGTGCATCACTAGTTGTCCCATGCAAAGCCCCCTAGTGCATGGCACACTGTCATTCCATCTGTCAGCAGGAAATACGGGTGAAGTTTGTACACACACAAAAATGTCAAGTCACTCATTTAAAAACAATGGGGAGGGCTGAGGAGCTGTCCTAGTCAGTATGGTGCTTACCCGGAAAGCTGAGGCCTGGAGTTGGAACCCCAGTACCCACATAAAATGCCAAGGTCGACAGCACACAAAGGCAGTGGATAGTGTTGCTGAAGATAACACCCAGGGTTTGCATCTGGCCTCCATATGCACAGATGCATACTTGCATGCACACATTAAAAAAAAAAAAAACAGGAAAAAATTCTCACCCAGTATCAGGTAAATAACATTTAATATTACGGTGGTCCTGGTTTTTATTTTTTGTTTTATTTATTTATTTATTTATTTATTTATTTATTTATTTAGCTTGTGGGTATGCATGTGTTCTGTTCATGTTCCCATGTTTAGGCCAGAGGCATGTGTACTGTGTACGGGTGTCTGCGTGCTATAGCATGCGTACAGAGGTTAAAGGGTAAATTACAATACTCAGTTATCTCCTTCCACCATGTGGTGCCCAGGGGTTGAACTCAGGTCGGGCCAGGCATAGCAACAAGTATCCCTAACCCCTGAGCCACGTGACTGGACTTGTGTTAATTGTCTGCTTGACACAATCTGTACTGGCCTGAAAGGGACTTTTGATGAGGGATTGTGTGGTCTACAGGCTGGGCCGATGGGAGCGTTATCTTGGTTAAGTTGATTGAGATCGGAAGGCATGCCAACCGTGGGTAACACCATTCCCTAGCGATTCTGAACTGTAGAAGAGTGGAGAAAGCGCGCTAAGGACCAGAACTCAGGGATTAATTCATTTCTCTCTGCTCTTGACTTGCTGCTTCAAGTTCCTGCTACTTTTATTTTCTGCAATGATGAACCAGAGCCTGGGACTGTCAGCCAAGGAAGCCCTTTCTCACTTAAGTCTCTTTTACCAGGGCATTTTATCACAGTAATGGAAAAGAAAGCTGACAACTATTTTCCCTCACTGATGATAATTAAAGTCTAATAACTTCCTAGCATCTTTTATCTTTTACTTTCTTTAAAAAACAAAGAAATATTTCCTTCGTCAGTGCCTATGGAAGAGACAGGGTAGCTACATTTTTTTCCCACTTTGTACAAAGGAGGGAGGCAACCAAGCCTCCAAAGCATACCAGCTTAACTGAAGGTCCCAAAGATGTTTCCACACTACGGATGACAGAACATGTTGGCTACTCCAGCTTCCTACTCTAGCCCTGGTGGAGCCCAGAGGCACATGGGCACCTTCCTTCTTTGTGCTGGCATCCCTGGTTCTTAAAAGAAGACATTCTCTGTAGGCAGCAGCTGTGACTTCAAGCTGTCTCTTCCCCACCCTGCCTCTGTGAACTGATTACATCTTGGCCAAGGGCACAGCAAGAAATTGGCAGGTCCAAAACCTTTGGGAGGTCTCAGGATCGACAGTGAGCTAACCTCAGGCAGGATGCAGAATTCCGTGGCTCATCAGCAAAGCAAGGAAAGAAAAAGGAATTAAATAGCAGAATGCTAAGTCTATTTCTATCTTGCCTAGGAGGGGCCAGGTCTGTTGTGTGAAAAGATTTGATTTCAGGACATTTAATCTTGTTCTCTGACAGAGGTTCTTGAGGATGCCTTTCAGGCACACATCTGAATATGTGTGCTGTTGCCCCATTGAGGCCTTGCTTCCCTACCACGAGGACCAGGGTTCTCTTTCTAAGAAGCATTAAGTACAAATTCAGCATTATTCCCATACTAGATGAAAATATGAGCTTGAAGCTCAAAATACCGAATAGGATTCAAGGAAGCACCTGTTAGTCTCATTTGCCCAAAGAGTTTACATATTAATATTTTCACCTCATTTCATCCTTACAGGAAGCATTGGAAAGATAATGAAACTGAAGTTGAGAAAAGTTCAGTAGTGTGTGTGAGACCAAATGACCCCAATTATTCTCCCACAGAGTCTTGCCTGCTTCCCCCCCACTACATATGAACTTCTCCCTCCATGTATCACCAGAGAGAAGAAGAAGAAAGAGACCCTTGAACTCCCAGTAGAGGCTTGGTGAGGGTGTGAGCAAACCCCCGGATATTGCTATGGATAAAGGCAATACCACCTCAGCTTTTAGCTTAGGAAGAACTTACCAATGATAAATTTCTGTGTCGGATATAAATTGCCTAAAGCATTTTGCTAACAGCTCCCATAGAAGTCACTGTCCAGGGGAACAAAGGAAAAAGATAAGACTGGCAAATTGTCTTTTTAAAATCAGGTAGGAGATTAAGTTTTCTTTATTATCAATTAAGTGGTCCTTAGGATTCGCCAGCATGTTTAGATAGAGGAGGAGGAGAAGAGGGAGTTAAGCTAGCACCACTAAAAGGTGCAATAACTTTTATTACTCTCGGTGAAAATTAAGGACTGCTTTCATTATCCAAAAGCAAAGAGGAAGCATTTTCACTTGGAACTACAGAGAACTGCCTGCTATGCCATGTCTGGGTGATGCCAGCTCATGTGCTCCTCGCACTCAGGAAGAGTTCAGCGGGCATCAACTCAGTGGCTGACGGGGTCCTGGATGCTGAGAGAGTGTGAGCAGGCTGTGAGATCTCACTCCTGTTCATACCAGGGTTTTCAGTTGAGTTAGGATGACATCATCTGTGCACAAAGTAATTAGCAACCAATTCAAGACGGCACACAGCTGAATATTTATGTCAAAAACAATAAATGCCAACTGATTTAAAGCAGTGAAAGGCCACAAAGAATGAAGTGGATAGAGAAGATTTTTTTATGGAGAAGTGGGAATTGGCCTAAGTCTTTTCAGAGGATGGATTAGATAAACAGACAGAGAAGAGAATCCAAGTACAGAGATTAATTTAGGCAAAGAACTAGAGTTCAGAACGGGTGTGATGAAACTAATGTATTTTATATTTGTGTTTCAAATGACTAGGCAGAGATCAAGTGGATTGATTGCCCATTTAATTCCTCCCTGGTTTGCAGAGGAGAATTAAATGCTAACAGACTGAGTATTGACAGAGGCAGAGTGGCCCTTAATGTGAACATCATCCCTTCCTAGGAATGTGGGGTGCTTACCTAGAAGGGGTGACAATAATTCTGACACATTCACAGCTCCCTCCATCCCTGGGGGGTGGCAAAGTTCCTGAAAGAACTGTGGACATTAATGATAAATACAGAAATGCAAAACTCTCCGTATTGGCTCAGACCAATGTTCCCCTCAGAGCAGCATTCATTCAGTCAGTGAAAGGACCCCAAGCATAAACCTGAAGGACATGATGGTCTTTCGTGACCTCAATCTTAAATGGTTGGGGGTAGTACCCTAAATACCCTTAGTTTCCTCATGAAGCTGACTGTGGCTCCATAAAATACAATTTATCTAAATTAGTCTTTAACTGGTTTGTCTTTTCTGCCAGTAACACCTCTAAGGGTAATTTTTCATATATTTATTACCCATTGTATTTAGTAGTAAGGAACCTCTCATTTCTCCTAAATTAATTCTCTCCTTCAAGCTTTAGTGTGTGCCTTTTATTTCTAATACTTCATGATGCTTATAAGCAAGTCTATATCCAAGCCTTACATTGAAGTTTTCTCCCATCTGTTGATTTTTTTTTTTTTAAACAAAGGAGCCTATAACTTAAGCTGGCCTCAAATTCATAATGTAGCTAAAGATGACCTTGAACTTCTGATCCTCTTGTCTTTATGTTATAAACTCTGGAATTAGAGGTGACATATTACCACCTTGGCTTATGTGGTCCTGAGGATTGAACCTGGGGCTTAGTGTAGACTAGGCAAGTACTCTACCACCTGGTCTACATACACCCTGAGCCTCTATTTGTTGACTCTTACTGGCCTTCTCTGGGCTATTCATGGTTCTATTTTGTACTGATTGGATTGTTATTTCTTTGTATGTTTACTTCCTTGCTTGTTTTTAATCACTGTCATCATCGCTACCACCACCATCATAATTGCCAACATTATCTCTTCAGATGCATTTTATAACCCTTATCTGATTGCCTAGGCCCAACACCATCGCTCAGACTATTGGCTCTATTTCACTTGACATGAACCAGCATGGCATCTTTGCCTAGGACAGTTCACTTCTGTGGAAGTGACAGGCCCTCAGCCTTAGATAGAGATTCATGGCCAAGTCTAACACATTTGTATCTCAATCTCTCTTGAAACTTTCAGATCAGATATGACACTGTGTTTTAGGGCTTAAGATCTGGCATCGTGAGTGGTCCTGCAGGGGAAGATGGTGTGACCTGGAAGAACAAAGGAGATAGCAAAGGACTAAAGGGAAACAGGAAGGAAAGGGGGTGTGTGTGTCAGAAGATAAACCATGTCTTCTCTTTAGTCTGAAGCTGTAAGGGGTACTTAGTCTAGCGATTCCTGTGTTACACAGTGTGCATGCCAAGTGACCTGCTCAGTCTTCTTGATGCTCTCCAGATGCAGTGGCCACTATGGCTGGCTATGCTCCTGAAATACTCCTGCTCTCCCTTTGTCAATGCAATTCTCTTCACTTTTAAGGTCCTTGCCTTGGAGATGAAGCAATGAGAGTTAATCCTTGCCTCATGTTCCGCTTTCTGGGAAACTTGAGCTAAATAAGCATCAAAATGTCACCAAAAATTTATTGAGAGGCAAGTGCACTCTTTGGTACTTATTCTGGTAATCTCAGAAGAAAAGCGTCAGTGTTACTGATGATTGATTCAAGGTATAAATACATGGAAAAAGGAAATAACCATCTTAGACCAGCATATTATTCAGGCCAAATAAAACATAAACCATGAGATACTCCAAGATGTGAGCAAATATTGTAATGGACAGAAAAAAAAACTAGTGCAGGTAAATTATGCTTATCAGATTATAACATGGGAAATTTCATTTTTAAAAAAAGAAAGTTATCCTTCAACTCTCATCTAACTTTCTCTAGCAATTATAAAATTTATTTCTATTGGCTTGACATGACTGCATGTGGAAGAGTTTAATGTAGACATTACTGTATGGAGAAGAGTTTAATGTTAATTATACACTAAAGAAATTTCATTATGATCTCTCTTTCCTATAGAAATATTAAAATGTTAAATTAAAAATATATGAAGCGGTGGTTTCTATAAGACCTCCTGATTAATGATTTTTTATTCCAGGAAATACTCATTTATTCTCTTCAACATCTAAACCAGTTCATCACCCATGTCGCAGTGTCTTGGTGTTTGTCTGCATGCAATCCTTCCTCTCTGAGTATGGCTTTATCAGCTTATGCATTCAAATGCCCTTCTTATTGTACATTCTTCACCTCTCTCTTACAGCAGAAGAGTTATCTTAGGGTCCAGAGAGCCATTGTGAACCCCTGGCTGCCTTGCACACTTGCACAAGCAATCCAAGCCTGGGGAGTCTTGTATTATTTGGCCTATGGCTTTCCAATTCTACCTCAAGTTCTTTCAAAAGTACTGGATGGATGGCATCCCATTTTGATGATTTATTTAAACAGTTTGTCAGGTCAACAGCATCCTGTACGTGTATGATTCAAAACATAAATGTTAGCTGTAGATGTAATTTTTCATGTCAACTTATGCACCAAGGGAAAATGACCTTTATTCTAGAGAGATGAGATTTCTCTATAAACACTAGCTTGTAGTGCCCTAGCAGAGCATTCACCACATTCTAATAAAATAAGATAATAATAGTTCAAATGTAGGTTTCAATTTAATAGCAGATTTTTTTTCCAGAGGATTCATTTTTTTTCTTAATTACAACCCTGTGGGAAACATAAGTTTTTACTTGTATAATTTTATTATTTTATGTTATTAGATGATTTTTAGCAAATAACATTTCTAAGGAGGATTTATATAACTTGGAAGAACTGGATAAAAATAAAAACAAAGGTCTCCATTTCTCTGTTTTTCATAAGCCTCTTTGGAGATTAGGCCTGAGCTCCGTGGGCTACACTCTCCAGATTTTCTCATTATACCCTGACACATTTGATGCCTTCTAGTAGGTTTTTCATGGCTAAGTTCAAAAATTGCAAACCACATTCACTGTTGATTTAAATGACTCAAAGGTCTAGGAGCCAAAGAGAGTTAGGATTGTTATCCTCGAATTGTCCACATATTACTATTTTTAAGGCTGAACAGTTTACTTTGAAGCAAGGGGCACAGTCTTAAAAATATTATTTTCTCTAGTTTAGAGACGTTAACATCCACTGCTGTTTTTGAAGCTGGTGTATGGCTGTTTGTGGTGAATATATGCACCAAACACGAGGTTCCATAAATGACTCGCATGTTACAACCTAGAAGAAACATCTGAGAGACATTGACACTCCTCCTCCCATCCTGTCTCTCTTTCCTGTGATTTCAACAGCCTTGGTGGTCCTTGGAATCTGAAAAGTTCTGAAAAACTAGTCTCCTCTAGGAGCACCTACAGAAAAAGATGCTTCATTCTGTAGAATGAATGAAAACTTGGTAGCACTAAAAGCTGAGCCACGGATGTCTGTGATGGGCACTGGCCTCCAGGTAGAGCAACCACCTTTCTGTCCTCTGGGGATAATGTGAGACCAAGACCTGAAGTGTGGATATAAGACATAATCAAAGAAAGAAATATGACTAATCTAAGAAGAAAGAAGAACGAGCCCCTGAGTGTCAGAGTTGTCAAGGAGCTCTAAGAAGGATGATATCATCTTCAGATAACTCAGGGATCATGCCACATTTCACAAATAGTGAAATTAATCTTTTCTCTTTTTGAGACAGAGTCTCACGTGTCCCAGGCTGCCTCTCATATATCACCATGGCGAGTTTATACAGTACTGGGGACCAAACCTAGGGCATCATACACCCTAGGAATGCACTCTATCAACTGAGATTCATTCCCACACCCAGGAGGATTAATTGTAACATGGACACAGACCTAAACAGCTATTGACAGTGTCAAATTTCTCAGCAAAGACGTGTAAGAAGAGTCAGGAGTCAAAGTTCCAGACATGTGTAAACTTTGAGGTCATACGAGTTGGAGTGACTTCCAAGCAAGGAACTCAGACCTAGGACACTGTCAGTCAGGCACGAAAAGAAGAGGTAAAGACAAGAAGATGGTGAGACGGTTTGGAAGATGCCACCAAGGATGGAAAGCAGTTGTCAGATGGGGCGAAATGGGATGCTGTTTCTTCTATAGAGAAAAGCTCATCAGAAAGAAAGAAAGAAATGGGAAGAAAGTAACAGAGAGAGGGAGAGAGGAGTGGGGGGAGCACATTCCTGAACCACAAGGACAAGGTAGCCATGTTATGTCCTCTCATCCTGCATTCATCTGTGAATGGTAACAAACATCCAATGGCCTCTCTCAGTACTGAATTTCACAGAAGAGGAAACAGGCTTATGACAGTGAACTACTTCATCTCAGGGTTGCAGAACCTGTAAGTAGAATCTCATTCTTGGTGAAACTTTAGTTTGTAAACTCGATTTTTTTCTAATTTCTTTGACGTCTTCTTTTTCTGTGGTCCCCCGTCCCCATTAAAGCTAATTTCTCAATGGAACAATCTTGCCTTGGTAAAATGAGGTGAAACAGTCCTTTGTAATTCTTGCTAAAAGGTTAGGCCCTTGCTCCACAACAGTTGGAAAATACCCTCAACTCTGGTCATAGGAGAGGGCAATAGAAGATTTTAAAAGATCAGAAGAAGAAAAAAACTCATGTCCCCAGGATGTTTACTGTGTCTAGAGAGGTACCACGACATGTACTGATGCTGGTGCTCTTAAATTGTCCCTGCAGTTCCTTCCCTGAAGTGAAGTAAGGTCAGAGGTTTCAGTGATGGTCCCCTCTCAGAAACAGCACACCTCAGGCCCTGTCTTTGCACTACGGTCTCCGAGCTGGAGGCAGGGTTTATGTACCTGACAGAGTTAGCCAAGGTAAGGACCACACCCTTTCAGTGAAAGCTCTAAAACCCCGAGATGCGGCTCATTAGGGACCTTAGCTTGTTAAGGCCCATCACATGCTGCCAAGGGTAATTAAATCAGGGATTAGTGTCACCTAGAGAGTTTGGTGTGAGCCTGGTCCATGTTAAAGTGCTTGACATTGAGTAGTGAAGGCAGACAAGGACACTGTTAGGTCTTGGCAGGCAGCATTCTCTCCGAGGTTTGCAGTCACTGGCTGGTGGGTCCCTGGAGTAGGAGAAAGCTTTACTTTTCAGTTTCCTAAAGCTTTTTTCCCCCGATATTCTGAGACCCAGCTTGCACTTATTGGATTTTTTAATTAAAGAGCATGACATACTTCACTTTTCAGACCCTGTTGAAGCTACCTCCCTCAAGTCATCAGATGCTCCTCTTGTCCATCCTCCCAGGTGGATGGGGCTGTGTGAATGGTCCTCGCTACTGTGCTTGCTCCCTGTCTATGGCGGGCATAGCAAAATATGCTCCTCTAATTCTCTGGAAGTATAAATTAATACTGTCTTTCTGGAAAGCCATTTGGCCATATGTTCCAAGAACTTAAATAATGATCATAACTTTTTAAAATTGAGGATATAAGTGTACTTCTGGGAATCTGTCCTAAGAAAACAACCAGAGATTAAAAAAAAAAAAGTTCTAACATCAAAGATGTTCACAACAACATTACATACAATTGCAAAGATGTGGAAATGTCAGTACTGAGTTGCATATTACATCCACACATTAGAGTGATATTGTTCATTCTGTTGGATAGGTGCAGAGAAGCAGGTTTTGTTTACTTGTGCTGGGAGACTATGTTGCTTCTTAACTTTATAATGCCTTGGGAACTTAGCAGTGTGCTATGCATAAGCATAGACAGCTTTTCCAGAGTCTACAAAGAAACATTATTTTTAGGTCCTGTTAATATTGGGATTTATCCACGTTAATATTTTAAATGAGAAAAATATTTTAATTTTTATATACCATAATATTTCAAGTAGTTAAAACTAATAGTAAAAGAAGAAAAAAATGTAATCTATATTTTCTAAACCAATACTGTGAATGTACATTATCTTTATGGTTTTAGGAGGTGCGAAAGTATTGTGTTTCTAAAATCCCAAACATCAAAGCAAACCCCTTTCTCACGAACAGAAAACTCTATCCTCTCTCAGGTAAGGAGACTCAGGCTGAAGAGCTGGCTCAGCTGGGAAGTGATGGCCCTGCAAGCATGAACATTTGAGTTCAGATCACCAGCAGCCATGTACAAGCCAAGCGTGTAATGCCTGCAGGGCTATTGCTAGAGAAGCAGAGCCTAGGATTCCTAGAGACTGCTGCCTATTTATTCTGGCTGAATTGATGAATTTCAGGTTCAATGAGAAGAGGTATATTTTATATATACATATATACAGAGATTTATATATATGATGAAGAATATAAAGACATCTCACATTAACCTCTGCCATCCACAAGCATGTACGCGTACATAGATATATGCGTACTACATATGAACATATACACATGCATATATTACACACACATATGTACATACATATACAGGGGAGAGTCAGGCCTTCCATTTTCAAGTCCCTAACTAATATCTTCTATTCTATTTACATTCAATAATTACCAAGAAGCTAAGACGCAAACAACGTTAAAAGATAGGAGTGATGTCACATGGCTTCCCCTATCCAGTGACTTCACTCATATACCTTTATGGTCATTGAGTTAACCCCTACGTGTTTTATGCTGGCCCCAATATCTCCTCAGCTTAGCCCTCAGGAGAAAGTATTAGTGGATCAGCATCAGATCCCAGTTTCATCCTGTCAGCCCAATGGTGACCTGGAAACAGTATTCCTGAACCCACCAAGGCCTGAGTGCACGCTCAGCCATAACTGGCAATGGCTCTAAAGACCCTGACACAAAAGAAGCACCTGTAATCCTCAGCAAGCCACCTAGTACCTGCCTTGGTCGGCACTCTACAACTTGCTTAGCAGAGTGTCTGTGTTTAGCAGGTGTGAAGCTAACAAAGCTGTTCGTTGAAGACCTGGAATCACACATTTGCTCATGCCGATCCCAAGCAGAATCATGGGTGCTAATGGGTATTCATAGCCAGAGTGAGAAGAGGGTAAAAAGAGGAGGAGGAGGAGGAGGAGGAGGAGGAGGAGGAGGAGGATATTCCTATCTGGCGTTCTCCTCCCTTTCTGGGTGGCTCAGCTTAGGTAATATTTTCTAGGAGGAGCAGCTTCATGGAGACTTTTAAAGACAACATTTAGAGTGGTTCTCACACCCCAGAGTCATTCTCAGACACGGAGGCTTATCACGGTGGATCTTCTCCAACTAAGGTTTCTGCAAAGATGTCAGTCGGCAGTAACCTAAGAATAAGGAGGGCTACCAAGCAGTGCACGTGTGGCTGTTCTTTCCTAATTCCCAGCAGTGAAAAGCCAATCTGAGCTCAGAGCACAAGGGTACCACTCACTCATGATGGGGACTCCAAGCGAGCTCTGTCTGGACACGCTGCCCAAGCTTTTCTCTCTCCATAGCACCATGTCACTTTAGAAAACTAAGAGTTTATTTTTAGAAGGTTCAAATAATTTTCTTTTACATGCAAAGTCCCCATGACAGGTGGCCTTGAGTGGCATCCCAATGCCTCATTTTGCCCCTTTCATCTCTCCATCTAGTGATGGATTAAAATGTCTGAAGTATAATGATAGGGCAGGGACGGGGCTGTATCTTTTCATTAATAATGCTTGTACACTTAATACCATCAGATCAAAGACTAGAGCTATTACATTGCCTACCACCCAGCTAATAGAATGATTTTCCACTTAAACATCTACCAGTAATTTGCAGGTAAGCATTTCTAGTTATGTACAAACGGATGAGAAAGTGTGGGAATGGCTGAGCTTATGGATTATTCTTGTAATAGTCATCTTCATTTTTATTTTTGAGGTGGAAAATAAAGTGCCATCCATGGACATAGCTAAATTGCTGCACACTGTGCTTGAGAAAGCTCTGTGAGAAGGAGTAGGTTGCGTTTGCCTTGACCCTTATATTCATTCAGACTCTGACTTATTTAGCTAACATTTCCATCAGATGTCAAGGAGATAAAACCTTCCGTACCTAGGTCTATGGCTTGTATATATTAGTCCCTCAAGGACTGAGTGTTGGATACACTTATTTACCTTACATAACAGTGGCAGGAAAGGGGGCACAGATCTCCGGATTTCCCAAGTTGCAATCTGTTGTGCTAACACCTGCAGAATTCAACGTGCCTTGTCTGCAGCTGGCCTCTGTGCTTCCAAGGAGCCCGAGATGCAGAGATTAGTAATGGACTGCAAACGTTAAGGATGTCATTTCATCAACACTAAGTGGGTTACATTTTCATTCCACTGAGTGCCTTCTCGCTTCTGAAACACAGGCCCACAAAGAAGCAGCACCTAGCTGACCTCCGCACCACTCATTAGCCACTCCTGCTCCATCACAGGGACCTAATCAGCTCTCCCAGCCCTGATCTTGTTAGAGCACATTGGTCTCCCACCCCTGGAGCTCTGCCTAATACGCTACTGGAATCAACCTCACCTCAGTGGTGAAGAATCCCAAGGGGTCTGGGTTTTTGTTTTTGATATGAGCCAATGAAACCCCCCCCACCAACACTACACACAGTGACTCTGGGAAATACTAAACAGCTTTTTCTTTCTTACCACTATTCGAAGGACAATGAGAGGAGCTATCCTATTTAATGCTTTAAAGGGACATGAAAGAAATTTATTGTCTCAAGACTGTGCAAATCTTCAAAGAAGACTCCACTGAAAAACAATGACTCTTTATAGCTTAATATATTGATTTTTTTCTCCCCTAAGTTTTAAAAAATAGCCTTGCTGGATGTTGCTAGAGCATGCAAAGAACTAGTAAGAAGGCAATAATAAGCATCATCTTATAGGAGGCTACTTATAGCAATAACCTGATGAGGAAGGAGAAGCCAGGAAAACACTGCAGCGTATAAATAATGAAGTTGACATGATGAAGGCACAGGCCTCCTCTTTTTCCACCTACTTTTTCCTTGCACTCTTCAAATGCAACATTATAGACGTGTCCTTCACGAGATTCTAAGAACTTTTGCTACACATAGGGTCGGGGATGGAGGTAGCTGTGTTGCTGCCATGGAACACTACCTTTGCTTTGTTGCCCTGGTTCTCAGCAATGAGGAATACCAGTTCCCCTTAATCTGTGCATCTCCTTCCATCATCAAGAGTGGCCCTAAGCCAGATAGAAGGGAGTTGCAACACCCTTCATTTGTGGCCAAGATTAGAAACCCTTTCTAAGAATCTCTTACTTCATCAAACAAAGACGGCACCTGATTAGCCTACCAGTACCCCATCTCCAGTTTCCAGGAGCCTTTGGTTCACCTTCCCTGCCACAGGAACTACTCGAGTTCCTTTCTTAAAGGCATCTCATAGCAATGAGCCAGGATGCACAGTAGCTACTGCCATTCAAATGACAGGAGCTTTAAGGAAAGGGCCTGGCCCAGGTACAAAATTCACAAGTACTAGAGCCTATTTACTTTCAAAATGAGAACAACAAGGGCCAGTTACACTATTCAAACTCCCCAAAGCCAAGGAGCAAGATGGCGGTGTAGAGAGAGGAAAAGGGAAAGATCTAGAAACTGAACCAAGTCTGGCTATCAACTCACCATGTTCTGCAGTTGAGTCTCCTCTTTACCTTGAGAAATATGGGCTTGGCCTAAATGACCTTTGAAATACTTTCTACCTTAAACATTTGAAAACTTTGTCACTCAAGACATGCCTATGGCTAAGGGTATAGCTACCACCTACAGCTTGTCAGAAATATTATATCTTTGTCCCTGGCCCATAAGTACCTAAAGAGACTGCATTTCCTTTCATGATGTCTCCAGGTGACTCATAACACATTAAAGTTTTACAGCAATGTTCTAGAATATTTCATCCAAGTTTTATAGTGAATTTCCAGCTCTAGCTTGAGAATTATAAGATAAACCAAATAAACCAAAATGAGTGTGAGACTTGGTGGCTTCTGAAGAAAGTATCATCATTGTCACTAAGATGTATGTGACACACCTGAAGTTTACCACCAAATTCAGTTGTCCTTTTTCAGTGTTATACCTGCTCAGTCTTGTTTCCTACCACGACCCCATCATGCAAGAACTCAGGAATCATTGCTAGTATCTTTGTGAATCTTCTTATGTGGAACAACCTATTTTGAATTTAGCTCAACTGGATAATTCCAAGTCCTAAGGTTTTATGACATTAGATTAAATATCCCTGTAGAATACTCTCTGTATCAAGAGATTATATAAACTAGCATCACTGTAGATTTGATCAGACATCTCTCTTCATTTTCTTCGCTTTGCCTATGAAATGTCAACACAACTAAATTCTGTCTTGGACCATGATTACTGTCTTCACCTACCCAGAGGTTACTCAAACAGTAATAAATACCATCTTTCTTTGCTTACTGTGCAACATTATGCTGCATCCTATGAGCAAGAATATGGACATTTAAGTTTCTATTTTGAAGGCATGAAAAATGTTTAGATCAGGGTTTCTCAACCTCAACATTGTTCACACTTTGTACCTAATTATTCCTTATTCTGGGGGGCTGAGCAACTGAGGATGGTCAACATGTTCTTGGTCTACCCATTAGATACCTTGGATAACACAGGTCTCTAACCCAGTTGTTGTCAACCTTCCTAATGCTATGACCCTTTATACAGTTCCTTGTGTTGTGGCAATCCCCAACCATAAAATTATTACCGTTGCTATTTCATAACTGTAATCTTGTTACTGATATGAATCAAAATGTAAATATCTCATATACAGGATGTTTGATATGGAGGCCCTGTGAAAAAAACTTTTGATCCCCAAAGGGGTTACAACACATAGACTGAAAACTGCTGGTTGAAGTCTAAACATTCTTTGCTTGTAGCAAAAAAATCACCTTTGTTAACTATCTCTGCCCTGCCCTTGCTCTTCAATTTAAAAAGTATTTGTGTTAGCAACTTAAGTATGGGCTGGATTTCTTCCATTCCTGGGAATTGTTGATTTGGACTCTGGTTCTGCAGTGATAAGAATCTGGTTCCATAATACAAGTGCTGAGCAAGTCCATGGATTGGCGATGACTGTGAAAGCCAATGGATTGGTAAAGAAAGAAGGAAGATTCAAGGCAGAACTGACTGAACTGTGATCACAAAGAAGAGAAATCAAGAGCAAAGAACACAGGCTTTTTTCCTGGGCATAGACATTGTAAACTAAGATGGAAGTGATATGAGAGACAAAAAAAAAAAAAAGTTCAAAGATACCATAGGCAGGGTTATTACAGATTGAAAATGTTACTTTGAAGAGTTAATTCCTAGAGGCAAGTTGACAAACATAGGTCCATAAATGCTGAGCATGAGATTATCCCACCATAATGTCATACACCAAGTCCTTAGAGACAAGTGGGCTTGCTTAATGTCACATTCATACCAAGTCAGAGCTGGAACACAAACCATCAAGGTCAATGAAGGCTTAGGCATGCCTTTGGCTACTGAACACCCAGAACTATACCTAGAAAACATTTACGACCAATAATTGCTGTGCAGTCAAACTGAACGTGGGTCTTCTACACCTTCCTCTAACGTTCTCTTCAATACGCCCTTCTGTTTGCTGTGATTTATGGTGATTTTATAGACTAGAAAGCCTATAAATGAAATGTTAACAAAAATAGCATCTAGTATATTGGAAAACATAAAGCATGCATCTATGGGTCTTAGAATAGAAAATGATGAGGATAAAGTTTAGAGTGAGGTTAAGAAACCAATACTCAAGGGAGGAAGAAGGTGCTTTCAAGGTACCAAAGACAAGAACAGAGAACTCCAAAGGCTGCAGAGGGGCTACTGATGGTAGAGTTGTCATACCACCTCTCAGCAACCAAAGCAAGCTTTCAAAACAAAGCCAAGAGCAACAATTCCCAGGGGAGGAAGGGATTCGGCCATTAAAGAATAGAGATCGCCCTTCTGAGCTAATATACCCTCTCACCTTAAAAAGGCTAGATAAATCTGGCTTCCATTCAAGGTCAGCTTTAGATAGAGCATGGTGAGACTGTAGAATTTCCCTGCCCTATAAGATCTCCCTGCCTGCTATGCCGGTATAACTTATCACAGGATAAATCTTCTTATTTCACCACAGAAAGAAAAGGCTTAACAATATAACTGCTGGCTGGGTACTGCGCAGGCTAACCCTCATTCCTATTCAAGTACAGTCTGTGTAATGAGATGAGATCCTCCAGTTTTTGCGGTGAGAGTGGAGGAGAAGCCATTGAGGAATCTCTGGTTGCTGAGGCAAGGTAATGAAAAGACAAGTCTGCAGAGGGAAGAGGCTGTAGCTCCAGATATTTTTAGAACAGTTGGTCATTTTTGCTGAGCCAACATGGCTCCACCTTCAACTGGACTGGGACAAATAGCTGTGTCCTGAGGTGGTTTTTGTCATGCTAATGCACCCAGACAGCTTGGCTTCAGAAGATTTAGAGGGAGGGTTGTGAGTTTGTTTGCACCAAGCTGGGCTTCCTTAGAAAGCCTTCATTAATCAGGATATCACTGAACCGCAAAGGAAAGGACACTTGGGAACTACCTGAGAGAAAACAGAGGAGGCAGCCTGGGTGGAGGCCAAGGGAGGAGCAAGAAGGGATATGTTCCTGCTGCCAAACTATGCCTGCTTCCTGCAAAGACAACCATTTCCTGCAGTCTTATGGGCAAAGTGCTACCTTACCCACACAGTCAAACCAAGCCAATAGAGTGATTCGCATGGCAGTTGTTTGGCCCTGGCTGCTGAAAAAAAAAAAGTTGCAGATTCTCTGACACTAAACCCCTTGTTCTTTTCATCCAGCTATGCAAAAAAGCAAGGAAGGAAAGAACAGTCTATTGAACAACCATTACTAGTACAAGTTAACAAGACAGAGCTCAGGATTTTGTGAATCTTGTTTATTCTGTGACTATGTGATGCACATAATACTGTTCTAGCCTCTGATAAGTCAAGTTCTCTTACCAATAACACCTTAAGAAACAATATCTAAAGACCTTGATACCCTATGAGCATATACAGGGGGAGGAGATCCCCCTCAGTCACAGTCATAGGGGAGGGGAGTAGGGGGAAAGCAGGGGGGAGGAATGGGAGGATACAAGGGATGGGATAACAATTGAGATGTAATATGAATAAATTTTATATATATATATATATATATATAAAATTTGAGCTCAGGCTCAAATCTCCAAGGAATCCGGATACAGCAGACTCTGTGATGGCAACCGAGAGCACTGGACATCATGAAGACTCTTTAGGATCAAGTGCAAAGGGCTGGTGGGCTTCAGGATTCATCTAACGCAGTTGCTATCCTAATTTTATAAGTGGAAGGTTATGGTGGAGTTCCGGTGGCAGGTCCACTACTTTCTCTGTTAGGGTTAATTATCACCTAGGAGATAAGCTATTTTACTATCAAATGAGTGAAAACATGTCCCAAACATAAACACTTCAACCTCAGAAATATGTTCAGTTGGCTCCAACCAGAACGAATATTAAAATACAGACGTACTGCAACTGAGCCAGAGAATCAAATGTATACAACAATGGTGAATGAGTGAGTGAATGAATGGAGGTCGTCATCATAGTGGTGCTGCAGTGGACATGTTTTTATTTTTAAAAAAAAAAATGTTACATCAACTAAAACTGGCTCTTCTTGGAAGCCACGGTGGCTCTCCAGATGTTATCATCTTATTGCTTTCCATTTATTGGTATATACAGGACCTTGTGATCCTGCACCATGTGACCAGTGTCATCTGTCCCATCAAAGCATTGCCCTAATTTATCTCTGACTTTCCTGGCTCACAGCAGACATTAAATACATCTTTACAGGTACATAAATGGATGAACTGATCTAAGGTATGGCATAACACTTTTTGGAAAACACAGCTAATCTCTCACCTAGCATACGTTGGTTCACAGATAAAGACAGTTTGGACAGTCTTGGGCATACTCTGTTTATCTACATGGTAAGTCTTTACCTTTCATTCAGGTTTGGAGTCGCTTGGGTATGCTACCATGTGTTTTAGTTAATTGTAAGCTACTGTCTATTCCTTGTAATTTGTCTCACCTAAGCCAAGATGGGTCTTCCATTAAGGATGTGGTGAAGTAGAGAAAGATAAGGCTTTGCATCCAGGCACGTGGAAATGGGAAAAGTGGCTAACGAGCCAAAGGCCTGTAGGATGTCACCCTGTTCTCTAGACATCAGAGGCTTTGGGGTCAGGCAGAATGAAGCTGAACTTTGTTCACTACTTAGCTGTGTGCTCTTGACGAAAGTACTTACCTCTAAGCCTTAGTTTACATTGTAATAAAACACACCCACTTCCTAATATGTGGTAGTGATTGTGTGAATACTGTGTGGGTAGGGGGAGCACCGAGCCCGTGTGGAGTTTTCCTTACTCTGGCTTCACGTTTTCATGCATCATCACAGCATCAGCACAGACCTCTCTACCTTCTCACACATCGTGGGAAGAAGATGAACATATCAGACTGGTGGCTATAGAAAACGGAATGGATCAATCCGGGCGGTGTCCCTCTTGCTCCTCTCTGTGTTCTTAGTGTCTGCACTCCTGTTGAGTATGCTTCTCTGTTCTGCCTCTACAGTTTGCAGCAGGGCAGCATCAGCTCTGCTTCTAAGGAGACCTGACACTTGCAGAGGTGAATTTTATTTTGACAAAATGGTAAGTGAGCATTTTGACCATACCCAAGCCCTGTATCCTAGCATAACTTTATCGGATAATTGTCGTGTGTTCACTTCTCCCCGCTGGCTCATGTCACTGCCCTTTCATTGGTTCTGAAGATGTGTAGAAGAGAAAAGTGGGACTAATTAGATATACTTGATCTCAACACTAAATATATTTTTGTGAATGGCATGACAGTGGCACAAAAACCAAGGCATATACCTATGTGCTGTGCTTTCACACATGACTGTATGGAATTGCCCAACGAGGTAGTTAAGTGTAAGATTAAAGTCCACATAAAATGTAGTACTTCCTACATGTCCTACTTTCTCTCTCAGCATGAATAAGTTCCCCTCACACATCTAGTGGGCATTGGTCCAACCAGAATATATAAAACCGCAATTGCCATTATGCCGTGAACTCCAGCTGCAATGGCTGTGCAGGCATCCTCTACGATGGCTCCTTTGATCATATTTATTCTGTGTTTATTGTTCTTTGAGGTAATAAAAATAATAATTGCAAATTGCTAGCAAATTTTCAAATTCCACACAAGATGGTCGGCATGTAGCTCCATCATCAAATTGCTATCGTATTTTTGCTATTATGTATTTTTAAAATACGCCTGTAGTACCAGCAATTGTTACATAATATGCAAATCCAACAAAGAGAAGAATAATAAAAAATAAGCAAGACAAAGCCAGCGCAGGAGACCAAGTTAACTACAGGTTATATGTCTGATGTAGAGGAATGTTAATTCAGAACATGGCTGTTCTGGCGAGAGATCACATCCAAAGACCTTCTAGGTCTATGTGATCTGGTTTGGCAAGAGATCACATCCAAAGATC
Source organism: Acomys minous (assembly GCF_964271855.1). NCBI lineage: Eukaryota > Metazoa > Chordata > Mammalia > Rodentia > Muridae > Acomys > Acomys minous. The sequence continues at coordinate 34,523,514 of NC_140483.1, forward strand.
TTCTAGGTCTGTGTGATCCGGCTGGAATTCAAACACACCTTTAATCCAGGAGATAGAGGCGAACAGAGCTGAGTTCATGGCCAGCCAGGTATAGAGCAAGATCAGGTAAAGAAAAGCTTAGATCGAGGCATGCTGATACATTCCTTTAATCCTAAACTAAGGTAAAGTTAGTTTGGAAAAGGAAGCATCTGTGTTTGAAACTGATGTCTAATTGAATGGCAGAAAAGGTGACCAATCAGAGAAGATTTCACAGAATAGGATACACCCAACTCTCATGAAAAGAGAGACAAAAGGGAAGCTCGTTAAGAGGCAGGCTTTTTGTTTGTTTGTTTGTTTGTCTGTTTAGAGAGAAGAGGCAGTTTTACCAGGACAATACTAGAGAGATGGGTTGCAGAGAGAGAACTCAGTTGAAGATGGAACAGGCCGGAAAATGAGAAGAAGCCAGAAGATTAGAGCAGATTGCTGAGTTAGTTTGAGGCTAAGCAGAGCAATTCCAGGCCAAAAGAGAAGCCAGATTAAATAAGTCAGCTGAGAGAAGAGTTTGAGTCAGAACAGCCCAGGGCTCACAAAGAACAAATAAGGGTGAGCTCATTAAGCAGTAAGTCTCAGAGGATGAAAACGTTCTAGGCCCAGGTTAGATTATACAGAGGCTGGGAGGCTCCAGGACTAGGCGTAGGCCAGCAGAAGGAGGTAGTAAATCTCCCAGACAACAATTGACGCAGGAGAATGAAAGCTACTTTTATAGTCTGTTGTTTATAAAATTGCATATGGTTGTTCACCAGTACTTGTGGGGCTTGGTACCAGAGCCCATGGCAGAGACAACAACCTGAAGTTGCCCAAGATCCTTTAAAAAGTGGCAGAACATTTGTATGTAACCTGCCCATACCCTCCTATATGCTTTGAATTATTCTACATGATTTATAATGCCTAAAACAATACAAGTCATAGTAAAATGTGTGTTATATCATATCGTTCAAGGACTAGGACAAAGAAAAATGCCTATACGTGTTTGGTACAGATGTGTATGTGTGTTTACTATGCTCTCAATCTGGCATTGCCTGAAGCCTAAGATGTGGAGGTCACAGATGCAGAGAGCAGACTGCATTTATCCTGCTACTCCAGGGCTCCTTAAGACTTAAGCAAAGTAATTCCGAGCACCAGATGACATGGCTTGGTCTGGACATGCAGGCACTAGAAACAAGAAGCAAGAGCAGACAGGCGAATTGCAGCTACTTGTCAGAGGTCCGTTCATACATCACTGCCACTCTTCATAGTCAAGATGCTACACAAAATATAAAATGAAAAATCCAAGGTGATCTGAAAATTGGGTGGACTGAGCAGGCGTTCACTAACAAAGACTGGTTGAGAAGCAAAAAAAGAAAAAAAATAAACTATGAGTGATGGGCCGTGCCTGTAATCCCAGCACTTGGGAGGCAGTGGGGCAGGAAGATTGCTATCAGTCTGTGTTACACAGTGAATTCACCAAGGAGAGAGAAAATAACAGCCCCCATAGCACACCCCACAATATCCAAATCATTTTTTCCACTATCTGGAAAGTCATTATCTAACCGAGTAAGGATCTGGCTTCCCTAGCGACAATCAAACAGGGGAGCCCATGTCTGAAGCCTTTTGCCTCACCAAGCTCACAGTTACTAATAGTGACGACACATGGAGTGAATCAAGATTCTGAGGTGTGGGGACCTCACACGGCTGAGCTACAAATTATTTAAAGTGAATTAGACTCCCAAGGGAACAGAAAACACTGAACTTTGGAAGACAGATGTCAGCAAGTTCCCTTCCAACTTACACAGGAGTTGCCCCCCAGCCTTCTGCCTGGCCCCGTGGGTGCCTAAGGCTCTCACGTAGCGATCCTGTGCCCCGCGTTCTTAGTAATCATCTCTGCACAGAACTCAGAGGACGTAAAACTGCCATGCAGCAGCATGATTTACATGGTGACCTGGAGACTAAAGCAGTTTTTGCATTTATATTGGGGAAAATCCATTAACTGGATAATTTACATTTCCCTCTTGAATCTCCTTCTAGTAAGAACACTTCCAAGTTGTTGTCAATGTCCAGTCTTTGGAAGAACATTAACTTCCATCATCAGCACCATAATCATCAATCTACATTGTAATGTGAGAATTACGGGTGAGTCTGATTTGCTATGGCCGTGTGCAGGGACATTATTCTAGGTTTGACCACCATCTGCCTATTGGATGGTGAATGCAGAGCTCTTAGAAGTGGTACCCTGAAACAAAAGGGCTGTTCTGGGAAGCCATCATCCTGGGAGCATCAGTCATAGGAGCATCCAAGGTAGAAAGTTCTTCAAATATCTAAGTCATGAATTTCTTTTAACACAGACTCCGAAATGCCAGACAATCAAGTGATACTTTCATAATTAAATTTAGCTATGTTGAAAATTAGTGATTTTTATTAAAATATACTTTATGCTTATTTTTTAAAGATGTATTTATTATGTATACAGTACTTTGCCTGCATGTGTGCCTGAATACCAGAAGACGGCACCACATCTCATTATAGATGCTTGTGAGCCACCATGTGGTTGCTGGGAATTGAACTCAGGACCTTTGAAAGAACAGCCACTGAGCCATCTCTTCTTAACCACTGAGCCAATTCTTTTTTTTTATGATTTATTTATTTATTATTATGTATACAGTTCTGCCTGCATGTACACCTGTAGGCTGGAAGAGGACATCAGATCATATTACAAATGGTTGTGAACCACCATGTGGTTGCTGGGAATTGAACTCAGGACCTTTGGAAGAGCAGACGGCACTCTTAACCACTGAGCCATCTCTCCAGCCAGCCAACTCTTTTGTTAATTTTAAAAACTGAAATCTAGTCACAAAAAATTCGATGAAATGATAGACTTGATATGGTTATTTAGTTGGAGTAGGGGAGTCCTTATTATGTGGTCCAGGTTGGCTTCAAGGAAACCATCCTTTTGTCTCAGTCACACAAGTGCTAGATTTGTGAGAGTATCCAGTAATTGGGCCTATTGTTTTTCTAACACATGCTTTCTAATATATGGTTAAATGTTTTTTTAAGATACTTCAAATGCCATTTAAGGTATTCTCAGACCTGTGTTAATTTAGTTCTATTATAACAACTAGGCACGATGATAGAGAATAAGGTGGATAAAGGACACAATGGTTTATCTAGAGATGCTTAGAAGTGCTTTCCTAGCTTTCTGAGTGCTTTAATGCCATTTCAGAATAATACGACGCAGTTATTAGGCAATCCCAATAACGAACAAATTCAAACAAATAAAAATGTACACTCATTTACTATATGATCTAGAACTATATCACGGCCCCTATGAAAAGTATGCTTATTGTAATATTATGTTTTCAGTTTCTACCTTGTGTTGATGGTATCATAGGAAACTCTGGGATGTAATCTCTATTCCAAGTTACATGAGTACACAAGGCTAAGTCGGGAACAAGTTTAAAGACTAGGAGGAAATGGAGCTCCATACTTTGATCTTACCCAAGAGCTGGCTCACTGGACTAGACTCCAATCCCCATATCTTACAGACAATCTGATGCAATCAAGAAGTGACAGTCTTCAAGTGCTGGGAAAGATACAGCAATAGCTCACTGCATGCATGGAGATTTCAACCCGTTCCCACAGAAATGGTCCAAGCTAGAAAAGTATTCCAGAAAGGCTATGCCACACCACCCGAGGATTTTATGGATAGTGAATGTGCAAGGAGTGTCTTCTCCACCTACCCTAGGGATGATTGGTGGGATGAGGAAGCCTGCTATTTACTCATCACTTCTAAAGATGTATCACTGAAAAGTTCTGGAAGCTCCTCCTAGGATCTTCTGAGCACCTTATATCTTTATTTTTTATTATAATTTATTCACATCACACCCCGATTGTTATCCTCTCACCATATCTTCCAGTTACCACCCTCCCTCTTCTGCCCTATTCCCCTCCCCTAGACCTCTGATTGGAAGACTCCTCCCCCACCATTTGATCACAGCCTATCAGGTCTCATCAGGGTAGCCTGCATCCTCTTCCTCTGTGTGCCCCCAAGTCGTCACACTAAGAGGTAGTGATAGCGCTACCTCAGCACCAAGCTGTACCACTCCTGGGTATATACTTGAAAGGTGTTCCAGCATTCAACAAGGATATATGCTTAACTATGTTCATAGGAGCTTTATTTATAAATAGCCAGAATCTGGAAAAACAGTGATATCCATCAACCAAAGAATGGATAAAGAAACTGTGGTACATTACACAATGGATTACTATTCAGCTATCAAAAACAAGGAAATCTTGAAACTTGCAGGCAAATGGATGGAACTAGATCATCCTGAATGAAGTAACCGAGACCCAGAAAGACCAGCATGGTAATGCTTCCTTACAAGTGGGTATTAGCCCAACATAGAAGTCCTCTGAAAAACTCCACCCAGTGGGGATTCGAGACAGATACTAGGACTTGTAGCCAGACCTTGGGAGGAGAGCTGAGAGCTGATTGGAAGATTGCGGCATGGGGTGGGGGGAGGAATGGAAGGACTCAGAGAGATCAGGAGCTGCACAGAGAGACCACCAAGGCCACTGGATCTGGACACAGGATCTGCACACCTTGATGCACCAACTGAGGACAAAGCATGCAGAGTACTGAGACCCCTTGTTCAGATGGAGCGGATGAACATCTCATGCTCCATGTGTGGTGGGGATGGGGGTGAGTGGGGAGTGCATCTGACATGAACTCTGGCACCTTACATCTTTAAATCTTAAGATGTGCCCAATCCTCAGGATTGCCTAGCTCTGGCCCAACTCTTAAGAACCGGATCACTCTCTAGATTGTTTAACATTTAGCATTGGAAGGATTTGCTCTCCCTCTGTTTCTCTGGTGACAGATGAAGGTACAAATGCCTGGGGTTTTGAGTGCCTGTCCTAGCATAGCTCAAACTCTTCCAGTAGCTCTAGAACAATAATCATCATCACCATCTCCTTTAATATCAGGGCCCCAGGGAAATAAGCCAAGGTTGGTTTAAATGTCAGTCTCCTGATTGCTCTCCCTGGTGACCTTTGGGTAACCATAACAGTGTGACTTGCAGGCTCACTACACTCTCAAAGTCCCAAAGTCAGTGGCTGAATAAAAGCACCTGTGAAATCCCCTTTAAGTTCCCAGATGGCGAGACTCTCAATCAACAGCCTTCCCTTTCTAACCCACTGACATTCTCAAGTGGCTGAAGTAGGTTAAGCTAAGCATCGCAAATCTAGTTGGTAGAAGTTATTGTGGAGGAGGGGGAGCTGCACTCAAGGTGATAAATAAATAAAAGTTATTGTGGACACAAAGCTTTGCCCCCCCCCAAAGTAGTCACAGAATACTCACGACACTTCAGTAGTTAAAAGAAAAGGGAACCAGAACCTGAAGTAGAATGAGATCGTGGATGTTCATATGTTCATTCATCAACTCGTTCCATCCACTCATTCAATATTATGTTCATTGACCAGATTCTACACACCAGTCTGACATGAACAGTAGGCTCAGAGACTAGGAAATGCAGACACACACACTTATGTACCAGTGGGAAGTGTGACACTAGAGATGTAAGCTAAGTGCTGTGGCATCCATATGAAAGGCAGTGGCTCCTCTCCGCAGCACCAGGGTCCATCCCAGCCGAGACGCTTTTGAACTGGGTTGGTAGTTCTCACATTCTTGGTATCTTTAAACCTTTTTAGTCCAGATCTTACAGAGCCCACAGGGAGTGTCTGTTCATGTGGGTTGTATCTATCGAGGTGTACCATATCTGAAGCCAGAACTGAGATTTTAAAACATTCACTGCTCCACTTAAAATAATAATAATATCAACCCTGATACATGCCATCATTACCCATGGAGTCTATGAAAGATAATTATTGATAAAACAAAGCCTTGTTAATATAACAGTTTCTAACCTATTTTTGCACAGCTTTTACGTGTTGTCTTGGGAGTTGAAGAGGACTCAGTCATTAAGAACTCCTGATGCTCTTGAAGAAAACTAGAGTTCGGTTCCCAGTGCTCACTGTAAAGCTCACAACCACTTGTTACTACAACCCCAAGAATCTGATCCCCTCTTCTGCCCTCCACAGGCAGCCCCGTGTGTGTGTGTGTGTGTGTGTGTGTGTGTGTGTGTGTGTGTGTGTGTGTGTTAATAAAAGTCAGCTGGATTCTTATCTCAGCATCTACACCAAACAAAGCACCAGGTTATTTGAAATGTGTAAAGGTTGACTTTGATAGAGATAATCTTGCTTAAAATGGATATGAATCATAACTGATTGTGGTTAATTTTTCCTTAATACTAGCCCCAAAAGTAATTTCTTTGTGGTGCGGGGCTATGTGGCAGCAGAAGCTAGAGGTTGAACATTCTGTACACATTGGATGTAAAATCCACTGTCAATTTTGAAATCTGAAGATACTGTCTTTATTCATGCATGCTTTCGAAGCAATACTTGGAAAATAGAATAGGCTTATTGTATAGATTTTCTGAATGTCAGTCCCTTTCCTACTACAGGTTCAAAAATTCTCACTCTATTAACTCTGGTTTGTTCATGGAAGTCTTTCAACATTGGAAAACTGTGATGTCTCTATGGTCATCACAAGTTTTTATAATATTTGAATGGTTCACTTGAAAGCTTGAATCTCAACATTGAAAATAAAACTGTTAGTTTGTTATTTAACCATGCTCCTTTTTAATCCATCTTTGAAAACACCTTTGCTAAATACATTTGAAAAGCTACAATTTGCCTGCCTATTTTTTCTTCAAATAAAAACTGTGTGATGAGACAAAAGCAGGTAGTTTAGCTTGTGACTCAGACACACTGCAGCTTGTTGCAAATGTGCATTTCTCCATTTTAAGACTAGTAGAGGGCATGGGCACAAGGGTCAATATTTAACAAATGAATTGTTTATATTGTTTCATTTCAGTTCTCCTTAAGTAAACACTGTATCTGTAAAAACAACCTGTGAGTGTGGTAAAAAGTACAATGACTGCTACGGCAGTTGAAGTGACTGTTCTTACTCCTGTTAAGGTGTCTGCATCTTTCCCCATCAGTTTCAACACCTAAATCAATGTAAATATCAACTTGATTTATAAAAAATACAGTGATATCTTAATATTATGATGAAACCCTTTCACATTAAAGAGCTTCTGCAAAGGGTCACATTGACCACTGGGGACCTGGTATATTCCTTTGCGAATCAGAGAGTTATACATGAGGCCTCTCTGGAGTCAGCCAGCTGAAGATCAGCAGAACCAGGGTCAGATGTGCCAACTATGCACCTACTTCAGGACTCATAAGTCTCACACTGGACCCTGGGGAGCTGGAATGTTTTCTGGGGTGTTTGTTTTGAAACCGTGATACACACAAACACACACACACGCACACACAAATACATACAACACACATATGCATATATAACACATACAAGCACACACACATACACATACAAAGCCACAGCCATATACACATACAAACGTAGATACACACACATACACAAATACACACATATGTACATACAACACATACAAGCACATACACATGTACACACATGCACACACAAAACCACAACCACATACACATACATACATACACACATACACAAATATACACAACACAATCATATGCACATACAAGCACACACATGCATGCGCGCGTGTACACACACACACACACACACACACACACACACACACACACACACACACACACCAAAGAATGCAAGCAATTCAAGGTTAAAACACAAGTGCCAGCAGAACATCACAGTTTTGGAGCAGAAGACAGAGTTGTAGGCATGACCTTGAGGTGGCCCATTAACCTGATCTCTGTCCAAGGAGCCTGAGAGTTTAACTTCAGCTCCAGAACAGATCCTGATTTTTTTCAGAGCCAGCTAACTACTGCATCATTCTGGACAGAAACAAGTCCAAAGATTGCAGGTGTAGTTCTGTTCTATTTACTAGACCAAACAGTGGAAAGGAGTGACTCCCAGGACCTGCTGGGAAAATGCTGTCTCCTTTCTTTCAAGTGAAGGATCCAAATCAATCTTGCCTCTTTCTCTGGACATTTTCCCACATGATGTGATGCCTAGAACTGTTGCAATTATCCTATGATCAGACTGACGCTGGCTGTGTAGCCCTACTCATCACTTTAAGGAAGAGCAACAGTGCTCAGGGCTAAGATGAGGATGGAGGAACGAGCTGTATTTAACTTCAGGGCACCAATGCTGACCAGGAGAACACATGAGCAGGTAGGTAAAGAGACTTGAGGATATTTGTAAGATGAAGGAAGGGACCTAGAGAAAAAAGTGGATATCTAGAAGAAAGAAATGGCAGAAAGAGAGGGGGCCTAGAAGTGGAAACCCTGCTTTTGTGGAAGTCTCCTTTATTTTGACTAGATTGTCAAAGTCAAGGGTGACATCTAGGACTCAATATCTGCTCAAAAAATTCTTGGAAATTGGAAGAAAAATAATAATGAAAGTAGAATTAATATACTTTGATTGGAGGTTGGAGTTACAGAGAAATCAGAACTTCTGCCTAATAGCCTCAAAACCTTAGGTAACGAACAAGACAACATGCTGGCAAGTATAAAGATGCAGGAATTAAGTTGAGAACTTAACTGTCTTACCAGAAGTCTGGTTTAATCACTTGGGGAAACGTGACGGGCAGTTCATCAAGCTCAATAAAAAAATTAATATCAATTTTAAAATTAATTTTAAAAATGTTCAGGAACAAATCAAGATCAGAACTCAGATAATTACAGAGCCTCAAATCCATGCAAGTAAGAGTATTTATATACAAACTTAGCATTTGCTCTGGACCTGGAAGAAAAAGCACACAGATCTTGGGAGCCGATTGTCATCTGCTCATCTGAGCACTGGATGCTGGATAGTCACAAAAACATTATAATTGAATATAGTGATAAAATTTATATAATGGAATAGATGGTGTCAGAGAGTTCTAAGGTACATGGGAAATACAAGAGGATCAAAGGGGAATTTCCAAGAACCAAGTGAGGGGCGTAGTGGAACACAGCACGAGAAAGCTGGAAATAGACGTTGTGGCACAGAGAGACAATATCAGAGTTAGGCACATTTAAGGACCAGGAGAGTATGGCCACAGTCGTACACGTACAAAATACATTTTTGAAGGTGGACTCTGGGAAAGGATTTCAAGGAATTATAAGTCAGACATTAGATGTACTGTCTATATGAAAAGGCTGGCCAGCTATAATGTGTGGGTCGCTTGTAATTTTTCTAAATAAAATTTAATGGAACATAGCCACAGTCACTCATTTGCCCATTATATGTACCTAGTATCTATGGGTGGTTCTTTTTTTTTTTCACTGTAAGCATCTATTGTCCAGTTATAGAGACCAAGTGGCCTAAGATTGAAAATATTTACCACCTTGTCCTTTCAGAAAACACTTGTTAACCTGGGTCAACACAGTTAATATGCTTGTATAAAGGCAAGTGACAAATTGAAAGAAAAACAAGGTCAGGGCCAAACACACTGGTGAGTAGCCTGGACACTGAAAAATGAGACTGCAAGAAAGGCAGAAGGGGACAGAACGGAAGAAGTGAACTTCCAAAACTAAGGGATGTTCTACAATGATGGTGGAATTGCATATGTGCAAAGGGATGCTTCTTTATTCTGGAGGTATCTTTCCATGCAGTCTCTCCAGAAATGATCCCTTAATTTCTCTCTGTTCTTCTTCATCTCCTTCCTTTGTTTTCTTGAACTAAGTCTGGTACATGGCCACCTAAGTAGCATCGCATTCCCAGGTGTGGCGTGGTAGTGTTATGGATGTGTGCAGTGTTTCCTCATTTCCTTATGTTAAAAAAGCATTATCCTGAACACCGGCCCTTCCTCTTCCAGCAGGTCCATGCATTCTCATGAGCTGATTGGCCATAGAAGAGGATACTGGCCTTCATCAAAGCAGAAGAATATGATAGAAAAATCTTAGGCTTCTAAATAACCGAATAATGCAGAAAATTCTGCCAAACTTATCCACTGACCCCAGAATTGCCACCTGAGGGGGAGGAAGACTTTCTCTCTACACGTTAACAAAGCCTCTTTTTTTTTTCCTCATACAGCTAGCCAAGCATGCTCATTTAAAAAATACCTCCATATCTAGGTTTACATTTACATATGCATTATATATTCAATAAGCTCTGGGGTCCTGATGCTGCAAATGGATGCTAGGGAAGCTTCAGTGGTGTGGCGAAGAAAGGAGCCATCATCCCATGAGCATAGGATATGTCTGAGAAAACGTACAGAGGAGACACGCCCCACACATTGGCATGAAATTCCATCAGATTATGCCCCTGGTCAGTGCTAGAATAAAAAAGCCCTGTGCTGTGCTAGTCACACTTTTGTTTCTGTGACAAATGTTTGATAGAACCCAGTTGAGGAAGGGCATGTTTGAGCCACAATTTCAGCGGTTTCAGTGCATAGTTCACTATTGCTTCAGGATTGCTTCAGGACCATAGCAAGAGAGACACACCACAGAGGAAGCATTGGTGGCTGAGAGCTGATCACCTCGTGTAAGCCAGGAAGTGAAGAGGAATAAATAATAAGAACAAAACATAGCTTGCAAAGGCATGCTCCCACCCAGACACTTCTTCCAACTAGACCCCACTTTTAACAATTCCACTGTCTCCCGATAGTCTATTTAAATTGTGAGCCCATCAGAGAAGCAACCATTGATTATGTCATGGCTCCCAAGATCCATGGTCCCAAGAGCTCTGACAATACACTCACAGACACACTCAAGTGTGCTTTATTAATTTCCTAGGCGGCTTTAAAAACTAAGATTCAACATATTAGTCACCCAGGAAATACTATAAAAAACAAAGAGGGGACACAGAAAAGGGAGTAAGGCTAAGAAAGAAGAGAAAACTGTGCATTAAAAATTAGTCTGAGGGAACTTATATGCAGAGAAAAAAAAGTAGCTCTCCAGGGGAAAACAGGGAAACCCAATGCCTCAGTCAAGACCACAGTGGCAGAATTGCCATCAACATCATCATCATCATCATCATCATCATCATCATCATCATCATCATCATCGCCACAATGTACAAAGAGTTAAAAACAGATTTCACTAGGTACTGGTACATAGTACATGTTTAATCTCACATCCCTTCAACTATGTGTTGTCATCTTTAGACATGGTACCAAAGTATTACTTAAGTATTTATTTATATTCCTTGACCAAGTTTTGGATTTACTCTTTTTATTCTTTGCTGCTTAAGCTACAGCTCATAATTTCTCGTGCAAATCTCGAAGTCCTGTGAGCCATTCATACATGGCAGCATCCTTTGACTTAGACCTCTTCCCTACATGTTCATTACCTCACTAACAAAGTCACTCACTCACAACTTGGTTGTGATAATCATCCCACTACTGGGGAATGATTTAGACACCATAGATCATTTCAAGGCTGTTTAAATTGTTCTTTAAAAAAAGAAGCAATTACTCTTATGAAGCAAATGTAAAATTGATACTAAATTCCGACAAAGGTTACAACAGTGAGAAAACCTAAGAATAGCCTTGCATAGAAATAGTGATGCAATGTACTCTCTGTAAAATATTATCAAACAAAGCCAATTTCATATTCATAGAGCAATTAATTATTACTAGGTAAAAACTGCTTCACAAGCGCCAAAGCTGTTCAAAATGAGGGAATCTATGCATATAACTCACTTTTCAAATAAATCCAGGGAGAAAAAAAAATCTTTATCATTAGCTCTATAAATACTGAAAAAAATAATTATAAAAATAATCTTCATGAAGGAAAAAAACAATTATATCTTTTTTAATATGCTAATTTTTATTAAACCTAACTTAATTTCAGAATCAGACCTAAATATATTATTAAATGAGTACAAAGTAAAGTGACAGTCAGGGGGACACTTGTGGCTGTTTAGCGAATGGCATAGACATATGAGTAACTATAGAGATGGCTAATGTATTGCTTTACATAGCATCACTGGAGAGGGTTATACCTCATGCTACATAGCAGAATAAGCTCAATACCTATCAAATATTTAAATGTAATAGATAATCAATAGGTAATAAAAGAAAACTTATGAATCACTTTATAATCTTAATGTGTAGAAAGCGTTTTCAGCTAACACTTGGAGAAAGTGTAGAAGCTAAAAGAAATAATTAATGCCTTTAATTTTTATAAATCTTAAATCTTTCTGAGAACCCAACAACAAAATGAATCAAATAAGGTCTGCAATGGTGATGCACATTTTTCCATCCAGAACTTAGGAGGTAAAGGCCAGCCTGGGCTATATGAGACCCCCCCCCCAAAACAAACAAACAAAACAAATATAATCAAAGGTAAAATACACAACATCATGTAAAATGTTTATAATTTATATTATAGACAAAGATATAACCTACCAAGTATCTGAACACTCCTAACACACAAAACTGACTAGCAATGGAATGTCAGTCTAGTAGACTGGAAAGTCTGGAGAATGGGAGGAGGCAGACACCTTCCCACATCGCTGCTGAGAGTGCAGACTGGTATAACCATTCAAGTGAAACCTGACAATGTTGTTATGTATTTATCATCTTTATGAACCAAAAATTCTCCTCCTGGTTGTGGTATGTGAATTTCCCCCAAAAGTACTTAAGGACGTGCGCACAAAGATGATAATTACAACACTACAGGAATGGTAAGCAGTAGGAAGCAACCTGGGTGTAAGCTATCCAGGGAGCTGATAAAATGTGGTTAGCATTCACAATGGGGTGTTCTATAGCACCTGTATTCCTTTGCACAATGGTATCAGGGTTCTGAATATGCACTGCTAGATATGACGGGCTATATATGTGTGAGCTTATTTAAGAGTTAACTAATTCAAAGTTAAAAATTAAAATTTAGCCGTTCTGTTGCACTAGCTACATCTGAAGTGCTCAAGAGGTGCATGCTATTAGGAACTACCATGTTGAGTAAGCCGTATATAAAACAGTAACATTATTTCAGAAAGCATCGCTAGATAAAAAGAGGCCTATAATCACACATCCCAGTACTAGTGCTAAGTAAATAAAAGAGGAGTGCTCAATCACACCTGTAGTCCTAACACTTATGAGGTAAAGGCAGGAGTATCAGAAATTCCAGACCATCCCAAACTACATGAGTCTCATTCTATAAATAAATAAAAATGTAAAGACTAATTGCGGGACAGTAAAGTGATGTGGTAGGCAGAGGTGCTTGCCTACAGGCCTGAGTTGTTGAATTCAACCCCTGGAGCCACAAGGTGACAGAAAAGAAATGACTCTCATGAGTTGTCCTGTGACCTCCACAAGTACAGTGTTGCATGGAGCACCTGTACTACTACACTCACACTCATGCACACACACACACACACACACACACACACACACACACACACACTGCATGCATGCATATACACACAATGAACTTTTTTCTCGGAAGAGTGAATAAGAATTGGGAACAAAAATGAAATGAAATGGATATCCGGATAAATTAATAAACCACCAGAATGAGAGGGGTTTCCAAAGACTTGAGATAAAACTAAGCTGTAAGTTGGGCAAAATTTTTAGCATAAATCTCTGAATTGAGATCACAATAAATAAATAAACACAAAATAAATAAGTAAACAAAAATTTGTTTGCAGGCTTCAGCCTTCTTGACAAGTTGAGGACATTTTAAAAAAGGGAGACAGTCAATGCATGTTCACTAGGACTCTAGCAAATATGAACTTGTTTCCTTGGTTGCTTAGGTACGAATATATAAGAAAGATACAGTTGCAAGCATAAAGGGAATGGGTGCCACTAAACACACACACACACACACACACACACACACACACACACACACACACACACACACAGATGTTTCCTGACAATACTGGAAGACAATATTATTACCTGATTCTTTGATGACCCTACGGTAAGCACCCAGGATCAAGGCAAAAATCTAGCCAAAATAATGAATATGTGTGTCAAACATATCAACAGCCCTAGGAGTCATGATAACTTCCTGAACATGTAGAGAAAAATTATGAGACAAACAAAAGCACTGAAGAAAAATGCATCTAGATTCACCTGAAAAGCCAGTCTGCTTCACCGAGAGTCTAGAGTTAAGGAAATATGGATGAGAAGAAGGAAGACCAGGGTATTTTGTAAGATGGTTCAGTTATTCTGCATAACGCCATAACTGTGGGTATATTAGCACAGGAGAAAAAATGAGAGGCACTAACCCATGTACATTTATCACAACACATAACTTTATAGTGCCAAGGGCCAACTCTAATGCCAGGAAATTAAAATAAAAGAAGTCATTTAGAAGGTTTGAGGACCCTAAGATAAGCTGAAGAATGTGACAAAAATTCTAACTCTAATATAGATGCATGAACAGTCTCACGGAAGGCAGTGAGGGGTAAGTGCTGACCCAAGCAAATCTGGAAATGAGTAATGTTTAAGACTAACGCAAAAGAAACTGTACCCAAAACTGTACTCTAACTGCTAGTCGGTTCCCATAGGGATGTGGATAAGCAGTTCTAATATCAGCTACAAATTGCATACTGGAATAGAAATTTTAAATATCTAGATGGCAGATGCTCAGAACCAGGTTTCTCCTTGCTGAAGTGAGATAACCAGGAGGTCAACCACAGGACGACTCGTGAATCCATTAATAATACAGAGAGAACAACAGCGTTAGAGCCAGCAGCAGGAGCTGATACTTAGCTTATGCCCACGGATGGTACACGTAGAAATGCTTAGGAATACATGTGTGTAATAGTCATCGTACACATTCCATTCCTTTGTTGTGACAGTCGACAGAGTAGAAACAACAATACCTAGTCAGTGCATAAAATCACATATGGTGCCTATATGTTGGTTTTTATTACCATTTTCTAATAAGGAATTAAGGCTCCATGGAGACAGAACTATTTCAGGTAGAGGTGGAGAATATGCCAGAAAAGCCTGTAAGAAACCATATTTTCTAAAAATGAGAAAGTGCTCAGAACAAAAATCCACACTAATAGGGGTATGTGAAACACACAGGCACCTACTGAGCGTTCCCAAAAGCTAGACCAAGCAATTTGAGCAATAAAATCAATGGGATAGTATTGAATTAAAACCCCAAATATAAAATAAATGTTTCCTAGATTATAAAATAAATATTTATGAGTCCATTTGTTATGAATGAATAAATAAATAAACAGAAAATACAATTCTCTCATATAAGATGATTCTAAATAATTTATGCAGACACTAAGCCTATAAGATAGGTGGACCATAAGTAGCTTAGTGTGGTCTGTGCACAATGTATTCTGCTGGAGTTGAGTATGAAATGGAGAGAAAAGTGAGCCTCTACGGAGGAGACCTCACAGCACAACCTCACTACGTAGTCAAGATCAACAGTACAGCCATGTTGCTATTGCATAATAAAAATGACAGACTATACCTTCTTCCTCAAAGCTCACATCTTTTCTCATTACTGAGAAAAGACCAGAAAAATCCCAATGGAAGAACATTCTACAGATAGCTGACCAATATTCTTCAAACTTTCAAGGTCATCAAGAACAAGTCTGAGAACCTGTCATTGGTGAGAGAAGCCTAAGGAAACAAGACAACTAAATGGGATGTAGTGTCTTGCGTGGGTCCCTGGGCAGAAAGGCAAAAGCTGGTTCTTCAACTGAGACAAGAACATCATACTAATGTAAAAAGTTAACAGAAGAGCCTGAGTATCACGGAGCAAAAACTGTTCTTAACAGTAGCTTATTTTTTCAAACTACAATTAATTAATTAACTAATTAATTTTGTCATCATCTTCAAAATTCCCTTTATTCTTCCTCTTCTCATTAAGACCTTTTATTAGAGGTGATTCTATTATTCACTTTGTCTTTTGCATGCTTGCTTTGTATACACATTAAACCACGCTGTACCTGTCCTTACACAAGATGGCTTGATCGTCTTCCACTAGTTGAGTGTGTCAACATATTTACTTCCAGTCTTCTGCTAAGGGTGCTTCCAGGCTTTGCTGTTACCAAGTGCATTGTTACAAATACTCACGGCATGCACAGAAGACTTTCTGTGCCGTGTGATACATAGCTAGAAGTGAAACTGCTTGGTCTTAGGGCGGGCATATTTTCAAACCTGCTTTTGCAAAAGTTGTGGTATCGATTCAGATTTCCATCAGCAATAATTTAATTTTTCTGAGTATTGTCCTTGGAAAAGAATCATCATGAAGAACCATGAAGATATTTTGATTTTCTTATAAAAGTTTTAAAGTATATCATATTTGTAATAAAAAGTAATATGGTGTTAGATGTCATTGCAGTGCATTAGAGACTGCCATAGGCTCACATCCTGGGTGATTAACTTGCTGTTGTCCACGGGAACATATCTGAATGTGGTACAAAAATGAAGAAATTAAGATTTGACATGTCATTTCCAAAAATGTAGAAAGTTCTATTCCCATAAACTGGCACTTGTCTGAGAAACTCCTAGCCATTTAAATTTAATTATGTTCAAAAGGAGGCAAGGAAGGGAGGGAGGAATAAAAGAAAAGCCTAGAAGAAGGAAGCAAGGAAGGGAACATATGTAAGTGTAGCATATACATATGCATGCGTGCATTTGTATATGTATGCCTTTGCTCTATAAAACAAGATCCCAATCTTCCCTCCAAAGAGGAATAAAGAAATTAAGCTTGTATTTATCTCTCTTTCATACTCTCCAATGTCTTGAATTTAAGCTGTATCAGCAGATTCCAAAGAACACTTGAAGAGTTGTAAAATTCATCATTCCTGCATTCAAAACTCCTTTGAAGTAAAAATCCACATTTCTGTGGAGAACCAGTAAATAATAACCCTCTCAGTACTATAAATAAGCGCATTATGCTAGTATGTGTTGTGTGTGTGCTGAAAACGCCAGCTTAAGATTGCCATCAGCCATCCCACCATGTCTCAGACGACATCGCAACCCTGTATAAACTTGTTCACTGTTAACCTAAACAGTTCGCTGTAAGGAAGAGCAAAAGAGCTAAAGGAAGTGCATTTTGAAGTTCCTCTTTCAGTGGCAGTTGGAGGCATGTGGGAAGAGAAGTCGTGGATATTGAAGTACTTTGGTTGCTTCCTGTTAACCCAAAGCCCACCTGTAAGGAGAAAAGGCTGTCCAGTGTTGCATCTGAGGCCAGGTGCTCGCCTCTGAGAGTTTGCTCAGCTCTGACAGTGGATTCAGAGCACAAGACCATATAACAAAGGTCAGAGACTTCCTCCAGGAGCTGGCCCTGTTTCCGTGCGGCCTCATGGTTTCAGCCCCTTCATATTCTGTTTGCATTTCTCAGAATATTGAACATATTACCATCCCCATCCAGCTTGTTCACCGTGCCTGTGAATGCGGTAAAATACTTCCAAGTAGTAAAGGAACAGGACTATATATAAGAATTCCCAAAGTCTTCAAGGCCAATAAAACTTCTTAGGTGTTTCTGATGGAGCTCACCTTCTGCATTAAGGCTTATGTAAGCAACCACTCAATGGACAGAGATATTCAAGAGTCATTGGCACAAAAACCACAAAGGATTTCTTTGCATAAAGCAGGTGAATACATTTTGTCTATCATACTCTTTGCCAGAGATCATTTATCTAACTGTAAAAGGACAATTTTTGGGAAAAAAAAAATTAAACCATACAGCAAATGATATAGAGAAAAGCCTAAATGTCGTATTAACTGACCTAAGTTTAAATGACAGGTCAATCTGCTGTTAACAAAGGGATCCTGAGCAATTTATTTACCGGAAACATCCTCACCTTTCTCCATTGTTGGAATGGACAGCAAGCCAGAAGCTGACACCAGATCTGTCTTCATAGCCTGTTCTGTTAACCACCACACTTTTGACAGCATCTTGTATGTGGGTCCTCGCTACACCTCCATTAAGTCCACAACAGCTAATACAAAATGCCAAGGCGCAAGGACAAGCTGTCTCTTCACTAAGATCTATATATGCAAAGGTTCAAGAGCTGGGTTAGAAGCAGAAGAGCATCCCCTTCGGCTAGCACTGGGAGTGGTAAACACATCCTAGTCACAGCAGAGAGAATCTGGATGCCCCTCTTCACATGGACCCTACTCCATGATCAAGTATGCCTCCAAAAGCAGAAATGTCTGCTGTTATGAAAGCTGAGACATGATTTTTTTTTAGTTAAGATATTAATCTGGTAAACCTTTGATTCCTCCCAGGAAGTTAATGTAGCTTATGCTCTCAAATATTTTCAGTTAGAAATTACAGTTGCTTCTCAATACTTTAAAAACCTTCACAACATGCCTGAAATCAGAGGTTTAGATCATCTGACTTGGAGTTGCCTGACAAGCACCATAAAGAAGACAGTCTGACACAGTAAGAATCATATTTGTGGGAAGACAGGCGAACTAGAGATGACAGGACCTGAATATAACCATTCCAATTCAAAACACTGTATAGCCAAAGAAGCTGTGATTTGCAGGGCCATCTTACCCCTGTACCCTAGTCTGCAATTTCCACCTCAAAGAACAAGAGACAAAGACTCTTTCTACCCTACCACATGAGGTTATTTTAGAAACAAAACGGGCAGAGCTGAAAGCTGAGATAGCCTCTGGAGCCGCGTCTCACTGCTTTCTTTGTCACCAGCCTTCTCTGCCTGTGGAGAGCCATGCCCTATGCTCCAAACCCACATGCAGTTCCCTCCATCCCCATATTGAGGCTCTACTCTAGCCATGCTAATCTCTGCCCACAGCTGGGCCATCCCTATGCCCATGTGTTCATAGTCATCACTTTCCTGTTAACCTTCCCTCGTGACCTCAGATACCTCTACTTCTAGACAAACGCAAATCATATCTTCCTTGCATTTCATACATATATATATATGTTTGTGTGGAATACACATACACAAGACATGTACATATAGGTATATGTATGCATATGAAATACATATATATATATATAAATATAATTTTTCTTAGTCTTTGTAAATAAAAAATACAAAAGTTTACCAGATGAAAGTGGGCTGTGGTAGGCTTCACAGAAAAGCTATATGGTTGCAGTATTCATACGCCTAAGCAGCCATGGGCTGGGAAAGGATGGAGAACCCTCTTGAGAGAAGGAGGCATATGCAAAATATTTAATGAATCCCCAAACTGAAGCTGATTTGGAAGGATAAGAGGCTTGAAAAGCAAGATCCCTTTTTAAAGACTATTGCTTGGACAGACTGAAACAGATGCTGAGACCCACAGTCAACATTGAGCAGACTGCAGAGGGGGGAGTGGGGGGCAAGGAGAAAGACAGAAGAACCTGGCAGGGACAGGAACTCCACAAGAAGACCAACAGAGCCAACTAACCTGGTCCCATGGGGGCTTCTGGAGACTGAAATAATAACTAAGAACCATGCACGGACTGGACCTAGGCCCTACTAGGCCCGTACGCTTCATGTGGATCACCTAGTAAGAGGAGTGAGTGGGTGGGGCGGGAGTGGCCCTTCTTCCAGGCTAACCTTGGAAGAGTATGTGCTCAGACTTGATGTGCTGGGATGGGTTAGAAGGGGTGGGGGTGGGGGTCGGGGTGGGGGAGTGGAGGGAGCCTTCCTGTCTGAGGGGAAGGTGAGGGGGAATAGAGGGAAGATGGAGGGAGGGTAGGACCAGGAAGAGAGCAGGAAAGGGCCACAAGTGGGATTTAAAGTGAATAATTAACTAAATTTTTTTTTGAGACAAGGTTTCTCTGTGTATCTCTGTGTATCCTTGGCTGTCCTAGAATCGCTTTGTAGACCAGGCTGGCCTCAAACTCACAGCGATCCACCTGCCTCTGCCTCCCAAGTGCTGGGATTAAAGACATGCACCACCACGCCTGGCCCTTAAATAATTTTTTTAAAAGACCCTTGCTTGGAATGGGAAAAGTCTGTTTGCATCATTGAAATGAGAGGAATTGATCTTTAGAAAGAAAGAAAGCCAATAATTAGTGGTTTTTTTGTTTGTTTATCCTCATGTTTTGATTCCAAAAGTGATGAGATCTGATTTTAGTCAAGGTGCTGTTAAGCCCCTGCCCCATGGAGCCTGCTGTTCTCATTGGAGCATCTCTTTCCTCAGCATTCCTATGCTTGTCAACATCCAAACACACCACTAGGTATGATTATAGCTCTTACAAGTATCTTTCTGTTCCTGAGTCTAGGGGGTACCTGGGTCCAGGGATGCTGTAGTCAGTCCTGTGTCCTGAAAGAAAGCTAAAACATATTAGCCTCATAAATTCTGACAACTACTGACTGGAAGCTAGTGTGCTTCCAGGGAAGGGTACGACAAAAGCTCCACATGGATCATTAACATCCCTCACTATGGATTTTGACTTGCATCTCTCCGAACCACAGAAGTTAAGTTTAAGAGCAAGTATCCTTCAGTCTGTCCTCCAGTAACTTCTTCCCTCTCCCCTTCTGCTCACGTAGATGTTGTTCCTTTAGAGATTCCAGGCCCAGAGGGACAGACACCAGCAAACCGTTCATTCTGAGCATATTTTGGTGACTGCGAAGTTGGAGGACAATCATGTACTTTCTGGTTCAGAAGTGAAAGTGCCTGGGCCTCTGTGCAAATGCCTTAGTGCAGCAGGTTACCATAGCAACCCCAACAGGGTGCTGCAGTGGGCAGCTTTGTACAAAGGCACAGAAAAACCCATTCCTGGACATCTGAGCTTTGGACATCCAGCTCATGTAGGTCTATCACAGTATAGAGCCTCGGCTTTGGAATTCTTCAAAAAAGGAAAGTGGAGTTCTGAGTACCTGCTAGTCCAGCCTCCCTTTTTCATCCACGTGTCCACTTTTATGCACAGTAAATACTACGTACGGAACCACAAGCAGCCTCTTTAGAAATGTATAATTTTCCACATTCATTCTTACAAAGCATGATGAACAGATTGCATTTGCACATCAGCAAGACTTCAAAGCGAACTTCACGTCCACCGAATAACTCAGCAAATTGTATGCTGCAATGAGTAGCGTAGCCACACCATTCCTATTCCTAGCCTGCCCCCAGTCTTTATTATGCTATTGGTATTTTTCCTGTAAAAGAAAAATTAAATCAAGTGTGTAGGTTGGCTTCTGTGGATTTAGCTGAGCTGCACTCCAAGAACTCTAAATGAACTTTTCATAGGTCTAGGCAATTTTTAAAATTACTTTTCCATTGTGGTATGGGAACAAGGGTTTACTCGCCTACTCCTTAATGCTCTCAGTATAAGGATGCATCTTTGTGAAAGAAGGGCAGGGAGAGAGGTTATAATTTCACTTGTGGCTTCAACCTACACATGGCTAGCAGGAAACCATGTGCCTACAAAGTGAACTTGAGTTTGTAGGACATCAAATACATGCAATAGCATCCCAGAACGCTCTCTCTCTCTCTCTCTCTCTCTCTCTCTCTCTCTCTCTCTCTCTCTCTTTCTCTCACAAAAGGTTACCTTTAACCTTTCTCCTGGATAATATTAGAATACGTGAAGTATATTTTAAGACTGCATACACTGTATTCCAAAGAAATTAACTGCACGTTGGGTGAGGAAAGCTTGGAGAGGCAGGACTTCAGATAGAAAAGTAGAGAAATTTGTTACTGAAGTCACGTGAGCCAATGATGCTTTGCAAGTTGCTGGTAATGAGAGCAAGGACCGAGGCACAGGGATATAAGACTCAGTACCCAAAGGAATTTTCTGGCCTAAGGAATTATAAGAAAGGGATCAGAGAGATGTAAACAAAGGAAAGAAAAGCCTCTTGCCTAGAGAGGCCATTCTGTGTCCAGGAATATCCATAGTGACCTAAGGTAGTTTAGAGAAAAGAGGAAAGCAATAGTAATAATTGGGCCATACAGGTGGGCCGCCTCCTTATACAAGATACTTTAAAGTGTCATGGAGATGTGGAGGTGCCTGAACAAGGAGGTTGTTAGACTTAGGCATAGAGGTACAACTTCCCAAGATGAACTCCAGGCACATAGAAACTTATTTGGAAGGAAGGGTATCCAAGCCCTGATGACAGACAGAGTGTTTTAGATGAGTGAAGATCAACCCTTGCAGTGAGGGATGCACATCCTGGCAAGAGGACCACTAGGTTCCTGTTCCCAAAGCTTGGGGATGGCTGTAGGTGGGTATGGGTGCCCAAGGGTGTCAAGCAAAGAGCTACTAAGCATATGGCGTGCAAGCAGGGAGAGAGAGGCCTATGAGAGTTGGGTTGGAAACTGACAATGTTCAGATGTTTTCCTGAATGAAAACTCCCAGCTCAAGGCTGAGGAAGGTTTCAGAGACATTCCAGCAACCTGTTCCTTTGGGGCAAAGCGACTGAGAGGGGAGGGCCAGGTCTCCAGATTAGATCTGGGGAGACATCAGGTGCGCTGAGGCCCAAGAGCTGGCTTGCAAGGAGGTGTGGAGAAAGGTCCGAGAGTGGGGCGGATCCAGGGAGGTAGTGTGGGGGAGGGGAGGTGGCGGCAGCAAGTGGATGTGTGGAGCGGGCCCAGTGGGGGGGTGGGGGCGCCTGCCCAGCGCCTCCTCCGGCCTCATTCACCTCTCCCAGGACTCACCCAGCACGAAGTAGGGTAGCTCCGTGTTCTCTAGGTCGTCCACCACGACCATTTCTCCAGGGAAGTCATTGCGCACAGAGAAGAGGAGCTTGGGTTCCGAGGCCGAGGGACTGTGCATGATGCTCAGGTCGTTCTCGCGCAGGAAGGGCAGCGCCGACACAGTGATGCTCTTGAGCTTACACTCCAGCTCCTTGGAAGGATCCACGTCTCCCGCCGCTGTGGCCAGCACCGCAGCCGGCCCCCAGCAGCAGGCTAACAGGGCGCAGAGCCGGGCTAAAGCCATCTTGAGCCCTGGCCGCCTTCCTCCCAGCGCTGCGATGGTGGGGGAGGCAGCGAGCAGGGAGGGAGCAGCGAGCATGCAAGGGAGGCGGGGGAGGTTGGGGAGGGGACCGGAGCTCCACAGCCCTGGTCCCCGAATTGAGATGATTCTCAGAGAGCCCCTAGGTTCCAGCGTCGAGGTCTGGAGAGCCTGGCTCTTTGTTTCCCGGAGCTGCTTATCAGGAGAAGGGAAAAGGGGGATGGGGGAGGACGAGAAAAAGAAAAGGAAGGATGTTGGGAGGAAAGAGGAAGAGAGCTGAGGATTCTAGGGAATCAGGTCAGCCCCCAGCTGGCTGATGATGCTCCTGCCTCTCTTCTCTTTTCCATCCCCCAGGCTCTTAGTTATTAACTACCTGCTCTGCATTTTTAAAATTGCGTCTTTGTAATGCAAAAATCTCTCCTGTCGCAGCATCATCCAAATGGCTTGGGAAAAGGAATACACTGGCACACACCTTAAAGGGCTCTTCTTCAAAGCAGGTGTAGTGGGTGGGTGGGTGCGGGAGAGGGAGGGGTGTTGTCTTTATATATAAAAATGTACCCAGTGTTTGGGGGGGTGTGGGGGGGTGTGGCTTTCTTTCTTTTTTTCCTTCTTTCTTCTCTTGGGGGAGGTGGGGCAAGACCCAACTTCTTAGATTTGTCTGTTGGATTAAGAGCCTGTTGAGATAAATGCATATGTATACATTTCAACCCAATATGGATTCTGCAGAACTTTTAAAGATAATATTTGCAATATTGATATAAATAGAGCAATCGAAAACGATGAACAAAAAAGAAGGAAGTCAATATAACTCACACTGTTGAGCAAAACAGAACTTTCACTTGCAACTTATGCCGCATTTCATCTCTATCACAAATGTTATGTACACTAAGCAATAAAAAGATGATGGGGATGCTGTGATTGATAGTGGAAGCAGAGTTAGCTCAAATAAACCTTAAGCATCTAACTTTAAGAAATTCAGAGCTCAGAGGATACTTGAGAACTAAAGTTTCTCAGCGGTCACAACCACTGGGAAATAAAAGAATATTGCTGGTTGTGTTCAAGGTCAATCCAAGCTCTGTCAAGAAAAGAACAGGGCAGATATTTAGCCCCCTATGTATTCGTAGGACCACCAGCACCACCACTACCCGGAGTTTATACAATTTCTCTTCCTGCTAGAACAGGCTGATGTTGTCATATATGCTGTGTGCAATAAACTATATAAGAACACCAACATTTGGGGAATGCTGGGATATGATATTTGGCTGAACTTCAACATAATAAACAATGACTTAATTCAAAAGTATGTCCTGGCAACATACCTGTTCAGACACGGAACAAACTCACCAGATCCTCAAATAGGACGCCAACTTTGAAACAATTGCTGTCCCAATCTACCTGGTATAACTTATTGACAAATTGTGCTGTTTAAAAGATAAAAATGTGTGTCACACGTTTCACAAGACTAATCAAACTGAATAGTTTGATGCAGTTGAACTAGCCATAATTAAGGTCAGATTTAAGAGATGACAGGAAATAAGAATAAGAAAAAGATTGATGATTTGATACAAGTCTTGTTTTAAAAATCCGGCATACCTGAAAATGTATGCATAGGATGTTGCCATCTTATCATTGCAAACTACTGAAAAAGGATGCATCAGCTAATGACCTTTCCAGCCATCTGTATTGCTCCCCTAAGGGTGCTGAAGGATGTAAAGACTTCATGAAATCTTTTCCTCTTCTCTAGCATAGAGAAAAGCATGAGACATAGATAGGCAAAGTGATCTCTCATGGGATAAAGTAAAGCCAGGAAATGGAAGTGGCCCCCGGAATGTAAGAAATGGAATGCAACTATCAGTACAAGCAGAACGGCTTGTTTAATGAATGAAAAAAACTAAGACCAATAAAATAGCCAGGTGCCTGATGAGCTCAATCTACAAAGAGTACATGCAACTAAAAGCAAAAACAACATTCCATAGATGGCAGCAATTCATTCATTCAGCAAACACCGAGCACCCGTTGTTCTCTGGGCATCCATCATCAGCACATGGGCAGAAAGAATAGTCCTCCTGGTTTTTAAATAGTAGGTGACCTGCTATAATTTTGAAGTCTTTCTGACTTTGAAAACATCAAATGTTGTATTTGAAAGCACAAGCAAACTCTATGAGTGACTTCCCATAAGTCACTATGGAGTCTTCTTAAAATATCATAGTTGGTGGCACTCAGAGGAAGGGTAAGCAGGCTGATAAGCTGTGATCATATGGTGGGGGGAGAAGGTCACCTTCTGTCACAGGCCTAGGGGAAGGGAATAGGTGAAAGAGGGAGGGAGGGGGGAACGGGGAGATACAAGCGAGGGGATGATAATAAAGCTGTAATCTGAATAAATTATTTCAAAGAATATCATAGTTGGGGGTGTTAGATACCAACATCTTGAATTTCTATATGATGCCATTTTCCGCAGAAGAGTTTAACAATAGAGGTTATGGGAAGAAAGGGGCAACGTGTTTTGCCAAGACACTTGTTGTTTGCACACATGCATGCAATCTCACACGGTCTACTTTCCAGCAGTTAAATACCTAGAGATGAGGATAGAGATTGCAGTTCACAGAAACCAGACAGTAGCATCCCTTTAAATGGGATGAGGAGATGCGGATGTGCCTCAGTCATTGTTCGTGTATAAAGGCAATGTGCTAGAGCAAAGCCACATATGTGTTTCAGGGCTTGCCCTCCTATTCTCCTTTGGAGGAGAATTTAAACCTTGTTCATCTTTAGTTTCTCATGAATAGAATAAATTCAATTGTCCCTATTCACATCTAATGCCATAGGTAGCATATATATAAGTATTTATATTATTTAAAACTACAAAATACCAAGTTGTGTTAGTTGAAAGACTGCGTTTTCTCCTGAGGCCCACTGTTCTATATTTCAATGTCAGTGGCCTCTTTTCTTGACTCTTATAATACCTTTGTGATTGCTGTTCTTATTAACCGACTACGGACCCAGATACCCGGGTACCAGAATTCATGAACTCTGGCTTTCTCCTTTCCACTAGAGTTTTTCTACACATTTCCACGGTCTGGAAATTTAAAGAATGTTTTTTTTTTCTTACACCTAGCCCCCTAGGTTGGTGGATCGCTGTGAAGAATCTCATTCCCTGATCACTACTTAAAACTTGTGTTTGCACACATACACGCCAGTGAAAACGAGGCCTATTTCCCATTTCCACCCCTCCCGTGTCCTTTTGTTCATATGGAATACACTGCTCTTCATTCCTAAGTTGGTCCAAACTCCTCAGGTAAACCTCCAGCCTCATCTTGGAAGTGAGAAATTCCATCACTTCCTGTTTTTACAGTTCCACTTTATTCAATGAGCGTGCACATGTGCGCGTGCGAGAGCGCACACACACTTAACTGCATGCACCTATTCAGTGCAGACAATTAATACAGTGTTTTGCAGTCAGTGTTTTCATTTGTTGTATTTAAACAACAATAACACTAATACATAAATAATAATAAGAATGCATAATTGGTATGGTGTTCATGAGAAAGAAATGAGGTTCCGTATGCAAAGGACCTCACACACTCCGACATTTAGTTGTTGTTCAGTGGTGATCACCCTCACCACTGTCACGCTACCTTATGTAACTGTTTCAGACAGAAGCAGAACTTTTGAATCATTGCCGCACAAATTCCTACACGGTCGGTGTGAAAAGTACATCTAGTGATTTATAGTCCTTGATCTTTACCCAGAAGTAATGACATCACGTGCGCACACAGGAGCATCACGAGCAGGTTTACTACTGCTGCTGCTACTAATGGAGCCAAGTCTGGATCCAAGTCAGAGAGTTATCAGCTTCAAGTCTCCAAGACATGATGACGAGTAACAGAAATAAGGTGCAGAGCACTGTACCCCCTCATATTCTACAGCTTCCAAATTTAAGAGCAAGTAACATTCTTTGGGAATGGGGTTATCAGAAGAGTAGTTGTATTGGGGTGAGTATAAGGTTTCGACTAGGAAGGAGCAGCGTTGGCTTCCTGAAATGTCGGAGAAGATGTGAATGGTGCATAATTCAGGGCCTATGCATTCATCCGAGGAACTCGTGTGCAGTTTTTAATGCGTGTTCTTCCTCATTAAAATATCATGGATGGTTTAAGATAACACAGAAGAAAACATGGTCAAGTTTCTTCCTTTTCATGTGATCAGCTCTGCCTCCCTTGGAGCAAGTCTGGCTCTTTCCTCTTTCCATTGACATGAGTTACAGCTGTTCTACTGTTCATCCATTTCTCACTTCCTCAAGTCACGTCACAAGAACCTTGACCTCCAACATGTTCTTACTTGGGCCAGGTTCAGTGGGCCTCTGTCTCTAGCAATCTCAGGAACAACGGGGTCCACAGTGAGGAAACAGTTAAATTCTCAGCGTTTTGGCCTAGATGTTTTAGCTTAGTTGAAGGCTGGGGGGCTCCACAGGACCACCATTCTTTGGCATATTTTATAGCCGAGTAACAGGTAAATGCTGAAGAGGAAACAGGGAGGACAGAAATGGTGGGAATGAGGGTTTGTGTGTAGAATACGGTTTCTCAGCTTTCCTCTCTCATTCTAAATATCTGCCTAATGAGCACTTTTTAGCTAACCCAGATATATACTACCTTTGCACACATTAAACCTTTGCCCTTTTTTTTTTTGTCTAATTCTTTACAAAATGCTATCGTATGTTGCTGTTAACTCAAGGAAACTAAATCAAGATACTTCTCCCCCTTTTTGACTCTTCTTCTCTGTATATCCCCCCATCACATGACTTAATCAAATCTCCTTCCACATCCCCGCTGCCGGTTCCAACCTCCAGATCTTCTATTGAAGTGGATTTTTCTTCGACAATGACTCTTCCCTGCTCTTGCCAAAATTTTGTGTAGTTCACTAGTTAGTGGGATGTATTTCAGCTTCACACATTTATTAGAACATCAGAAATATATTATTCACACCCTTCAATTGAAAGTTAATATTTTAATCCCTCATTCTTTCCTCCTTTCTCTCCCTTTCTCCCTAGCTCACCGCCCCCTACCCCACTTCCCTCTGACTCACAGGCTCAGCAAACACCACCTGCTTTGTAGAAACAAGGCTGGTCCTGTTCTCCTTTCTCTAGTTTTCCTTTAAAAACCGAGTCCCTCTTCCTGACAGTCACTGGAGTGAAAGGAGACACACAGAAGGAAAACATCACAGGCAAAACAATTCTCTCCTTTTTTTGGACGCAAGCCATTTCAAGCATCTCCTCAGAATGCCCAAGTTCTTCTCCTTGCTGTTGTCCTAACAGTCCTGGCGTGGGGGCGTGAGGTGTCTCAATTTAGCTGCCCAGCGATTTTAACACTCTCTGCCTAACCATCTTACCGATCTCCTGTGGCCCACTGTGTGTGTGTGTGTGTGTGTGTGTGTGTGTGTGTGTGTGTGTGTGTGTGTGTGTGTGTTTTCATGTGCTATTTTTCACTTGGGGGTTCACTTCTAATTAAGTAATTCGGGAGTCTTAAAAAGCGCAGAACAACCAAATGAAACCTCAAATAGGAAGGAAAATGTCTCAAGCGGGCCCTATCTCTGGGAGTTCTGGTTAAGCAAGCAAACAAAATGGGCTGGGACAAATGATTATTGTAACTCGAAAGATTGAAGAAAATGTAATTAGTTCCCTGTTTGTTGTTTCTCAGCCTTTGACACTCTCCAGCTCTTACTCCTAACCCCACACGGAGCCGCGAATTTATCCAATGTTTCCTCATCCATCCTTGCTGGGGGGGGAAAAGTCGCTGCTGCAAAGCTGGGAGGGTTAGCAGAGCTGGTACCCTAGCCTGCCAGCTAGCCAAAGGAGATTGCCGGTAGGCCTCAGAACCCGCCCCCTGCCAGGCTGCCCAGCCAATGGGCGTCTGTGGGGAGTGTGGCGCAGGGTCCTATTGGCCGCCAATCTACGTGCATAAGAAAGAACCAGAGAGGCAGGCAGGGCAGCATTGTTATCTTAAGACACTCATCTGGTGTCTGAGTCTGCAGGTGACACTGGTTAGGTACGGACAGTGAAGTCGGAGTAGGTACGCGCCGGGCAGCAGCCCTAGGATGGAATCCGCCTGCCTGCCCAGCGGCTCGCGGCTCATCCCGCAGCGCCTCCGCTGAGCTCGGCGGGTTCGGGAGGACTTGGGAAATGCACCTGCCGCGCGCTCTGAGGACACCGGCGGGTCCTCAGTCAACCAAAGGAGCCCAGACACTGGAGGAACGGTTTCTGCCCAAGTGCAAGGCACAGATATTGGATGACAGAGCGGGTGAGTGTCTTTAGAGTTTGGGGAAAAAAAGGCAAGATCTTGGGTTTCATCTCGGTCAAGGGACAGGGGACTCCTCAGTTGGCTTCCCACTTTCCTCACCTCTCCCACGCAACGTGCGACCCAGCCTAGCTCCGATCCCCACTTCACAGATGCTGTGGGTGCCTGGGATGCTAGCTGCTCCACGACAAGGCAGCAGGCAAGTGGTCTAACCGCGGCGGCGGCGGCAGCGGCTGAGGCAACAAGCAAAGCCCAGAGCTGGGGAATTTGAAAAAAAGACATCCGTTCCCTCTCACAAGCTGAGGGGGAGGCATTCGCTTTTCCCCAAAGGAGAAAGAGCCACAAGAAATCATGAAGTAAAAACTTTGGAAGGCCGCCACTGGAGATGTTGCACAAAAATCGGGCATCCTTTAGGAGTCTCCTCGCAGTCCTTGGTGGTTTGGGGAGCAGCTGATACAGCAAGAAGGGCTCTTGCAAGGATTCAAGGTAACAGTACAGGGGGGTCTGGATCCCCTGGGTTTTTTGTATCCTCTTCCGTTGTAATTTTGATGAGTCCTTATCCAGCCTCCTTGTCTGGTGCCTGGCAATGGCAAGCAAAAGGAAGAATTCCTATTCCATCCCTCAGTTTCTGTCAGGTGGAGCTTAGCGGTGGACTTCGGGTTTGATCTGACTCTGGTATTGCCTCCTGGTGTCGCATCGCTGTCACAGAGCTTGGGCATTCTGCCTGACCTATATTGTTTTTGCCTGGTTTAAGTCCTCAAAGTTAGTGCAACTCCCATTGGCTTTGGGAAATTCATTCAGGCTCCATAATTGCAGAGGATGACAAGGACTTTTGCTTGCCTAAGAAGAACTGCACGAGGGTCACTGTGTTTGAGGAGGACCCTAAAGACCTGGTATTGTAATGTGCAATACAACTGTATTCACATGGTCTTAAAGCCTTGCAGCGTGCTTTAGAGGCCAGTCTGTTTCTTCCGTGGACATGTAACCAGGGACAAAATTAATTCCAAAGAGCAAATCCCACAGTCTCCTTTGGGTGGTATAACATAAGCCCCAATTGTTTGGGTCAATCCTGGTAATGCACTGGAGTCACTAAAGGGGGAGTGTTGCTGTGCTGAAGGGAAGGGTCTCCTGACAACAGCTACCGGATTGTTCTCCCTGTTCATACACGAGTGTGTGTGTGTGTGTGTGTGTGTGTGTGTGTGTGTGTGTGTATGTGTGTGTGTGTGTGTGTGTGTGTGTGTGTGTGCACGCTCACAGCTGTATGCAGGAAGCTGGCTGCTCCCAAAAACATTAAGCATCTGTGCCTAGCCCCTGCCCCAGGCCATGGTGCCTGGAGTGACCCTGCCCAGTAGGAGGATGAACTTGTGCACTGCTATTCTAGCCCAGAGGAGTTCTCTCTTCACCAAGCAGTCCTTCTGCACCGTACGTATTTATCCAGGGTATATAGACTTGAGCCAAATATTAACTAACAGTCAGCTGGATGCACTGTGGTGTGATTGAGCAGACCTCTCTGTAAAGAACTATATGTGTGCTTTCCCCTGTCCTGGGAGCAGGTTGGCCCTGAGTAGGGACAAATGTGCTAAGAGAATATCAATTATAAAATAAAATCTGGACCTTATCCAACAGGGGCAGTGATGTGTTAGCATAGGCCAATAAGCAGAATTAAACGTACGCTGTGAGTCAAGTATATCTCCCCAGGTCTTCTCTAGATGTGTACATGCTGATAGCTTTCCTTTTCTCACCCCCTATCCATGCTCTTAGAAGCTTTGCAATGCCAGTATTAACCAGGCAGCTAAAGAATTCTACTAAATCCCCTGGGGGGCAGTCTGATGACATCAGGCAATGGCTAAAGTGATGCTGGAGTCTGTGTTTCCCACCCCCCTCTTGATTTCACACAGTTATATGCATTTTTTGTTGTTGTTCTTGTTGCTGTTTATGACATGACCCTCTGGAATTCCTTCTCACCTGGAATGAGTTGCTGTGTAGCTTTGAGAGCATGACCAAGCAATGCTGCCACAGTGCTCCTAACTTACCAGTGCCATAGCTGCTACTTACTCTGCAAAAAGAGGCAGGCTTTGATTCTGTGAGGAAGGATGTGATCTGAAAAGATGCAGAGCAAGGATGCTGTGTTTGAGGGTAAGAGAGCAAACGTCAGACCAGAATCTTCGCTGCTGGAAATCAGCTGGTTTTAAGGGGGTTTGACAGCTGGGCTGCAGCCATGGGAAAGCCAGGAGCATTCTTGACTCTTACTTCTGTCTCCTCACAAAAATAAATAAATAAATAAATAAATAAATAAATAAATAAATAAAAATGGAGTTGGCTTTCCTCTCCCAGAACAGAGTGGTATGTGCTAAAGTATGGGAAGAAGAAAGAATGAGGGAAGGCTGGGGAGGAGAGAAGGAGCCTATCCTCCGTGTGTTGGCCTGGTACTGAGGATGGGGAGCATTTCATTCTTTGGGCACTAAAATCCCCTTCTGGGTGTTCCTAGCTGGCCTCCCGACAGGTTGTTTACCGAGCAAAGCCAGAGGGCACAGAACATCCCTGCGTCATCAACTCCTCCTGATCCCCTTCCCCAAGGTACAGGCTAGCACCTGGGGAGCACCACCTAAGGCCTATCCCTCTGAGAGGGCACTCCAGAATCCCTCTCCACTCACAAACAAGAGGTAACCTAAAGGGACTGGAGACGTGTGGGCATGCTCTGCTGACTGGAATGTTCCGCGTTCAGGTTCCTGGCTAGCTTTTAGGCAAACAGAGTGTGGTGTTATTTCTGGAGATTCAGTTCCTTCCCTTAAATAATAGGTCCTTGCGTACATCTTGTAAAGGCATCCTTTCCCCAAGAGCATTTGCAGAAGTTCTCTAAGTGGTCCTCGCATGCCTCGTTGTCTCATTTGTCTTTGGTTACCCTAAGATGCAGAGCTAGAATGATTCCAGCCTTCTTCTTGGAAAGAGGAACACAGAGCACCCCAGGAAGACATCTGTCTTACCTGGGACACATAGCAATAGGGGACGTCATGGAGTGGGGTCTGGGTCTTAGTGTTCCTTCGTTAACCTCAGTGCCATGGGCTTCTTCTGAGGCACAGTTTCATCTCAGGGATTGTGATCTGACTTGGTGGTTTTATGCTTTACAAGGCTTGGGTGAGGGGCTGCTGTGGTGTGATCTGGGGCTCCTCCTCCTCCGGCGGTATGTCAGGGTAGTGAGGGATGTAAGCTTTAGAGACTGTGTCCTTGGCGATTTTGTAGTCTACTTGGGAAAATGGGCAAAAGGTAAATGATGATGTAAGTTCTCAGCAGAAGTTCAATGCAAGAGAAGTCAAAAGGCTGACCTCACTAATCGCCAATTGATCCTTACTACTAATAAGAGCCATCTTGATTCCAAGAAAGGAGAATTAGAATTGAGCTATGAGAGACCTGGTGGAATATCTTTGGGTAGGCAGTGAGGGCATAAAGGGTGCCAGCTGATAGAGCCCCTCACTGAAGCACAGGTGAGGGAGAAGCTGGAAACATCCTGGTTGGCATGGTTCTTCGGGGCCACCTTCTCCTCTTGCATCCTGGACATCCTACACATCTGGGCTAGTTATATTAAACATGGATGGCCTAAGAGAAGTTGGTCCAGGACCCAGACAGAGGACTCTGAAATCCTGGACATCTCATCGGGCATTGAAAATGTTACCAAGCCATCCACCCACTCCCAGGTCTAATCCACACACAGTGGGAAAAGCACTACCCAAGGTCATAGAGTCAAATTCATATCCAAAAATTTGAATAAGGATCCTGGGAAAAGCAGGCCAATTTCAAGAGAACACGAGAAAAACCTTCTCGTATTTTAGAATCAGAATCTCTTAAGAGGGAGCTTTGATTTTTTCCTCCATTTCCTATTTCTCCACCCAAATGTTCCTCTTGGGGTTTACTTGGAGCTGGCAAAATGCCAAAGCCCTTAGGCATTTAGCATTGAGCAGAAGATTTTCAATCTTAA
This sequence comes from Acomys minous, assembly GCF_964271855.1. NCBI lineage: Eukaryota > Metazoa > Chordata > Mammalia > Rodentia > Muridae > Acomys > Acomys minous. Next base: position 34,556,634 of record NC_140483.1, read on the forward strand.
GATTCTTGAGCATGCCCATGTACATAACCTCTTGTCTCTTCTTCTCTTTCCCTTTTAATAAAACATATGCTGTAGCAGTCACAAAGGAGGAGACCACAAAAAAAGCAGGAGGGGGTTGGGAGTGGTACTGCCCGCAGCTGTACCACTAGGCACTGTGATTGCTCAGCGAAGCAAGAAGGGGAGAGGCATAGTGTCAGCCTGGGCAGCACCCAGGGAGGTCTAAGGGCTGCTGATATCTACCAGGAGAAAGCTCCAGCCAGCTGTGCATACACACACACACACACACACACACACACACACACACACACACACACACACTTTTCTAGGAGTAGGCCTCTCTGCCAGAGAAAAGATCAAGAACAGCACAGGTCCTGTGAGAGGACTAGCCGCTTGGCCATCTCAGTCTTCACTTGGTTTGAAGCACCGTGCAGGCTGCATGTCACTGCATGAATAGCTCCACTCCTATAATACACAAAGCTCCCACTGGGCACGAGAGGAGAATGACTTGCCACCATAACTTCTGTGAGGTCTGGAGGAAAGTCCCTGGAAGCCCAGTCTCATTTTGCACTTTGGCCCAGGAGTGCAATCTGGCACCAGATCTTGAGACATTAACTCTGTCTTGATGATTCCACCCTTTACCCCACTAGTACCCTTGTGCTGATGACCATCAGCTGAGCTGTGCGTAGGGCGTCTTCTCGCCTTACCTTTCAGAGACGTACGCTGCCATGTTGCAGGTTGAGGCAGAGCCCCAGGCACGTGGTGTGTAGTTCATATTTTTGGAGGAAACCGGCTCTGTTTGGGAAAAAAGTGTAGAAGGCTCAGTTATGAAGGCTGCAGTGGGCTAGCCCTCTCTCAACATACTGGTGCAGGTTAGTCCTCTTTAAATTGTCACTCTGCTATGCAGGGAAAAATAGAACACTATCACCACAAGATAGTATCTTCAATGGCTGTCCCAGACCCATCAATTATTTTTCTGAAACTCACTTGCCATGCTAAGATACCTGCTGCGCTGGCCTGGGTAAAATGAGCAACAATTATAGGCAAAATCTCCCTAAAAACTCCCCATGTAGCTAGGGAGGTCTTGAGATGTGAGCTGGACTGTAAAATGCACCTAGGATTGTAAAGATTTACTTTTTCAAAAGCCATATAATAGACTGGGTGTGTGGTTCAGTTGATATAGTGCTTTCCTAGTGTGCTCAAAGCCCTGGGTTTTATCCTTAGCACCATATAAGCCAAGAAAGGTGACACACATCTGTTTGTTAGTCATAGTACTTAGGAGGTAGAGGCAGGAGGATCACAAGTTCAAGGTCACCCTCAACTATATAGAAGGTAGCAGGCCTGCATGGGATATAGGAGACCCTGTTTCAAAGAACAAAACACCCGGCGTGCACAAACAAAAGCAATGTAAAAATAATCTTATACAAAATGATATAATATTTCAGATATGCTGGGTTAAACAAAATCCTGTTAGTTTCATCCATTTCTTTTTAGCTTTTAATACAGGTACCAGAAGTTAGATTTACACCAGGGGCAGGCATTGCTTTTCTTTTAGACGGTGCTGGCTGGGCCCTGCAGAGAGCCATGGCAGGTTAATGGGGAGAAAGGGCAGAGCCAGAGACTGGAGGAGCCAGAGTAATAAAAAGAAAGAGAACTTGGAGACAGAGGTCAAGAGCAGCCCAGAGGGAGCCTCGGGGTATGGATTTCTAAAAATTTAAAAGCAAGGAACACAAAGAGCTTACATGGCCTATATTTATTTGAGGAGGGACCTAACTGACGGTGACTCACACTTCTAGGAGCTTTTGTAAATCAATGCAGCTCTTAGCTCACATGGCCAGAGTGAGTTGGTGAGAGGTCTCCTAGTTTTCACCTACTGTTTGTTCATTTGTTTGTTTGTTTTAAGTGGTGATAGTAAAAATAACTCAGTGTGTTGTTTTTAACAAAAATCTCAAATTGTTCGATTTTACCAATAAAGACTTGGGGCCAGATGCTGGGGTAAAAGCCTGCCTATCTCAGAGAGGCAGAGAAAGCACCTAGCTGACCTTCCTCCTCAGCTGATTTTCCAAGAGGAAAAGGAAGTTCTCCCTCTCCAGGCCATCTCATAAAGCCCTCAAACTGAATGTCCCTCCCTTCTACTTCCCTTGTGTCTCTTAACCCATCCTCCTGACTTCCTCTTACTCTTTATGGTTTTTTCCTATGTTCACTCCCTGTTAACTGGTTGGTTGCTCCACCTTTTGACCTATGGTTGACTGTATTTAAACCTGTTTACAGTAAGCAGAGAGCTCTTGGATTAAAGGTGTGTGCTGGGGATGAGCCACACCACAACTAGAAACAAATTTTTCCAGTAAAAAACACAATCTCGAGGCTTACAGTGTGATCAAATATCCTGCAGTGTAAGTGAGCGATCTTCTCGGTGTTTCTCCAAAGTGTGAGGCACATCCTGTTGCATCTCTGAGTATGAATCCTAACGCCCCGCCCCCATATGACCTCCCTTCCCATGAGTCTTTTTATTTTTTTCAAAACAGACATGTCTTAGTGTGGTGGGAAAAAAAAGAAGAACCACCATTAGGTTTTAAAGATTATTTAACAAACCACCAATTAAAACAGGAAGACGGAAGGATCAAAATTTTGTTAATTATGTATTGAACACTAACATTCCTCATCATTATTATGTTAGTACTGTTAGTCATTGAGATAAGGTTTGGAGACGCCTAGAACTTCTCATACTTCCTTAGCCTCCTATCACTTGCAAAAGACATTCTCCCAAGCTATATTTCACTTGATTCACACAACACCCCTAGTGGGGGGGGCACAATTATTATTTCCTTCCTATGTTTTTCATGATGATCTAGCTCCAAATTACCCTTACGACTATATTTTCAAATCCTTCTCTTTACATGTTTTTTATTCAGCCTTGCTTGTAGTTCTTAAATAGGAACCATGTCAAAGAGGCATTATTACATCCCACAGCCTCGCCTCAGCACCTATTAGCACAATTATGTCCTCTCTCACAGGGTGTTGTTCTCAATGTGAAATGCAGCAGAGTGCCAAATATAGCTTCCACACATTGTAGACCTTCAACAAATGCCATGCCCATTTCCTGCTGAAGATCTCCAGTTTGATACTCTCTTGGTTTTGGTATCCCAATCTAGACTCCCAGTCATTTCTTTTCCCAGATACCTGCTCAATAAATGGCACAATCAGACCTCCAGAGACATGATAAAGAAATGTGGAGCTGGGCTTAATGGAACACATCTGTAATCTTGGCACTGGGGAGAGGTAGGCAGAAGGGTCAATGAAAACTCAAGGCCAAACTCTTTTACACAGTGGAGCTCCAGGCTGCCCAAGGCTAGCAGGACTCTGTTTCAGAAAAAACAAAAGCTAGGGTGAAGCCTCATTGGGAAAGAGAGCTTGATTTGGAGGCTTGAGGACCTGAGTTCAAATCCCCAGCAGCCAGGGAAAAAGCAAGCAGCCAAAACCAACCCAGAATAGCTTCATGTTTCTGCAAATGCACTACTGGGGAATGGAGCCAGGCAGATCTGGAGGGCTCACTAGCCAGCTAGCCCATCTGAAATGACAAGCTTCTGGCTGAGTGAGAGACCCTGCAATAAAGCAGAGATCAATGCAGGAGGATACTGGACATCCTGTTCTGGCCTCTTCATGTAAACTCACGGGTCTGCATACCCACACACTCACATGCATCTACCACATACACACATACCTTCAAAGCACACACACTCCCCCCCCCCACACACACAAAACAAAAAGACGAATTATATTGGTTTCTTACTTTCTCTCATTCTACTCCCCACCCCCATCCAATCAGTCAGCAACCCTGGAAAAGGGGCGGGCCCCTGGTGACGTGGAAGCCCTGTGCTCCTTGTCACCCATCCTGCCACTCTCTAAAGTCAGACTCTTATCCCTTCTTGCTTGGTCTTCCCTGCCTTTGCTCTCCCTGTTTCCTGCATCTGGGCATAGCCAGGTCTGTTTCCTCCTTGCAGCCAGAGTGATCTTTCACAACGGTAAACTTGATTATGGCTCTCCTCTCATTGCGATTATCCTGTGGCTCCCCACAAGCATCAGAATGAAAGCCAAGTTTCTTAGGCTGACAAACGGAGCTCCTTCATGAGCTACTCCAACAGCTTCTCTGTGGCCTGGTTGGCCTCCCTTTCTCACTGCAGCCTGTAGTGGAACCCCCAACCCTCTGGCCCTCAGCTATGCTGTGATGTTCTCTAACGGTGCCCGCTGGTTCCTACTCTCTGCTTCCTGGGGGTTACTGAGCCTCAAGACTCTGTAAACCTTCTCTCCTCTGTGACGGCTTCTCTGAGACTCTGGGACAGAATTAATTGCCTCCTCCTCCAGACTCTTACTGTTCTTGCTCAGATCTTCTCTCTCACTATATTCACCTCGATGCTTTGTTTGTGGGACTTGGGCAATGGGGTTGCAATTAGGGTTCTAAGACACGGTTCTTAGGAAGTATTGAATATAGGGAGTATATTATTGGAAGGCAAGCTCAAGCACAAGGGACTGAGCATATGCTAACAGACACCAGAGCCTTGTCATCTAGGCATTTACATTCTGGGGGAAAGTGTGGCACTATGGTTCATATAGGCATTGTGAATAATGGCTAACACTTTGATAGCACCTATGTGTCAGGCCCTACTGAACATTCTGTTTGCATCAACTCATTTACTTATCATAGTGATCCCATATAATAAGTTCATCCTTTCCATCTTAAATAAGACTAATTGGAATTTCAGAGAAATGAAAGACCTAGGGCTGGAGAGATGGCTAAGTGGTTAAGAATCTGTCCTGCTCTTCCAGAGTTCCTGAGTTCAATTCCCAGCATCCATGTTGGACAGCTCAAAACTGCTTATAACTCCAGCTCCAGGGAGAAACGCCCTCTTCTGGCCTCTTTAAGCATCTGCACACATGTGACACACATGTACAAAGACAAACATATACATACACACAAATAAATAATACAAGTAAGTATGTTTTAAGAAGAAAAAAATAGAAGTGAAACAAACAGTCAAGCAAGCTGCACAGCTAATATGTCAAGGAGCCAGTATTCCACAAAGTTTAGGTCCTGGGTCCATCCATAGGTCTTATTATGATCTTTAGAAAAATAACCTATAGGCAAATAAGTGAATGAGACAATTGCAGGTAGTCATGATGAAGAAAGAAACAACAGGATATTATAGGAGAGCAGGACTTGGATAGTGCTCAGGGAAGGACTTTTATTGGAAGTAACTAACACTTAATTTGAGGTGTAACTTGTCCTGAGAAAGGTCAAGAGTGATGCATCTGGATTGAGGATAAAGATGAATCTGAGCACTGAAAGAGGGAAGTAGGGTAAGTGAGGTCTCTGTTGATGTGGTCCAACCCTCACCCTGTGGGTACCACATTCAGTCTAAGTAACCTTGAAGAATAGTGAATAGTCCATCCAGTTGCTTCCAAGCATCCCATCCACCATCCCATTTGTTCCTCCAGAACTTTTGAGTGAAGACACATCTCATACTGTGCGTGGCTTGATGCTCCTGACATGGACAGAAAGAGATGACACATGAACACACAAGAATACACACACACACACACACACACACACACACACACACACACACACCCCACACACATGCACATACGCACACACACACCATGGCTTTGCTGAACCACTTTTATTTTACTTCTCTCTTGTGAATGAAGTGTCACTCAGAACCTTAGCAAAGTGACAGGCACAGCAAAGGCTGGCAACAACCCAAAGGTATGAGCAAAAGGGAAAAAAGAAAATTATTTTTTAACAAGATAAAAAGTGAATTGGACTACAGGGAGAAAGGGGAACTTGACCAAGGAAGGGCATACAGACAGGGAGGCTAATGAGATGCTGACCAATCGCTGGGCGGCAGCTTGGTCATGATTTCAGTCTTCACATAACACCCCAAAACCATAGATCTATGTATTTGTTTTTCCTCTGTGAATGTTTTTATAATGAAAAGTTAAAGAAATGGTTTGAAGAGCAGGTAAAACTTATCTGGAACAAGCCGATCAGTACTTAAGTTGCATCGTAAAGTGGTAACACTTGTACTTGGCTGATTTTTGTCTGTGTCATCTTACTTAAATTTCATTCTTAGCCTGTGAAGTTGGTGCCATTCCTATTTTATAGACTGAAGTCAAAGAAAGTAAGTTCAATGGATCTAACACGGAAACTCAGGCTCTAATTACTGCGCCAGGATTTCCGACTTAGACCCTGGGAGGCTCTGCAGGCCCCGGGGAGAGGAAAGACCACCAAGCTCTGGATCAGAACAGCTTCAATCCTGGGTTGGTTACTGGCCAACTATGTGACATCAACCAAGTTATATAACATTCATGAGCTAGTGTACCTCCACCTTAAAAAAAATGGAAATGGTAACATCTCCTGGGAACTAGAGACAACCTTTGAAAAAATATCCACAAAGTACTTGTCTCAAAAAAAAAAAAAAAATAGGCATTCAGAAAATGGTAGTTGCTGTTTCTGGTGTCTCCAAATATGAGCGCTTGTGAGATGTTGACTTCCATATAGGGCGAATCTGGGACCCAGGCATAGACAGGGAGTCAGTACTACCTTCTGCCTGCTGCTGGGAGGAAGTGAATCAGGTATTTCCTAAGAATCGTTGCCAAGTGCCAGGTCCCATGCTATTACTTTCCAAGCATTTTCTCCTGTGATCATGTGACAAAGCCATATAAAATGGGTTATTTTCTGTTTATGGATAAGGAGATGGAAGTTCCCAGAGATTAAGTAACCCATTCAAGGCCTCCCAGCTTGCATGAGCCAGAGTTCACACTTGGCCCTAAATCTATCAGATGTAAAATCCATTAGACCTGACAGTGTATCATTGTCTTAGGTCATGTTCTGGGGAAGGTTACCCTGGTGGTCAAGGTAAGAGGAGCTGCTCATGTATCTGAGCAGATGGTTCTTAAGATGGAAGCATTCTTAACTCTGAAGGGATTCCCAGGAGCGGGCCACCAAGGCTGATGTAGGGTAAAAGATGACGCAAATGAGAACACCGGGAATGCAAAACCAGGCAAAACAAAACAGAACAGAAACCCGGACTAAACCCTGAAGAGTTTCTAGTGCAAAGCTTTACACAGCCCAATCACTTAGAACATGGAGTCTGAATATTTCAAGTGCTGCCATTTCTGAACACAGATGTGTTCTTTTTCTTTCCTTTTTTTCTTCCAAATGAGCAAGGCTTTCAAAACAAAATTAGAGATGAGTATCCTTAGGTTTGGAGGAAAGGCTTCCTGAACTACACAAGATTTTTTAACCTTTTGGGAAAGCAGAGGACTTTCATTAATAAACCTTCGCCTAGAATCCTAATACACGCAGCCGACGCATGTGGAAGGCTCTCGTTGGAGCAGGTCTATCCTGGAGCTGGACCATCCCATTCTTCTTTCCTCAGTCAAGAGTTCTGCCCAAGGCATCCCCTTGGAGCTGTAAAGTCTCCCGGAAACACACTGAAAAGCAAGCACTATAGAAATCCTTCAGAAAGCAAGCCTTGCCATTTGTTTAAAATAATAGGTGACATATTAAAATTGATCATAAAATCTAAGACCTTTGCCAGCTCAGACACATCTGTGACACGTAGTGAGACTAGGACAAATTACTTCTCTCTCTTACTCTCAATGATTGAAAGTGCATGAAAGCCAATGTCTATGAATAAACACCCGCTGTGTGCCAGGGAACTGGACCAGACACTGACTATGCTCCATGGGCAGACTCCTTCAATCACCACACCCACACCCCTAAGGCTTCTATAGCAGATGCAAACGTCGTTAACCTATCTCGATGTTTCTTCCTGGAGAGCCACATGCTTCAGCTGTGGGGTTGTACCTCACCTCTTTGTTTCCACAAGGCGTTCTTACCCACCTCCACCCTCCACCCCCAGACCCACGCTGTGGATCCCTTTCCTTGACTCTTCTCTTTCTGGCCGCCTGTTCATCAGGGGGCAGGCGGCTAACGGCAGCAGGAGCGTGAAGGTATAAACCTCCATTCTTCACTTGGGGACTTCATGCAAGGGCGGGGACACCCTAAGCTGGAGGTGGCCTGCCTGAGAGCACAGATTCCAGCTGAGTTACTGGAAGAGTGTGAGGTCTAGGCTCCAGAGAAGTCCTTGTAATCCCCTTGGGATAAGGACTGCAGGGGTTGCTCATTTCTGCCTCCCCTTCACTGTATCCGGCCATTTAGCATACTATAAATATGTTGTCAGACAAGAAACGGGCGCAGGTGATGAGCAGCGTTCCTGTGGGCGATAGGTCCCCCAGAGGCTTCCTGAACACCGTGCCTCTTCCGCAATCTTTGCCCTTTGGGATTTGAGACTCAGAAATCACACAGTAAGGTCAGCATCCTCCTGAAGCCTCGGGGCTCTGGAGACCCCTAGAGGCAAAAGCCTGTGTTACAAGCCCCCCTGACCTCCAAGCCGGGAAGGTTCTTGCCTCGAGATGGCAGGCCTTTCCTAAAAGCATTACATGAAGCACACTTCTGGCAAGCTCAGAAGGCATAGCCTGGCACACGGGTGAGAGTGCCTGCGTGTGGGTGTAAAGGGGTGGGAAAGGCTGGCTACATTTGTAGAAGCAATCCTGTCTAGAACTAAACTGATTAGGCTTGGTCCCTTCTCTGCCTGCCTGAGCCATGCTCCCTTGTGCCCGACAGCTAGCATCTCTCTCAGCCCCTGCAGTCCGCCCTTCTTGGCAACTCCCTATCACCTCCATCAAAGCGATACTTTTCCTAGGGCCCCTTCACACCTCTCAGTAACCTGATCAACTCATTTGTGCTGAAGTATTAATGACTAATAATGATTTAATGTGCTGCCTCCCAATTAACACTGGAACATTTCAAAAGAGAAATTCACATATTTTTTTAACCCAAGTGAAAGACCCATGGTTTTTTTTCCCTTTTCAGAAGGATTGCAGGCCCCTCAAACTGCGTGGAACAGACAGTTGCCTGGATAACAGCCACTCTTAGAAACATTTGAAGGCACCGTATAGGAGCTTGACTAGACTCTCCCAATAGTGCCCTTCACTCTGCCACTAAGGATAACACTTGTCTACATAACCTCATCAAGAGAAGAAGACTGGCACGCAAGAGCTGACCTAGTTGGCTCCTGGTGTCTCCATAGCAAAAACTAGATGCTTAAGGGTTTTCATTCATTCCTGGGAGTGAGCGAAGAGGTACAGACACTGGCAGACTCTGTGTCATGTGATCTTGCCCACTTACTGTACTGCACAAGCCTCAGTGCACATGACTATAAAATGGATGTAGCAAAATCCATAGCCCAGGATTGCTTGGGGCATGAAATAGTGCAGAATTATCACCTATAATGTCTAGTGTTTGAAGAATGTCCACCCCATGACAGCTCTGTTCCTAATCTTACTTTTATTTTTATTATTTTTTTCCCTATCTTAAGCTGCCAGTGCAGTGCAGCATGCAAATGCTATATTTATTGATCACTCAGAAGATTCACCAGCAGTCCAGCCTCCTAGGCGTGGTTGGTTTGGTAATGAACTGATTTCTTTCCAGATGATAGCACTGTATGAGTGGGTTTCTCCCCCCTTCTCTGCTTGGTTTCTTTAAATGTATCCCACAAATGCAAGTGAGTGAAATGGATTTGGCAGTGGCTTAGAAAGACTTAATGCATTTTGGAAAGGAAAAAAAAAGCCATAACAAAACCTGGTTTGTTTTTGTGATATATGGTTCATATGATATGACAAAAATCCATTTTTATGCTTAGGAAAATTGGCTAATTTTAAAACAGTTGACACATGCCATATGCATATAGAGTAATGATCGAGTTTGCTCAGGCAAACAACAGAAGAACACGGGGCCAGAAATATCTGCTGAGGCTCTCAGCAGTTAAATTCTCAGTGGAGGGCAAACCTGCCCTGCCTAAGAGCAAGGAGGGACATAGAAAATGGACTCACAGTGGCCTACAGTGCTGGCGTCAGATATTAGATCATAAAAACACCAATAGTGAAGCGTAGATGTTGCGTGTTCATGAACTGAGTGAGAAGAGAGAGACAGCTACCACACGTAGCAGGCCTTATGTGCCAGACACTGAACAGTTTGAAAAAAATATTAGCTAGAAGAGGGATGCATATAATGAAAGGGCTGTGGAATTCGTTAGAACCCCTGATTTGGGCTTATAAGCTTTTTCTGGTCATTTCTCTTACTGGCAACATGCACAGTTGTTGGCTCTTAGACACTATTTAAAGTGTGCTTTGGGACCCTCTGTAAACAGTTCTACATCAGTCTGGGCATCAGTCAGAAGCCTGGGCCCTTATGGACTGATGGTGTGCAGTCCTCTGGACTCGAAGCATTGTATTTTATTTCATTTTATATATTTCAAGACATGATTTAATTAGTTAGCACAGAAAAAAAAAAAGGCAAAGAGCTCAGAGGTTTATGGTCAGGTCTTCAAGACCCAGCAGTTTGACATTTTAATCCTGTTATTTCTCACCTTAATCTGAACAGAGTCAGCAGTCAGTTGCCTTTCTTCCTATAATTCATTAGTTATTAAGTTTTCTTTCCTGTTATTCTTCTTTCCTATCCTTTGTTTTGTGCGACTCTTTACTCCGGTCCGCCACTGCACTTTTTCTTCCTCCTCAGGATATCATAGAACAAAGAAAGCCAATATCTTGGTAGCTCATTTCTGACTAGACCACATAGAAAAGAAATTTTTTTCCTGATGTATTTTTGCCTCCCAGAATAAGTCCCTTGTCCCTGGTGACACTGACCATGAAGGTGACTACAGTCAGTGATTTGAAGAGGGAGCTTAGCAGGGTTCTGCCTCCCTCCTTATGATAGGCATATCACCCTGAAGGCAGGAGCCGGGGTTTGTCTATCCTCTTAGCCTCTCCTCCTTGGCGCAATATCGATTACTGGGAAGAGTTCTTTTATTTACAAAATTAACAGAACCAACCCCAAAACCACCTAGACCTCACTATTTATCCCACCACACCCATTTTCACAAAGCCGTGGACTGCTGAAAAGTCACCAGGCATCCCATCTTTTGAGGGTAGGGTATTCATTATTCAGAACTTCGCATTTGTGAGAGTGTAAAATTTGGGAAGTTTTTCCTGTAAGGCAGTGGCTCTCAAATTTTAATGTGCACCCGGGGAGCTTATTAAAATGCAGCATCTTCAGCCCGTTCTCCAAGGACTCTGGTTCCGTAGGTCTTATGTGAAGTGCAGAGAGCTACATTTTAACATGCATATGCACGTGCACCATTTTAGTCTAGCTGGATAAAATTGCATCCAAATTTAGGTTAGTAGACTATGAGAGTCCCTCAGTTGGTTAATAGGTGTCTTTTGAGGGAAAGAAGTCTATCATTAGAAACATTGGAGGAACAGCATTGTGTTGCAAACAGCTGTCTCTCAGACAGGTTTACTGTCCAGGAGGAAGAGACTGGTTTAACTAAATAGTTCATATATATATATATATATATATATATATATATATATATATGTTGAGAAATTTGATATGGGAGGTATTGCTCATAGGGAGCAGGGAACTCCTACAGGACAAGAGTGGTATTGCAACCCAGCAGTATTCTCAATTACTAAGGAGGGAGTGGTCAGGAGTGTGGAGTTGGAAGATTGACTAGCCATGGAGGATAGCGGAGCATCTGGAGAAGTGTTCATGAAAGCAGCCATCACTTATTAAGCATTTGATATTTACAGGCACCATTCTCTCTTTTTAATTATGTATTAACTCAGTTTATTCTCAGAACAGCCTTATGAGTCAGACTCTTTTATTATCCCCATTTCACTGAGAGGGAACTAAGACACTGAAAGGTTAATAATATGCTAATGATCATGGAGTTACCAAATGACACAGTGGGACTTGAACATGGGGCATCTCACTGGAAATCGTACCCTGTTAATGGCTTTCCTGGGCAGTTCTTCTGGGAGCAAGGTCTTAGAAATTATGGACAGCAAGGCGTGACATAACCCGTCTAAGGAAGCATGATGTTCCAGGCCTTCTGAACAGACTTGTGTAGGTGAGCACTTGTCATCATTCCCTGTTGTCCATCAGAGAATTTATTATAATGCCCGTAGAAACTTCGAAAATACTCTGCTGCACTTAAATAGAGAATGTGCTTAGTAAAACAACCTGACACGGATGATTCATGGATAACAATTAGGTCCAGAATCTTGTGCCTATGAAATCCCAAACTGGGTTGACAATCTGGCTGTCCTGCTGACACCTTGATAAAAGCCACAGTAACTTTGCCTTCCTTACCTACTGCATTCTCAATGCCCCCAGGAGGGATTTCCGCATGACAAATAGGGAAGACTTTCCAATGGTGGGACTTCAGAGAAAGGCTTTAATAGTTATACTTGAGTCTTTTGGAAGTCAGCCTTTCTCAGCACGCCCTCGTTGTACCCAAGTTATGTGGTTCCTCTGCGTCAACGATTTTCACACTCCGTGATGTTGAATCCACACGTTAATAGAAAATGTTTAGAGTACATCCGCTTGGCTGACCCACCATCAGCTGTCAGCTCCTCAAGCCCAACTGGACATAGGTGATTTTTTCTTGGCTACTCTGTCTCCCATTGTGAACTTGTGTCTCTGGGACACAAGTCCCCTGGCATTGAAGAAACCGAGCAGAAAATTCTTCTGTCTTGAACTAAGCAGGCACACTTACCAGAGTGGGTTCTCGTGCTGCTTGCCTTTGGATACGAACTCCCTTACACATGCTGAACTCAGAGTCAGACACAGTGAGGGCAGAGCCCGCCATTCCTCTTGGTGACATGTGAAACCTAAAGCATCAGGTTACATAAAGGGAAAAAGAGGATCCAGCCTCTCAGGAGCTCCCCAACCTTTCTAATACATGGCACTGTCTTCGTTCTGCTTATCAAAGATCAGCTTCCTATTCCCCATAATTGATCATTATAACTGACTATTATAAGTGGTGAAGACTGTGGACTCTGGATAGTGGGCTAGCCATGGATTTATCACTGTTGGTTGAAGCTGAGTGAAGGATACTTACGGATTAGCAGAACCATTTTGTTACTTCTACACACACACACACACACACACACACACACACACACACACACACACACTTTTATACACACACATATACTTTCATACACACACAAACACACACACACACACACACACACACACACACACACACAATATGGGTTTAACATAGTCCTCTGAGGATTATTATGAGAATTAAGTTTGATGGTGGGACAAATGCAGCACAATGATTGACCCGTAAGTGTTTGATTAATAGCAACTATGATTCTTACGTTTACTGTTGTCTTTGTAGTTAATGTCATTTGCTGAGTTCCTTACAACAAGTACCATGACTTATTCCCCTCTATATCCATATATGTTCTATATTGTTCATTTCCTGGTTCATATAAAGAAAACAACAAACACGTACAAAGTTCCTTTGAGGCTCCAGGAGCGAGAAAAATAGATATGAATGAAGCAGATGAAAATAAAATTCCTGCCCTGTTGAAGCTCGGATTTTGATGGTGGTAGAAAGGCAGACAATAAACAGAACATGTGATACGTATGTTTTCCTGTTGTTAGAAAGTAATAGATTCTATGGTAACAATACAGCAAGAAAGACTGGAGGTTCAAAGAGGACATCAAGATTTTATTATAATCCGGTTTGTTCTCAATGAGGTGACGTTTTTACAAAAACTAGCAGTTTGGAAATCAAGCCATGTAGATATCTGAATTTTCACACGGTGGAAAATTAGTGCATTTTGTCTAATGATTGCTTTATGGTGGGCTTTGATGTCTCTTTCTCTTGTGTACTTCCTCTTACCTGCTGAGGTTTTCTTCTTCTCTCTCACTATGAGCTTCTTAAAAGCCTTAGCATACAGTGTATTTCCCATTTGTGTTTCCACATCGAGCTCACAACTTGGTAGTGTGTGGAGATGAAGAACTCGCTCACCGCTTACAGGAAATGAACTCACCTCTCTTTCCTGGAAGTTCTCATTTAAAAGGCAGAATCACAGCACGTAGATTTAGATTAAACCTCACACCATCCACACACAGGTTTTCAGAACACTCACTTTCCCTAGGTTGCGCTTGCTTGATATTTTCAATTAAGCCAACTGAGGACAAAGTGCACAGTAGCTGTAGGGAAATCTGCAGTTCCAGAAGGTTCTGGGAGAAATGAAGAAGGGCAAAATGTGGGAAGGTGAGGGACAGACACAAACGATCTCACTATACAGCCTGAGATGTGACAGAACACTTCAAATGTCCTCACGTCGTTCTAAATTGCAGTTGAAACTTTTCTGACCTTAAAGGAAACCATGGTTCTAGGAAGATTTGACTTCAAATCCAAAGAAATCACAGAAGACTGTGAGAGAAGAGGCTAAGCAGAAGTAAAATTCGGATTTATTTATTTATAATGATACAATCACAAATGTTTTACTAGTCAGTCAACTGAAATGCGACTCGACTCTTGTTTATCAACAAGGCCCTTCAAGCCACTGACTCTGTCAGCAACCAGTGTCCCAGCTCTGAATCCAGAAAGCCTCTCCTCTGACCACGCCCACGTACCTTGCCAGTCACAGGGAGGTGACAAGATGATTCATTTATTCATTTGGCTGACGTACTCTTCTCACAGAAGAAACATGGTCAACAGTGGCAAATTGTCTCTAGGATGGTAAATTGCCTTTAGGCTAGTGGCAGATCCAAACAATCAGAGATACTAATCGGTCCTCCTGCACATAGACCTGCCCCGTCTGATGCTGAAGAAGCTTTTGATCTTTTACCTCTAGCAGTCGCTTCAATATAAATGCTTCTCCACTTGGGAACTAGGGCACATTGATCATTATTTTAAACAGAGGCCTCTCTACATTGAGATGTTTTGTCCTGAAAGAGCCTGATGGAGTAACACATTGTGCCGCTGTCACTCTCCAGAGAGACCCTCACAAAAGCAGGTTGTCTATCTCCTGTCTCCTAAGGCAAACTCATGAATAAACCATCTTAACATTAAGTCATGTGCATAAATAATTTAAGATTGGCTTGTGAGGGGAAAAGAAAAGAGAATACTATGTAGGACACTAATCATATCACCGGTGTGCTCTCAGGTGAGATTTGGGATGGTCCTTAGAGCTTGGTAACAGGTGTTATACAGATAAGATCCAACTGAGCAGAAATCCCATCCTGCCTTATTATCCTCTTTCTTGGAACTCAATTGACAATGGAACTTAGCAAAGCTGAAGCTTCCTCAAAATAGTCCCATCTCTTGTGTTTTACTAGGCTGCCTCCAAACTGCCATGACCTGGGTAGTTTCTCTTCAGAAACTGGGTCTGGGTCCTTCCATTAATGGAGCCACCCATTAAATAACCACCAAGCCTTTCTACTGACAAGCAGCAAAACCACCGTAGAAAGGACCATGTTCCTCTCCTTTCTGGTTGTGTCTCTCCTCACTCACTTTTCCTCACTAGACTGAAGTGATGTGACATTTAGAAAATGTCTTTTCAAGTCTATTTACCCATCTGTCGCCTAGAACAGTCTCTGTCCCTCATTCTTTTTCTCTTCCACATATATTTCAAGTGCAGCTCTTTCTGCTTGTGTCACAGTTCTCTCCCATCTCTCTCCCTTGTTCTTTGTCAGCCAGCAAAAAAAAAAAAAAAAATCTCCCTCTTCTCATCTCCAAAACAGCCTACAAACCATCTGCCAAGGTTGGCAGCCTCTACTTTGCTCCTCTCCTTTTCCCTCTGGTGGGAGTTGGTAAAGAAAAGCATGGAGATTCCCATTTGAATCAGCTTTGGGCAGAGTGGACCCTTATGTCCATTTCGCTTCTCTGATGGACCTTCATCTCACAGAAGGGGAAGCACACTTTGGGGGCTCAGAATGCCACTTGGGTCCAGGCACCAGGATAGATGGTAAGACAGGTAACGGGAACAGACTCTAGGGTCAAACTGCCTGGGTTCAGACCTGAGCTCCACCAGCTCTGTAACTGTGGCTGAGTCTTTCTGATAGGTCCAAAGCGTCTCACATAGAGACCATTGATAATCACTGTGTCCTCCGTATGGGCTATAGCAAGGATTAAAGGAAATAATTCTGCCCTTCACATGGCTTCCCGGCTCATACATGTTAGTTGTTCTTAGTATAGCTTCTTCAGTGAGCGTACTGAAGCGCACCTTCCCTGTCTTCAGCCAAGAGGAGTACTTCAACACCTTCCTACACTGTAAGACTCTTGGGGGTGGGGGGTGGGCGGTTGATCAGGATGCAGAAAGCCTTGTCCTGCTCAGGAAAGCTGTGTCCATTGGCTTCTCACTCACAAACCATTACCTGATATATCCCCAAGTCTCAATGCCAGAAGGGCCATTATTAAACCCTGGGTTTTGGTGGAACAAGTGGTCATTTGCACAAAGACCTTTTCTGAGATGGAATTTCAAAGGGTCACCAGCTTTGGGCTGAGAAGACTTTTTTAGTGACCGACCCTGCCCCTTATTTCTAATCCTCTGGGGGTTGTATTATTTAAGACTACATATAGTACTGGGGAGTATGAAGATGAGAACAAACTTCCATAGGACCATGGGACTCCGTGGGCTCTTGGTCCCTTTCCAAATCTTGCTCATATAATTCATGTGTCTTTTACTTCCCACGTGTACACAAGGCACACACACTGGACATGCGGAAGAATTTTCAGCTTCTCATTTTAAGCTGCACATGCTCAGTGATCAGATCTATTTACACGTATCAAATTTACTCGCTGTGTTATAGAAATTAAGTATGCCATTCTTCTTGCATTTTACACAATACAAATCATGCTTTAACCTTACATTAAAGAATAAAAGATTACAGTGTAAGACCATATTTCTTTCAAATAGGTTTTAAAGTGGAATCAATCAATGGAGTAATGAAAATAATGGGAAACAACTTTTGAGCGTGGAGTTCATGTTCACAGCGGAGTGATTATGCCAATAATTGCTCTGCTACGAGCAGACATAATAGGAGTCTCCTGCAAACCTTATTTCCTCACATTACTTCCCATCTCTGAATCCTCAGAATCTTCACTAAACTCCTAACGTTAAGTCTGTTGTGATTTGAAACCCGGAAAACGTGGATCTTTGCAGCATAGATGAGGGGCCTAGGCTCTTTAGTTGATAGCTAGCATTTCTTAGGTTATAGGCGGAGGTCCATATCTATGGAGATACATGGATTTTTTTTGTGGTGGATTAATGGACCTTGCAATTCTGTATTAGTCAAAAAAGGAAATGATTTGCAGAAGTAAATGTGGTATGAGAGAGACCATTGTAAAAGTTTTCTGCTCCCAAACTCAGTCTAACTTGTCCCTCCCTGCCTCTGGTGCCGCATTTTCTGTGTGTATATATTGGCTTGTGGAAAGGAAATGAACCCATATTAGCTCTAGTCTTATTAGTAACATCACTCATATCCCTTATACAACTGAGTTTCAACTTTTATTACTACCACTGACCAATGGCCAGACCTTATGTTCAACTTTGGGTTATTTATAGTGGTATGTGAAAACATGAACAAATGAAACTTGGGGAACACTTAAAACTTATTTTACCATGCCTTCCCATAGCTATCTCATTGTAGCAATGAACAAGGACAGAATAGACCAGGTTTTACACTTCTCAGCCTACATGCAAGAATGAATGAGTTACAAAATAATTGAAAACATAAAGTAGATCAGGCAATATACCCCCACAAAAAAAAACTAGATTTAGAAATACTCAAGGTTAAATAACTCAAGCAAAACTAAGGTTTGACCAAAGACAAGAGGCAGGTTGTGTAGGCAGCAGAGTGAGTCTATTGCACTGAATGTATCTGCTCAAAAATAACAACTTACAATAACAGAAACATTGACTCTCCTACATGGGTAGAAAGGCCTGGGAGGTAGATAATTCCCTGGGCTGTGAAGCATATTATGTTGTGTCTGCAGACAAGAATGGACATAATATGTTGTGTTTGCAGAAATGGGGCAGGTTTTTGTCTACCTTTCCTTTCTTTGTCTAAGTGATGGATATTTTAGTACCATTGTTTCATTACGCCACCCTCATAGACTGAAGCCAGAACCATAGCACGGGTGAGTGGAAAGGCATGAATCTCCCCAATAGCATCATCATGTTTCCAAAGCAGTTTTGATCAGCAGTAATAAATTACTCGACTTGAGCAATTTCAAGCCATTTCCCAGTCTATGAGGATGAGGGATTAGAGAGACAATTAGACAGAATCATCAGTGTTATCTTATAGAAAGCAATATCAGCCTTATGTAATGGCATTTATAGTATCCACAGAGGTTACACTAATGGAATTACAGGGGACATGGCCAGGAATGCCCAATAGGCGTCTGTGGCAATTCAATTAGAAGAACCTTTAGGCTCCATATAATTGCATGAAATTCTTGCTTTCCCCTTGTTGGGTAACTTAACAAACTTTTTATTTGTCTCTCCTCACATAAAGAAGGAAATAAATGTGTGCTCGCTTCTGAACCTGAGCCATGCCCACTGATGCATGCCCCAGTTAGAACTCAACGGAGCAAAGTCTAGTGTGTCCAACAGGTTCTTTCATCAAGACCAGAGGTCCTTACATCAGAGCTTGCCGCGGGCTTTTTTTCACAGAACATTATGGCTTTATGCTTGCCTTTCTCATCACATGGTGAAACTGTATTTACACAGCCCATGGGTGTCAGATGACAACAGAGCCACCATCTACTCTGGTCACTCTTCTTCATTTTATTGAGCTGAAGTTTAGGAAGTAGTTTGCTTAAAGGAATGACTTGCTTGGAGCCACACAGTTTATCATTAGTAAAAGCTGCGACTAGAACCCATCTTTTTTTCTGTCCCAGGCCACATCTCTCAACTTTTACCTGCTTCTATTACCATGGAGATGCTGAAATTAACACTAGAAAAAATATTGACTCTTGAAGTAGGTGCTAACGATGCGTACAAGATGTTTGCACATGTATATTATCATTTGTACCATGCAGAAGGCAATAACGTTGACAGATTCTATCTCTTATCATTATTCAATGTACAAGAGCAGAAGTTTAATGGTTTTTTTGTGTGTATGTTTTTCCTAAAATCACTTTTAAGTAAGACATACAAAAGCACATTTTCTATTCCTTTCAATACTCTAAAACATTTTTTTTCTATAAGATGTCATTTTGTCTCAGTTCCTCTCATAAGCAGGATATTTTTGTTTTCCTTTTTTCATCTATAGTTCAAAGAGGGATAGATAATGACATATTCTTCTCCAATAAGGTGTTTCTGAGAACCCAAGTCTAGACCTAGGATTGCGTGTTGTCCTAGACCCAGCCTCAAAAACACATGTTTGTTTTTAATGGATAAGATTACTGGAAAAAGACAAGAGTCACTCATCTGTCTAGCATGAGTGATGGGAACTGCAGGCAAAACCTTGTGCCTAGCCACTCAGTGCATCTAATCTCCTTTTGTCCTCTTTTGATTTTAATTAGCCTTCATTTTTCTCTCTTTCTTGAACAGCTACCCATGACTAAGAAGATTTAACTCTCTTTTCTTATGTGCAAGAGTATCTCATACATATTTACAAACGGACAGAAAACATAGGAGTGTAAAGAGACAATGCCGTGTGTGCACACATGCGATGTGAATATGTGTGCATGCATGCAAGTTACACACATTATGCCTTGCACAACCCAGTGATACGTGGCCTTGCAATAGTTTCTAGCCCCGTTGAAGGACCTGACACTCTCTCAGATAACATTCTACTAGTTAAAGTAGTTTTGAACTTCGTAAAAAAGAATTCATCTTATGGACATCATAAAAGACAATTTCCACTTATTCATCACTTTGTTACATCAAACACCGATAGGTAATATACTGTATGACAAGAAATACAAACAGGTCTCTGGTTATACAGTTTTAAAATGGTATACTTGGCTCTCCTGAGGGCTCACCGGCCCAGGGCTTTCCTTTTCATCATCACTATCCCCTTTCACAATCATCATGTTTGGTTCCAAATGACTTTTTATATAAACATAAATTCTCCCTCAAAGGACAAATATTTGCTACCATTAATTATATTTACAGGAACATGCTTCTGGCTTAGGAGGCACTTCCAAAAGTATTACTGGGTCATTGTCATGGCCCTGGAATAAAGCAGTGTACCTGTGGGTTCCTTTGAAGCATGTGATTTCCTTTTGGGTGTTTCATTTCTAGACCATTTCCTAAAGTACTGTTTTGCTTGTGGCCACAGGTTAGTGGTGGCCCCAGGCAGACTTGAAAAGGGGGAGCCCTTTGCCCTTCTTCCCTTTGCAGCATCTTTCTTCCTCTTCTGTACCCACTTCTGTCTCAAAGCACTAAATCCCCCTGTGCTGTTTCTTTCTCCATCTGAGTCTGAATCCCAGGCCTGCCATTCACTGGCTTTGTGGCTGTAAGCAAGTAATTTAATTCCTCTAAGCTTAAATGAAATCAAACCAACACCAACACCCACAAGGCAGGAGGGAATCACTTCCTGAAAAGCAGCTGGCAAAGAGCCAAGCCAATCTCGGATGCCAAAGGGCAAAAGAGAAGTCATTGACCAGCCGTGGAACCAGCCATGCCAAGAGCCAAGTGGAGGGAAACATGCAGGGCCCACGTCCTACAAGAGCATCCAAGAAGGCCTGTAGGTAGCACCGGCAACAACAGAGAGGGCAGGAGAATGAAAGCCTGGCAGATGGCATTTTGCTGATTTGTTGCTTCTTTTAAAAGGGCTGGGTGTACCCCCCTCTCTGAGTTGTTGCCTCAAAGCATCTGTAAAGAATGGTACCTTCCTCACTGGGCTATTTTAAGATTTGATGACACACTGAGTATGAAAGTGCTTTGAAAACTGTAAAGTGCTCTACAAATGCTAATTTCTCTACTTACCCCTTTTCAAAACTGCTCAAAGCTGGCAATTTATAGTGGGATAAGAGAAAGACATTCATGGTCAAGAGTAGACAACTGATAAAGTTGAATGGGATGCACGTTTTAGTGGCTTACATTTTCCCCCACTCAGTCTTCCCTCTTGCAAAGAGTTTAAAGTTACCTAAGGAACTTTCATACCTGTAGTGCTCAGGCCACGGGCATGAGGATTGTGCACTGATTGGTCTAAAAAGAGGCCTGTGTATTGGTGTAGTCTAAAATTAAAAACAAATTCAATCTAGAATTTAGGAGAAATATAAATTATGGTAATGGTGTTAGTATGTGTCTGGGCAATCCTGCATGTACTCTCATTCAATATATATTTGCTAGGTAGCCAACCTGCTCCCCTCCTCCTAAAACTGAGCTGATAGAACTTCTAAGTGTGCACATAAGGTCCTAACTTATGACTCTGGTAAGATTTATAGGGTAAGGAGGCAGTAGGGGAAAAGGCTGAAAACTCTCTCTCCCAGGGAATATCAGAAGCCTGTTCTAGAAATCTGAAATTTAAGGGAAGTGATGATAAATGGGCAAGATTTTGCCAGGCAGAGACTAATAATGACACCCAATACTTATTAGACAATTATTAATAGCATAGCCAACCCCTGCCCTGAGCACTGTGCCCTGACACTCATGGAACCATTCCGGTGACAAATGTATAGTAGATACTGGTATTTTACAATCTAGTTATAGGAAAGAGGTTCTCTGAATGTGGGCAACTCTAACAACAGCATCACTACCACCTGGGAGTTTGTTTGAAATGAAACTTCTCAGGCCTCAACAGAGACTTTTGGGCTGAGAAGCCCTTGGGCTAGCTTCAGAGCTTTAATAAGGCTTTAGGTTGCTTGTGATGTGTGCACATGGTTGATGAGCCCTCAGAAATTGATATACATATATATATATTATATAATATACTTATATAATATTAATATATATGAATCTATTTTATCCCCTCTGTGTCACATGAAGAAGACACCATGAGTGGCCTTCTGCAAAAAAGTAAGCTCTTTCTCAGAAACCAAGAGCATCTCGACCTCAGACTTCTTCATCTTTAGATGCGTGAGGGTGATTTCTGTTGTTTAAGCCACCCAGTTTATGGTATTTTGGAATGGCAGCCTGAGCAGACCAATACACATTTTGCTTGGTTCTTTTAAGAGCAGCTTTACACAGCAGGAGAGCAGCAAAGAATGGTTATTTGACACTGATTGGTCAAAGAGAGTACACAGTGGGAGAGAGACCATGGGATCCACAGTGATGAGGAACGAGAAGGCAGGGCATGTGACATGAAAAGAACTAAAGCTGGAAACGTTGAAGCCAGCTTCTGGAGGCCCTCTTATTCACAGAAAAGGGCTCTAAACTTTTTGTGTGAATAATGAGGAGCCAATGAAGCCAATGAAGATTTTTTTTAAAGGGATCAAATTTGCGCGTTAGAACAGCTATGAAGGGTAAAGGGAGGGTGGGAATGAATACAGTAACAGCGTTAAGGAGGAGATAGACTGATAAGTTACCAAGCTGTTGCCCCATTCAGGTTCAAAGCAAAGAAAATGAACTTAAACAACAGAAGTTTGGTTCTAAATCTAAGACGCATTTGGGATTATGATGCCTATGTAGATTTGCATAAGCCTGTTTACATATACATTATATGTAAGCAGACATCTACATTCCTGTGCATGGAGCAAGTTGCCTAAAGACACTTATTAAATGCTTAACATTCCTTATTCAGACTAGTGAAACCAGAGAGGGGAAGAAGAAATAATTACAGCTCCCTTAAGCCTCAGTATTGTTTTACTTATTGCAATGAGCATGCGGTGCTATTTAATTTTTCAGCAAATTCAATAATGCTGGTTCATGCGCATGCAGCTCTGGAGCTCAGATGTGCGCACAGCCCTTAGCTTGAGATGTGAAAACGGGAGATATTGCTGGATAGGTCACAGAGAATACTGTGTGATTTCATAAACCTTGGGAAGAAGGGAGCAAATCTTCTGAAAGCGCCAGCCTGGTGACTGGCCCTGTCCAAATGATTGATGGACAACAGAGAGCAGATGGCAAGTAAGGTGAGTCAGAGGAAGGACGTTAAAGAGTCCAGGATCCCAAGGAAGCATTTCTTTTACCATTCGTGGTCTCGCTGAATCTTTCTGACACATGTCAGCCTGGGTTAAAGCAGATGTTAGGGCTAGGGAACACTGAAGAGGGGGAACAAGAGTGGTTTCAGCTAAGTGTGAGGTATCTAAGCTGACGGGATAAATGGAAGGATGGAACTCTGGGAAAAGCAACTAAGCCAGTTGCAGCAGGTTATGGCCAGCTCCCACAGAGCTTCCAGTAACGATGAAGGGCAAGGCCTCCTTGCCCTTTCCACTAGCAAACATCTTAACTCCATGGGTACCTACATCTCTATGCATATCCTTACACCCCATGGACGTTAATTCTAACAGACTGAATCGGGGTACAGAAAGTCTCCATCTACGCCAGGGAGGAGAACCTCGCATGAGTGGCAAAAAGAGAAATGACAGACATGGTAGAAAGGTAGCTTCAGTTCTTATCTCACTCTTTTCTTACATTCCATTCCTCCTCACTTCCCACCCTATTCACTAGGTGCTTGCTTTTCAGATAAATCCATGGCCTCTCTCTGGCCCCTCTCCTACTGTGTACTCTTTTCCTTCCCCTGGGCTGTGACCAATCAGTGTCAAATAATCGTCCTCTGCTGGTCTCCTGCCGTGCAAAGCTGCCCTTAAAAAAGTCAAGTATAATATGCATTGGTCTGCACAGGCTGCCATTCAAAAATATCTGTGATTGGAGGGTTTAAATAACTAGAGGCAGCCCTTGACCATCACCTCTCGGCTGGCCGTGTCTGCCTTTCCACTCTAGAGAGTGCATTCATTTCCTGTTTTTGTTTCCTTCGTTACTGCACTAAACCTTGACTGCCTGCTCTGCCTATGCTTGAGTCTTATTTCTTCTTCAGAAGCAAAAGAACCAAGGACCATTCTTGTCGTATGGCTGGGATCAGAGGGCAGGTGGGAGGAGGAATCTCTCCTAGCCCCTAACGTTGCTACAGTTGTTTGGTGAAATAATATGTCTCAGAGAAAAAAAAAGAGTTGCATCACTATTACACACTGCTGGAAGGTGGGGAGTTGGCTCACAATACACCCTTTGAATTTGGTGATTAGGACTCCTGGTTTAGGAGAGTCAGAAGAAAAGAAAGGCTATTTTCATTTTCATTTTTATTTTCTCCCCTCTGAGGCATGCCTTGTATGTGACATCGCCCTTCCTAATTCTGATAAGAAATACAGCCCCATAGTTCCACAAACATGCGCAAGCTTCACACGGATGTTGCGTTCTATTTTTGTCCCTAGGGTAATATTTTAGGAAAGGGAAAAAATAATCCTTAGAGATGTTTTGCTCACTGAAGGGAGAGGATGGGGGAGAGCACCAGTTGAAGGTCTTTCACCTCATTCTGCCTTATTGCTCCCCAGCGCTGCAGTCGGAAACTTCTCCACTTGGCAGCAGGATAATTCATTTAGAGAGAACAATCGGAGGACAGATTTGAGGGAAATCAATGACCTATTTTCAGTAGGTCAGTAGTTTTGGTTTCCGACTTTGGCCACCTACATGGGGCACCTCTAGTGTGACTTATTAAAGGCAACTTTGCCCAGCATGAGACAAACAGAGTGTGCTTATCTGCTGTGGTCTGGTCCCTCTACTTCTGAGGCTCGAGTCTCAGAGATGGGGTGAGTCTTTCGCCACGTGTTCTGGCAGACAGGAATGGAGGCTATTTGAAAAGTCCGTTCCCATATTTAGTAACTCCCAGTATCTGATGTGGCTCTCCTTTGTATTCAGGTGGAGTCCAGCATGGTGCAGATGAAGCCTTTGCCTGCATTCTTCAGTAGGGATGTAAAAGGCAGCTCGCTAGCACTTACAAGCTGAAAAGAACTTCTTAGCATTCTAATTTTAAAATTGTATTTAGGTTGAAGAATTTAAGATTCAAGCATGTCCTGAGAAGTTGTTCATATCCTATAAAAGCAGGGTGAGATAAAAAGTTGGAGAATGTCTACTTTAAAAAAATATGCACCTAAGTCTAGAGCTTGCCCTCACTGCCTTCCTTGTCTATGCTCTCACCAATGTGTGCCAACAGATATCAGTGGGTCTATGGGTAACATCTGTAGAGAAGCCATCCATTTTACCAGCTTCCCAGCTATCATCCCAGTCCCAGATACCATCGTCTCTTATCTGACCAAGGAGTCTGAACCAGCAACTAACTGGTTTCTATTTTCACTCCCCCCGCCCAGACATTTTAGAAGCTACTCTCAAAATAACAGCCAGAGAAAGCCTCCTAGTATACAGTGTCCCACTCAGACTAGACACAGAGTTTACATTTCTATGGGGTCATCACTTGAAAAATTCCGGTCACCACTAAGTAAATGACCTCGTCTCCTCCAACTTTCTCTCTCAGTGTTCCGTGAAGCTCTTGTCGCTTTGCTGTCCTTGAGATGAGCCGAGCGAGCTTCACTTGCCTCCACTCTTGCCTTGAGTTGCCGTGTTCTGACCCACCATATGCTCCCTCAAGACGGTACCCCACTTGATTCAAGTCTTGGCGCAAACGCAACTTGCACTAAGAACTCTGGGTGACAGCACTCCCCACCACAGACATATTCCCACTTGATATATTCATGCTAAACTGTTCCTATGCTGGCTCTGTGTGCTCTCCACTAAAATGTAAACCCTATCACATTTAAGAACTACTTACTTAGTGCTTAACAAACAGCAATTACTCAACATTTTTGTGGAATAAGCATGAAATAAAAATGATATTCCCTGTGCCATATAGTATATAAAACACACACTGAGTAGAACTTGGGCATCCAAGAGCAGCAGAAAGGTAAACTCATGCTGCTACATCTAGGCCTGTGGCTTATTTTCTCCTAATGTATCTTTTAATTAGGACAGGCTTGAACGGGCTTCTTCAGGCACTTTCACATTCACCAGTTGTATCATAAAGGACTGTTTCTTTAAGAAAAGAGAAGGTAGAATGTTTCTCTAGTTTCCCCCGTGAGGCTCTGAGATGAGTCTGCTTGTCTTTGGAAGTCAGAGACTTTGCATTGTTCTCTTGGTAGCCTGGGTAGGAACGTGCTGTTTCACGAATAGCTGGTGATCATTAGAAATGTCATGCTTGAAGAACAGGAAGTGTTGAATAGTTGATGGGAGAAGAATTCCCTGACATCTAGACCATGCCTGGCGCTCCATGCTTGACTCTGAACTGGGCAACAACTTTATAACCTTGTTCTAACTAGGATGACTTGGGATGGGACGGGAGAATTTACTGAGAAGTGAGAACCACACTTAATTCATTTTCTACTGATTTAAGGAGTATTGGGGGCATCTCTTATATACTACTTAACACTTAAAGGGCTAAGAATAAATTATGTGCCAAGGCAGATAGGGTTGAAGTCTCTGTGCAACTCACAGACTAGTAGGGAAGAGAAAATTTGACAACCCAAACAAATATGTAAAATTACAATGAGCCAGCTCCATGAGTAGAAAGGATGTATTGTCAAGGCTGTAATTGAGAATTTAACCTTGACTGAGAGATTAAAGGAAGCCTTTCTTAAATAAGTCATGTTAGGACTAAGAGCTGTGGGTTGAGCAAATGACAAACGACACAACAAAACATTGATAACGTCACGAATGAGGCCCGTAAAGAAGATCTGTGTGGGTGATTTGCAGAGCAAGGTAGAATGCTTGAGGCTGGAGAAATCAGGAAGTGGGTGGCCATTCGTAACCCTGGATTCATTGCAATGATTTTTATAAATGTGTATACAGCAGTGGGAAGACACGAGATGACTGATGAGTATGGGAAAGTACTGCTTATAGCTGCATAACAAATCACCACCCTTATAGTGACTCGAACCAACGCACATTAATAATCTTACAGTTTCTATGGGTCAGGAATCCATGCTTGGCTTAAGTAGATCTTTGCTCAGAAGCTCACAGGGATGGCAGCATTCAGAATATGGGCTGGAGTTCACTCTCTCCCAAAAGCTGGCAAAGGGGAGAATCACTTCCAAGATCTTTCAGGTTGTTGGCAGAAGTTATATCCTTTAGTTACGTGAGTCTGAGGGCTCCATCCTCTTCCAGACTACCAGCCAGAGGCTTCCCTTGGGTCCTAGCACCCACCAGCAGTTACAACTTACATCATCTTCACCACTGATAATTGAGCACAGAGTCGTTTTCTTTTTCAAGGCAAGCAAGAGACTCTGTCTCTTCAGTTTGCAAAAAGAGAGTCTTATAGTCCGCAATATAATTGTAAGTGACGTTCATCACCTGTGCTATATACTGCATTGGCTAGGAGCAAGTCGCAGGGCCTACTTGTTACTCAAGGACATGGAATTAGAATGGGCTCAAGCCATTTGGGGGTCACCTCAGAGTGAATCAATTGCTGAAGGAGCCAGGAAGATGATGTGATCAGATCTGATGAGCAGAGAACACACTCAAAGGCTTGATGAGAAATGGTAGTTCAGCATAAGGGACCAGCAGTGGATATAGAATGGTAAGCACATGTGAGCAATGCTTTAGAGTTAAAAATTGATGGATCTTGGTGATGGGTTGCACTTAAGGGGCAAGGAAGAGGGAGATAATCAGAAATACTAATGGGTTTCTGTCTGTCAGATAAGTAGATCAGGGGCACTCAACATTGTCACTTGTTAAGAAACATTTGGGAGCTTTAAACAGATACTTACTCCAGACCCCCATTCTAAGTACTTAAAACCACAATCTTTGAGGGGGAGGGTCCAAGAAAGGAAGTTTTAAAAAATCTTTTTAAATGGTTCAAATATGTACATAAGATTGAGAACCTCAAGAACACTATGACAGGAAACCACCTGAGATCATCATGAACCTGATTTAGGATGCCTTAAATTTGAGGACATTCCTAAGATGTCCACTTAATCTGTGCAATCCAGTAACATATACTTCATTTGAGTACAGGAGAAAGGCCAGGGCTAGAGACATGAGTTTCTATACTCTAACTACATTCCAAAGCCATGGGTGTGGGAGCTGCCTCCTAGGGATGGAGTTTACACTGAGTGACAAGAGCTGAGCTTTGAGGAACAGCAACACTTACTGATCTGATAGAGCGTGAGAACGCAAGAAGAAGCCATACAACCCCTACTCCCCCGCCCCCGCGTGCGTGCACACACACATAACACAAAAACATTAAGTATGGAGCAAGAAGAAGAAGGAAAAGAAGTCTCAAGACAAAGATGATTGTCAACAATGGGAAATGAACTCATATAGTTGAGCTGCAGTTGCTAAAACGTGCGAGCCCCTCCCCAGTAACGCATGTTAGGAAACTCCAGCTACCTTTTACTGAACCTGAAACAAAGTGGCGGAATGTTTTTCTCATTGCAAAGGTAATGACTGTAAAATATTGGAAATTTGGAGAAAAGAGATTATGTGAGATAAAGGGAATTTTAATTACTTCATATACTTGGCAATGATAAGATTTACAGGTGATGTGTGTGTGTTATGTGTATATCTTTTTCTGTTAGAGTTTTTTCTAAACATATATACAGTTTTTAGTGGTGAGAGATTTGTTAAATATATGTTACTTTTAATACAATAATAGCACACATGCTGTTTTATAACCTGTATCTTTAAATTCATATATCTTCAACAATTTTCTGTATCATTGAATATTCTAGAATAAAAATACCTTTAAATGAATGTACTGCACTGTATCGTATAATTATGTTATAATTTGCTCAAGTCATCTATTATTTGACATTTAGGTTATTTTGAACTTCCTCTGATCACTAAAATAAAATATAAATAGATTTTGGAATGTTGGAGGGCTGATCAAATGGCACTTCCTTCCTCATCTCTACATTCGAGATCCACCAGAAAAATGAAACCCAAGTAACAATGAGCTCCATCAGAGCACAGAACGTGACCTAGATCTAGAACAAACCAGACAAACGAGGCTTCCTGTTGCTGCCCTGCAGACCTTTCACGGAACAGCAGAGGCAGAGCTCTCTGTGCTGTTTGTTGTATAACACAGAGAAGGCAGAATGCCCATCCTTTGCCGGCAGACGTCAAAGAGAAAGAAGTCTAGAATGAGCAGCGCCAGATGAGGTCTAGCCTTCAGACTCAGTACAATTTTGCCTTGCGGTGACCAGAGAGCATCGTCCCTTGTGTGTGGTAGCTAGCCTTCAAGATGTCCTTCAGTGATGCTCAGTCCCTGGTGTCTACGCCGTCGTGTAGTTCCCTTTGAAACACAACAGCACTTGTTTGTGTAGACAATAAATGGAAGAGAAGTGATGGAGTACGACTTCAAGGCTAGATCCTAAACACTGTGATTCTAACAGTGCTGTTTCTAGGGACACTGTGCTATGAAGGAAGCCAGATTCCAATTTGTGAGCATCATCAAGCTGCCCAATGGAAAGGTCCATGTGAAGAGGAACAGAGACCTTTTACCAAAAGTCAGCACGAGCTTGCCCTGTGCCACCTTATACGTGAATCTTCCCATGCCAGTCAAATCCTCAGATGGCCACACCCCATTGTGATGACAATCCCATGAAAAACCTCATGCCAGGACCTCCTAAAACCCTCACCCTAAAGACCTTGTGAGGACAATAATAACCCTTTGCTATTGTTTCCAGGTGCTAGAGCTTAGGGTAACTTGTTAAACAGCATGGTTTATGATGAAAAGTATGTGCTTTGAAAACAGAAGGTCATATCCTTGGTACTTTTCCTTCCCTGGTACCAACCAGCAAGCATCTTTGTAGCCAAATCTTCATGTTAACAGTCAAAATCATTGCAGCCCTGCTAGATGAGAAGGAGGAGTAGGATCCTGATGTCATGTGGTTGAAACCTGGCTCCATTATTTCAGATGCCACAGCATTAGCCTTAAAGCTAAGCTATCGCAACCCTTGCCTCATTCACACCCTTGCCAGAAGGGTAGTGTCATTACTGTCTGTGTGGAGACAAATGGGCCAAGGCTAATAAAAGATCAATGATAACGTCCTCCAAAGTTGGTAGGAAGCACAAAGGTCTTTGGGCATGTGCTGACTCTTGGGGAAACATTTTTATAAACACAGAAGAAAAAGGTGTCTTACAGATGCCTAGTGTGCTTGCATTGGCTTAATAAAGGGCTTCATACAGGGATGGATATATTTGGTGTGGGGGAAGATAGAAACACACTGATGGTTGGGAATTCAATCCATATCTAAGAGACATGTGGAGAAGAGAGAAAAGAGGCAGGAACAAAAGAAACAAAAAAGCCCAAAGCAATAGTTAATACCTGTGATGTTAGAGAGTTAGAGGAAGACAACAAGGGCCACAAGAGAAGGAGAATTTAGTGAATGCTCCCCCCTGCAGCAAGCTGCTCTTGTTTATGGGTAGGAAGCTATAAAGTTCCAACAGTTGCAGCATCATACTTTTCAAAGGCTTATTTTTAGACTGCTCCTGATAATGCCCCAGGAGTTGCTAGATCTGAATTAAAAACTCCAGGTTTCTATCTCCCCGCCCCTTTCCTA
The DNA here is from genome assembly GCF_964271855.1 of Acomys minous. NCBI lineage: Eukaryota > Metazoa > Chordata > Mammalia > Rodentia > Muridae > Acomys > Acomys minous. Next base: position 34,587,068 of record NC_140483.1, read on the forward strand.
AATAAAGAGTTATTGATTGACTAATGGCCTTCACATCCTGCTGCAAATAGCCCCTAAAGAGGAAGAGAGATGTTACCCAGAGCCCAAGTGGCTAACGGGTTGGAAGAAAACAAGATTGTGCATGGATAGACTGTGAGATGCCTTCGAGCCTACAGAAAGTCACTGGGGAGGGTAAAGGCAGAAGCATTTAAGGGGAATGAGCCAAGCTGTTGAAAACAAACATGGCTGCAAGGCACAGGTACATGAGCATGGATTCATGGGAAGTCCTGTGTGACTGGTAACTCTCTACTGCTACTTTTTAGAAATCAGATTCTTTTTTGAGAGAATGGTGCTTTTTCAAGGGTCCCTGTACTATAGTGAAGAAAGTTTGCGCAGAATATAATCTGAAATCCACTACCAATTGGCTAAATAAACTGATTCCTTATAACCACTCATTGGACTTTAAAACAAGGTACCTTCCTGGCCAACGCATGTAAAATTTCAGGTGTTGCTTGCAGATAGGCTTTCCCTATTCCCGGTATGTTAGTCTGCAATATTGGTGTGGGGTTTTTTGTTTGTTTGTTTGTTTGTTTTGTTTTGTTTTGTTTTGTTTGGCATGGGCTTCCCCTTCCCTGCTCCCTTAAGGCTATTCCCAGGACTGATTTAGAACAGTCTTCCAATAACAGACAGATGTAAGGCTATCAAATTGATCAGGATGCTGAGTTTGGAGAGGCAAGACAAGGCAGAACTACAGAAGAAAAGGGAAGGAAAACAGCGTGGAAGGTCCAGCCATGGCAAGAGCTTCAGAATCACACGGTGATCTGAGAGAAGAGGACAGCGGAGAATAGAACCTAGTGACCACATCCTGGCTTCTTGTGTCAGATACTCCATGCTGGTTGTAAAGTACTGATACCCTGGGCGGCTAACTTACCCACCTACCAGCTCAATTTCACCACCCATAAGAAGAAAACAACTTTGGAAAACAGAGTGTTTTGTTGTATTAGGGAAAAGAGACAATGTATTCCAAGTAGGATAGATGTCTGGTACCCCATAAGTTCCTTAGTAAATAGTATTTCTCAGTAAATACTACCCACAGATAGTAAAAGAGGCTCCTGGTTTGGCGATGAGAAAGTACCTGGGCTTTCATTGGAGTCAAGCTTCATGATGCTTGTGGGATGCAGTATGGGTGGCAGAGGCTGCTATGCAAGTATAAATCCAAGAACTGTATTCAGAGGCAATTGGGGGGGAGGGAGGGGGTGTTTGTGTCACAGCTGAATCTAACAAATGAGAATGGAAGGTAAGGTAAGTACTTTAAGAGTTATGCTCAACTACCTCTTCCCATCCCTGCTCCCTCCAGTGGGAACAGTTTGCCCACCAAATGTTGATAATTGCTCTTCAAAGAAGTGGTGTCTGGTGGCTTAAGTCAGGACGCCATACATTACTATTACACCCCTACTATTACACTATACTATCATAGGTTCAAATCCCAGTCCCTCAGGGGACTCTACTATAATGGTTTACTGATGGCACATAGATATGTACATGGGCCAGACAAATTCACCTTTATTATTTCTATATCATGTGCTTGTTTCTTTTTCTTTGCAAATGTACTGTGTCATCAAGAGATGTCTGTCACCATTTTCAGGACTGGGAGATAAATGTTAGGCAGTAGCAGAGCCCCTTGTATGCACTTAGGATCTTAAAGGCCCTGCTCCAATGCCATTCGCATAGGCTACAGTATGAGTGACACTGCTTCGTGTAGTGCAAGGAAGCTACACCCCTTATGCTGTGGCCTGGCAGCAGAAATGAGTGTTCTAAGTGACGATATTTAAAAAAAAAAAAGAAAAACACACAACAACACAGAATTGGGAGCATCTTTAATTGAAATTTCCAGGGACAACAAGCACAGAAGGCATATGTGTAATTGCTCCCAGGGCCCAGCACACCAGCTGGGATGTGAGGAGGGCAGTTACAGCCTCCGGGTAGCTCATTAGGGCAGAGTGAGGATGGATGGAGGAGACAGAAGCCATGTCCTGCTGAGTCACCGGTGTCATTTCCAGGATCTGCCTGGGTATCCCCATGGGCCTCCTGGCCAAGGACTGACTAAGCACAGGACTGTAGAGTTGGCAGAACATCAAGGCTGTGAGGGCCCAGTGATAGCCGAGGGATAGTCATTTGTGAATGAGTGTGATGGAGTGTTTCTGTTTGTTTACACTAAACCCAGATCTGTCTCACACAGTGGAGCAAACAAGCATGAGATGCCATGATGGTGGAAATGGAAGATTGTCTGACCAGCTGCTCAGGTTGGTGGCTGAGATCTTCCAGTATGGACAGCTAGACTCGCGTCTTGCCAAGAATCTTACAGACAACAAAATGAGGACAAACAAGCACTCCTAATACTCATCTCTCCTTTATTTTCTTAATTAGAAAAAGGCCGTTTTCCTCATCACAAAAAAATGCATTATTCTATTAAAATATGGGAACATACAAAATAACAGAAAATAACCATAATTTCAGCATTTGGCAACAATTATGCACATAAATTTATTTGTGATACTTTCCTTCACAGAGTTCCCAGACTTTTGCAGATATGTTCTGGTTCATTCTGCTATGCAGGTGTGTGAAGACAGATAAAAGAGAATTGTGCATCTTATTATTATCAACATAGGAAAGAAGTGAAAGTAACTCAAACTTGTTTTGCCTAGCGATGATAGTCTGCTGTGTACCACATTCATATACCTAAGTTCTGAGGCAGAATCCATCATGATTTAACAGCAGGGAAGTGGGGGATTAACTTAGTAGATGGATGTGGAATGTCGGAGTCAGGAACTTTGATCCCTTCACTTGTGTGGACCCATCCTTCATTCAAAGTCTGTATGCTTAAGGCAGCAAAATGAAAAGCATGCAACCATTCTTCATGAAGATACTGTATCAGACCACATCATGGCAGTTTT